>NC_136067.1:225095069-225712569 GCF_964261635.1 Lissotriton helveticus | reverse complement strand
AAGGACCCATCCTTTATGTTTAGTTTTAAAATGAAATATCTACACATACTGCACATTAAATACTCCACTGTACACGAGTATACATACATACATACATACATATATATAAAAAGTCTTCCTAGAAGAGAGGGCAAGGTTAGGTGTCAGGGAAGGTGGAACACACTGTTTTCATGTTAAAATAACTAGCTTCCCCTGACTTAACACACAGAATGCTTTATGAAGTGACTCAGCACCTCAATGAAGGCAGTTAAACCAAGAGGCCTTTGAGATTTCTATCAAGTTATGTCATGAGTCAGACATATTTGAGTGGTCGCTCAGCTGTCAGCACACATTAACTTACATGTTCTGCATTATGAAATCCGTGTTCATAGGAAGTGTTCAAGCGGAAAAGTGGTTAGTATTTCTTGTCTTTTACAAATGGCAGTAGAGAGGGACAGAAGCAGTACCTGGGATGCCCGGCTCAATCATAAATTGGCTCACTAGTCCCATGAAGGCAATGGCTGAGCTAGAGGCCGCCCTTTTGATTGAGGCAGGTTAGAACCACGCCTGGCTCTCCCAATGAGTAGACAAAGGGTAAAGCCATGAGTTGCCATGGTTAGCATTCTTTTAGGGGATGGAAAAGTAACTAATAATTCAACATATGTGTCTGAGGACAATAACATCAGAAAATGGCACTGAATTCATTTACAACTTTGGATTTTTAAATGGTGTTAGAGAATCACCATATCTCACTCTACCTTCAGTTTGTATTGTCCACTTCATGTTATGTATCTGCAGAGGTTGTATGATAGATGCACGCATGGCTGAACCACGTGTGCCTCTACAACGCTGCCCTAACCACAAATGTGACTAAACAATGCATTCCTTTACCTCTCATGTCTTTACCACGCAATTTCGTGGTAAAGATATGACTGGTAAAGGGATATGTGTGGTAAAGTTCACACCCAAACCCGCCCCGAGCCCTAAAAACTACCTCAACCCCCCCCGGAGCCCTAAAAACAGACCCACAGCCAAGACCTGAAAACAATCCCGACCCCCCTGAGACCTAAAAACTACCCTATAACCCTGAGGGCTAGAAAGTACCCTGACTCCCCCATAAGCCTTAAAAACTACCTCGCGCCTAAGGCCTAAAAACTAACCCGACCCCTCGATCCCTAAAAACTAACCCAACCCCTTCATCCCTAGAAACTACCCTGACCCCTCTCCCTGAGCCCCAAAAAGTACCTGACTCCCCCAAGCGATAAAAACTACCTCAGCCCTTAAAATCTACCCCACCCCCCAAAACCCAGCCACACTTACCTCACCGCCTATGCGTGGTTAAGGTATATGCGTAGTTGAGGCAAGCGTGTTAGCGCTTGATGGGAAACGGCACATGTGGCTTAGCGTGCGTTGTAAAGGCCGTTTCCATCTGCAGGTGTTCAGCATGGGTATTCTTTTTGCATGACAGCTCCTTTATTACATTGTGCATACAATTTCCCTACTTAGAAAGTAATGCATTTAATTTTGTTATATTTTTAGATCACATTTTGGTCACTCGCCTTTATAATTTCTGATCCTTCCGTTTACAAGAGAGTTATGGAGGAAATCTCATTGGCTTTTGACAAGAAAGGTAATGAATCAAAGATGATGCTCATTTTATTTGTAGATTTGCATCTTTGGAAGACCCAGTGAATATGGCATACAGAAGTGATAGCATATGCCGGGGATTCTCCGGGTACATGTACATACACGTTTCCAAGGTGGGGGAAAGGCTCAGAACTGTGCAAATAATGTGGCTTTACCTCTTCTTCCTACCCTCCAATCAAGCTTAAAGTGGGTATACATTCTTAGTGTTCTGTGTCTGTGGTGTGTTCTCACTATGAGAAAATAGGGAAAATGACCCTTCCCCCAGAAGCATCAGGGTGAGAGGCCTGTGTATGAAGCTTTTCTCACTTTTCCATTATTACCTAAGGCGAGCTGAAGCACTAGTCGGGGATACCATACCGTTCAGACCCCCCTCCCCTTCCCTCCAGGAATGGTGCAAGGGTATTCAGCACTTCTTGCAAAAATAGACATTTTACTGCTGCAGAGCTCTATTTCCCCTTAAAAGTGCAAATAGTGGGTGTTCTACAATAATTTGACACCACCAGTAGATGGCATCTTAAGGATGTCGCCTTCCTTTTCCTTTGGAAGCAATGGTCCTGGTCGCACCGCCTCTAATCTTATAAAGTCACACTATCAGCAGACTTCCTTCTAGTGTAGGGTTGATCTCTGATAAACTGACAGAAGTGGGCTTCAGGGCTTCAGCATATCAGCAGCCTGGCAAGGATGAGGTCTGACGAGTAGGAAGTAGGGAAAATGGTTTCTTGATGATCCTACCTTAAGAAAACTTCTTGTACATGACATCTTTATCCCAAGCAGACGAGTAAAGGCAAAACAAGAAGTAAAATATAAAAGAGAAAGGACGCTCGGCTAGTTATCGAGAATCATCAGCATGATGTCTAAATCAAGGGAGACAGGCTTACAGGCTTCTTACATCGCAGTTTTTACAACACAAGTCGTTACAACGACTTGCGCTGGAGGGCGCTGGCTTGGGAGTAGTAAGATTTACTATTCCAACACCAGCCTACGTATCAAGTCGTCATGAGGGATAGCTGACTGAGCTTCAACACCATGCTGACATCTGGGTCGCCGGCTTGGTCACCCCCCCTCCCCCTTCATTCTGACCTTAACATGTGGCCCCAGTGAACAGCAGTTCTGAAATGCTGTTTACTGCACTGAGCACTAACATTCATAAAGTTGTTAAAAGGCAAGAATTTATTTACACGTTGACTGAAGTAAAGAAAAAGGAGCGCAGAAGGTGTTCTGCATCCCTTAATTTCTGAGGACAGGGTTGTTGGTGAAGCAAGACTCGAGTCGATTGTCATGGAACAACATTTTAGTGTCTTAAATCAAACATGAGATGTTTGTGTACAGCGCCCATCCTGAATTCATGTATTTAAAAGTGTTTTCATAAGTGATTACGAAGAAAAAGGAGGTAACTTAAAATAAAACAATTACCTAGTATCAAACAATTTGGCACACAGGAAAGGAGGGATTGCTCCTAGGTTTTTTGGCCTTACATAGTGCAATTCATGTGCAGTTTACACCATGTACATGCTTCGTTCCACCTCTGCCCACCTTACATCCTCCATTCCCTGACTCCCACCCTGCTGGCACCAATGCTGCCCCTGGTCACACCCCAGACCATACTTTTGCTCCCTGGAAAAATCTTGTGAGTATCCATAAGCCTAGGAATGTTAGGAGTGTGGATGTGCAAGATACCATGTTTAAAGCAATTCAGGTTGGTGTAGGGCAGTTTAAAGCATCAACTGTGGGGTGTCCTTGTGAGTGGAGTGTGAGGTTGAGGGCAGTGATGCGCAGGACACTAGATAGGAGATCTGTTGGGTAAATAGGGGTATACATTGCCAGATGTAGGGTCCATGTCAGTGGTGGGCACGCTGGTGCTTCTGGATACCTGGTTATCCTTAAAAAGCCCTCAACAACTAAAGCTTTATAAACAATTTCAAATTAATTTCAAGGTACCATGGTCAATGTGTAATTCTGCGGAAATTGTGAAATTAGCAGGTGTCTGAAAGGTAGAGTAATAAACTCTTGTGACCAAGCAGTATTACCTAGTTGTCCCTGAAAGTGCTTGCTATCTTTAAAGAAACATGCCTGACACAATGCACTTGTGCTGAACCTCGAACATACCCTTTGGGTCTTTCTCAAACTTGCCAACTCACTAGTGTATTCACATAGATGACTATTGTGCGGGATCTAAACTTGATAATGGGGGCCCTGGCTTTTTCTTGGTTAGCTGGGGGTATTTTAACTAGGGTAAAACCTTCAGGAGGCAAATTTGAGAGCTCATAACAAAGCAAGTGCTTTAGGGACCAAAATCTTCAAAATGGCATCAAACAGATTTTGAAGTGAGTAAATGTAAAGCTGGAGGCAATGTAAGGTATGTGAGCAGGTAAAAGCTGTCAGAATCAATGGGTCTTATGGTTTTTATCTGCTGTTAGATTCCATGATTCTGTGTATTTGTATATGATAAAGTGGCAGAATTGTTCAGGACATGCTAGGAGTCTTGCATTAAACTCTTGTTGTTATATTTTCTTTCTCCCTTTCAAGGTAAAGAGAATATTGAAATATCCGAAGCGGATCTCCAGGCACTTCCATTTACAAAGAGCTGCGTACTGGAAGCCATACGTCTGAGAGCCCCCGGTGCCATTGCCAGGAAAGTTGTACAACCTCTAAAGATTGATGTGAGCATATAATCTTTATGCATTTCATGTTTATGTTTGAACTTGTTCTCTGTAGCGCCCAAAAAAGATAAATCAAATTAATAATGTACTATATTTAAGTGATGGAAAGTCTTTAGATCAGATGTTCAAAAGAAGCCCACATTATCAGTTTTTAACCATTTTTAAAAAATAACCCCAAAAAATGAAACCCTTGAAAAGGAAAACTTTATACACATGTAAATATTATTGCTTAGCACTTACATACATAGGTGGATTGAACATAGTTTTGCGCTTCATATTAGATCATTACAGCAGTCATTGAGATCTCAGCGATGTTGCCGATTCCACTTAGCGTCCCCACTGTTGTGCCAATATCAGTTCCTTTTTTCTTAGCCCTTCTATACTGTTTCCAGAGATCAGTTCTCCACAGAAAAAAATCTCTAAAACAACGTGGGTGCAACTATATCCCCTATAAGCTGTTAGAATGTAAACCCTGCACTGACGAGGCCTGGGGACGCCCAGGTCTGCAAGGCGCTCTACCAAATGTCCCTCAGGCTTCATTTCTTAAAACTTATCCTTACACTATAATACACTCAAAGCATTATACATGCAAATGTTCAAAAACATCAACAAATTACATACCAAAAATCTTTTATATGATTCAAATTAGATCAACAAAAAACAGTCAGTGACTTTTTACTTTCAATACATTCATGTTGCTACCATAATCACATGCTATGCAAATTGCTCCATAGTTCACAATTTTTCAAAATAAAAAGCCCAATGCATTTCGGGTTTAAAATAAAAAGGGTTTATTTAAGAAGGGAGGCACAGTCTCCTGGAGGAAAAGTAAACTCCTCTTTTCACAACCTGTCCAGCTGGGACTCAGATCAAGATGATGCTCAAGAGCCATAGAAGGAGTACCCACCCGGGTGTGGTTGGGTACAGTGGTATTGGTACGTCCCCGAATCTAGGTATTTTGGAACCAGTGGGCCCCATCCATGGGAGTAATTTCCTACCACTCCATTATATGGAAGTAGACGTTGGTAGACGTTGTGGAGCTCCTTTTGCTTGCTGTGGAAACTAAATCAAGTAATCTAACAGAGGTCCTACAGCTTCCTGGCCACACTTTGGAACCACCTCTTCCATTCAGTGACACCCTTTAATGTCCACATCCACCAAGCCAACCTTGACCTCTGTGGTTAATAAGTCAATCGTGAGGAGGTATTGATAAGCCCTGGGTAACCCTTTATTTTTGTTGGAGCACCCTGGCCTGGAAAGCCTTGTTATTCGGGCCTCATCATCTTCATGTCTATCCTCTGGCACTTTCTCCACTTCCTCAGTGGATAGGGAATCGAAAAAATGGAGACTTGGCCAAGAAAATCTTTCTTACTGGAAGTCTAGTACTCAAATCCCACATTTCCAAGTTCTGCTATTATGCTACATGCACGAGCTGTGGGATATGGAACTCCAGGTCCACTTTCGGGACCCCACTAGTGATGATCAGGCAGCATCTGGACAACTAATCCAATGAGGACTGGATACAGACGATTTGGTTCTGAGTTTGATGGGGACACCCATTGCTGTCTGCGTGCATGCTTGGCGGAGAACCAATCCCATCCTATGCCAGTACACTCGCTGTGGAAAAAGTAGAGGAAGTGCAGCTACCTAAAATGTCACTCCTTCCTCCTCCTCCTCTCCAGCCGCCACAAGGGATGCAGCTCTAGTTCTCCCTTGTTGGTTCATTCGAGACCGATGGGAGGTTGTGTTTTCCTTTTTCCACTGACCTGGAATGGCCATATCTTTGGACCAGTGGTAATTGCAAAATAAAGAAAAGGGTATGCCCTGCCCTTCCAGCAATCGTCCCTTTGGATCCTTAACTAGTCAGACCTTTCACAGGTGGATGTATGACGTTACAACGCATACTTTTACAACGCCTACCTTTACAACGCATTTTTTACACCGCAACATCCATTACAATGCACACCATTACAACGCATGCCATTACAACGAATTCTTTGAAACTACCTTTACAACGCATTCCACTACAACGCATACTACATTTACAACACATACCATTACAACGCATTACATTGCATTGCATGTAAGGTAAGTGTTGGATAGTGTAGGGGTAAAAATTACTATTCTAACTCCAGGGGGTGCAACAGTAGGGTAAGTGTTGGATAGTGTAGGGGTAAAAATTACTATTCTAACTCCAGGGGGTGCAACAGTAGGGTAAGTGTTGGATAGTGTAAGGGTACTATGTTTTGTAATGCTATGCGTTGTAATGGTATGCGTTGTAATGACTGCGTTGTTATGGCATGCGGTGTAGTGGTGTGCGTTGTAGTGTCATGCGTTGTAATGACTGCGTTGTAAATGAATGCGTTGTAATGGGTGTTGCGTTGTAAAAGTTTCGTTGTAATGGTAGTGCGTTGTAAAAGTTGCGTTGTAAAGGTGGTATACCTTCACAGGTGCACCCCCTTCTTCTGCAGCGGGAAGTGGCAACCATACTTCGGAGGGGAGCCATGGAGGTGATGCCAGAGGGGGAGATTGGTCAATGAAGCTAATCTCGATATTTCCTTGCTTCAAAGCCGGACACCAGTCTTCGTCCAATAGTGGACCACAGGGTTCTTAACCTCTTTTTCCTCAAAGAGACGTTCAAGATGCTATCCGTTAGACCCGTCAGCCTTAGGGTGGTCTTCTCTCTAACTTTTTGCCTTCAATTGTACTATTTTCTAAAAAAAAAATTTGTTGGCATTAGGACTCTGCACTTTGCCACTGCAAACCAGTGCAAAAGTGCTTGTGCTCACTCGCTAAAACATGGCCAAATTGGCGTACACCTGATTGCCATATTTAATATACATATAAGTCCCTAGTAGAGTGGTATATACACAAGGCTGGTAAATTAAATGCTACTAGTGGGCCTGCAGCACTTATTGTGCCACCCGCTCAGGTAGCCTCTAAAACTTTTAGCAGGTGTGCCATTGCAGCCTACATGCAGTATTAAACTGCCAATTTGACCTGGCAAAATAACCCCTTTGCAAAGCCTAAAACTCTTTTTATTACATATGTCAACCCTACAGTAGGCCCTGGACAACCCATAGGGCAGGGTGCATTGTAATTAAAAAGTTGGACGTGCACTTTTACGTTTTACATGTTCTGGTAGTGAAATACCCCCAAATTAATTTTTCACTACTGTGGGGCCTACCTCTTCAATATGATAATATTGGGTTGCTAACTTTTGATAGTGCTAGTGCAGATTGCAAACTCATGTTTGGTATCTGAGGAATTGTAATTTAAAATCTTATTTATTGGTAAGATTGGATTTTAAGTCGTAATTCTGAAAATAGCGCTTTTAGAAAGCTGGCATTTGCTTGTCCCAACTATTTGGTGCCTGTAGCCTGTTCCTGGCTCACATGACTAGATGTGACTGGCAGTTAGCCTTTGTATATTCCTCCCAAACAGTCACACATTAGAGGTGGTAGGTGTGCCTGTATACGACATCACTGGCAAGATGAGGGGGCGAAGCTGTGCACACTCCTAGTTACATATCAATAGGCTGGGCCCTGCTCGGTGTTTGGACAAAATATTGAGTTACAAATACCATGTGGACAAAATATTGAAGAAAAACATATTGTGAAGGCAAGTCTCTATGTGTAAGCAAAGTTTTGCTATACTTAACTACACATATATACCTTGGCGATATAAATTCAAGGTACGTAGATGTGGAGTTAAGTATAGTAAATCTATACTTGCGTATTTGCACTTACTTTCTTAATATTTTGGACCTTGATTTTTTTTACCATATTTAATCCAAACAATATTTTTAGCTTTGATATTCTATCAGCCAACCCCCCCCCGCTCACACAAAGAACTTCTCCTAGCCTTTTGTACTTGTAGCCAGGCTGAAGCCAGGACGGAGGGGTAGAACATTTCAGACCCTTCTATGGGGGGAAGCCTCCAGAAGTTTCTCCCACTTCAAAGAAGCACCAGGTATTAAAATGGGACCCTCAGATCCTCTCTTCAGTTCATCTCTGGACCTGAAAGACCCTCAGAGAACTGCCTGATGCTGTGGCCTGCTGTGTATTTCAGAGGGACTGTTTTGCTGCTCCAGGAAGGACTGCTCTGCTGCCTGAAGTCTGCTCTGAGCCCTAGAGGTCTGCCCTGCTGCTTGAGCCCTTCTCTTCTCCTTGAACCTAGGATTTCCAGAAGTGCTCCAAGGGCTAACTGGCTGGCCTCCTGATCAGAGCCGCGGGGACAGAAAAGTCTCCAACCATCTTTAGGCAGCTCCCTGCTATGTTCTTCTTTGCAGCAGCAAATCCTGTTTGGCAGCTTTTTGCAGAGGGGGTATCCTGCCTCGTCGAGGCCTCGTTGGCTACAGCTTGCACATTCGTCCTGCTGGAGATTTCTGACTTCCAAAAAAGAAACTAAGTCTGAACTGAGGAATCTTCACCATGACTTCATCCAGTGGCTCTCTGACAACAACATCTCCTCCTCAGACACCACCAGCTGCCTTGCTCGCTGAACTTTACTTGAATGAATCACTAGTGACAATGAAGCAGAGTCTCACATATGTTGTATCAGAGATCCTCAACCACACTTTCACAGTGTGCGGTATTTGTTTTTCTCCGCTCGTTTGGTCAGGTGGATAGTGTCATCATTGGGTCGTAATCACTTGAGGGTTCGGTTCTTCAAGTGATTAAACAACCTCCACCCGGAGGGAGTCTGTCTGAGTGGTCCGCAGTCGTGAAGGGTGACTAGTGATTAGGAATATCTCCTATCCTGTATAGAGAAGCTTTAATAGGCCAGGATGACACAGTTACATCTTACAGCATGGATGCAATAGGTTGCAATAGTGGTAAATCCACAATCCCAAAGGTGCAGGCAAAGACTTTACATCCATTATGATCTGAACTGCCATTACATATAAGATACTTTATATTTTGCTATTTATATTACTCCCCGAGGATGAAGAAAAAATACATTTTCTCTATTTGGTTGTGCATTTAGTACCTGGGAGGCCCTTGGGATCAAGAAGCTCCCTTTAACAAGAATTGGCAAAGCTCATAGGTATTCACCTATGTGTGATCTATTCGCTTTGCCAATGTTTCTTACCATGTTGCAACATGGCTGAAAGTAAAGAAAAAGGCTGTGTAGCTGTATGACACAGCCAGCGTTGACCTCGTCATAGCACTTTTATAAATAATTTTTTTTTTTACTTTCAGTGATGCTGTACAATATGGCTAAAAAAACATTGCCAAAGCCAATAGGTAAGACCCATTGGCTTTGCCAATGCTTGTTGATCGTATACATTTCTTCCATGTTAAAAGCAGAATAAAGCTCCTCTCCTAGGCCCATTCTTTCCTGCTCTATATCGAAATATGCGTGGCTAAACTTCATTTCAACATCCCACAACACATCACTTTTTACATACCTATCGATGGCATTAACAGTTTACAGAAGCTTTTAATTAGTGCATCTATTAGAGGGATTACAAAATAAATCTGTTGTTTTGCACCAGAGTTACTATCATACAAAATATATTGCTTTTCACACATTTTATCACTGTGCATCGACAGAGGATATGTTTAATTGTTTTTCTTATTACGCTCATTCAGTTATTTGGTCCTGTATTTGTCACTAGGGTTATTGTTTCGTGTGTCATTGAATACGCAATCCTCTAACTCCATCTACTGGCCATTAGTGCAATCGCTCATTGCAGTGCACAGAGAACACTAGTGTCATAAAGAATGTATATTTTTTCTAAACAATTATAGGTAGTAGTCTCGAACTAAAAACGCATATAATTACCATTTTTTAAATTTGTCCTTTTATGACAAAACATGTTATTGTCACTTTACATTTTTTTCTCAATTTTTATCTGAAATATAGTGTACTCTGTTGAGTATAGCAATAAATAAATGGAATGCCAAAAATCTCTTCTCTTGTTATAAGCACATGTAGATTTTCTCTATGTTGTCCATCGTGGAAAATCCCAGACTTTGATTTGGCCCCAATTTTCATTCGTGCATACACGCTATTAACATCTAAGAAATTGATGCTCGCTCATTGAAACTACCCATTTGGGAAATGCCATTTAAGATGTAAAAAAAAGTGAACTCTCGGTACGCAATTTATTCTTTGTAGCGGTACATTTCCTCTAGAACTTTGCTCTAAGTGTGCTTCTATGCTCTGATTCCTGTCCTTGGAGTTCTGATGGATCTTTCTAATTTTTTTAATTTTTTTTTATTTCAAAAAGATTTTTATTTAGAAGATTTTCCAATACAGTACAGTAGTGATGCAGGGAGGGGGGGTCGTTACAGCTGGAAGGTTCTTGGCATTTTTATGGTTACATGGTTACATCGAGCATACATAGTATAGGCTGGTTTGGTTGTGGGGTCTGTAAGCCCCCCCGGAGGAGGTGAAAGAAAGAGAGAAAGGAAGAGAGGGAGGGGTGCGTCGATCCCTCTTAGCTCTTCGTTTGGCTGCTTGCTGGTGGTATGTACGGGTTTACGGGGGTTTGTGTGACTTCAGGTGTGCATCAAGGGCCGCCCACATTTCATTCTTAGCATTGTGGCTTGGGGAGAAATTCCCAGTGATGTTGTCGGCTCCTCTGAGAAAAGTGACCCAGTTTATCCAGCTTTTGAATGTTGCCTTGGCTGTGTCTTTCCAATTTGCTAATATCGTTTTGTCTGCTGCGGTGAGTAGGATGTCTACTAGGTCTCTCTCTTCCTTGCTTTCTAGGTCTGGTGCCATGAATGCTGTGGCTAGCCCTATGAAGCCTGGCTGTATGCTCCTCCCTATGACAGTGTTAATGAAGTTGCTCACTCTCATCCAAAACGTTTTGACCTTTGGGCATTCGAAGATTAGGTGTTGTAGGTCCCCTGTCCCCCTGTGGCAGTTCCAGCATGTGTCACTGTCTCTTATGCCTGCCTTTGCAAGTTTGGCAGGAGTCCAAAAAGCTCTGTATAAGAGCCAGTATTTTGTCTGTGCGAGTTGTGGTGTGATTTTATTTGTTGTGGCTGACCTCCATAGCCTACCCTTTTCCTCCTCACTGAGATATATTGTGTGCAGTGTTTCCCAGAAGTTTGTTGCTTTTGCGTTCAGTGTGAATGTTTTGGGGCTCAGGAGTTTGTAGATCTGCGCTGTCTGGTGCCCGATCTTGTTGAGGTTGCTCATGCATTGTATGAGGGTGGGCTTCTCCTTGTTTAGGTTCGCCTTGGTAATGGCTGTTCTGATTTTGAGGAACATGTAGAGTTCTATGTCTGGGAGACTGTGCACCTGTTTGAGGTTCTGGAACGTGAGTGGAAAGTCGTTTTTTTCCAGCTGCGCTGGGGTAGTGATACCCTTCTTGATCCAGGCCTCGTTGCACATCGTTCTGCCCTTGTATTGTACCTTTGTGTTAAACCAGATTGATTCCCAATTGGTACCTCTGATCTGTTGTCCCATTTGCTTGTCTACTTTCAGCAGGGCTGTTTTGGTGTGTTTGATGATGGGGTCATATCTGGCGGGGTGTTTGTTTGCTGTAAGCATTGCTATTGGGTTTAGCGCCCCCAGGATATTCCTTTCGAGTTTTAGCCACTCAGGTTCGTAGTCGTGCGTGTTGGTAATCCAGAAGATTCCTTGTTTAGCTAGGCAGGCCGTTTGGAAGTTTTTAAAGTTCATAACGTTCAGTCCACCCAGCACCTTGTTGAGCCTAAGTTTCTGTAGACTGATTCGCGGTTTCTTGTCTTTCCATATGAATTTGTTTATTATTTTGTCAAGTTTTTTGTGGAAGTCTTCTGTCATTGTTAGGGGCAGCATGCTGAGCGTGTAATTGATATCTGGTGTCACCATCATCTTAATTGTCTCCACTCTACCCCACCAGCTGATGTATTTGGGGGACCACAGGTCTAGTCTTTCCTTTATTTTCTTTAGGGTAGCTTCTTCGTTGTGTTCCAGGGTTGCTTTGAGGTCTCTACCGAAGAGTAGGCCCAGGTATTTAAGGGGTTTTGTTTGCCAGGCTAGACCTGAGTTCCCCAGTACCACTTTTGTTGTGTGCACGTTCATGGGTTTACACTCTGATTTGTCTCTGTTTAATTTGTAGCCTGAGGCTTTTGCGTATTCTTCAATGGATTTCATGAGTGGATGTGGTTGGGTCTGTTGTCGTGACTAGCACATCGTCTGCGTACGCTGCCAGTTTCACTGTTTTACTCTTGATTTGGACCCCTGCTATATCTGAGTTCGTCCTTATCATTGTCAGCAGTGGTTCTAGTGCTAGTAGGAAGAGGCCCGGAGACAGGGGGCAGCCCTGCCTTGTTCCTCTTCCCAGAGTTAACAGCTCTGATGTGCCGCCGTTCACTACAACCCTGGCTCTCGGCTTGTTGTACAGCGCCATGACTATGCCCCTGTACTTGGTGCCTAGGCCGAATTTCCCCATGCATAGGTCAAGGAATGGCCATGAGACCCTGTCGAAGGCCTTCTCCGCGTCCAGCGCTATCATCACAGCCTGGTCTGCACTGTGCGTTGTTTGATTGATGAGGTGGCACAGTAGTCTTGTGTTGTCTTGGGACAGTCTGTTTTTAAGGTATCCTTCTTGTGAATTATGGATGAGGTGGGGCAGGACCGTGTTTAGTCTATTCGCTAGGATTTTTGCATAGATTTTACAGTCCACATTGATGAGTGATATTGGGCGGTAGCTCTGTGGGTATTGGGGGTCCTTCCCTTCTTTGGGGATCACGATGATATTGGCTTCCGCCATGGAGTCCGTCATGCGACCTTCACGGATGCAGTGTGTGAATACTTCCGCCAGGGTGGGTTTTAGTTGTTCAAGGAATTTCTTGTAGAACGCCGCCATGTACCCATCAGGCCCTGGTGCTTTGTTTGATTTAAGTGTTGTTATTGCTGTGTCTATCTCTGCGTATGTGATGTCTCCTTCTAGTGTTTCCCTCTCGTTCGCTGTCAGTGTTGGTGGTGTAATTTTGCTCAGTAGTTCCGCCCGCCCGTCTGCAGCCAGGTTCCCATCCGCGATGTACAGCTCCTGGTAGAATTGTTTGAAGACTTCTAGGATCCCTTTGTTAGTTGTCTGCGATTTGTTTGTCTTGTCGGTTATTGCTGCAATCGAGTGTTGCCTCTGTTTCATTTTCAGGTATGACGCTAGCTCTTTCCCTGCTTTGTTGGCAGAGCAGAGGTTTATGGCTTTGAATTTGTTGATCCATGTGCCCGCCCTTTCGCTAAGAATCTTGTTGAGCTCGTACTTTTTCTTTGTTAGTGATGTCAGTGTGTTCTTGTCGGTAAGGTTTGCGCAGTGCCCCTTTTCTAGGTTGCCGATTTGTTCCTCTAGTTCGGCTATCTTCTTGTTCCTGCCCGTTTTCATTCTGGCTTTGATGTTTAGAAGTTTCCCTCTGAGTGTGGCTTTTAGGGCGTCCCAGATGGTGCCTTTGTTTACCTCGGCGTTGTCATTTAGCTCTAGGTATTCCTTTATGGCTTCCTCGATCTCTGTTATGTTGCCTGGGTGTTGTAGGATGTCACTATTGAACCTCCATCTGCGGCTGGGTGTGTCGTTGTGTTTCCCACTCATCGAGAGCGATATGTGTGCGTGGTCTGAAATGGTAATTGGGGCAATGTCCGTCTGGACAATCAGGTGTGTGTGTGTGGCTGACATTAGGATGTAGTCAATTCTGCTGTATGAGTTGTGTGGGTGTGAGTAGAACGTGTATTCTCTCGGTTCCGGGTGTTGTAGCCTCCATGGGTCCCTGAGGTTAAGCTTGGTGCACATGTCTTTGAGGATGTTTTGGTTTTGGGAGTCGTGGCTCGGTCTGTATGGTTGCCTATCTGTGGACTGGTCTAGGACCTGGTTCAGGTCCCCTGCTAATAGGAGCAGATCTTCTTCAGGTAGCTCCGAAAGCTTGGATCCTACGCTATGCCAAAAATCTTTGTCATATGCATTGGGCCCATATACGTTGGCCACGTGTATGATCTCTTCCCCTCTCTTTAGGCTCGTCAGTAGTAGCCTGCCATCTTCGTCTGCGTGGCTGCTCTCTAGAGTCATGTTGGCTTTCTTGCTTACTATGGTGATAACCCCTCGTTTCTTGTGTTTGGCTGGTGAGCAGAAGACTTCACCTATCCACCTGGCTTTGAGGCGGCTAGCATCCTCTTCCGAGAGTCTAGTTTCTTGTAGTACGTACACATCTCCTTTTAGTTTCGCTAGGTAGTCTAGGGTTTTCCTGCGCTTGATGGGGTGATTGAGGCCTTTCACGTTGAGGGATACTACCTTAAGGTTTGTGCTTAGTGTAGTCATGGTGGTTTCCCATTTTCGCTACCCTTTGCGGGTTTTGCTAAGTGTGCAACTTCCCTCATTTGTTGCGGATCCGGGATATTGCTAGTTCTTGCTTCCCTGTGTCGGCTAAGCGGTACTGACCTGTGTGTGCTGCCTGAGGTGTTCCCCCTTGGTGGTAGACGGGTGTGGATAGGGACATAGAGATAGTAAAGACATAGAGAAAAAGAATGCATACTTCTGTATTGGAAATTGTGACCACTCCCTCCCCTCCCCTCTCCCCTCCCCTCGCACTTTAAACTGTGGACGTGCGACAGCAAGGGCCCTCCCCCCAAGTTGTGTCTCTATTAGCCCTTTGACACATTCTGTCTTGTTGCATATGCATTGGCTTAGTTAGTCACAAAAAGGTTCAAAGGTAAAGGATATAGGTGCAACATCTTGCGTCTTCTTCGCTGTCGTTGGTCTCCTGAGGTAGATCGTTGAGGTAGATTGTTGTTCCGTGTAAGTTCTTTAGATCCTCTTTCCATGTGAGGAGGGCCTTTGTGCATCGGCCTGAGGTAGAAACGGTTACAGTCCCTGGATGTCGGGTCTATCCAGTGTTTGGTTCCTTGGTCCTTGGGTGCTCCTTTGGACGGGTTGACAATTCTTCCGCTCCTCCTTCGGCTGCGTCCAATGAGGCTCTCCTTTTGGCTTCTGGATTCTGTGCGTCTATTTCCTCTAGTTCTGGGCCTCTCAGGTACCTCCTTAGTTTGTTGGGCTCATTGAAGATTAGGGTGCCTCGTCTGTCCGTTATCTTCATCCTTGCCGGCCCAGCGAACCTGAAGGTAATATTGTCTTTCTGCAGTCTGTCTCTCAAGGCTAGGAAGCCTTTCCTCGTTTCAGCTGTGAGTTTGGAGAAGTCCTGCGTGATGATGATTTTTTGCCCGTTCACTTTCAGAGTTCGTCCTTTCCTGGCAAAAGCGAAAATTGCTTCAGTGTGATTTGCGCGCAGCGGCTTGCAGATGATTGGTCTTGGGCCTCTGCCGTGTGGCGGTTTTGTTGCTGGGACCCTGTATGCTTTGTCTACTTCGAAAGGTCTGTCGAAATTCAGACCTGTCAGTTTGGGCAGGAGGTCCTCTAGTAGGGCTGCGCATGAGCCTTGGGTGTCTTCTTCTCCCTCTGGTACTCCCAAGAGCCTTATGTTCTCCTTCCTGCTCCTATCATCTTGTTCCGCCAGCATTTTTTGTAGATTGTTTGTTGTTTTTATTACCAGGCCCAGGTCTTTGTAGGTTATGCTGGTTGTGTCTTCCAAATCACTAATCCTTTTCTCTGCTACGTCAATTCTGCTGTTGGTTTTGCTTTGGTCTGCCCTTATGGCTGCCAGCTCCATCTGCATGTTGTCTATTGTTTTTTTCGTGGCCTTAGCTAGCTCGTTGCCTTCATTGATTTTCCTTAGGAGCGTTTCCAGTGTTATTTCGCTATGCTGGCCATTCTTTAGCTTGTTTGGCGAGTCCGGGTGGTCTGCACGTGATGAAAGGAACGCCAATGACTCTGATGGATCATTCTAACTTCAGATTCCTCACCTTGTGATTCTCCCCAGTCGCCATACTTGATCTGGAAACTTTTGCAATAGCTTCTATACACCGCAGGCTGAACTGCGCCCTCCTCAGAAGTTCCTTAATTTTCTGCATTCCAAGACACGGATCCTTTGCTCTGCACCTACTGATTGTGGTTTCCACCGAATTCTCAAGCAAACGTTGGCAGTGTTCAGGGGCATGACCCCAAAGATGACAGGCTTCAAGTAGTCGCATGCAACAGGTGACACTACACTGCTAGCCGGCGCTTTGCTACAGCGTGTGATGTTTTAAACTTTCTGTTAGTATTTGGGCACTTTATTTTAAACTTGCTTACTTAGTTTCCTGCTCCCTGCTCTTTTAGCCAGTCCCCGGTCCACCGCAGCGTGTGCTATTTGTGTGGAGGGATGTGGCTCTGCCCTCCTCCTGCCATTTCCGCTACCGGGGGTATTTAGTGTGGATGTTTTTTCGGCCACGCAGCAACAGGTGACAATACACTGCTAGCCGGCACTTTGCTACAGCGTGTGATGTTTTAAACTTTCTGTTAGTATTTGGGCACTTTATTTTAAACTTGCTTACTTAGTTTGCTGCTCCCCGCTCTTTTAGCCAGTCCCCGGTCCACCGCAGCGTGTGCTGTTTGTGTGGAGGGACGTGGCTCCGCCCTCCTCCTGCCATTTCCGCTACCGAGGGTATTTAGTGTGGATGTTTTTTCAGCCACGAAGCAACAGGTGACAATACACTGCTTGCCTGCGCTTTGCTACAGCGTGTGATGTTTTAAACTTTCTGTTAGTATTTGGGCACTTTATTTTAAACTTGCTTACTTAGTTTGCTGCTCCCCGCTCTTTTAGCCAATCCCCGGTCCACAGCAGTGTGTGCTGTTTATGTGGAGGGACGTGGCTCCGCCCTCCTCCTGCCATTTCCGCTACCAGGGGATATTTATTCAGCATGCTTGTCCGGCCGTGCAGTAGTCGCGCGCAGCGGGCGCGCCGTCGGCGTGCCGAAGACGCACCAAAGGCAAGCCCGTCTGCGCCCGTCCCCGCCAGGCCAGCGCCAGACGCCAGACATGCTGCCAATTCTGGGACCGTTCCTTGTACCTATTCCCAGAAGGAACTTTTAGCAGAGCACTGGCAAGTAGCTGCTCAGTCCATGGGCTACAGGATCTGGAGGGTCCCATTAGTTGTAAATAGTGTGGGTATACATCTATGCCTTCAGAAGGTGTGCAGGACTGTTCTCCTCTTCCTGGCAAGAGTTTGAAAATGTTTCACCTTAATTGCCGCTCGTTGGTCAAGCACTGGACGGATGTTTATGACCTTCTGGAAACTGAAATGCCGGATACCCTGTTTTTAACGGAGACTTGGCTCTCGGAAGATTCAGTGGCGGTTCCAGAGCTGGCATTTCCGGAGGGCTATGTCATTCATACTCTTAATAGAGATACAAGAGGTGGCGGCATAGCAGCAATTGTTAAAACCGGTTATGCCTGCTCTTTCATTAAACGGCCCATTGTAGGCTGCGAATGCGCCTGTTTTAAAATCTCCTTCAATTCAAATTATACCCTGACCGGGTTGTTAATCTATCGTCCCCCAGGTCCTTCCAAAGCTTTTAGGGAAGCGTTCATCGACACTGTTTGTACTTTGGTGGTCAACTCTCCCATTTTCACTATCTTGGGAGATTTGAACCTTCATTTTGATAATCACGCTGACGTGGATGCAATGAACTTAGTGGCGGACTTAGCAGCCTGCCAGTTAGATCAGCGTGTTCTCGGTCCCACTCACTTAGCCGGTCACCTGCTGGATCCGGTTTTCACCAACATTCCTTCTTTGTTGACTCAATCACCAGTACCTGTGACCTGGTTGGACCATTTTTTTATCCCTTAGTGCATTCAGGGTATAGTTCCCAAACGTAAAGCAGATAACTCCTATTCTTTAAAACGCCCTTGGCATAAGCTTAATTGGGATCAATTTGAATCCCTACTTTCGAGCTCTGTTCCAGAGCTAACGACAGATCCCGATAAAGCGTATCTAGTTTTTTCTGATTGGATCAGCAAGCCATTAGACATGCTGATCCCAGCTAAATGGTCCTCTAATCGCATGTCCAAGTCTAATCCGTGGTACAATGAAAAGCTAGTTCTATTGCGAAAAATTTGCAAAAAATGTGAAAGATCCTGGAGAAAGGACTTTGATCCTTTATCTAAAGCGCACTATCAGGATGCAGTAAATATCTATCACAGGGCAATTCATACTGAACGTGCCGCCTTTTATGCCTTAAAAATCAGCAATAGTACTAACCCTGCTAAGAGTATTTTCTCAATTGTGTCCGATCTAAAAAAGCAGAAGGAGGCGGCCGACCCTTTAATTTCTTCTAATCAACAATGTGATTCTTTTCTAAAAAGATAGAAGATATTTATAAAGGCTTTCCCACGACTAGTCTGGTCGGCCCTGAAATACTTAATAATGGGATGCTGAATACTTTAGAGGCTTTTCCTCAGATTGAGCAAGACCGGCCACTTGCTCTCTGTGCAAAAATCAAATCAGGCTCATCGGCAGATCCTCTGAAACCTGATCAATTCAGGAGAATTCTACCTACTATCTCTCCTTCTCTTATTCTAGTGATTAATAAATCACTTAGTTTAGCTATTCTACCTACGGCATGGAAACAGACCAGAGTACTGCCATTGCTAAAAAAACCTTGTTATGTTATGTTATGTTATGTTATGTTATGTTATATATGGGTCTTGTATAGCGCAACGGCTACTCCAAAGGAGTGTCCCGGCGCTTTTATGCTCCAGACCCAGAAAAGGAAGCTAAAAAACATAACAACAGACAGGAAGCACAGAGGAAGGAGACAGAAGAAATCTAGTTCGAGAATAACCAGGTCTTAAGATCCTTTCTAAAGGCCAACAGATTGGACGTGGATGCTAAAAAAACAGAGAATTTCAAGCCTATCTCTTTGCTTCCCTGGACTTCAAAAATTGTGGAAGCATACATCAATCACATTCTTACTGACCATCTGACTAGTAATAATATACTTGACCCCTCGCAAAATGGGTTTCGTGCTGGTCATGGTACGGAGTCAGCACTTTTGGCGGTACAGGAACATCTCTGGGCAGCACTGGACGCAGGTCAGACGTCGGCGCTGATCCTTCTGGCTCTCAGTGCCGCGTTTGATACTGTGTCCCATGCCATCTTGCTTCACCGGCTGGAAGAGGCAGGCATTAGTGTCCTTGCGTTGAAGTGGCTAGCGTCATTCCTCTCAGATAGGTCTTATCAGGTGACTGCTCCCCCCTTTTCTTCATCCACATTCCCCATCAAGTATGGAGTACCACAGGGTTCATCGTTGAGCCCTCTGCTCTTTAATTTGTATGTTCAACCTTTGGCTATTTTTGCCAAGAGCAGAGGTCTGACTGTGGTTTCCTACGCCGATGACACGCAGCTGGTGGTGGCACTTTCTAGTAATGCCAGGGACAGCGCCACTAAGTTCCAAGGTGACCTGGTGGCAGTTGCCGGTTGGATGACACTAGCATTGCTAGTAAGTCGGAGGTACTGCTAGTGGGAAGGGATCATGGGCTATGGAATGAGCACTGGTGGCCCAGGAATCTAGGCACTCCTGCCCCTCCTAAACAAGTGGTAAAGAACCTGGGGGTTTGGATGGACTCTTCGCTTAGCTACCAGACACAAACAAAGAAGGTAGCGGACACTTGCTTCAGTATTCTTCGTGGGCTGAGACCCATCCTGGGCTTCTTTGATGCACCGACTAGACAGCTCATTATTCAAGCATTTATTATCTCTAGGCTTGATTATGTGAACTCCCTGTATTTGGGAGTAAATAAAGCAGAAGTCCTAAGGTTACAGAGGGTTCAGAATGCTGCAGTAAGAGCTCTCTTGGGTTTGCGTAGAGTCTGTTCAGTGTCTGGTAGTATTCGCCACCTCCACTGGCTGCCCGTGGCCCAAAGGATCGAGTGTAAAGCCCTCTGTATAGCTTTTAAAATCCTGAAGCTTGGATCTCCTAGTGCACTGATAGATCTACTATTCTTTTATGTTCCTCCCTGCCAGCTTCGCTCCATGGGCCAACATTTGCTGCGGGTTCCTCGAGTTAGGAAGACTCGAGCTGGTGGTCGTTCTTTCCGTTACAAAGCGGCAATTCTTTGGAATTCTCTGCCCCCCCATATTCGTGACCTTAACAACCTTACTGATTTTAGGAAAGCTATTAAAACCTTTCTCTTTCCCAATGTGTAGCCCGCTGTGTGTATTACTGCCACTGGCTTGTTACTAGCGCCTGGACGCCCCTTGGCTGGGGCAGCTGTCACGCTCTAGAAATTGATTAAATACAAATAAATAGAAATAGAAATGCTGGCAGAAGATGTTGATGACGGATCAATACAACGTCTGCTTATAGTGTTCTTCCTCTCAGGGCTGGACTGGGAGCCGAAACCGGACATGGCAAACTGCTCGGCAAAGGGGGGCAGGGGTCGGGTGAGCCGAGCTGTTTGCTAGGGCTGGTTTAGGCTGATTTTGTTCCAGGGAACTGCAAAACCTCTTTAATGCCCAGGTGCTCCCAATGCAAAGGGAGATCGCACAGCCGGTGGTGGCGACACCCAGCTCCGAACTCAGTGTCTGACTCAAATATAATACTGAACTTGGAGTTGAAATGTCTTTCCTGAGGCCACTGTCGATTTCACAGTAGGTTGTGGCTTACAAGAAGGCCAAGCTGCAGCTATTTAATTGCATTATGACTCACTTTGGCGCCCTTTCTGGCTCTATGGACTATTTGAGCTTTGAGTTAGACTTCTGTCAGTGGGCATTGCCTGATGTTGACTTTCTTCAGAAAAATTTAGCCTGCTTTGCCAACAGTGTCAGGCCTGTAGGAAAATGAGGGTACTGGTTGAGGGTGGTGAAACCCTACTCAGGCAGCAACCACAATTCTTGTTAGGGTGAAACACAAGCAAGCACGAAATTAACCTGCGCTTAACCCTCTGTTAGCTGGCCACAGAAGCAGTCAGGCTTATTTTAGAGGCACTGTGTAATGTATTTATGCACCGGTTCAAACAGCAATAAAGTGTAAATACTACACAAGCAAAATCCCACACCACTTTAAAAAAAAAATAGAGTAACATATTATACATTATTTGAGACCAAAACAACAAAAGTCCAATTAGTAGAACCGGAGGAATACATTTAAAGATTTAGGTGAAAATAGTGCTGCAAAGTGCCAACTGTGGTTATCTGGATGAGCGGGACCGGGACAAAGCCACAAGTTCAGGCCGACCGCGAGCTAGATACAGGGACCAAGTTTGGCCTGCTGAAGAAAGTGCCATAAGTCTGTTCTGAGGGGCTGTGAGGGCCCCAATGCAAGATCCTGCATTGGATTGCAACATCCTGTGTTGGTTCTGATGAAGCTGTGCAGCCAGGCTTTGTAAGGCTTTGCATCGCAACACATCGGTTTTGATGAAGCTTGCAGCTGAGCGACAAGGCTTTGCGCCACTTGACGCTGATTCCGTTGAGGCTGGCATTTGTGCGGTGAGGCTCTGTGGGGTTACATGATGCTCTTAGCCGTTCCGATGAAGCCTATAGCTGTGCTGCGAGACTTTGTGGAGCTTTGCATTGCTCATTGCTGGATTGGTGAAGACCAAAGTTGGGCTGGCAAGGCACCTCTATCCCCACTTCCAAGGGTCTAGGACTGGAGGGGCAACACTTGGGGGTTAGAACTCACAGCAGGCAGAGTCGGGGATTCAAGAAAGTTGGAGACTTTTCTCTCCCTGGGGCTCTGATCAGGAGGCCAGGCAGCTAGTCCTTGGAGTGACTCTGATGGTCTTGGGTTGAAGATGCAGGTCCAGTCCTTCTCACTAAGACAGCAGGGCAGCAGAGTAGCTGAGTATCAGTCCTTCTTGCGGCAGAGCAGTACAGCATTCCTTCTGAGTTTTCCACAGGTCCATAGGTGTACTGAAGAGTTGGGTCTGAGGGCCCACTATTTATCCTTAGTACCAGCTTTAAAGTAGGAGAGGTTTCTAGAGGGTTCCACACCCAGAGCTGTCTGTAATTTCCGGCCTTCCTTCCCTGGCCTCAGAATGGGGGCACAAAAGACTATTATCAAACCCTTTAGGGCCAACACAAAGGCCAACTGCCCACTACACCTAGTCATGTGACCCATTATAGAGGCTGCAGTCACCAAATGATTACGGCAAGAAAACACCAACTTTCTAAAAGTCTATGCGACTAAGGAGTTAGGTCCTAAAGGGAGTGGGCTGGACCCTTTTTGAACAGCAAAAATACAGCGTCGCTGGATATAAAACTTTTGGTCACCTCTTGGTGAAATAGTCTCCTTCTTTTGACTTCGTCTGAAGGCTATTCCTTTGAATATTGATTGTCATTTATTAATTTTTTCTTAATTACAAACACATTGAGATGTAGTATTTGTTGTGTATGTAGGATGTTTATGTCATATTGTTTCTCCCATTAAGAGTTATGTATTGTACCATGTATATGGGTTGTAAATAGTATTGAATGTATATATGTGTCTTTTCCATTCATAAAATTTGAGAAAAAGAATTCATAAAAAGAATTAAAAATTGTAAGGGTATAAATAAAGGTACCCAGACAAACTAAAATTATTCTTTTGGTTTTGTCCTGAAAACAAACATTAATTAAAAGTGGGAGGTGGGCAGTGAACTTTCTAAAAGTGGCATTTTCGGAATTGTGATTTCAAATCCGACTTTACCAATAAATATGGTTTAAAAGTATATTTGTTTTGACACCAAATACAATGTTCCTACTTGCTGCCAATTGAAAGTTATCACTTGCTAATTATAATAAGGTAACTCAATGCTATCCTATGGGAGAGGTAGGCCTTGCAGTAGTGAAAAACCAGCACATTTAAAAGTTAAAAGTACAAGGCTACTTATGGGTGGCACAATAAATGCTGCAGGCCCATTAGTAGAATTTAATTCACAGGCCCTGGGTACATGTAGTTCAATTTCACTAGGGACTTGCAAAGTAATTAAATATGTAACTAATGGGTAACCCAATGTTACTGTGAGAGAGCAGAAGCACTTTAGCACTGGTTAGCAGCAATGAAGTGCACAGAGCCCTTAAAGCTGACAAAAACTGGTTCAGAAAACAGGAGGGTGCAGGCAAAAGTTTGGGGATGACCCTGCAGAAAGGGCCAAGTCCAGCACCCTCAAAGTACTGACAGTGAAGTAATGGTAGCACACTTCCTCACTGTCATTTTACAGGGCATAGTGGGAATAGGCATTTTCATGCAATTTGTTCCGGGCAACTGTGATCAGAATTGCCCTTGTTTAGGGAATCCACTGCATTGGCAGTAGATGGATTTGGGTTCGCTGGTAGAAGCCCCCAAGGTGCATAATAAAGACACTGTTGAAAATAGGTGGTCCTAGAGTATCTGAAGCAAACCCACCTCCAGCAACTGTTTATCCAGTTACCAATCCCAAATTCCAATATCAATTCCAGAATCTAGGTCCTTGGATTGGGTTTTCTAAGGCATTTCCAATATTAATATTGTTCAATATCATTCAGTATTCACTCTCACTGAATGTCTTCTCATGGGTTCACTGTTTCCGCATTGTGTGGCTGTGGCTATAGTGGGCAGGAGCAGTGTAACGTGGAGCTGATGCCGAAGCAGTGGAGGAGAAGTTTCAGTCCACTGAAATTCACCAGTTATAGTTATCTCAAGTAACTATAAATCATGCCCTCCAGTAACTATAACTTCTCCCCCACCATGCACAATGTTGCCATCAATTATGTCATTTCAGATAATGCATTAATGTTATCAGTTATGTTGAAGTGCTAAGAAAAATATACCATAGAGCTATACTTACCAATAGCCCATATACAATAGTTGCCAAGAATAAGTCAGCCGGCAATGGAGAAGGTTCAATCGTTTATTTTGCAAAAGCGCCCTATATAGGGGAGCCTCCCTCTCGCCACAGCTCTCAAAGGTGTGCAGAGGAGACTACTGGATTACATTCAAAACAGTGCACATATACTTTCAGCATACCTCATAGAAACCCCGTACATGGAAATGTACCAGTTCATGAGAAACCAACAGGAAAACCCATATAAGGCACAACTGATTGGTTCGAAACTCAGCTCAAGTTATTCCGGGGGTAGGTCAGTAAAGGTGCCTCCCGTCCATTCTGGTGCACGGGAGTATAAGCATGGCGCCTGCAAGAATGTGCTCATCCTACAAGAAAGGCAGATGTGACCTTGAGTCTCCTAAGTTAGAATCAATGGCCTGCTCATATCCCAGGCCGACCTTTCAAGCTTTCTATCAGCAGCATGTCATGTGTTTTCCCAACTAACGAAAGAGGCCTCGGGAAATGAAACCAAGATGGCGTTCGTTCAGTTCAGGCCCGATTCAGAGAAACTACATGGGTTGAGTGTATTTACAAAGGGGTTCTATCGAAGTAGCAAATATATATTGGATATATTACGACAACATTATATAGTATAAACTTTATATTCCTTCAGACCGCCCTTTTGGCGTGATTTAGCCAATATATACTACAATATACCAGATTATCTAATCTAAAAATACTCCTTCATCTATTTGCATGAGGTCTGCGACTTCCTTCTGCAATAACTGTTTTTCTATTTTAGCCTGTCGTAATATGGTCAGTGAAGAAGTGAGTTTGGCAGCACAAAAAGAGCAACATGCTGGCCCGCAATGAAGGCACAGACAACAAACAAATACCACTCCAAGTGCTCCAGCTAGAATCATGAAAATCTTCCATCCCCAAGTAGAGAGGAGGTCCCACAACCACCCGGTCAAAGACCAAGTACCAGTGTCCGCATGGACTTCTGCAGCTAAGCGGTGTAATTTCTGTATGGCCAAATGTATGGTTGGAGCAGAATCAGGAATATATACACAGCAGGAGCTGCCGATCACGTGGCATGCTCCTCCTCGGTCCGCTAGGATGACGTTGAGCACCATCCGATTTTGGAGCGAAACAAGCCTTGTAGCCTGAAGCTCCACTGTCAGGTTAGTCAAGATCCCAGTAGTGGTTTGAACTACATTTTCCACCACTCTAGAGAGGCGTCTTACATCTCTACTAGTAAATATAGGACCCCATATCGGAAAAAGACCTTTTGCTATGTCTACAAACTGCTGAGAGGCTGTGTCAGTCTGATCAGTGCCTTCTGTATCAATACTTCTACTAATTCGGTGAGGTTCTGAACTTCGTTTGGTCAACTGATGTGTTTTGTGGTAATTAGAAGGAGCTATATACACCGGGGGATAAAGAAATGACAGGTAGCATCGCCCTGCCTAACCTCTGGGGAGCCAAGTATAAGCATTCTCGCCACATACGAAATATACATTAGGCGGAGTTATTAAAGGCAGGGTGCTACTGGTATGCAAAGTGTAGGTGTAGTTACATCTCCTATCTCCTACTTTAACATGACCTTGTCCTTGTATACAGAAAGAAGCAGTACTATTCAAGATAGGAACTGGCATTGCCTTATCATCAGTAACATTGCGAACTTGGAAGTGCTGGAAATATTGCGTGGAATTAAATTGTTCAAAGTCTAACATTTCTTCTTTTAACCAGGTAGCATTTTCATATGTGGTGTACATGTTCATACAGGCCTCTGGATCTAAAGATCCCTCTCCTTGGTTCCCCTGAGCATCAAATCCCTGATGTCGTTCTATATACTTTAAAATGGCTTCATAATCTTTTTCAGTGTATCTTTTGGGATCAGCTACATAATGCAAATACATAAGAGATAACAACTGAAACCAGGCTTCACAGCTTGCTAAGTGCGATAATGGCAAAGAAATGAATAAATCATGGCGATGCATTACAGACGGCAAAAGACCACATACCCAACAATTCGTCTTATTCGTAGTACTATGAGCTTCATGCAACATTTCTATAAATACATTTTTAGCATACGTTTCTCTGTGTCGTTCCTTGTGGGGAGGCAAAGTATAAAAGAAATGCTCAGGTGGGGCTGTGGTGGTACCTAATACCCTATGCATGGGGTATTGAAATTCCAAATATATGAACACACTCATTAATATTATCATTATTACTGCAATAGTTATATCAAAGGCTACCTTCACTCTAGTAGCCCAACCAGAAAACATGGGAACATTCTCGAGAAAAGGTCTGGGAGCAAGAGGTCTCTCGTCTTCAAGGGCAAATCGGGCAAAGGGATACATTCTCTCTAAAAGTCCAAACTAAACTCGGGAAAAAGGGGGTGCAAGCCAACTGCCAGAGGGTTTCTTCTCCCTGTGTCCGTCTAGAGCCTCACAGGCAGGCTCTTATTATCCATCCACAAAAGTAATCTTCACCGTACCTTTTGACGTTGCAATTTAGGCCTTTCACATAACACAGTCTTTCTTTCTGAACAGAGCAATATGACAGTTCCGTGCTCTCAACGGGTTCAGTCCAGTGTATTGCTCAATACCCCAGCAAAACTATTTTCAGCCCTACAGCTCAAGTCTTTCCCTATCTCCTGTAATCCGAGACTGGGGTATTGCGCTGTTTTCGGGGTCGTAAATTGTGTCGAAGATGGCCTGGTTGTTCTTGGTCATTGAACAACACAGCGCAGGGACATTTGGTGCAACACGTTTTTCCACAACCTCAGGGGGATCAGCCTTATCACGAATTTCAGAAACTGGGGCTGATTTGTCTCCTTGCGGCATCAACAACCCTTCCTCTTGCTCAATTTCAATGGCATCCGAGAAAGGCACAAAGCTCAGCCTCTGCTCTCCTTCTTGCATCAGAACTCCGTCTCAATTCTGTTGGTCAGAAGGAAGTGGCAGGGGTAGTTTCTTTACATGCGACACGTGGATCCAATGTTTCTTCCCATCCACTTTCACTGCTGTTCGAGTGGCCAAGAGGATTTGATAAGGACGGCTCCACCTGGGCTCCAGACTCGATTTCCGTTGGTAATTCCGCACAAGGACCCACTGTCCTGGTTCCAAGCGGTGTCCGGGACCCTCCGGCAGCGGCTGCAATACTGCTGATACCTGTTGATGAATGGAACGCAGATCTTTAGTTAAAGCGTACAAATAGTCAGTCACCATAGGATAATCAAGATCTCGAAAGGATCTAGGCCTTGGGACACCCCACACATTGGCTGGTCGGTCAAAAACAACCTCATAGGGTGACAGCCCAGCCCGAGAATGAGGGGTTACTCTTATGGACATGAACGCTAGGGGCAGCGCATCAGGCCAATTCAAACCCGTGCTTTCCTGTATCTTTGCCATCTTTAATTTTAATATGCCATTATATTTCTCAACCAGTCCTGCAGATTGTGGGTGACGTGCCGCATGAAATTTTTGTTTTATCTGTAATCCTTTACAGACATATTTAACGAGTTCTGCATTGAAATGCACCCCATTGTCCGTCCATATAATTCGGGGCAAACCAAATCGAGGCAGAAACTCCTTAATCAGGGCTTTCGCAGTGGCCAAGGCAGTATTGTCGTTGGTGGGGTAGACTTCAACCCATTTGCTAAATGCACAGACCACCACCAGCACATACTTCAAGTTGATCACCCTATCAAATTGAATATAATCCATTTGTAGCACTTCAAAGGGCAAGGAAGGGGGTGCAAAATTTCCACTGAGAACAGTCTCTCTCCCACCGGGATTATGCTGTAAACAGACCATGCAGTATTTAACCACATGAGCAGCAGTCTTGGAGGGTAGACAACCTTTACAACGAAACTTTTACAACGCACTACCATTACAACGCGGTCATTACAACGCAACCTATTACAACGCATTGCGCTGGGGGGCGCTCTAGGATAGGGAATAGGTTAATTTACTATCCAATAACCTTCCCTAGTGTCCACGGGGACTGGAGTTGGAATAGTAAATTAAACTATTCACTATCCAACACCCAAAAGCACTATGCGTTGTAATGGATTGCGATGTAAAAACCGCGTTGTAAAGGCAGGCGTTGTAATAGCCTGCGTTGTAACGTCATACATCCGTCTCGGAGATATTCGGGTTATTCCATACTGGGTCCAGTAATGCACAAATACCTTTAGCTCCGATATGGGCAGTACCATGGGCCATCACTACTACTGTGTATACCAGGGCATTAGGCAATAGCCATCTCTGTCTGTCAGTCAAGTCAATCCAGCAATCATTGTTGTCTAACTGCCCTGTTTCCTGTTCCCATTTTAATAATTAATCAGGGGTGGCTTCTTTCTGCAATTCTCTAACACTTTCAACAGTATTATCAAATACTGCAGTCTCCGCCACCCATTGAGTTGCCACACTGAGGAACATTGTGGACGTTTTAGTTTGTGCTGTTTCTTTCACTACTTGATCGGCAAAGGCATTTCCCTCTCCTGTAGTGTCAATAATTTTCTGGTGGGTGCAACACTTGATGATAGCCACCTTCTCTGGCAAGGTTAGAGCATTTAACAATCTTTCGATCAAGGGGCCATGCTGTATTCTTTGACCATGGGAGGTAAGGAATCCTCGTTCCCTCCACTGCCGCCCAAAACTATGGGCTACGCCAAAAGCGTACTGGCTGTCTGTACAAATATTTACTCTTAAACCTTCACTCAGTTCACATGCTCTTAGCAATGCTATTAGTTCAGCTGCTTGCGCTGAATGCTGAGAAACCCGAGCGGTCTCTACTACTGTTCTAAGGGTAGTTATAGCATAAGCAGCTGTTGTCGTGCCATCTGGTAACTTAAAACAAGAGCCATCCACATACAACTCTCCTTGTGGGTCAGATAAAGGGGAGTCAGTGAGGTCTACACGTCCCTTCGTTTCTTCCTCAATCCGAAATATACAATCATGAACATCGTACTTTTGATCACTCGAAGGGAGGGGTAGTAACGTGGCTGGGTTCAGAGTGGCACATCTTTTAATCTGAGTTTTTGTGCGATTCAACAATATGTCCACAGCGTGCGGTACCATCACTGTGAGATCAGTATTTAAAACAATCCCCTCCGACTGTCGAATGGCCACTGCCACAGCAGCAGTGGCCCTTAAACAGCTAGGAAGGGCTCTGGCAACATTATCCAATACTGCCGAAATATATGCACAAGGCCGTTGCTTTCCGCCAAAACCCTGGGTTAACACTGAAAGAGAACAACCGTCCACTTGATGCACGTAGTGTACAAAAGGTTTTTGGTAGTCCGGAGTACCCAAGACGGGTGCAGAACAAAGAGCAGATTTTAGAGAAGTAAAAGCATCGTGGCACTCATCCGTCCAGGGCAAGGGTTCATGCACATCTTTGGTAACCAAATGCAACAGGGGTTTAGCCAGAAGAGAAAAATTAGGAATCCATTGGCGACAGTAAGAGGTTATGCCTAGGAAAGCACGAACACTCACGTTGAGTACGGGGCGCAGACATGTTAGTAATAACAGTTATCCGTTCAGGAGTTAGTCTTCTCCCCGCTTTCGACAGTAAATGACCAAGGTAGGTCACTTCCTGTCGACAATACTGAAATTTGGATAAGGACACTTTATTTCCATTAGCTGCCAAATGGTGCAACAATTTAACTGTGGCCTCCTTACAACCGTCTGCCGTATCTGATGCCACTAGGATGTCATCCACATATTGGACGAGAACATTACCAGGAGGGAGGACTAACTCATCTAATACCGCTTTCAGGGCTTGACTATAAATACTAGGGCTCTCAGTATAGCCTTGAGGTGCGCGACAGAATCTGAAGCTGCGACCAGATAATGAGAATCCGAAGATATGACGGCTGTCAGGATGGATCGGAATACTAAAGAAAGCGTTCTTCAAATCGATCACTGAAAAGTACTGGGCAGCAGGGGGAATCATAGTCAAGATTGCATTGATATTCGGGACCACAGGGTATTGAGGAATCACTATTTTATTAACCTCCCTAAGGTCAATTACAAAACGATAAGTATCTTTATAATCAGGGTCACCATCTAAAGTGGCCTTTTTCAAAATCGGTAAAATGCGTCTGTTACAAATGTTTGCAGCCGTTTCCTCTACTACTCCTTTGTTAATTAAATCACGAATGACATGCAATAAAGCCTGTTCACCTTCTGGCGAAATTCGATATTGCGGAATACATGGTAAATGCACGTTAGGTTTTAACGTGATAGACACAGGGGGTATTTTCAACAATCCTACATCCGTGTCCCCTTTGGCCCACAGAGTGTGGGGTATACCCGAAAACTCAGGAGGGAGAGGTGCATCTTTAGCTAAACATTGGGACTGACATTCAATAGGGGACTGCAATGTTAGATACACACAATCAGGAGAACAATAAATACGAGCATGCAACTTCTTTAGTATATCTAATCCGAGCAAATTTTCGCCACAACTAGAGGTAAGCAAAAATGGTGAGTCCACAGTAACAGGGCCAATAGTAAAGGGAAGTGGCTTTGAAATGGGGCTTACCACGGGGATTCCTGAAAAACCCACTGATACGTTATTATGCCCAGACAGAGCAGCCCCTGGGACCAATGTATGAGCAACAGAACTATTCATTGCTCCAGTATCCACTAAAAACTTCTCAGATGTCCACATCAATTGCCCCTGTACATAAGGCCCCTGCTATATGGCCCCTGCTCTGTCCGTGGCTGTCTCATGCATAGTTATGTCCATCATATCCGTCCTCTCGATAGTCCTCGTTATAGTATTGCCTTCCTTGAAAATCATCAAAATAGTTCTTTCCTGACTCTTCACCGGACCTATCACTACGTCTCATACTATTCCGATCAGTACCTCCTCTTCCTCGTCCTCTATTAAAATCACCTCGTTCATATAGTAACGGACACTGGGCTCGCCAGTGTCCTTCCTGCCTACAATTGGAACACTGGTTAATCCTTATAGGAGGACCCTGACCTCCTCCTCCTCTCATTATTGCTCCTCTAGGGAAGGAGCCCCTTCCTCCCCTTCTACTGTTCTGCCCTTTGCTGACCTGCTGTAGTAGTACTCGGGTTTTCAATTCCTTAACCTTTTTATCCGATTTATCCTTACTCTAATTTTCTCGATGTTCATAGTACTGAGCCATGCTGAGAATGACTGAGGGAGTTGAAGTGGTCCAAGTGCTTTCTGCAGCCTGTAAACGCGTCTTTATTTCCGGTAACAAATTAGTGACAAACCTGTTTACAAATAGCTGTATGCCACCTTCTGTAGACAAATCTTGTCCACTGAAATCAATAAACACTTTCTCAAATCGAGTAAAGAAATCAGAGACATTTTCATCTTTCTTTTGAATGCAGGCCCTTAACTTATCCCAGTCCACCTTTCGTGGAGGAATGAGAGTTTGCATGTAAGTAAGAATTCGAGCAGGTATAGCTAATATCTCGTCTTTAGGCTTGTCGCCCGGTTTTCAATCTTTGTCCCATGTCTTTATCTGATACCAAGTTCCTCCCAGTTCGGCAGCATGATCAGAGTCATGCACCTGTCTCCATATATCTACTGGGACTAAACGACCGAAAAATAACTCGATGTCAGCTAAGGTCATTACAGCTGAATTCGCGGCTTCTGTCAATTCTTTATAATAAGCCATGGGGTTCTTTCGCGGGTCAGGAAGTTGGGCTTTTAAAGTAAGAACCTCACTTCGCTTCCAAGGGGTATAGACCCACTGCTCTTGGAACCGTGCTTCTACACGTGCTCTGGTTATTTGGCCCCCTCCATCTAACACTTCGGGAATCTCTGGAAGGAAAATAGGGTGTACTTCTCTCATAGGGTACTGGGTCCCTACGTCCGGGCACCTTCTATTCATTCGATCCCGATATTGTATTAGAACTTCAACATTTTGAAATACTTCTTCAACTTGCAATTGGAACTTATAAGCTCGATCTTTGATATCACACAATATCTGGGGGGCCAGTCCTTCCTGAAAACATTGCTCCCATAAAGAAATCAGTCTAATTGCCATATGTTCTAATGCTAGTTGTTGTGCAACTGGTTCAAAATCTTTCATAGTACGCCAAATCTCTCCCAGAGTATAAATTGGATTCCGCATCGATTGGAACGCCTGAACCACTATAGCCCGCCTTTCGTCTTCTCCTAGAGACGATCGAGTAAAAACTCATCGAGCATCCATCTCTCCCATAGGGCGTCGTGGCGTGACATACGATGAGGCAGTGGTCAGCCCCATAGGGATGGCCGCTGCCCCTCTAGTTGGGGGCGTTAAAAATACCGGGGACAGGGGAGAGGCAACACCTGCCCCAGGCATCAAAGTGATTAAATCTGAGGTAGTTGGACAGAGGGTAGGAGGGGCGGGTAACGGGGCCGGGGGGTGTATAGCCACCGGTGCGGTAGCAACCGCAGGCACCGTTGCTCCCGTCCTTCCGGTCCGGTCCACTGGGACCGCCGGGTACAAACATTGGGGGGCATATGGAGGCGGAGGGCGAACCTCCAATAATTCCTCTATCTCATCTTCTGCCTCAGGTCGGGTCACATAACTTTTATCGGTTTGTAATCGAAACTGTCTATCTAATTGCTCAATATTCTTTTCTACTTCTCTTTTTCATACACCACCGCTTTTTGGGTTACAGTCTGTCCTGCTTTAATCTTTCCTAATTTCTCCTCTCGTCTTCGCCATCTCTTTGCCACCTTTAACCATAAGGTCAAGGAGTCAAACATAGTCTGGCGGCTTCTTCTCAAAAACAATTTATTCTGTAAGTAATTAATTTTCCTTTCATCAAAAGACCCAGTTAAAGACCATTGTAATTCTGCATTATCTTTAGTATATTTATTCCACAATGTGGTAAACAAAATGGGAGAAATACCATGTTTGACATACATGTCAAAACTAGGACTGCCTTCCGGAGGAGCAGGCTGTCTTTCTTCCAGCCGTCCACTTCTCTGGCGGCAGCATCCAAAACACAATTTACTGAAACACGACATTTTTAAGAATTTCAACAAATCATACCATACCAACTGAAGTTTCACTCATGGATGCGTCCACTTACCACACACACTCTTCCACTTGTTCAACTACAAACAATTATATTCGCATTACATACCTAAAGTGCATAAGGATCGATCGATAAGAGTACTTCGGTCATGAATTCATAATTCCATACGACATGTCTCATACTTGAACAGAGCCCGTCGACTCTTGTTCTGGGAATCGATCACCCCGGATTCCAGACCACTAAAAAAAATCACAAAAGAGACAGGCCCCAAACACTGCCCTGGGATCATCAGACAGGCGAACCACGAACCCTCTTACAGACTATCCCGCAGTCCTGTGCTGGTTGGGCCGGGCGTTATGGGCGCAACCCCAGACCCGTGCTTACCCAGTTGCTCCTGCGGGTCTTTGTAAATGTAAATGTATTGCGACTTATATAGCGCACGTATCACCCGAAGGCATCAAGGCGCTTGCCTTGGGAGCCCGTCCTGGCTTTTCCCTGTGAGATAACCCCTACTGGGTATCCCCAGGGTGAAAGCCAGGCATCCCGCAGCGGGTGGGCTGCCGTAGTGGAGATTAAGCAACTATTGCCCAGAGTTGCAGGGTGGGACCCCATGATTAGAATAGGCACCGAGGCGAGAATTATCGAGTCCGTGGACATTTTGGGTGACTCGCTCCTCTCCCTTGGGCTGAGTGGTCGCTCCCCAGTGTCCTCCTGTGTCACTCGGTATCGTTGCTGCACTGCTTTGCTGATATCTGCCTAATTATTGCTGCCTGCTGTGTGCCTGGTTGTCGCTCTGATTATTTAGCACTTTAGTTTTAAAAATCGCCGCTTTTTCTGTCTCTGCGCGTTTCCGCTGTGTATCGTTGCTGCACTGCTTTGTTAATATCTGCCTAATTATTGCTGCCTGCTGTGTGCCTGGTTGCCGCTCTGATTATTTAGCACTTTTGTTTTAAAAATCGCCGCTTTTTCTGTTTCTGCGCGTTTCCGCTGTGCTCCCCCCTCCGCCTCCATTTTGTGTGTGTTGTTGTTGTGGTCATCTGTAGCCCGCCCCGCCTCCCAGCTGAGACGCCCTTCCACTGACCAGAACAGCGCTCCAGCACCGGAAAGCGCCGTGACTCGCTCCTCTCCCTTGGGCTGAGTGGTCGCTCCCCAGTGTCCTCCTGTGTCACTCGGTATCGTTGCTGCACTGCTTTGCTGATATCTGCCTAATTATTGCTGCCTGCTGTGTGCCTGGTTGCCGCTCTGATTATTTAGCACTTTAGTTTTAAAAATCGCCGCTTTTTCTGTCTCTGCGCGTTTCCGCTGTGTATCGTTGCTGCACTGCTTTGTTAATATCTGCCTAATTATTGCTGCCTGCTGTGTGCCTGGTTGCCGCTCTGATTATTTAGCACTTTTGTTTTAAAAATCGCCGCTTTTTCTGTTTCTGCGCGTTTCCGCTGTGCTCCCCCCTCCGCCTCCATTTTGTGTGTGTTGTTGTTGTGGTCATCTGTAGCCCGCCCCGCCTCCCAGCTGAGACGCCATCCCACTGACCAGAACAGCGCTCCAGCACCGGAAAGCGCCGTGACTCGCTCCTCTCCCTTGGGCTGAGTGGTCGCTCCCCAGTGTCCTCCTGTGTCACTCGGTATCGTTGCTGCACTGCTTTGCTGATATCTGCCTAATTATTGCTGCCTGCTGTGTGCCTGGTTGCCGCTCTGATTATTTAGCACTTTAGTTTTAAAAATCGCCGCTTTTTCTGTCTCTGCGCGTTTCCGCTGTGTATCGTTGCTGCACTGCTTTGTTAATATCTGCCTAATTATTGCTGCCTGCTGTGTGCCTGGTTGCCGCTCTGATTATTTAGCACTTTTGTTTTAAAAATCGCCGCTTTTTCTGTTTCTGCGCGTTTCCGCTGTGCTCCCCCCTCCGCCTCCATTTTGTGTGTGTTGTTGTTGTGGTCATCTGTAGCCCGCCCCGCCTCCCAGCTGAGACGCCATCCCACTGACCAGAACAGCGCTCCAGCACCGGAAAGCGCCGTGACTCGCTCCTCTCCCTTGGGCTGAGTGGTCGCTCCCCAGTGTCCTCCTGTGTCACTCGGTATCGTTGCTGCACTGCTTTGCTGATATCTGCCTAATTATTGCTGCCTGCTGTGTGCCTGGTTGCCGCTCTGATTATTTAGCACTTTAGTTTTAAAAATCGCCGCTTTTTCTGTCTCTGCGCGTTTCCGCTGTGTATCGTTGCTGCACTGCTTTGTTAATATCTGCCTAATTATTGCTGCCTGCTGTGTGCCTGGTTGCCGCTCTGATTATTTAGCACTTTTGTTTTAAAAATCGCCGCTTTTTCTGTTTCTGCGCGTTTCCGCTGTGCTCCCCCTCCGCCTCCATTTTGTGTGTGTTGTTGTTGTGGTCATCTGTAGCCCGCCCCGCCTCCCAGCTGAGACGCCCTCGCCCCTCCCCCTCCACCATCCATATATGACAGTTCTTCCCGCGCGCAGCGTTCACGCGCAGCGACCGCGCCCCATTCGCGCCGAAGGTGCGCCAAAGGTAAGCCCGTCTACGCCCGTCCGCGCCTGGACCGCGCCCAGCGCCAGACCCCCTGCCCCTCGCACTGCCCAGCCCTCCCGCATTACCTACGATGCCGCCACCCTCCTAGCCCTTAACCCCGGTCGCGCCCCCAACTGCGTCCAAGCCGCTCCTGGACACACCCATGGACCTTTCTCTTGCTACTCCTGCAAATTCATCGGCACCGACAACTTCTCCGCTACGACCACACCACTGATTCCCGACCCCAACCACCTACAATGCATCCTTCTCAACACCCGATCGGTCCACAGACACGCCATTGACCTCTGGAATCTACTAGACACCATCTCTCCAGACATCGCCTTCCTAACAGAAACATGGATGAACGCTTCCTCCGCCCCAGACATCACCATTGCCATCCCGGAAGATTATAAGATCACACGCAAGGACCGTACCAGCCACACAGGAGGAGGAATCGCTATCGTCCATAAGAAATCCATCCACATCTCAACCAGCTCAGACGTCAATCTCGCCAACTCTGAACACCTTCACTTCCAGATCCACATCGACCCAAAGACCACACTCAGAGGCACCCTCCTCTACAGACCACCTGGACCCCGCGCAAAATTCAGTGAAGACATTACGGACTTCATCACTCCACACGCGCTCCCATCCAAAGATTACATCCTTCTGGGAGACCTCAACTTTCACCTTGAAAAGAACAACGACCGCAACACCACCACCCTCTTGGACAACCTCGCCAACCTCGGACTTAAACAACTGGTCACTTCCCCCACCCACATCGCAGGTCACACACTCGACCCCATCTTCACCTCCAGCAATCATGTCTCCTTCAGCCACACTACGGATCTCCTCTGGACTGACCACAGCTGCGTTCACTTCACCTTCAACAAGCCTAAACCCATCAACCACCTCCAACCAACTCTGCAAAGAAACTGGAACAAAATCACCATCGACCAGATCTCCTCATCGCTCCTTCTAAACACCCCAGCCCACTCTTCTAACCCAGACCAAGCCGCCGCCAACTTCACCTTATGGTTATCCAACACCGCCGACACCCTAGCACCACTGAAAAAACGTCAAAGCAAACCTGGCAGCAAGAAGGCCTCATGGTTCAACGATGATATTAAGAAGTCCAAGAAACTCTGCCGCTCCCTGGAAAAGGCCTGGAAAAAAGACCCAACCACTACCACCAAGGACGCCTTCAAAAACGTCACCCGCACACACCACCAACTAATCCGGAAGGCCAAGAAAACAGCATTCAAGGATCGACTAGACAACAACGCCCACAACAGCAAGGAACTTTTCAACATCGTCAAGGAATTTACCAATCCCTCAGCCAACTCCAACGACATCACCCCCTCTCAAGCCCTCTGCGACTCCCTGGCTTTATTCTTCCACAACAAAATTGCACACATCCACAACAGCTTCGACAACCAACCCGGAGACCAACCCACCCAACCATATGCTGAACATTCTTCCCCCTTAAACACCCTTAACGACTGGAACCCAATCTCCACTGAGGACACCATCCGCCTGATGAACTCCATCCACTCAGGATCCCCCACAGACCCTTGTCCTCACCACATCTTCAACAAAGCAGACTCCATCATAGCACCGCACCTCCGAGACGTCATCAACTGCTCCTTCAACTCCGCCACCTTCCCGGAAAGCTGGAAACACGCTGAACTCACCGCCCTTCTGAAAAAACCCACAGCAGACCCCACCGAACTCAAAAATTACCGCCCCATATCGCTCCTTCCTTTCCCGGCCAAAGTCATCGAGAAAGCTGTCAACAACCAGCTCGCCGCCTTCCTCGAAGCCAACAAATCCCTCGACTCCTCACAATCTGGCTTCCGAGCAAAACACAGCACTGAGACCGCCCTCATCGCAGCAACAGACGACATTCGAACTCTACTGGATAATGGAGACACAGTCGCCCTCATCCTCCTCGACCTCTCTGCAGCCTTCGACACAGTCTGCCACAGCACCCTCTTACAACGCCTCAGAAACATCGGAATACAAGGAAAAGCTCTTGAATGGATCACCTCGTTCCTCACCGGAAGAACCCAGAGAGTCCGCCTTCCACCATTCAAGTCCGAGGCCACTGAAGTCATCTGCGGCGTACCACAAGGATCCTCACTCAGTCCCACCCTCTTCAACGTATACATGAGCCCCCTCGCGGCCATCGCTCGCCAACACAACCTCAACATCATCTCTTACGCGGATGACACTCAACTGATCCTTTCTCTCACCAATGACCCCAGCACCGCCAAAACTAACCTACATGAAGGAATGAAAGAAGTTGCCGAATGGATGAAACACAGCCGTCTGAAACTCAACTCAGATAAAACAGAAGTCCTCATCTTAGGTACATCCCCCTCGGCATGGGACGACTCTTGGTGGCCGGAAGCCCTTGGAAAAGCACCCATCCCGACAGACCACGCACGGAACCTAGGCGTCATCCTGGATTCTTCACTTTCTATGAACAGACAAGTCAGCGCCGTATCCTCATCCTGCTTCAACATTCTTCGCATGCTCAAAAAAACATTTCGCTGGATCCCCACCGAAACCAGAAAAACAGTCACCCATGCTCTGGTCACGAGCCGACTGGACTACGGAAACACCCTCTACGCAGGTACTACTGCTAAACTCCAGAAGAAACTCCAACGAATCCAAAACGCCTCAGCCAGGATCATATTAGACATCCCGCGTAACGAACACATCTCTGGTCACCTGAAAGACCTCCACTGGCTACCCGTCAATAAAAGGATCACTTTCCGACTGCTAACCCACGCACACAAATCACTCTACGACATCGGACCAGAATGCCTCAACTCACGTCTGTCCTTCTACACCCCCTCCCGCCAACTACGTTCTTCCAGCCAAGCCCTCGCCACCGTACCTCGCATCAACAAGACCACCATGGGAGGCAGATCCTTCTCATACCTGGCAGCTAAAACATGGAACTCACTCCCCACTTACCTTCGCCTTACCCAGAACCACCTAGCATTCAGAAAGCAACTTAAAACGTGGATATTTGACAAGTAATCCTTCTCCCCTCCCTCAGCGCCTTGAGACCCTCTGGGTATGTAGTGCGCTATATAAATTCTTTGACTTGACTTGACTTGACCCTGCCGCGTTGGGAATTGAACCCTGGTCCCGGGCCAGACCTCTGCATCAGGGTCTGCCGCTCTAATCAGTGAGCCACACGAAGAGGATTCGGCCGAGTGAGCACCCACCGTGCAACACTAAGGCATCTGATGTTGTCCCAATTAATCACCAAACAAGTCTGTGGAGCATCTGCCCGTGCAGTTTCACCTCTGCCACGTCAGACCCCAGATTCCCTGTGGTTCACCAACCACTACATACCATACTCAGTTAACTGTTCTTCTGAGCCACTTCTCAAAAGTGCTCATTCCATAATCCATATCCAAGAATTATCATACAATTTCACTCACTTGGTGCACTCAGGACTGATTGCGCGTTCTCCACTGCCGACTCCTTTTATACACCAACACGTTCAGCTGTTCCCGGGTTAAGCCCGTAGGACTCCGGCAAGGGGTTATTTAGCAGCTGGGAAGGTCACTGGGCCAGAGAGTGGAATTTTCCTTTTCTACCACAAACTGGTTTCTCAATTAGGATCCTTTTTCAGTCCACCCCCTCGACCAGAACCCCCTCCCCGTCCGTCTTCTCCTACTTACAGGAGGGGACAACCTTATCGCGGAGTCCCGGCGGAGTCGCCAACTGAAGTACTAAAAAAAATATACAATAGAGCTATACTTACCAATAGCCCATATACAATAGTTACCAAGAATAAGTCAGCCGGCAATTGAGAAGGTTCAATCATTTATTTTGCAAAAGCGCCCTATATAGGGGAGCCTCCCTCTCGCCACAGCTCTCAAAGGTGTGCAGAGGAGACTACTGGATTACATTCAAAACAGTGCATATATACTTTCAGCATACCTCATAGAAACCCCCGTACATGGAAAAGTACCAGTTCATGAGAAACCAACAGGAAAACCCATATAAGGCACAACTGATTGGTTCGAAACTCAGCTCAAGTTATTCCGGGGTTAGGTCAGTAAAGGTGCCTCCCGTCCATTCTGGTGCACAGGAGTGTAAGCATGGCGCCTGCAAGAATGTGCTCATCCTACAAGAAAGGCAGATGTGACCTTGAGTCTCCTAAGTTAGAATCAATGGCCTGCTCACATCCGAGGCCGACCTTTCAAGCTTTTTATCAGCAGCATGTCACGTGTTTTCCCAACTAACGAAAGAGGCCTCGGGAAATGAAACCAAGATGGCGTTCGTTCAATTCAGGCCCGACTCAGAGAAACTACATGGGTTGAGTGTATTTACAAAGGGGTTCTATCGAAGTAGCAAATATATATTGAATATATTACGACAACATTATATAGTATAAACTTTATATTCCTTCAATGTCTTAGAACATGTAATGAGTGAGGTAATTAGTAGTGCATGGCAAGTGCGCGAGTCTACGTTACTTTAGGGCACAAGTTATAGTTACTTTAAAAAACCTAACTAGAGAATTTGCATGGTTTTGTTAGTTTAAAATAGTGTTTCAACTGACATTTTCACCTAACTATAACATCTCTTTCACCCGTACTTTTTTCATTGAATTTCTAATATAAAGTAATATATTATTACAGTTCCTAACTATAATGTCATTTTAACCCTCAGTTTTTGTCAGTGAATTTCTGAGGATTTTTTAAATGTAAAGTAAAATATCCATTGACATGCGTGGCGTGAGAATGGATGCCAAACCCCGACACAAGTGCTGAACCCCTTCCAAGCACAGCTTTTTGACTTGCATGGTGTGGAATTGGGCACAGCTCTATTTCCAGGCCCCAGCTCCTGTGCGTGGCTGGCTCTGTCATCAGACAATATAAAATGTGCCCTTTTAAATAAGGTAGACATTCTGGCTTTGTCAAAGGCTCAAAACACCAAAATAAAAATGGTTGTGCATATTGGCTTAATCCAGGGGTCAGCACATCAACATATATGAAGTAGACTTACACCAATCACCAATCACTATAATCCAATGCATATTTCATAAATTCAGAATTTGCAATGTTTAATAATAGTAATTCTCTCAAGTTATCTATACTAATATAATAAAGAGAGAGCCCAAACCTTTGAGGCGGGTAATCTCAGGAACCACAGCACCAATCACAACACCCAATACAGCGTTGGAAAGGGCAGTTGCAGCAGAAGGACATAGGCTATGCAGACGCCCACCATTTACATTTAAAAGGTAAAAGAACCGTGCCAGCAAAGTAGTCCTTTGTGGGCGTGTCTGCGTTGTGCTGTGGGTGTGTGCTGGGGGCGTGACAAACGCTGGGGGGTGTGTGGTACGTTCCGCCTTTCATGCCATGTCTCATATCGTGTGCTGTGGGTGTGTGCTGGTGGCGTGGGCGTGTGCGGGGCGCGGGATTACGGGGAAAAAAACTATTTCATTGTTTTTTCTTCCCAGGTTCTGTACATTCCAGCTCCGGGTGTCCACCCTGCTCCCTTTAAATACCCCTGCACCCCATAATCATAACCCACCCTTACTCCTTAAAATACCCCAACACCCTCAAACACTAACCCATCTTAACCCTATAAATATACCCTGTACCCCAAAACCCAAGCCTATCCCTAAACCCTAAAAATACCCCTATACCCCAAAACCCAAACCTAGCCCTGAACCCTATAAATACCTCTGTACCTCAAAACCCAAACCTACCCTTGAACCCTAAAAATACCCATGTACCCCAAAACCCAAACCTAGCCCTGAACCCTTAAAATACCCCTGTACCCCAAAACCCAAACCTAGCCCTGAACCCTAAAAATACCCCTGTACCCCAAAACCCAAACCTAGCCCTGAACCCTTAAAATACCCCTGTACCCCAAAACCCAAACCTACCCCTGAACCCTAAAAATACCCCTATACCCCAAAACCCAAAGCTAGCCCTGAACCCTAAATATACCCCTGTACCCCAAAACTCATACCTATCCCTAAACCCTAAAACTACCCCTGTACCCCATAACCCAAAACTATATCTGAACCCTTAAAATACCCAAACACCCCAAAACATATACCTCAGTACCCCAAAACATATACCCCTATACCCATACTTACCTTATCCAAGCATTTAAAAAAAAACATGCTCTTACCTTTCATGCATTTACAACGAATTTCGTTGTAAATGTATGCGTGGTAAAGCATATAAAATGTAATGCCATGCGTTATAATGGCATTGCGGAGTCATGGTACTTTCGTAATGTAAGTATGCGGAAAGAAAGTTGCGGAATAATGGGTGTTTACCCTCCCCCGGTAAGTACATTGGTGGCACGGCGGCCCACATCTCCAGCAACATTCTTATATGTTTTCACCACCGATTTGAAAAATGCACAGGTCTATCTCATTGATGGCCAGCACCGACATACACTTTTAGACACACCTCCCGCCACAAGTTCAAGAATTGCAAACTTTAGAGCTGGGGAGCTATGTTCGAATCTCGGCATCAGCTCAACATCCTGTGATTCCAGGCAAATCGCTTTGTCTCCCCGTGCCTAACACAAATAAATGTGTTCTTCTGTAATGTAAATTGTGCTCATGCCATGTTGTCGAGTTCGCTCTATATAATATTACAAGGAAAAATAAAGTAGGGAAACTCGAGTTGGCACACTACTGAACGCGCACTCTTAAGTGCATCAGCAGTGCACTGTGAATCGGAGCGTTTCACAGGCCTGCCACAGATAAGAAATGCTATCAAAACGAAATCCTACAAAACAATGTACTACTGGCAGGCAGCAATTCATACCCGGACAACGTCGGGACGGGCTGCTAGTTTTTAATAAAGCATTTTTTGAACAACAGTAAATATGTCTTTGATTTGTATTAAACATTATTCAGGTCACAAAGTGCAGCCATAGAACCAACCACTAGGGTTCCTTGCACTCCAGCTGAAGAGCATACAGCTCAAACTCTGAGTGCTTTTAAAAATGTGATAAGCTCTCCTGGGGTCTTAGATTCGCTGACCCAGGAGACTTACTTCATTTTGTTTTAATGTTCCTCGGGGGCTGGTGCACTCAAATCAGCCCTCCACAACATTAAAAAAGGTTGGTGGTGCCCCTGCCTTTTCTAGGGGCACCAGTTGGAAGAAATAAATGTAATTTCAAAAATCCCTAGGGCATTATGGGGTGCTCCTTGCCGAAGCAGTGAATAATAAAAGACTGGCTTCTATCGCTCATTTAGTATCCTCTTTAAAACTTTTTTTTGTATGTTTTGAATGCCCCCGTGCTTACCCAAAGCACCTACACTTTAATTCATTTTTATATGTTAGGGGCTGATGGGGGGTCCCAAGGCCCCAAAGCTCCTTCTGGTTACCCGTCAGCACCCATACCAGTGGGAGCCAGCATTTATTTTAGAAGTGGGTGGATATGTGCCCACCTGGGGCAGCAATGATTTCCAAAATTGATGCGAGCCGTGGGCGGAGCCCAATGCCTCTGTGGTCTTTGCCGGCTCCCCAGCCAGCACTCATTATGGCAGGAGCTGGATCCATTTCTTTGCTTTATCCTAGGCGGGAGCAGCTCTTTTCTGTGCTCCCTCTTGGGTGGGAGTAAAGTTGTGTTCCCTGCCCAGGAGAGTGCGCACAGGGGATGCATGCACTCTCCTTGATGGTAAACAGCAATGTCTCAGTGGATGGGTCCCAGGGACACTGCTGCCATCAGGCCCTGGGGAATGAGGTCCCCGAGGCATAGGCTGGCTCATGGTGGTGTCCCTCAAACCACCCTCCCAATTTACAAAAATGCCTTCTGCCCCACGGGATGGGGTGCCTAGGCCTGAAAAGGCAGAGGGAGGGAGGCCCTGCACCACCTCCATATCTAAATCTAGCAGTCCGGGAGATGGGGTCCTGAGGCCTAAAAATGGTCCTGGGACAGTGGTTGTGTGTTCCCCTCCCCTCAATAAGGATCGCCCCGGGGATGGGGTCCCTCGGCTCTCTAGAAGGCTCAGGAGGTTAGCAGCACATCCTCCTCCCCAAACACTATCGTGCTAAACCCCCAGGCCCTGGACCACCTGGTGGGGGGGCTTTTTGTTGTAAATGTGCAGGGCGACTCATTGACTCATTTTTTTTAATGGAGCATGGCTCTACGGCCCCATTAAAAAAAATACTTTTTGGGCCGCTTGGGGATCCCTCCTGGACTCTTCCACTGGGCCTAGAGGGGGGAGGGATATCCGTGCCCGACCTATATGTTTTTTTATTAGGATTGGGGACTGAGACCACACGTCCTAAAATGGCTACAACTTTGTTGATGTGGTGGCAAGAGTTTACCTCTATATCTAAAATATACATATATTTTGAACCTGAATTTCTTTAAAACTACTGAACGGATTCACACCAAATCACAAAACCACGCTTTCTAGACCAAGATCTAGTTTTCTGCAAAATTTCCATTCAGTTGTTTAGGGTGTAGCTGTGTCTAATGATCCTATGGAAAAATTTCATGGGGAAAATGCATTTTGGATTTGACTTTCATGTTTTTTTACTTTTCTGGAGATTTGTGAAACGTTACCAAAGTTATAAACAAACCAAAAAAAACATTTCATATGGAAATATGGTCCTAACTATGACTACCTAGTGGGGGCTGCCACTCAGCCATATACATATATATGTCTATATTAGGTCAAAATTTCTATAGGAACGGCATTGCTTTGCTAATTGGTGCTGTTTGACGAATCATCACAAAAGTTTCCAAAAAAGTTCATCCACCTCAGCTCCTTCATGGAAAGTTTTGGGGTGATTGATCAAGTTGGGGAGGGGGGGGGGGGGATATGGACCCCAAACTGAGTTTTCCCTCGTCAATTTCCATTCAAAAAAACCAGTTGGATGGAATTACACCAAATTTAGCAGAAAGTTAGAACTTAATTTAGAGTGGTGTAAAAACTCTGAACCGCATTCAAGAAATGTATATTTAAAGAGTTTTTTGGGTGGTCTTGAAAGGGTTAAAAAATATCGGTATATCTGGATGATTGCTCCCAAAGGAGTGGCATAGTTCTTTAATAAAAAAAATAAGGATTTCCCATTGGGCAAAAGAGCTTTTTCTTCCTTTGGCCTTTTTAGTCCCGTGGGACTGAGCGATCTGATTGACTGGCCCAAACTGGAAGAAACATTTTGCGGTCGCCATTACAGCACACTGAGGCTTGGTCAAAATAAAAAAAGATATAAGGGGTCAGGGTAGGGACGCCCTGATGCCCTGGCAACCCCATTGGGGCCAAAAAAGAAACATGTTCTTGTACCCTGCTACTCCAGCAAGACCTGGTGGTCCGGTAGTACTAATGCAAAACCCAGGACGCCCCTCCTTTTTAATACTGCAGTATTCAGGTAGGAGTTGTACTGCAGTAAGTGCAGGGGTATCTTGATGGTGGTGTTGTCTGCCAGAACGACCCTGCAGGTAGGTGCTGCGTACTGATTCCTCTGCTGGAGAAGTTGCTTTGAAATACACTGTCATATGTCTGGGCAATATATTTAACTAATGCAGTTAGCATTAAGTTAAATACATAGTCAGTCCCTCACAGTGCCGCAGGAAGCAGGTGTGCTTTTTAGGTTTTTTTTCCTGTCTGTTCAGCAGCTGATCAGGGCCAATTCAGGTGAAAAAACAAGTGGAATTTCCACATTAAGCTTTCTGCATTTGAATTTTGACCGCCTCTCACCCTGAAGACCTTTCTGTCCTAGCAACAAGCCTGGAACATTTCAAGCTAGGATCCCAATGTTTCTGGAAAGAACTTATAGACTTATATACAAGCCCCTTGGGCTGCCTGTACATCACCCTTTCCTATGTTAACAGTGACACAGCAGTGGTGCAAGGGGATTGTAAATAAGCCCCTTAATTTCTGGTACTGATGTTTCAGAGGCTGCTTGGGCTCTGGCCGTGCTGCATTCTGCCGTGCATCTCGCCCTTGGGCATATGTGGACTCTTAAGTGGAATCTGCGGCTGAAGCGGTCACCACATTCGGGATGCCTTTTGTCTAGATTCACATCTCTGATGAGGCAGTTCAGTGCCTACGGTGATGGATGATGAATGCTATTCTGAGTGGCAAATCATTTTCATTGCTCCTTCCAGGGCTCAAAATAGTGTTGGATGAGTCAGCTTGGGCTGGAGAGATCACCTGGACAAGGAAGGCATCAGAGGTCTTGTCTCAGAAGGAGCAGTGTCACTGCCATCATCTTCTGGAGCTCTGAGCCACCCAGCTGAGCCCTGAAGGCTTTTTTGCCTTTGATCAAGAGTAGGTCAGTCCAAGTACTGACAATCAATACAATTGCCATGCGGTAATGCAACAAGTAGCATGGAGTGGGGGTTTGTGCCCTCTGTTTGGAGGCCTTGAGGCTATGGTGATAGCAGGTAGGTGCTGGGGTTTCCCTGTCAGTTAGTCATCTAGTGGGATTTCTCAACATCAGAGCAGTTGGACTCAGCAGTCGCCATTTTGCCTGTTGAGAGTGGTATCTTCACCCGCAGGTGGCACTGGTATATCCGTACCTGGCCTTTTGCTTCTGGGTTTCCTCCTCAAGGGTCTTTAGGAGATGTAATCTACCTTTGGTATGACTCTGGCTGTAGCTGAAGAAGGCTCCGCATTGTCAGATAGCTTCTGGGCAAGATCTCAGTGAAGCCTTTGACTTTTGGCAGGAAACCCAGTATGTGAGTGCTTTGACTTTTCTGCCCAGAGAAAGTCTGTTGCTGGCTGGCTGGATACTTTTTTTTTAACTCTTTTTATTTGAAACAGGGCATAATTCAATCACAAACTGGCTGGATACTTTTCACTTCTTTGTCCGGTGAAGAGTTGTACCTTTGGAAGTAGTCACTTGGATTCTTTCAGAGGATCAAGGCTGTGGGCTGTAGCCGAAGAGGGCTCCATGGGGCGGAAAACCTTTCCCAGTGAGGTCCCACTGGATCGCATGTTGCTGCTACTGAGAAGAACATAGCAGACGCAACTTGAATCTTTGACCCAGGGGTGAAGTACCTTCATTGGATAGGCTTGCAGGTTGATCCATCCTGGTCTGCCTTTGATTCTCAGATCAAAAGGTTGGCAAAAAGAAGTACCAGGTTTCAGGAAACTATAGGAGGAGTACACTTTGACACCAGCCAAGGGTCCAGGACTCTGCTGACAGCACTTGGGTGTCAAGACTCCCTCCATCAGAGAACAAAAGCAGGGTGCTGGGCAGGTTCAGTTTGACCTGGTCCGCTGGGAATGCAGGAAAAAAGCATCTTGAAGCATGTTGTGTCCCTATAACCCAAACAGGAGGTCAGCCATATGATCCTCGGAGTCAGACGGACAAAAAGTCTAGTTCTCTTCTAGTCTTCCTCAGGTGATCTGAGGAGGTTCCTGGGGTGCCACATGTATGCCTAGTGCCACCCTGTGGGTGGGAGAAACTCCTGGCCACTCCCTAACCAATGGGGTAAACATTTCCAGGGATAACCCTTTCCACTTCTGCACACTTCCTGTATGTTTTACTGAAAACTGTCCCACAGTGCCCTTCTATAAATAAAATCAACATAACAGAACCTTTCTCCCCTGTGCTGGGCTCCCTGTTTCTACTCGGAGGTGTGGCAATGATAATGGGTAGACCCTCCTTTGTGGTCACCCACAACCAATTCTTGGGGCAGCCCCTCCATTTTAAGTCCAGTCACCTCACAATTGTGCTTACTTGATGGCTTGCTCACTGGACTCATGAAATCTCTGCCTTCTTCAGTACCTATTTTAGCACTCTTGCTCTTCATTCTGCTGCTTGGAAGGTTATTCTGGAGTCTGGATTTTGCTTTCCTGCTGGATATATTTTTTTCCTGAAAACTCTTAACTTTTAATTTCATCCTGGCATCTGGGCTTGTGTCTGATAACAGTAGACTATTCATATACACAAGAAGACCATACACTAGATGAGAAGAAAACCTGTTCTTGACATGTTGCGACGCGCATGAATTATAAAGTTGCATCAGACTCTAGAACTATTGACTGCAGTCAACAACGTGACTCTCCAGGTCCAATGTTTGACAACAGAAATTGTCTTGCACCGTCAATCTTTTGCTATATTACAACAAGGTTCTTTGGAGCCTCCTCTTGCTGGTTTGGCAGATTTACAATTTTATGGAAATTCCACGAAACTATAGACCTTTTTGGACACATGACAGGTCCATTTTACCTTTAAGCCCCATATTTAAGCTACTACTAGATACATTGTGAGCTTTATAGTCAATAATGATGCTGAAAATTCCTTGGCATGAGCTATGTCTTTAGTTTGTGATGCCAGTCCACTTCTGGATAACTTCTGAGCCTTTCTTGCGGAATTCAAGAAGACGTTGACCGTCAAGATATCAAGTGTTTTACCCAAGAGGAGATTTTAGAATTCAATCAAGGTTCCATGTTCCTGCATACCTTCAAAATTCAAGAGTTTAGCTAGAGATATCGACTGGCCTGACTCAGTTTCAAAAGGGCATAATGGATGAATTGAAGGATGAACTCACAGAAGTTGCTAGGCCACCGTCCTTAATAGCAGAGGTCAAATTGGGAAGGGGAACGGCGTTCCCAAGTTTTATCAAGTTGATCAAAACAGTTCCCATACTTTTTTCATTTAAAAACAACTGTCCCTGAACAGTTGTGTTGCCCCTGGTTGAAAGAAGAAAAGAAGCATCTCCTTTACAATGAGAAAAAGGAGAGACTGCAAAAGAAGCAAGGATGCCTGCTATTTGAAAGAAATCACCTCTGAGATGTTCTAACTTAGAGCTACTGCAAGGAGATCTTCTTCTTCAATCACAACATCTTCTGGCTTCTGTTCTTGTAGACTGTGCAGCCTCCAAGGTCTACATGGATATTCAGTGAGCTAGGAACCATCAAATCCCAGTTCAAAAGAAGGACTTTCCAGTTGCTGTAGAAGCTGTTGATGTTACCTTAGTAGCTTCTAGTCTAGGCATGGAGGAATCGCAGCCTTTGCCTCTCAGCATCGCTACACATTATGGAATGCTTGCTTTTCATCTAATTTCTTCTCCTCAGTATGCAATTATCTGAGGTATCAAGTTGCTAGCTTGATTTAACCTGGTCTACAAAATCCTCATTCCTGGACTTCAAATTCTATGTCTCTCATTGTACTTCTAACCACTTTCTTATTCCAAAGTCTTTCAAATTCCTTATATCAGTGCCAAATCGACAGTCACATAACTAGCTCAACTAGATTCCTGGCTCTGAAAATATTATTGGTAATTCCTTGTCTAGACAATATCCTGAATCAGAGCGCTTCCAGTCTGCTGGAAAGATCGGTATTCTTTACACCTTCATTTCCACAACAACCTCCACATTTCTTGAGATTATACAGCAAGGAACCCAAAGCATTATCTAAAAGACTTTGAAAGATATTTTCCTCAATTCCTGTTATAACTCACAAAAATCCTGCTTTTTTGTTAGGAACAAACTTTTATTCCTTCCAAATACTTACAAACTAATTTTACAGTTGCGTCACAAGTCTTTGATCTCTGGACACAAAAGAAGAATTAAAGATGATTTAATCATTAGGAAGCTCTAGTGGCCTTTTCTTCCCCTTAATGTCACCAGATTTGTCTACTCTTGTGTGATCTGTTTAAAAAATAAATCTAGAACGTAAAGAAAGACAGGATTATTATTAACAATTGAAAATCCCACCAAACCATGGGGAAATATTTCACTAATTTTATAGTAAATTTGCTTCCCTCTGAACATTTTGCCACAATGGTGGTAACTGTGGATTTATATACTAAAATGGCTCACTTGTGCTCTGTTCAAAGTACCAACAGCATCAGAAGTGGCCTAAATCTTCTACTCTGACATATTTTGACTTCATGATTACTCTTTTTTTTCCCTTTTTTTTTAATAAATCTTTTTATTTAAAAAGTTAACAGATTGGTCATACACACAGTGATTCCAGCAGTTATTAGGTGCATTTTCACGTTTGCAACAAATTATACAATAGCTAGTTTTTTGGCAAACGAGGTGATATCAATACATAGCGTAACATGGAGCAATCAAGGTGTTATCTGCACATCAAGGGCGGGGGGAGCAGGGGGTTCACATATATCACCTCGGCATTCATTCCAATTGGACCAGACTGCTGACCGTTTCCGGGGGCAACCCCGGGCCGTCTACACTGTCTTCTCCTGCAGCATGCACCAGTCCATATCATTTTTCCAGTCAGTGAGCTTTGGAGGTGTATTCGCCCCCCAAAGGTGTGCAATATTCCGCTTTGCTATTGCTAGACCTAGTGACACCCACAGTTTGCCCTTGGCTGGTAGATCCGTGGGTTCCCATATATTTAAAAGACACCTTTTTGCTTCGGGCCGTAGTTCAACCTCCCAGAATTCATGCATACAGTGGTGTATCTTCTGCCAGTATGTTTGTATCAAGGGACACTCCCATATTATATGAAGAAAAGTCACCACCCCCCACACTGTCGTCTGCAAAATCCGTCCTCACTTCTGCCCATTAGCACCAATCGAGTGCCGGAGATATACACATGGTGCAGCACCTTCAACTGTACCAGCCTTAGCTTTGCTGATATGGCCACTTCCTTGGGCGAGGCAAGTGCTTCCCTCCACTCTTCGTCATCAAATGCTAGACCATCCGCCTCCCACTTACTCCTGAGTGTCAACAAGGGGTCTGGAGTATGGTTAATGAGTTTTTTGTATGTGAGGGAGATTGCCTTCTCTGGAAGGTGGCCGTCTAATAGTCTATCCTCCAAGGGAGAGGATTCTGGGAGTGTCGTCCCAGGCGGGATGTTGGCCCTGAGGGAGTGCCTAACATGCATGTAGCGAAAATGCTCAGTTTGTGCTAGATCGTATGTGTGCTGAAGGGACTCAAATGGAATGACCCCGTCCGGTCCCCATATGTCCTTTATACATGAGATCCCTATCAGGTCCCAGTTATGAAACCCCTTGGTGCGCCCCAACCTACCCAATGTTTCAGAGACCCAGAGCGGGGTGGCCAACGACAATCTGCCAGCCCGTCCCAGTTTGCGATGAACAATATGCCACAGCTGGACTGAATGTCTCGTGGGCCCTGTTAGTGGGTATCTATTTGGTTTTGAGTATAGTGCAGCCTCAAAGTTCCCCCCGGGAGGAGCCACCTGTCCATCCCATATCCGATATCTGCCCCACCGCTGTATGTGCCCTGGTTTATAGCCGAGAGGTGTGCCGCCCAATAATATTTCCTAACATCTGGGAGCTCTATTCCTCCATCATACCATCCCAGTGTAAATTTTTGAAGCAATATTCGTGGCGCGCCTGCCCACAAAAGGTCTCTTTGGGTGGCCTCAAGTTCCGTGAAATACTTATGCGGGACTAAGTCGGGATAGTTTTGGAGACTTCATGATTACTCTTGAAAATAATTTCTGACCTTGGCACGCAATACGTCTCAAAGGTTTTGGAAATATATATGTCATAAACTTGCCATTCAAATAGCATTAACTTAGGGCTGCCACCCTCAAGCTAATGGACAAAGTGAGAGATTATATTGAACTCTTTTTTTTTTTTTTTTTTTTATATCCTCATTTGCCTGGCCACCTCTTAATTAGCCTCCAACTGCCAACCACTCTATCCAGGTGCAGAGTTTCCTCTGCGTCCTATGCTCTATTAGGTGGAAATCGGCAATAGATGGCCCGAAGAGTATCGTGGGAAAGACTCCAAACTTGAAGTTTTATTCAGTTGAACTAGCCATTCTGAGCCGGGGGGGCCTAGTTCTTGGAGTTTCAAGGCATAATCATAGGACCGGGGAAAAAAAAAAAAAAAAAAAAAAACCCCCGGTTATTGTCTCCAACGAACCAGAACGTCCCAAAAGATACGGCTACGCTCGCCGCCTGATCTCCTCAAATCAGTTTTAGAGGTTGCGTAGAGAGACGACAGCCAGTTTGCGTGGGATGGTGCTGAATTTTCAATCCAAACCTTGCATATCTCTCTTCTTGCAAGCAGTATGGCAAAAAACAGAAATGTCCTAGCGTGGCCCTTTATGTTGTTGTCCCATCCGAATATGATCAAAGAGAGTGTGATGGAGATCGAAGTATTAAGAATGGAGTCCAGAGTTGCTTTAACTTCATTCCAGAATTGTAATATGTTGGGGCATTCTTTGAACATGTGGACGTCTGAGGCTGCGATATGGCCACATTTATTGCATTTCTTCCCTGGGATGAATTTGGAAAGTTTTAGCGGTGTAAAATATGCACGGTGAATTGTAAAAAAATGATTGCGTCTTAGCCATGCGGGTTTGACACATTTATATAATAGGGTACAGGAGTTCTGCCAGATTTCGATGCTCTGGGCCCCCAGATCTGAGCCCCATAGTTGTTCCGGGAGGGTGAAATCTCCGTCTATCTCTTCTAGCAGGCACCAGTACCATTTCGAGACCTCTTTACCCCCTGCGGGTTGCGCTACCAATTTCTCTTCGGTGATGCTATGCTTCCCTAATGATGCCCCAGACCTGTTTGTTGCCTTAGCCCAGCTATCTAATTGTAGGTATTTAAACCTCGAGAGCTCTATCCCCCGCTGCTCCCGCAAATCCTCCCAGGGCCTCAGAGAGTCACCTGTCAACACATCTCCCCATGTTAGTATCCCTCCTGATCTCAACGGGATAGTAAGCCTATCATCCCAGCAGGAAGGGAGCCCTGGTGATTCCCAGATGGGCGCAAGGTTGGAGTAGTATGACAAACCCAGGTTCCTCCTTATATGTGACCATAGCTTCGCTTGGGACATAAGAATTTTTAGTTTAACTTTCTTGAAGTATTTCTGTTCTCCAAATTTGAACATGTAGCCATTAGTTGGTAGGCCAGCACCAATCAGCATTGCCATGAACATGAGGCCTATTGATGTATTAGATGGTGCTTTTAAGAGCATTCTCGAATGGGATAGTTGGAATGCCCACGCATAGTATTGTAGGTCGGGTAGGGATAGGCCCCCCTTTTCCCTCCTCCTCCTCAGCTTTTTCCAGGATATTCTTGCTGACTTGTATCCCCAAACGAAGGAGTTAAGCTCTCTCTGGCATTTCTCTAACGCTGTTTTATCAAATACAAGGGGGATCGTGTTAAATAAGAAGGTAAATTTGGGAAGAATTGACATCTTTAGCAGGCTTACTCTGCCTAGGATAGTTAGTGGGAGATTAGACCAAGATTTTAAAGATTTTTTAATTTCCTTAAGAATTCTCTCAAGATTGACTTGGGCGATTTGTGCGATATCTTGCACTATCCGAATTCCCAAATATCTCATTGCGTTTGATGTATTTAACCGTAGGTCAGGTATATTCCATGCCATAATATCTGTTTTAGAGGCGTTTATCTCATAGCCCGAGATACGGCCGAAATCTGCGGCTCTATCGATGACTACTGGTAGAGCAATCTCCGGGTCTGAGGTAAAGACCAAAATGTCATCTGCGTACAAGGCTACTCGCTTTTCCCACTCCCCGAACCTAAAAGATGGAATAGAATCTTCTCGTCTGAGAACTTCCGCAAACGGTTCTATATATAGGTTAAAGAGGAGGGGGGAAAGCGGGCAGCCCTGTCTTGTGCCTCTAGAGATCTTGAACGATTCAGACAGCTTGCCATTTATTAGAAGCCGTGCTGTTGGCGATTTATATATAAGTTTTATTGTTCGACAGAGTTTCTCCCCTAAGTTGACCTTTTTTAAAACGTCGTTTAAATAGGGCCAATTTACCCTGTCGAAAGCTTTAGCTGCGTCTAGGGTGAGGGTTGCCAGTGGGATAGAAAAAGCTGAGGCGATGTCGATTGCCCCCACTAGATCATATGTTAGGTCAGAAAGCTGACGCCCTTTAATGAATCCCTTTTGATCTTGATGGATTATTTCCCCCATTACTGATCCCAATCTAGCTGCTAAAATAGAGGCATATATTTTGTAGTCATTATTTAACAATGATATTGGGCGGTAAGACCCACATAGTGTTGGGTCTTTCCCAGGTTTTAAAATCAAGACTATAGTTGCTTCGCTCCATGATTGAGGTGGGTCGTTACCGTCCTTCAGAATACCGTTGAAAAGGGCCGTCAGAGTAGGGACAATTGTATCGACCAAGGCTCTATACAATTCTCCGGGGAGTCCATCAGGGCCTGTAGCTTTACCATGTTTTAGTGCGGATACAGTCTTTTTAACCTCTGTCTCTGAGATGTCCAATTCCAATGCCTCACTTTGCGCTTGTGATAAATGTGGAAGAGAAATCTTATCCAGCCATGACTTCCTCGCCTGTTGGTCATCTTTGATATCATCCCTATATATTTCCGCAAAAAACTGCGTAAAGGCAGTACTAATTCCTACATCTGATGACCTGAGCTGATTTTCCCCCGCTACCATGATCCCTCTTATGTGGTTTTTTGCTTGGTCTGCTTTGACCCTCCAGGCTAAAATCTTACCTGCGGTTTCTCCGAATTCAAAATTGGAGAGTTTGCTCGCCTCCCATTTCTTTGAGACCCTTTCTTGTAGGATACCTTCTATCTGACTTTTAAGGTCAGACATATTTGTTTGATCTTGTAGTGAGCCAGTTGTGCCCCTAAGCCTTTGTTCAATTATCTCCAGCTCCTGTTCTAGGTTTTTGATTTTGGCTAGATGGTTTTTCCTCATAAAGGAGGCTCTGTTGGTGATGCAACCTCTCAGGTATGCCTTGAGAGTTTCCCATACTAAGGTAAGGGAGGTTGAGTGCAAATTGCTATCTAAAAACATCCTAGCTTCGGAGTTGAGGTATGTCACTTCTTCCGGGACCGAAAGAATAGTTCGATCAAATGCCCAGGAGGGATATTTTTTATGAGTTTGAAGTATTAAGGTGAAAGAAAGAGCTGAATGGTCGGATAAGTGAGAGGGTATATACTTAATACTAGCTATAGAGTTTTGGAGACAGTAGCTAAACAGGGCAAAATCTATTCGTGAAGTATGTTTATATTTTAGATTCCTATAAGATACCCCTGGTTTAGTGCCGGCTCTTTCTCTCCATAGATCTGCCAGACCCAGGTCCTCCATAATCCCTTTTATAGTCTGTCTAGATTTTGAAGGGGGTTGACAACTATATCTGCTACTATTAGTGGTTTTATCAAGTTTTGGGTTCAAAATAACGTTAAAGTCCCCTGTCCAGATTATGGGTTCAGAGGTGGTTATTAAATCGTTCCTTACTATCTCCAAAAAAGATGGGTCATCAGAATTAGGACCATAATATCCGACTAAAGTGTATTTCTGCCCATGTATAGAGAGGTTAACTATGAGCCATCTTCCAGATTTGTCCTCTCTGAATTCAAGAATCCGCACGTTAGCTGGTTTTTTGCAGATTAAGAGAATTCCTCTTATATTTGCATTATGGTCAGTACTTAAGAATACGTCAATCCATTTTTGCTTTTTTAAAATTGCGTCTGCCTCGTTTTTTAAGAGATGTGATTCTTGGATAATGATGATCTGCGCCGGGGAGTCGTGCAAATATTGAAAAATGCGTTCTCTTCTCCCCTGCACGCGCAGACCATTCACGTTCCAAGATAAAAAAGATATCGATGTCATTTCTCCTTCCCTTTGCTCCCTTCCATTCCACCCGGTTTAGTATTTATTGCTTTGTTTCTTTTAGTTATTGTATCTAAGGCGATTGGACTGTAAAAAAGAAAAATCTGTTTTAAAGGGCCAAGTTTCTGAGGATAATTTTGAATTTTTATGCTTTTGTGCCCCCCCCCCCCCCCACCCATTTGGAGAACCCATCCATACTTACTCCGGCCAGTTGATAGGCCGGTTTACGCCGATCTGAGCTCTACTCTCGACATGGAGTTGCACTCCTTAAGAATATCTGTGAAAAAAACATTGTGCTGTCGTGCATGTTCACCATCACCGTCCCACTTTCCCCCTATTGATTTGTTACTCACTTCCTCCAGATAGTGTGGATTTATTCATTTGATCATTTGTTTAACTACAGAAAAGGGTTGTTTGTGAAATAGTGCAATTTATTTATTTACTTTATTATTTATTTTTTTTTTTATCTTCCTTTAAAATTCCTTTCCCTTTTCTTCCCATTTTTTTTTTTTTTTTTTTTTCTTCCTTTCCCCCTTTCTCTTCTTTTTTCTTTCTTTCCCCTATATTAATTATTTTTTATATATATATATATATATATATATTTTTTTTTTTTTTTAATATCCTTTTTTTTTTCTCCTCTTTTTTTGTTTTATATATGTACTTTTCCCCCTCTATTCCTCATTCTTCCCCCCTCCCTCTCCCCAAAAGCTCATAAGACTCTTACTTAGTTAATTACGTTATTCAGCCTATTGAGTAAGAACAAGTACACTGAGATGAGGGGGGGACCTAGTCGTTCAACATTTGCCCTGCGAGTGGTTCTGAATAGACTCCAGGAGCTCATCTGCCTCAAGTGGTGTTCTGACATTATGCATCTTGTTATTATACATGATGCGTAAATAGGCCGGGAATCTCATCTGGACTGTTGCACCAGCTGTTCTAAAACTATCCATCTTCTGTCCCAACTCCCACTGCCTATCAAGTGTAGCCTTGGATAGATCAGAGCGGATCTCGAAAGGGAATTCAGAACATTTTGTAGTTTTAAGTTTTAGTGCTGTATTAAGAATTTTCTCCTTTAAGGTATAAGTCAAGAAATTGACAAGGATTTTCCGAGGTTTAGACCTGCCTGCGTTAAGACGGAATGGGTCACGGTGGATCCTTTGGATGTCTTTCTCCAACACTTCAACTGTCTCCTCGAGATCCAAAGCTTCCTTCAAAAGATTTACAACGAAACTCTTTATGTCCCCGCCCTCTTTCCCCTCCGGTATTTTGAGAAGACGCAGGTTGTTTCTACGAGAGAAATTCTCCAAAGTTTCCATTCTTTCTTTCACCGCATCTCCCTCCTTGCGTAGGTTGTGGATTTTTAACACAGCTGCTTCCAGATTAGCTTTTACCGCTCCCACTGTGTTCTCCAATGCCTCCGTTCTTTCACCCAAGCCATCTACTTTCCTTTCCAGAGCTTCACAAGATGAGCGAATGTCATTTTGGTTAGCCTTGGAAACCAAAAAGTCACTACGAATTTCTTCTCTCATTGACGCGATTGAAGCTGCCAACGCTGCCAATACCGACTCGGTCGCGGTAGGAGTTGTGATACCGACCTCCCCTTCCTCCTCTCTCTCACCTGAAGCCTTTGAGGAGCCTGTTGGTGACCTGTTTAGGGCCTCTCCTTCATCATCGCATGGAGTGATTGCCTCCACCAACTGTAGCGGAGCGGACGGTGATGGGTCATCCATTTCCGTTAGTGGGGGTGAGTTCCCTGGGGGAATATCAATACCCAGAGGGGTGTCAGGGCTCTCTTCCTAATTATTAACTGGGCTTAGATCCAGAACTTGAGGCAGGACTTTAAAAAAAGAGCGTAAAGAGGGGGTGATTTTCACAGCGCTGTTAGTTGAACCTAGAGTCTTACCCCCTTCTTGGCTACTTTTGCTGGTTCTTTTGTTACCCCTCCCTTTGGCTTTCGTTTTTGTAGCTGTCGATTTGAGTTTCTGACTAAATTTCTTTTTCCCTTTCTCTTTTGGTAAAGCTGGAAGACTAAAAGGGACAGGCTCGCTTGAAGGGTTGCTTACAGTGGAGACGGGAGGGAGGGCTGGAGCGGGGACAGAGGACTCAATTGCTGCTGTTGTATGAGACACCGTCACTGAACAAGGGGGTTCTGGTAGCTGTAGTAAAGCCTGGCTGACCCTTTTAATTTTTTTTAAATTATTAACTACAGAGTTGAGATTACCTGCCACCCCTAATGAGTTGCCCTTGCTACTGCCAAGACTTGATTTCCATGATCCCTCTAAATGCAAAGACACCCCCCCCCCCCGCGGCTCCTTACTGTCGCAAGTATTGTATGTTGCTAAGCCGGCACCAACTCGCGCCTGGGACTTGCTAATGGGCTCAGACTGCTTCTGTAGCAGCTGAACCACTGTGCCTCCGGAGCCCACACATTCAAGTCTGCCTCTAAGCAGACCTCGCGCCGAGCGGCCTCGACGAAGCTCCACGGCTGCTCTGCTCCACGAACTCTGAGGGGGCGGAGAGCTGCCGGAAGGCAGAGCGAGACACATCCGAGGTGTACCGGCTGACCAGACGAGGGAGAAACAAGCCGGCAATCCCTTTCCGCGCGCCTCCGCTACTCCGACTCCGCTCTCCCGCTCTAGCTTCAGCGGCTTCAGTCAGTGGGCGCCGTGAGACTGGGGGGGGGGGGCAGGGCAGCGACTCCTCCGAGGCCTCCGGAGCGGACCTGGTCTAACGAGGGGAGTCAGCCCGGCAGCCTCCGACCTTGCTCCGCTATCCCAATCCGATGGCAGTCAGTCGGTCCGGCGGTTTAGGTCATCGCGCCGAGTCAGGTAGGGGAAAACAAGGCAAAAAACAGCGGGAACAGTGGGAACTCAGAAGTGCCCGATCATTGCTCAGAGCGGAGAGAAGTGCTTTCCCCATGCCAGAGGAGCTCAGATGGTCAGCGTGCGCACCGCACTAGCCTGCGGCCGCCATGTTCTCCCCTCATTGAAATGTGTGCTCACACCAAGATTATATTGAACTCTTGAAGAGTTCTTAAGGTGTTACTTTCCTGGGACCCAAGACAACTGTAAATCTCTCTTACTTGCAGTCGAGTTTGTCTATAATAACTCAATCCATACATCCACCGGCTTCTACCACTTCTTTGCAATAACTGGGGTTCAGCATTGAACCTTCCGGAACTCCTTAGAAATAGAAGATTCAGTACCTGGAGACCAGAATTCTTTGGAAAGGTTAAAGAAGGCCAGAGAAAAATTAATAATTAATTTGAAGATTGCTAATTCAAAATAGAGATTTCAGGTCAATTGGTATAGTTCACCTGGTCCTTCTATAGGAAAATTGGAGACAATGTGTGGTTATCGTCAATTAATCTACAATGCTCTATCTGCAGATCAAAGTTCTCTCCAAGATATTACGGTCCTTGGGAAATTTCCAAGATCATTAATCTGTCACTGTTTTTCTCAAGCTCCTCCTGTCCTGGAGGGTTAATCCTTCTTTTCATGTTTCTCATTTAAACTATTACCTCCATTGTAGAGGTCCTCAAGTTAAAAAGAGACCAGCTCCCATAATAGTTGACGGGCGACCTGAATATCAGGATCAGGAGATCTGTGATTCCTGGTATTTTAAAGGAAAACGTCATTATACTATTGATTGCTCCCTCACTGGACTCGTGGAATCTCCACCTTCTCCAGTTCCTGCTTTGGTACTCCTTGCTCTTCATTCTGCTGCTTTGCTGCTGGATATATTTTTTCCAGAACAGCTCTGGACATCCAGTTTTATTCAAGCATCTGGGTTTGTTTCTGGAGATAGTAAACTGTTCCTATATACTAAGGAGACTATACATTTTTTGTGATTGTTCATGGGAGCTCTCAGAACAGGTTCATGCAGCCGGTTTGGTGAAACTGTGTTTAACTAGATTTCACCATAAGCCAGGAGTGCAAGGATTTCTCCTTACCTACTTCGGTTGCGGCAGTCTAGGTCCCTGTGGGCTCCTCTTTTTTCAGCCCCGCAGTTGGCGGACCCAGCTTCTAGCGGTCTCTGCCCGCAGGTCCTCGGCCCTGACGCGCAATGTTCCCAGTTGATACAGGCGTTCTCGGCTGCATTATCGCATCATCCAGTGGATTTGGCTTGGACTGACCCACATAAAGGATTATGGGGTGAGTTATTTCCTGGATTCCAGTGCCTTATCAGTGCAACATACAGAATATAGTCTCTGCACTTTCAGCGTTCTGAAGGAACTATCATTCTGAAGGGACCATACTTAATTTGAGTGTATGTTACCCATTGGATATATTTCTTCATTTAAATGTTCTGTATGTCTCTGAACATACCTTGTTCATGCTCTTCATGTTTGAACAATTGACCAGTATTTGGTTCCTGATTCAAAATGGCTGAATGACTTCCAGATTACCTCACAATCTGTCACATCCTGCTACTGGGAAACAGTTGTCCATTTTAGTGTCAGTTGCGTCGCCATTGTGCTTGATAGATTGCTTGCTCACTGGACTTGTGAAATCTCCACCTTTTCCAGTTCTTGTCTTGGTACTCGTCACTGTGTGCTCTGCTGCTTCATGTGGCCATTTGGAAGGTTTTTCTGGTGTCTAGTTTTTCCATTCCTGCTGGATATAATATTTTCTGGAACAACTCTAAACTTCCAGTTTCATTGCGGCGTCTGGGTTTGTTCCAGGGGATAGTAGGCTGTACCTGCAAACCACGAAGACCATATACTCGATGCCAAGAAGACCTGCTTTGGACAGATTCTCTTCTGGATTGTGCCTTTCTTCCAGAGGAGAATTTCCTGTTACCACTGAACTCATAATCAGGCTGTAAACGTTACAAGTGATATCTCTACATTATATTGTATCATCAAAACATGCTGACGCCACATACCCCATGTATAGTAGTAGTAGAGGTCAGTCTGGTGTACTCTTACTCCAAAGTTAGACCATTGTAAATGGTTAGACCATTGTCTAGGGTAAATGGTATTGCATTATTACTGATTGAATGTTTGTTCACTGTGGCCAACTTTGGCCAATATGTGTCAAATTAGATTTGTGAAATGTTGTTTTCACCGATTCTGATATTCTTTATCTTCTTCAGGATTACATTGTTCCCGCGGGCGATATGTTGATGCTGTCCCCATATTGGATGCATAGGAACCCAAAATATTTTCCAGAACCTGAAATGTTTAAACCCGTAAGTTGCCTATGTCTTAAGTTATATTTTATCCTGTTTACCATGGCACTATTTATGTGCCTTGTAGCCAGATGTACGTTGTTCCAACGCATGCTTTTACCACGCATGCTTTTACAATGCAGGTTTTTCAACGCAAGTCGTTACAACGACTTGCGTTGGGGGGTGCTGGATAGTGAATAGTTTAATTTACGATTCCAACTCCAGTCCCCTTGGATAGTAGGGAAGGTGTAGGATAGTAAATTAAACTATTACCTATCCTAGAGCGCCCCCAGCGCAATTCGTTGTAATGACTTGTGTTGAAAAACCTGCGTTGTAAAGGCACAACGTGGTAAAAGTTGTGTCATAAAGGATGTTTCCACATTAGACCCCATAATAATACAAAATGATGTAAAGTGGATTACTGAGTTCCCAGGTTTCATAGGTTGATAGCAGTTGAATTTGGGCCTTTGTTCGTGGAGGGTTCCTATTTCTGCCATTGCACAGTCGCTGCAATGCATGCAGCCAATGCTCAGTTTGGATTTCATTAGTCTTGTGAATAGAAAAATAGCTAGATTGTGCTCTCTGAGACGGATTAAGAGCTTTGCAGATATTTGTGCCATATACTACTAGGACCTTTTGTGTGTCTTTTGTTTCCTGAAGTTCGATTGCCCTGTTGCAGTGGTGACTGGTGAGCTTTGAAAGTGGTTGGCAGGGGCGGCTCCTCCGTTATATCGGAGGAGCGTTGCCCCACTGGTCGATGCCAGGTGATAAAAAAAATGATAACAAATCTATTTCTTATCATTTTATTTTTTGCTGGTCTAGGGCGGGGCGGGCCATAGTCTTTGAGGATAGCAGGCTGAGCAGGGAGGTGGAGAGTTACACACTGTCCGTGCGCATGTCAGTTTGGCCAGCCGCCTTAGGCAGGCTAAGCAGACATGCACAGTTGGGTTTCTTTAACCCAGCTGTATTGCACAGCCGGGTTGGTGAAACGCCTCAGGCTCCCAGGCACTGTCTGAGCGGCAAACCTGGCCACTCAGATCAATCCTGGCGCTGCTCTCATGCTTGATGTAGCATGAGATGTAGCATGACAGCAGCGCCAGGATTGGGTAGGGAGTCTGGGAGCCTTGTGCAGTGCGTGTGAGGAAGAAGCTGGACTCTGGCAGCAGCAGGGTCAGGTAAGTCATTTTTTTGTTACAAGTCTGTTTTATTTTGGAACAAGACCCCTGACAGGGGCACATAGACACAGCGTTAAGCCTACAACCTCTAACCGAGGCCAGCCGCGAAGAATTAGCAATAAAGCCACAGATTCTGCATACACAAACTAGTTAACACAGTGCCTTGCCTACAACCCCAGGGGGGCCGGCCGCGTGGCTTAGGATAAGCTGTTAGAACTATTCAGCGCATAGAGAGCCCCATTGTCAGGTCAGTGGGAATAGGTGGACAGGCAACAAGCCCAACACTTATAAACGACCCAACAGGGATCTACGAACACGGAGGAGATCTAGAGAAAGAGGGAAGAATGAGAAAAGAACGGAAGAAGGAGCCAGAGACAAGAGATAGAAGGGGTATCGCGCTAGCAGGATGGGTGTGCTAGTCAACGGGAGAGGGGTGGCACCGGGCAGCAAGAGTCGGCCTCTAAAACTCTCATGTCATGAAGGATGTCTATGGGAGCAATCTAGTGGGGTCTGCGGGGACGACAGCATCCTCAAAGAGATGCAAAGTCCGAAGCCTAGTAGGCAGTGTTGTGCATGTTCCATTGAGCAAAGGTAGCGCACCAAGGGCTTCCAGACTGTCTCGAAACGAGTGTCACGCATCTGGAGCCGTGCCGTGAGGAGCTCCATAGCCAAGATGTGCCACAGCCGCACAAACCAGGATGCTATGGGGGGTGCTTCAGTCTTCTTCCAGTACAAGGCTATGAGCTGCTTGGCCGCACCTAGCATTTGTAATGTCACAACCGAGTCACTACGGGTGAGGGCCTTGAGGCCCAGAGGCCTAACACCCAACAGGATCGTACCAATGGCTTCAGGCAAGGGGAACCCCAACACCCCCCTAATGTGGCTAAGGACCTCCTTCCAGAAGACAGTTAAGAGCGGGCACGCCCACCATATGTGCACAAAATCCCCCGTTGCAGTCCGACACCTCCAGCACAGCGGCGAAACATTGGGGAACATCTTATGGAGCCGCAAAGGAGTGTAGTACCATTGAGTTAGAAGCTTATAGGCATTTTCCCTCTGCGGGATACTCCGATACACCTTGGGGATATCTCTCCACACTGCGTCCCACTGCGAGGGCTCAATGTCCGCATTGACCGCTAACTGCCATTGGCGCTGATACGGATGGATGGGTACAAGCGGCGGATGTTGCAGAATGTGGTAGATCTGGGAGACCAACCGCTTTAAACCCCCAAGGGAACGCGCCAGCTTTTGGAAAGGGGTGAAGGCACATGTGGCAGCTTGATACATGCCTCCATCAGAGACCCAGTGCCGCAGTTGGGCATATTGCAGCCGCGCCCTGGGGGTGCAAGAGGAACTCCTCACTACACTGGTCGAACGATTTGAATGAGCCCCCTTCAAAGAGGTCGCAGATCACCCTCCAGTCCCCTTGCACCCAGTTCTCAAACGCCCGAGATTGATGGGCTGGCGGGAAATGAGGGTTCGCCGCTATGGGAGTATGTGGAGACGGGAACTTAGTGAGCCCCTTGGACACAGCAGTGGCATCCCAGATGTCCAGTACGGTTTTCGTGGGTACCGCAAGGTATGCACTCCTAGAACGAGCCGCCCTATGGAGCCACGGCAGATCCCAGATGGTATGTCCCGCCACCATCCTGTCCATATGCAGCCATCCTTTTTCACTCTCTCGCTCCCCCCACTTTATCACAAAGCGGAGGTGTGCAGCCCAATAGTAGTGGACCAGATTGGAACAGGCTAGACCTCCCCTGTCTCGCGGAGCCATAAGAATTTTTTGGGAAAAGCGTGATCGCTTACCGCCCCAGACAAAGGACGTGAGTTCGCGTTGCAGGCTTCGTATGCAGTGGAACGGGATTGGAGTAGGGAGGCATTGGAACACATAGAGGATTTTGGGGAGGATCGACATTTTGACAGCATTGAGTCGGTCTAACCACAACAACATCAGGGGCTTCCACCGCCGCAGATCTTCCAAGATCTCCTTTCGGCAGTCGCGCCAATTCACAGATGTCCAGTCATCCAGGGAGGGGGTCAAGGTGAGGCCCAGATACCGGATATGGCGCTCAGCCCATTGGTAGGGCACAGTCCCCTTCAAAGAGGGAAGCTCCTCTGCCAGGATAGTAAGATTGAGGGCCCAGGACTTGTCATGGTTGATCTTGAGGCCGGAGGCCCTCTCGAAAAGGCAGAGCACCCTATGAACGGCCGGTAGAGATTCTCGCGGACGCGTGAGAGTAAGAATCAGATCATCCACGAACAATGCCACCTTGTTGTCCCGACCACCGTGAGCTATCCCGTGGATGTCCGATTCACGCCGGATCAGCTCCGCGAGAGGTTCCACTGCGAGGGCAAATAAAAGGGGCGAGAGGGGGCACCCCTGTCTAGTGCCCCTATGTACCGCTAGCGGCGGTGTTAAGTCTCCGTTGACCCGAATTCTAGCTTGGGGCCCTATATATGGAGCCATAACCCTTGCAGTCATCTTCGGACCCAACCCGATTTTGCGAAATACCGCCCTAAGGAAGGTCCAGTCCACCCGATCAAACGCCTTCTCCGCGTCCAGGGAGAGAAGGCAAGCCGGGATTTTCCAATGATGCACTTTCCCTACAAGGTGCGCAAGTTTACGGACATTGTCTGCTCCCTGACGGTCACGAATAAATCCGACCTGGTCAGGGACCACAAGCCATTGCATATACGGGTCTAAGCGTTTAGAGAGGAGTTTAGTGTATATTTTGAGATCCGTATTCAGCAAGGCAATAGGGCGGTACGATGCACACAATGTGGGATCTTTTCCAGGTTTTGGTATCAACGCTATCTCCGCCATGCCCATGTCAGGGGAGGGCCCCACATCTTCAGAGAAAGAGTTGAACAGTCGAAGAAGGTAAGGTCGAAGCTGGGTCTGAAATGTGCGATAGAAAGATAGCGGCAGGCCATCTGGACCCGGCGTTTCCCCAGAGGGAGATCTTTAATCGCCGCCGTGACCTCCTCTTCCGTAATGGAGTCCTCCAGCTCCGTCGCGCTCCCTGCAGATAGCGTCGTTCCCTCGTAGTCGTCCAGGACAGCCGCTATTGCATCCACCGAGACTGGTTCCCTCCCATACAGAGAGGCATGGTAGTCCACAAATGCGGCCTGTTTGGCCTTCTCCGAAACTACTCTCGACCCATCCTGCAGTTGAATACTAGTTATGTGGGCCTTGGCGGCGCGCGCCCGCAGCCTTCCCGTCAGCAGTCGTCCTACCTTGTCGCCGCCCTCAAAGTACCTCTGTTTCAGGGCCAACAGAGAGCATTCCGCCTTATTAGTGCTTAAAAAACGAAGTTGTCCTCTGAGATTGGCTAATCTCCTCCTAGTTTCCAGCGACGACCGCACCCGATCTTGCACCCCGGCCTTCTTAATGTACACTGCCAAATCAGCCTCCAGTTTGCAGGCAGTACGCCTCCGTGCAATTGCCAGAGAGGTGATGTGCCCCCGAATCGTGGCCTTGAAGGCGTCCCATACCACCAGGAAAGACATTTCCGGGGTATCATTAGAAGCAAAATAGGTGTCTATGGCCTCCCGGATGCTAGCCACATCTTCAGCATCCCGAAGGTCGCTCGGCGGGAAAGACCAACGAGCGGCACGCATAGGACGCGCTGTCGGGTCCTGGAGGAGCATCTCCACATGGGCATGGTCCGACAGTGATATGTCCGAGATGGAGGCTCCCGACGTTTCTCGGAGCAACTCCAGCAATGTAAAGAGGAAATCAATACGGGAGTAGGATCTATGGGCGTGTGAATAGAACGAATAGTCTCTCAGATCCGGGTTGTGATAGCGCCACACATCTATTAACCCTAAGTCTGCAATCTGCTTGCGCAGCGCAGAGGACATCGCCCCAGTGGCGTTGAAAGCAACATCACCACGGTCCATGTCAGAGTTCCACACTAAGTTGAAGTCCCCTCCCAGTATCATGTGCGGGTCTCCACATGGAATCTGCTCACAGGAGTGTCTGAAGATATCGGTCCTGCAACTGATTGGGTGCATACACGTTACACAAAGTGAACCTGCGCCGCCCCATATGTACTGCGACCTTTAGAAAGCGTCCATCCCCCACTCTTGTAGGGTCTGGAATCTCCCCGCCTGAAGCCAGCCCTACATAGTATGGCCACCCCCGCAGTTTTAGTGTCCGCAGCTGCCCAGAACTGGAGAGGGTACTTGGGGTGTGCCATGCGGTGTGTGTCCCCCTGTAGTAGGTGGGTTTCCCGGAGAAAAATAATGTGGGCTGCTGTTGGAGGAGATAGCGCCAAACCTGCATGCGCTTGTTAGGGGAATTCAGGCCCTTAACGTTGAGTGTCAAAACCTTCAGGGTCCTAGGCACAGTCGCAGTCATGGCATGTAGCAAGTAGGACCCGCCCACACTCCCCGCTCCCACCAATGCAGGAAAAAATGACCAGAGGAACCTTGTCGCCCAGCTCAGTGACCTCCTTGCGCAGTTCCTTGATGCACGATTGCACTTCCGAGCGCAAGGATCCTATCTCCGTCTTAAGTTCAGACATGAAGGAGGCCATAAAGGCCTGAGTCACGGGCGGCGAGTCTGCAGCCACCTGCGAGGGGCCGTCGGCCGGCGCCGCCGCTCCAGTCTTGCCCCACATAGCCATCACCGACGTGTCTTTAGCCGTCGCTGCCGGGTCTGTTTTGCCCCCCCTGGATCTCGTCATCGCCAGATCTGCAGGTGAAGGCTATCAGCTCGTGCCACTAGGTATAAGCAGGGCGCAACACCGTGGGCTCAAGGGGAGAGCTAGTGGGAGGAGGCTCCACTCCGGGCCGCGTCACTGCAAATCTCCTCGCCCCTCTATATTGATGTGCCAAGGCCTCGGGCCCCCCAGGCGGCAGCAGCTCAGGGGCCAGGACCCCCCCTCCCCCGCTCACTCCAGGTCCAAGTTAGAGGGCACGTCAAGGGCGCACACGCACAGTACAACCACAAGACAGGGCCCGGCAGCGCAGAGCTGGGGGTAGAGAGGCAGCAGGCAGGGAGACAGGGTGTATCAACGCACACAGTCTGTAGAAGCAAGTCCCCGGGTGAATCAACGTCTCCAACACCTCGGCAATGTAGCGTAGCCCGCACCAGCAAGCCGGGCGAGGGCCACCCCCACCGCCAAGGGCCCAGGTCTAACAGTGCCTCAATTCCACCCGGCCAGCTCCGCCGCTCAATCAATCCAGGGTCCACCCCACCACTCAAGGTGCAGGGTTCCAAAGCTGCAGTGCGTAGGACAGGCCCCAACAGCAGGCAGCATCCCCGTCCACCATCAATCAGCGTCTCCGGGCAGTTCCAAAAGTCCGCAGGGCCCCAGCACCCTCCCGCCGACCCCCCCGCTGCCGGCCAGGGGATCCGGGCGCAGTCCAGCAAGGCCCAGTCGAGCGTGATATTGCGTCTCAGTTTACACCATAGCGCGTCACGCCAGGCAGGGACCACCACAGGCCCCGGGGGCCCCGAAATGACCCGCACTTCCCTCAAGGGGGGCTCACAGCACCCCACCGCTCCTCACCTTACAGGCCGGGTCTCAGGGCCCCCAGCCGGTACAGCTCGCCGTGGTCTCCCGCCTCCTAGGACAACCGTATCGCCCCACAGGTTGCCGCACCAGCAAGACACACGGAATGGCGGACAGCAGGCAGCAGAAGACGCAGCTCCACGTCGTGCCCCCTGGCCCGTAGGGTCGCAGGGCCCCAGCGCTCCCTCACCGATCTCCGCTTCCAGGCAAGGCCCCAGCTCACAGGGGTGGGAGGGCGCAGGAGATCCGGCCGTAGCCCACCAAAACTGAGTCGCCACAGGCACCAGGGGCAAAGGATCGCCTTCCATACCCAGCTCCAGATTCCGCAGCTCCCAGCAGGTTCAGCTCACCTCCGCCTCCGCGCTGGTCATTTGGGGCTCCGTGACCAGACGGCGCCACCACCACCCGCGACCACGATGCCAAGTAGGAGCTCAAGATGGCGCTGTTGTTACGCTCCGATCCTGTCTCGCACTCTCGTCGTTGCGACCCCCAGGCAAGCCAGCGCCAAGGGGCTCCGCTCTCCAGGGCCTCCTCGACCCCCACAGTCTCCAGGCCCGACGCCCGATCCAACCTCGGGGCGCCGAGATCTCCGCAGGCCGGGGCCGCCGCAGATCACACCAGGCTCCGGCGTTGCGGTTCAGACAGCCAGTATCATCTGGCGACTCAGCAGCGGGACTCACGCCAGGTGCGCCTTTCGGGGTCCACCAAGTCCCAGCCGAAATTCACTGCCCGGGAGCAGCCCGGGCTTAGAGGGGAGAGCTCGCCGCCGGCTGCTCAACCAAAATGACAGGCGCGACTGTCCACCGGGACCCCGCCGCCGCACCACAGCTCCTCACTCAGCGCACGGAAACTCCCTCGCCGCTCCCGCAGCACCCCAACTGGCCAGGGGTCTCCCCAAGTCCCGAGGATGGTGTGCAGCCCCCAAACTCCGCTGAAGATGGCTCAAACAGGCAGCGGGGTACGGAGCTCTCCGGAGACACAGCCTACTCCATTGCCGCCCGTAAGTAATTTTTTAATAGAATATACCGCCCCACCCCCCACATTGTCCCACCACTTGCTTTCGGCAGCAGCCGCTACTGGTGGCAGGACCTAAGCACCCATACCAATTACACCAAGCAAGCAAATCTGACTTCCTCTGGGTGTCTTTGAGGCAGGGAAATGTTCTCTCCTGAGGCATATTTTATAGGTTACAGAAAGGACATGCCTGAAATATTTCAGTTTCACTTTTACGAAGTGCCATGCAAACAAAACAGTGGCAATATGTAGCATTTTGGCACACTTTGCCTAAAAGTGGTTTAAAAGCCAGAGGTATTCAAAGCAGTTCAGTAATCTGATTATGTAATTTCCAGTGACCTACCAATTTTCATATCATCTTAGCTTCTTTTTATTTTTCAAGCTGTCCCTACCTAGCAGATCTTCAGTCTTATATTGTCACTGAGAGTCGGCCTTGTAGAGACCGAGTATAAGAATCAGATCTCAGAATCCCACATCGTGTACTTCAAAGCTAGACAGATTTCAGAGGTTCAAAACAAAGCAGACTTACTATTAAGGAAGTGATTTGGCACTCCAGTGTTATACTCCTATATCTCAGACAGCAGTAGAAATAATGTTAGTTAGAAATAACAATCATCATCCCTGCAGATGATGAAATGCCTCTGCAGGAGTCATGAGTCACAGTCAACCCAGCATATGTCCTTTGGTACTAAGAGTCACAAGAAACTCAGCAAGAATTATCACTCAAATATTTTTTTATACATTTTGGACATACAGTCTTCTCATCGCTTACCACAGCTTGTCTGTTTGTGAATACATCAATTTAACTGGCAGGGAGCAAGGAGTTTTTTAAGGTCACCCATATGACCTCCCTAGCAGTATTGTTTAACATTGAGAATATGACCAACCTGCATTAAAGGCAATCCATACAAGTGTATGTGTTATCTTTTCATTAAGTGGGATTAATTCAACATAACATTTTTATTTCAAGGATGCGAGACCCTCACCCAGGCAAGGTGGCATGTTTCATAATTGTATCTTTTCCCCCCATCTCCCCAACACCCACGATTCCACTGTGCTGAGCCTTTGCCTTTTTTATGTTTAGGGCGCTTCCTGCATAAGCCTTCTTAAAAAAAATTATGCAAAAGGTTTCCTGGTAACATTTTTGCCCTTTTTTTCTACATGTTGGAGGTTTTAAAGGTCCGGGGCGGGGACCCTTATTGAGGGGCATGGTATAAGTGGAGGCCTGTGACATTGACAAGGCTAGACCTGCTGGTGGGCCTCCCCCCACCCACGTCAACCATAGAAAAGGTAAAAAACCCAGGCAAATCGAGAAATGTACCAGTGCCAATGATACTCACGCTGGGACAAAGTCTGCTAATGACCAACCCCCCCAGCCCCACTGGCGGCCAATGTCTCCCCGGGAGACTATTCTCCAGGTCATCAAGAAGTCCAGAGAGGCACTGGAAATGCAGATAGGTGGAGGGGGCGCAGGGGTCTCCTTGCTGTGCAAGGACATGTGCAAACAGGCTGACTGCACGACGGAGCCGCAGGCCTGGATCTCCAATGTGTAAGATGAGGTCTATTTGTTGGCCAAGGGGGTGAGGTGCCTCTGATACATGCCGGCTGTGCTAGAGCGGCGGGCTGATAATCCAGAGGACTGTTCCTGATGCAATAATCTGCACTTCACTGGGGTCCTGAACAGCACAGAGGGCCCCAGACCGTAACAAATCTTTAAGACCTGATTCAGATCCTGGATACCTGAATCTGGCCTTTCCAATTGCTTTGTGCTAGAGGGGGCTCACAGGGCGCTGACCCCTAAGCCTCTTCTTCTAGTCCCACCCCTCCCTGTAGGCCACCTTAATCGAAGAACTAAGTGAAGAGATAGCCCTTTTCTTCTGGATCAATTCAGGCTCAGTCTCATCTGTGATGGTCCTCTGGGAGGCACTCAAGGTGTTCCACTGAGCCCGAGCGACATCTCACCCTGCTGGAGGTGGTCTCATTTCCCCAAGGCAGAGAACATGCACCCATTGACAGTTGTCAGAGAAAAGCTCAAAGACACCTTGGCATGGCTTGCCTCCCTGCATAGGATCTATGAATCTGGGGACAAGGTGGGAAAACTCAAATACTGGCTGGTGAACAGGAATATACACATATAAATATAATTGATTACATGTTACACTTGAATGTCCTCTTTGTTCCCTCTACCCTGATGAAATGATTTGTGTACAGCATTCTAACACATGGGCCTTGTTCATGCTAAACAAAACAAAATTAAATAAAATTATCTTTTATGGGTGCCTGTTTTTATATGTGTGTCAGTTTGTCTTTGTTAAATATGTGCCTGTCTGCCAGACTTCCTAACTATCCTTATGCTTCTGTTTCATTTTGTTAACATTTGTATTTAGCATTTTCTTAGAATACACAATGGTTTAACATTCAAGCCACACAAGCCGACAGTGCATCATCAGTACAACCCATCCGCATTCAAGTACATATTTATGTATATTCCATGAATACACTTCCCGTTCCTTATCTTGGGTGTTTTTTTTCAACTTCCTGTGTGAGGTTCATACTCTCTTGTGCTTCTCACTGGTACTTACTGCCTGAGCTTCAATTACAGGCTGTGTTGAGTGAGCTCATCCCTGTGATGCAATTCCTTTTTCCCTTGCTGTTTCCCGCAGCATACTGCCAAGTTCTCTGCTTTATAATCATCTTGCTTCACCACTTTCAAGTCTAAGGGGGTCATTAGGATGACGGGCGGACTTAGTCTGCCCGCCATCCTATCGGGACTAGGGACCGCCCGCCATAAGGGCGGGGGTTCCGTGGGGGCATTAGGATGCGGCCGCCAGAGTGGTGGCCGCATCCTGCATTTATAACATTGTGGCGGGCGGTGCTCTCTGCACCGCCCTCCACAATGCTATAAATGCTTGTATGCCTTTGCATACACAATGCGGCAGGCACAAATGTATATGCAAATGCAGGGGGGTACCACAGGTACCCCCCGTGTGCACCCCCCAAAGTGAAGACCGCATGCCTTTCCGTGGCGGCATCGACGCCACGGAAAGGCATCTGTTTCACCCCATCATAATATGGCTGGCGGTGTCTGATAGACACCGCCACCATATTATTCCTTTTCCGCCCCGGCCGCAAGGCGACCGGGGCGGGAAAGCGGAGGACGGTCTTTTCGTCCGCCGCGGTAACCCCCCCACCCTGCCCCCCCCCCGCCATACTAATATGGCGGGGAATTCGGGAATGGATGTCGGGTGGATTGCCTCCGCCAGGCCGGCGGTGGCTACCGCCAGACATCGTAATGGGCCCCTAAGTCTTCAGCCAATGCCCACTCAAAAACATCTCTCTGCCAATCACTCTCCTTGGGACCTTGTGGGAGAAGGCAGCCAATTGATATATGTTTCTTTGCTAATATACAACCTAGTCACAAATCATATTTTTTCCTTCTTGTGTTTTTTGATGACCCTCAGAAGGCAGAGTTTTGGAGAGACTTCCAACCTTTTCTACCACCACTTCCCAATTCTTTATTACTTCAGTGCCATGTAAGATGTCTATATTTGCCATCCATTGTCGCACATCTGGGGTAATTCGGGGGATCTTTCTGGGCAGATCTTTCTCAGCTTAACCGGAGTCATATCTGTGCGATACAAACGTGAGTACATTTAAGCCCCGCATTCCTAGAGACCCTCTTCACCTGGGCACACACATCCCTCCAGTCTCCCTTACCTGTTCTTGAATGTCATCCTCACACAGCTGCCTGGATTTTAGTATCATCTTTGTCCTGTTGGCTTTTATATATTACGGATTCCAGCCTAAGCCCCTGCCTCAAGTTCATTAAAGACTCTAGCGTGCGTGTAGGCTTTGAAGCCTTCGGGAAGTCTGTCCAGATTTGCCTAGCTGTTCTCAGTAATTTGGGGCAACAATAAAGGCCTCCTGTGCTTCCTGGAATGTAATGATGCTCTCCTGGGTAGAGGTCACCCAGCATGTAACATCCCCTCCCTCCACAGGACCACTGTCCCGGATGATACTTTATCAATCAATCAATAAGTATTGTAGAGCGTGACTTATCATCCCGTGAGGTCTCCAGGCGCTGTGGTTCTGTGAGCCTCGGTCGGATGGCCGTGACAGTCGAAAAGCAAGGTCCTGAGCTTCTTCCTGAAGTCCTCCAGTGCTGCAAAACTCAGATAACCAGATCTCTAGAAAATGGGGACCTTCCAATAAATATTTTTACTGCCATCTACCAGTTCTCTCATATTATATTACATAGGGATAGCTACTATGTGTGTTTCCTCCCATCATGAGCAGTTCCCTAAGTGGGACCTCCCAGTTGTCTGCTTCAGTGAACCCTATGGCCACATGCTGTACGTGTGCAGCAATATAATACAATGTGAGTCCCCCTTCTTCCAGGTCCAGTTTTAATTCCCTCAATGATACCCTAATTCTCTTTCCAGCCCACACAGGGAATATCATTAGGCTATCTAGCGCCTTAATCTATATAATAAGGCCTAACACCTCAAAGGCTGTTAGGACTACAGTGCGCACTACTGAGTCTTTATTTTAAACATTCATGCAAAACTTTTTTAAATTCATCAGTTGTTGTATTTAATATTTTTCAAATCTTGAACCAGTGATTTAATCAAATATTCATTTCAACAATTCATATTTCACTTGTAATATACATTTCTGTTAATATTTCATGAACAACCACCCAATGCATTTCGGGACGTTCTTGTCCCTTCGTCAGGGGTTCAAGTTGTAGACTGAAAAAACAAGGAAACAATATATAAACGATGCCTTATCACATATTTAACGTGAACAATAATTATATGACCTTATCAAACATCAACATTATTACCATTTTTTCGTTACAAATATAGCATTGGTGTTATTTTTAACCAAACAAAAGATCATCAACATAATCATTAATAGAAATACTGAATACTTTAGTACGAAAATCGCTATCTGTTGTACATAGCTAGAGAATTGACGTTCAGTCATGGAGTTTATACAAAACTAGTTTGTTAAACTTTTGTCAATATATCATCCTTGTATGCCTCACAATGATATGATTACCTCTATCTACGTAAGGTGATGTTAGTATGCCGATAACTCATGTGAGTGAACATTATTCATGGACATTAAAAAATGCGTGCTCACCTTAATAACAGAAGACGAACGTCGTGGTTAAAAAACCATGAAATATTATTTATAGCCGACTCTGTTTAAGAAACAAGTATATGATATCAGCGCCATTGAAATATATCTCAAGACGTTATGTGTGGCCGATATATCAAAAGGCTCACCTTTGTCAAGACGAAGTAGTATTAACCGTCTCGAAGTGGTCAATAAGGTAGTCCGTGCCTACAGAAGTAAAGGTCACATCAGTACCTTGAAAAATATAGTTTGTTTATAAAAACGAAACGACTGACACACACGCTTACCTCTCGAGAAAAACGGAGACGCCAAAGTATTCATCCACCTCGCTGATTCGATGATGCACTTCCGTGTCATCATCCTCAGCTTATATGTAAAACTTCCGGGTGCGAAAAATGAAGATAGACGACGGACTATACTTTTCTACGTGTTAGTAACTCTCACTCATGTGAAACGTACCGTGGTTATCGATAAACACTACTTGCTATGTTGCAGATGTGTTTGATATAGCATTAAGTGTTAAAACAATATAATAAACGATGTAATAGAGATAAATAATAACGCTCAAATTTTCTGTAAAGCGTCATAGTTAAACCGCCCATATCTTTAAACGACGACAAAAAATCTAAAGTCACACTAAATTTTCACAGATACAGGCCTTATGTCATATTTACTGAACAAAATGTACGTAATTTCTATTTGTGTTCATATCTAAAGAAATGAATTTATCTATTATTACATCTAGCTATACAATTTTGTAACGTCATTACCCAATGTGAATTACCTGCCTGCTATTTACACCTTATGCAATCACAACACTAACATTATTAAAATAACGACACATGATAAATCTTCTTGTGTATTATGATGGTGAACTATTAATGTGTTATCATATGTGTTTACTTAATATTTTTTCTAAAGGATTCGTAGTGGCTTATTAAAACTGTCATCAAGCCTGTCTGAACATATTTATAAAAAGCAGCTCATTTCAAATTTATCATTTAACCCGGATGGGGTCAAAGTTTGTAATTTTTTGATCCAGAAAGCCTCTCTTCGGAGGAGGGTTTGATCATTATCTCTGCCTTCGTGTCGGGGTATTACTTCAATGATCTGGCATTTAATTTGTGCAATCGTATGTCTTTTTTCCATCCAATGTACCGCCAATGGTGATGTAGAATTTTGGTTGCGTATTCGGCTCTTATGTTCAGATACTCGAATTTTGAATTTTCTTGTAGTTTTACCTACATACAGAAGTCCACACGGACATTTGATAGAATAGACGACAAAGTCAGTATTACAATCTGACGTTGGATGTAATGGTATTTTCTCGCCTGTTCTTGGATGCAGTAATGTGTTGCCCAGTATCATGTTGTTGCAATTATTGCAATTCCAGCATTTAGTTGTACCACGGAAGGATCCTCCTTTTGACTTTGTTCTTGGAGATTTAGTTAGAAATTCTTTCAAGTTTTGTGCTCTTGTGTAAGCGAATAGTGGTTCATCTATGAAAAGATTCTGAAAATCAGATTCCACTTCCAATAATTCCCATCTACGTGTGATGATCCTTTTTATATCTCTCGGTGCTGAGGAGTATTTAGAGACGAATATCATTCTGGTAGTACTGGTTTTTTCTTGTTTCTTGAGCAAAAGACTTCTTGGCATGTTATTAACCTTTTCAATTTGTCTATTCAGAATGGGTTCTGGATATCCTCTTTGTATATATCTGGATTTTTGTTCAGACAATGATTCTTTGCAGTCTTTTACATTCGAGGAGATCCGTTTGATTCTCATGAATTGAGATGTGGGCAAATTATCAATCAAATTTTTTGGATGGAAGCTACTGTATAGTAGTGCATTATTTCTGTCTGTCAGTTTTTTAAAGAGCTTGGTTTCGATGACTTGATTTTTCACTTTAACCAATACATCCAAAAAGGAAATTTTATCATGACTGATAGTGAATGTAAATTGTATCCTTGGATCTACTTGATTTAGGTGAATGATGTTATTCAATAAAGCACCTTCAGAGTGTCGCCAAATTACAAAGATATCATCGATGTATCGTCTAAAAAACACTAGGCCTTCTTTCCAGCATTGGTCAGACAATATATGATCATGTTCAAATTTTGCCATGAATGTATTAGCATACATGGGTGCTCCAGGAAAACCCATGGATGTACCATTCATTTGGTTGTAAAAAACATCCTGCCATTCAAAATAACTAGGCCTAGTGTTTTTTAGACGATACATCGATGATATCTTTGTAATTTGGCGACACTCTGAAAGTGCTTTATTGAATAACATCATTCACCTAAATCAAGTAGATCCAAGGATACCATTTACATTCACTATCAGTCATGATGAAATTTCCTTTTTGGATGTATTGGTTAAAGTGAAAAATCAAGTCATCGAAACCAAGCTCTTTAAAAAACCGACAGACAGAAATAATGCACTACTATACAGTAGCTTCCATCAAAAAAATTTGATTGATAATTTGCCCACATCTCAATTCATGAGAATCAAACGGATCTCCTCGAATGTAAAAGACTGCAAAGAATCATTGTCTGAACAAAAATCCAGATATATACAAAGAGGATATCCAGAACCCATTCTGAATAGACAAATTGAAAAGTTTAATAACATGCCAAGAAGTCTTTTGCTCAAGAAACAAGAAAAAACCAGTACTACCAGAATGATATTCGTCTCTAAATACTCCTCAGCATCGAGAGATATAAAAAGGATCATCACACGTAGATGGGAATTATTTGAAGTGGAATCTGATTTTCAGAATCTTTTCATAGATAAACCACTATTCGCTTACACAAGAGCACAAAACTTGAAAGAATTTCTAACTAAATCTCCAAGAACAAAGTCAAAAGGAGGATCCTTCCGTGGTACAACTAAATGCTGGAATTGCAATAATTGCAACAACATGATACTGGGCAACACATTACTGCATCCAAGAACAGGCGAGAAAATACCATTACATCACACGTCAGATTGTAATACTGACTAAGTCGTCTATTCTATCAAATGTCCGTGTGGACTTCTGTATGTAGGTAAAACTACAAGAAAATTCAAAATTCGAGTATCTGAACATAAGAGCCGAATACGCAACCAAAATTCTACATCACCATTGGCGGTACATTGGATGGAAAAAAGACATATGATTGCACAAATTAAATGCCAGATCATTGAAGTAATACCCCGACACGAAGGCAGAGATAATGATCAAACCCTCCTCCGAAGAGAGGCTTTCTGGATCAAAAAATTACAAACTTTGACCCCATCCGGGTTAAATGATAAATTTGAAATGAGCTGCTTTTTATAAATATGTTCAGACAGGCTTGATGACAGTTTTAATAAGCCACTACGAATCCTTTAGAAAAAATATTAAGTAAACACATATGATAACACATTAATAGTTCACCATCATAATACACAAGAAGATTTATCATGTGTCGTTATTTTAATAATGTTAGTGTTGTGATTGCATAAGGTGTAAATAGCAGGCAGGTAATTCACATTGGGTAATGACATTACAAAATTGTATAGCTAGATGTAATAATAGATAAATTCATTTCTTTAGATATGAACACAAATAGAAATTATGTAAATTTTGTTCAGTAAATATGACATAAGGCCTGTATCTGTGAAAATTTAGTGTGACTTTAGATTTTTTGTCGTCGTTTAAAGATATGGGCGGTTTAACTATGACACTTTACAGAAAATGTGAGCGTTATTATTTATCTCTATTACATCGTTTATTATATTGTTTTTACACTTAACGCTATATCAAACACATCTGCAACATAGCAAGTAGTGTTTATCGATAACCACGGTACGTTTCACATGAGTGAGAGTTACTAACACGTAGAAAAGTATAGTCCGTCGTCTATCTTCATTTTTCGCACCCGGAAGTTTTACATATAAGCTGAGGATGATGACACGGAAGTGCATCATCGAATCAGCGAGGTGGATGAATACTTTGGCGTCTCCGTTTTTCTCGAGAGGTAAGCGTGTGTGTCAGTCGTTTCGTTTTTATAAACAAACTATATTTTTAAAGGTACTGATGTGACCTTTACTTCTGTAGGCACGGACTACCTTATTGACCACTTCGAGACGGTTAATACTACTTCGTCTTGACAAAGGTGAGCCTTTTGATATATCGGCCACACATAACGTCTTGAGATATATTTCAATGGCGCTGACATTATATACTTGTTTCTTAAACAGAGTCGGCTATAAATAATATTTCATGGTTTTTTAACCACGACGTTCGTCTTCTGTTATTAAGGTGAGCACGCATTTTTTAATGTCCATGAATAATGTTCACTCACATGAGTTATCGGCATACTAACATCACCTTACGTAGATAGAGGTAATCATATCATTGTGAGGCATACAAGGATGATATATTGACAAAAGTTTAACAAACTAGTTTTGTATAAACTCCATGACTGAACGTCAATTCTCTAGCTATGTACAACAGATAGCGATTTTCGTACTAAAGTATTCACTATTTCTATTAATGATTGTGTTGATGATCTTTTGTTTGGTTAAAAATAACACCAATGCTATATTTGTAACGAAAAAATGGTAATAATGTTGATGTTTGATAAGGTCATATAATTGTTCACGTTAAATATGTGATAAGGCATCGTTTATATATTGTTTCCTTGTTTTTTCAGTCTACAACTTGAACCCCTGACGAAGGGACAAGAACGTCCTGAAATGCATTGGGTGGTTGTTCATGAAATATTAACAGAAATGTATATTACAAGTGAAATATGAATTGTTGAAATGAATATTTGATTGAATCACTGGTTCAAGATTTGAAAAATATTAAATACAACAACTGATGAATTTAAAAAAGTTTTGCATGAATGTTTAAAATAAAGACTCAGTAGTGCGCACTGTAGTCCTAACAGCCTTTGAGGTGTTAGGCCTTATTATATAGATTATTATAAATGCTTGGCAGGCATTAATACAGAGCAGCACACATACCGTACATATCCTGAATAAATACACACAACTGTGTGCGACATTCAACCACATTCAATTAACTAGCGCCTTAAACCTGGTCCTCTGCAGTGGACACTTGGAATTCGGCAGTACATAGAAGCAACAAGACAATAGTACCATTTTGCTTCAACAACCCTGCTCATAACAGAGAGTGGGAGAGCCCGCAACACCCTGCCCATATTGTAATCCGGCGTGTGTGCTACCATCATCCCAAGGTAACAGATCTTAGGTCGGGCAAATTCTCAATGTCCATTTTGGATAAAGCCTCCAGCAGGAACAATATAGACTTATTATGGTTACTTTTTAATACCAATCCTTCTTCACACCAGTCAAGCTCGTTTATTAGGAATGAGACAGAGTCTTAGGTATATCAGAGCATCATCTGAAAAAAGAAAGACTGTAGTTCTGTATCACCCACCCTGATTCCCCATGTGTGAAGTGCACTTCTAAGTCGTATTGCTAAGGCTTCCACGGCAAGGGAAACAAGCAGTGGTGGGAGCGGGCACCCCTGTCTCCTACAAAAACTCTCCACCTCTCCAAGACCATTAAACAACTGGATTGGGCACAATAAATGTGAGCCCAACCCCATATGCCTCCACAGTGTTAGCAAAAAGGGTCCGTTCAGTGTCTTGAATGCTTTTTCTAAGTTCAAAGCTGCTACTGCACACTCCTCTTCATGCCTGTTGAATTACATGTGTGATTCTATAAATTTTCTTTGAGGTGTTGCTCCCCGAAACAAATCCTCATGCACCAGGGGAATCACCTCTCTTTTAGCCCATTAGCAAGTCCCTTACGTAGAATCTTAGTGTTGGTGTCTTTCATCGGTAGAGGTCTGTTGGCACATTGGGACCCTATGGTACCTAACAGGTTTTACATTTATGCTAATGTGGCCTTCTCTCAGGTTTCCAGGCAGCAGGCCTTCAGTAGGAGTGTCAAGCAGTTTATCTGCTAACGATGATGACAACGTCTGGTAGAGCTCACTCGGAAAACTATTGCGGCCTGCCACCTTTCCTCTGGGCATTGACTATATTGCTTCCTTAAGTTCCTATATCTGCAGTTCTTATTCCACATTTACTATTGCTTCCTCTAATATATCAAGAGTTCAGGTCTTAGTGCAGTTGCACTTAGTGTTGCATTGAGACCTTGTTCATGCTCGCTTGCTTTGTCATCTCATGCCCCTCAGCGGAGTCTATGGCAAGCATTGGAGTAATATCCAATTCTCTGTTCAGTAGCCATGTTAATCATTTACCTGATTTGACGCCTTCTCTGTGGATTCTCGCCTTTACTCCTTCAGTTGAGATCAGTCTTACCTTTACCGGGTTTCTGCTTGGAGCCTGCGGGTTGCCATCATATTTTGTTTCAGTTGAGGAGATGCAACCTCCTTGCTTTGGAGCTGGGTCGTCCTTTTCTCCTGTTCCTATAGTTCTGTCTGTAATTGGTTCCTGATTCCATACACCGTTCTCATGCACTCACCTCATAGGAGAGCCTTTAATGCTTCCCACTCCGTCACTCCGCGGAATCCCAGTTGATTTCAAAGTATGTGCTTCGTATTGCGCTTACATCCATCCGTAAGGCAAAAAGGGTCATTGGAAGCATCTGGGTTCAGTTTCCATTGTGCAGCATGTACACTGGTATGGCAATAACTGTACTCTAGCAGGAGAGAAGAGTGATCAGATAGGAACCTGCTTAGGTATCGTGCCTCCTGCATTTTAGTGGTTAGGTCCATAGAAACCAGTTTACGATCTAATCTGATGTATCTTCTGCATGTTATGCATGACTGAGTGGCATGAATACACTTTTTACACCCAATTTAAATTTCTCCAAGTATCTACGCAGCCCATTTTATTCATATTTGTCTGTCTGTGGTGTAATCCTGCGATGTTTCGTGACATGCTTAGGGGTTACCTATATCTGTTCCCATCCAAAATGTAATTGAAACCTCTTGCCCATATCGCAGGCCGTTCTATAGTATTACCACCGCCGTGATTCCCAGGAGGAAGATCTGGCCATGTTTCTATTTCTAATGTTTACATTTCCTTCATATCTGTGTTATATAAATCTAATAACAATCCAATTTTTCTCAAATGTTGTTTTCTTTCTTTGTCTCTGGCTATCTATACCTTTCTCAATGTCTGTGTTTGTCCGTCTTTTTATCAGGCAGTACCTTTCTAGATACTTACTTGGCTGTCTGTAGCTCAAGATATTGTATGTGTGTGCTTCATTGTCTCTGGGCCTCCCTACATGTATGTTTGTCTTTCTGCTGGCTTATTGTCTCATCTTTCTCTGCCTTCCTGTCTGCTTTCACTTTGACTGTGTCTATGTTTTATCTGTGTTCCTGTCTGCTGGCCGACAAGCCTGCCCAACTGTTTATTTGCAATTTACTCACTTGTATACAGCTTTCTCTGTTTATCTACTTATCTCCCTTTACCATTAACCACCCCATAACCCTAAAATTACCATTTCATCCCTTTATCAGTGTCCACCCCTAAACCCTAAAATGACCCTTACCTTTAAAGAATATATACTTACCTGCCCGGTAAAGGCATGCATGGTAAAGTTATAAACACTGATCTGCATAGTACTTACCTGTGTTGTAAAGTCTGCATGTTAAAGTCGTTGTGAGGTAAAGACTCTGTTGTAAGGGCTGTTTATCTCCACCTAGAAGTAACTATTAATGTCTCCGGAGTGCTGGCAGAAAAATCCCTACAAAAAGAACAATTGATAGACGGCAATAGTCCCGCCCGAACTGCCAGGCCTGGTTCTCCCTGGACAGGAAAAAAAACAACCTGGGACTGGTTTGGGAGCATCACCCATCATCAGCCAGGCTAGCTTAAATCTAGTGGCTTGGTTCCAAGGGACCCATGTCTGGGCATACCCGTCCCACTCGGGGTGACAAATGCAAAAAGAACAATTGATAGACGGAATGCTGAACAATGTCAAAAATTCACCCCCAGCACAGAGGTCTGGGCCTAAATCCATCGCTTTTTTTGCTCACCACACCACCCCAGTTTCAACCCAGCCATATGGAAATCAGTCTTGACCCTGCTTCCCATGGGAATAGTTCCGCCCGAACTGCCAGGCCTGGTTCTCCCTGGACAGGAAAAAAACAACCTGGGACTGGTTTGGGGGCATCACCCCTCATCAGCCAGGCTAGCTTAAATCTAGTGGCATGGTGAACAAGGCACCCACGTCTAGGCATACCCGTCCCACTCGGGGTGACAAATGCAAAAAGAACAATTGATAGACGGAATGGTGAATAAACAATGTCATGCATTCACCCCAGTACAGAGATCTGAGCCTAAATCCATTGCTTTTTTTGCTCACCATGCCATTCCAGTTTACTCCCTGCAAATCAGTCTTGACCCTGTTCCCCATGGGAACAGTCCAGCCCAAACTGCCATATCAGTTCCTCACTGGACTGGAAACAAGCATCCTGTGACCGAAAGTCCAATTGGTCGCACACTGCTTGTCCTACCAGCGTGTTACCCCAAAGCATTGTGGTCCATGAAGTAAGCATCAGCGGTTGCGCCTCTGCCAGTCTTGAGCAAAAATCACTGTCGCGTTGGCCATCCCTGGACACGTGTTTCGAGGTTGTTACCTCTCGTCAGCAGGAAATAGGCATGTATGTAGGGGTGCTGCGTAGGCTGCCCAAAAATATTCTCAGGTCCGGTACCGCTCGTGGCACACAGGTACGTAACCTGGGCTCGTCAGCCCCAGCAACTCAAGGGAGCCTGAATATAAAAGAAAGTCCAATTGGTCGCACACTGCTTGTCCTACCAGCGTGTTACCCCAAAGCATTGTGTTCCATGAAGTAAGCATCAGCGGGTGAGCCTCTGCCAGAGTCTTGAGCAAAAATCACTGTCGCGTTGGCCATCCCTGGACACGTGTTTCGAGGTTGTTACCTCTTGTCAGCAGGGAATGGGCGTGTATGTAGGGGTGCTGCGTAGGCTGCCAAAAAATATTCTCAGGTCCGGTACCGCTCGTGGCACGCAGGTGCGTAACCCGGGCTCGTCAGCCCCACCAGCTCAAGGGAGCCTGAATATAAAAGAAAGTCCAATTGGTCGCACACTGCTTATCCTACCAGTGTGTTACCCCAAAGCATTGTGGTCCATGAAGTAAGCATCAGCGGGTGCGCCTCTGCCAGAGTCTTGAACAAAAATCACTGTCGCGTTGGCCATCCCTGGACACGTGTTTCTAGGTTGTTACCTCTCGTTAGCAGGGAATAGGCATGTATGTAGGGGTGCTGCGTAGGCTGCCAAAAAATATTCTCAGGTCCGGTACCGCTCGTGGCACGCAGGTGCGTAACCCGGGCTCGTCAGCCCCACCAGCTCAAGGGAGCCTGAATATAAATGTGTGCGCTCCATTGCGATTGCTTCTACAAATAGGCTCCCTTGAGCTTTGAGCCGACGGGCTCCTGGACGACGCACCTGCGTGCCGGTTCTGGCATCGAGGCCTTTGACGGTTGTTTGGCGGCCTTCTCTTCCACCCCTAACTATTTTCTCTACTGATGAGGGAAGTTATCCCGAAACCCGAGCCATGTCTCGGGCGATACCCAAAAACCCGGGACATGTATCGGGTCTAGAGATCATCAGTTCTACAAGTACAGACTTGCACCCACTGGGATGAACCACTCAAGAACTCCATGTACCAGAGTCCCTAGGGGCGATCCGGAGGAGGGGCTAGCGGTGTGCGCTCCATTGCGATTGCTTCTACAAATAGGCTCCCTTGAGCTTTGAGCCGACGGGCTCCTGGACGACGCACCTGCGTGCCGGTTCTGGCATCGAGGCCTTTGACGGTTGTTTGGCGGCCTTCTCTTCCACCCCTAACTATTTTCTCTACTGATGAGGGAAGTTATCCCGAAACCCGAGCCATGTCTCGGGCGATACCCAAAAACCCGGGACCTGTATCGGGTCTAGAGATCATCAGTTCTACAAGTACAGACTTGCACCCACTGGGGTGAACCACTCAAGAACTCCATGTACCAGAGTCCCTCGGGGCGATCCGGAGGAGGGGCTAGCGGTGTGCGCTCCATTGCGATTGCTTCTACAAGCATCCTGTGACCGGTTTGGGGGCATCACCCCTCATCAGCCAGACCAGCTTGAATCCAGTGGCATGGTGAGCACATCTGGGCAAACTCTCAGCCTGTCATGGATAATGATATATTTTTTTCAAAAACAAATCTGTGCTTGGAGGTATTGACAATAAAAAAATAATTTAATAATGCCAGGCAGTCTTCGTTTAACGGTGGCACGGCTATCGGTCTGGCTGGCATTATGAGTATTTGGGCAAAACTGCTTCCACTTTTTAGGTCTCGCTGGTAAACTGCATCCGAAGGATGCGTGTACAGCTGGAGACGTATAGTTGCCTGTCTCGGGGGAAGGAAGGACAAGAGGGTGTTACGAGCTTGAAAGCCGGATTTGGGTGCGCAAACGCGCACGTTCCGTCCCACGCCGAGCCGTGCACTTCCCTCCCATACTCCCAGCAAGTCGGCCTAACGCGTATGCATGCACACAGACACACACACGCGCCTACTTCCCCCCACTCCCCGGCACCCCCCGCCGCACACACACAGGAGCACTTACACACACGCACACACACAGAGACCCCCCCACCCCCGCCGCCTCCTACATACAAGCGCACCCCCCACCCCACAAGCCCCACTTACCGCCATTATAAACTCTTGCAGCCTCCGCGGGGCTCTCCCTCGGGCATGGGAGCCCCGCGTCACCAGCACTGCTTCTCTCCGTGGGTGCGTGCGCGGGCTTCCGAAGACGGAAGTCCCGCCCCCATTTGTTGTGCTCTGGCTGGAAGCAGCAAGTTTGCTGAGCCTGTCCGTCTCAAGCCGGCCTTAAGACGGAAGTCCCGCCCCCACTTGTTGTGCTCTGGCTGGAAGCAGCGAGTTTGCTGAGCCTGTCCGTCTCAACCCGGCCTTCCCAGCCCTGTTTTCAGAGGAATCACCCCTGTGGCAAATCCCGCTTTCCTTAAAGCACTGGACTCTTTTTGGAAAGTTGCCAAGTTGGATTTTTGCCTTAAAAGGTGAACATTCTGCTCGGTTTCCGCAGACCGCACTCCGGAAGTCCCCAGTGTGTTCTCTATTGTAATCTAGCACGCAAAAGTGCAATGGTAGTTTCTAGGCACCTAAATTGCGCGGGGTTTGTTCCACGAGTGTTTTTTTTTTTTAACATGCAGTACGACAAAGACTACATTTTCCACTTAACTAAAGTGAGGCTGTGTGGGCCCGGAACACCCCCAATCACTTTTGGCAGAAACACCACGAACACCTGCTCTGTGGTGTAGGACGGTGGCATGCATCCCCTTCAGGGTGGGCGCGTGAGAGAGGAATTCCCCAGGAAGGAACAGTGGCATTCTCCATAACATGGGTTACTCTGTGCCCTGAAATCCTTCTTCTAGCAAACATCCTGTTTCTCACACACTACATTTTGTCTTTGTTTAAAAATATCCAAAATTTCACACCTTCCCCAAACATTTGCATCAATTTCCTTACTCTTCTGCAAATAAATAATTAAGGGTGTTTTGGTGAGAATGTGTGGTAAATCCTCTTGAGATGGATCAGTGGGTTTGGCGCCTGCTGCAGTGAACCCTGTACTGTAACTTGTCCTAGAGGGTGAAGGTAGAATCCTGACGACACTGAAAAAATCCGTATTTGGCATTGCGTTACAGTCACTGTTGTGAGTTGGGTGATCACGAAGTGTTTTTTGTGAATAATTGGCAGAGAGAGCAGCAGAGTGGACAGGTGGGTGGAAGCCTGTGCCTTTTGGAAGAAAAAAAACTGCAGATGTCGAGGTGATTGAGCAAAACCCTTAACATTATGTGGCAAGCAGGGGCCGTCACTATGCAAATAGTTTCACAAAATCCCATTCTAAGACTTTTTAAAATTGAGCTATTGTGACCTGCTGTCAGTGCTGCAGAATGCATCGCAAATGCTTTAGAACATGGCCATGGCGACGTTCTCAAGTAGCTACACAAATTCAAGAGATCCGATTTGAACGTTTTATTTACATTTTGACTTTCAAGTTAAGGCAAAATAATACACATTTATTAATGAAGGGTTCTTGATGGGTGTGAGTAGAACAGGATTGTGAAGGTGTTCCACGCTCGCTTTTATGAATACTTGGAGGGGCAGTGTTTGCTTGTATGACGTTTGCTGTTTGGTTGTGCGATTAGAGGGAGCGTGTGATTCTTTGCTCACGAGTAAGCTGCGTATTTGTGTCACGTGGCAGTGTGTGTGTGTGTCTGTTGGACGCAGCGGGCCACCATATGTGAGCTATCCTGCTCTCTCAGCAGACTGCTCTTTCTGTACAGAAGGGAATGGCTTCCAGAATCTCCTGTTGCACGGCCATGTGAGAAGAGGGAACACACGCTTGCATTTACACTCAGAGTCCACACTGACTGCACAAGCATTAACATACAAACCTTTTTAAATGACACCACTGTGCGCTCTAGGACTTCACGCTGTACACTCAAAGCCGTAAATAAGATACAAATGTAAAGGTACACTTTTTAGACATCACCGCCACAGAGTCCAGTTACTCCACTGACAGCCAGAGGCCGGCTAGTATGGGGAGTGTCAAAGCTTGTCAGCGGACTAATTCTACCCAAGGAATACCTGGGCTAGGGAAGAATGACTAACATGACAGGCTTGTGGCTTGTTGTTCCTATGCTCTACCAGCCTTTCAGAGGTGACCGCCTGTTCCAAATCTTCAGCCTGTGTGTTGCACAGATGTCTCTGCAGCGTGCCCGTTCATGTGCACTCCATCCTTCCATTATCAGCAGGCTGGTCGGGTTCCTGATGCAAGAATAACCCAGTTCCAAGCACCCAGGAAAGGGCGGCATATTGGAGCCCTTGACAAATCTCCAAGGGAACCATGCCAGACTTTTCTGGATGCACATACAATCCAACCCAAGGCTTGCCACACATTGTCTCAATTCTTTCTTGCACCCCTCTGCTATAGCATACCTGGATGGCATTGGGCTTCCAACATCATGCTGCACCAAACACCACCACTACTGTACATATTCATTGCAATCTCACCTGCGAACATTCATACTGCTACAGCATACCCTAATCTGCACCCTCACATACCCTGCATCCTCACAGACCCTGCATCCTCACAGACCCTGCACCCTCACACACACACTGCACCCTCACACACACACTGCACCCTCACACACACTGCACCCTCACACACACCGCACCCTCACACACACCGCACCCTCACACACACCGCACCCTCACACACACACACACCGCACCCTCACACACACACACACACCGCACCCTCACACACACACACACCGCACCCTCACACACACCACACCCTCACACTGCACCCTCACACACCGCACACTGCACCCTCACACACACTGCACCCTCACACACACACTGCACCCTCACACACACACTGCACCCTCACACACACACTGCACCCTCACACACACACTGCACCCTCACACACACACACTGCACCCTCACACGCTGCACCCGCACACTCTGCACCCTCACGCACTCTGCAATGGAACATACACTCCAAATACCACTCAGTGCCACATAGTTATATGCAACATAATTACACTGCACTCAATGCAACATACACTCCAAATACCGCTCAGTGCCACCTAGTTATATGCAACATAATTACACTGCACTCAATGCAACATACACTCCAAATACCACTCACTGCCACATAATTACACACCACATAATTACACTCTACTGACTGCAACACACTCCACACAATACCACTCAGTGCCATATAATTATATGCTACATAATTACACTGCACTCAATGCAACATACACTCCAAATACCACTCAGTGCCACATAATTACACGCTGCAAAATTACACTCTACTGAATGCAAAATACACTCCCCATATTACTACTCAGTGCCACATAATTACACGCCACATAATTACTCTTCTCAATGCAACGTAAATACACTCCACATAATACCACTCAGTGCCACATAATTACACACCTCCTACTTACACTCTACTCAATGCAACATAAATTTATCTGTCTATCTATGTATCGCCCTCACTCTATCTGTCTATCACACTCACTCTATCTATCGCCATCACTCTTTCTATCGATCGCCCTCACTCTGTCTGTCTGTCTGTCTGTCTGTCGCCCTCACTCTGTCTGTCTGTCGCCCTCACTCTGTCTGTCTGTCGCCCTCACTACAGTATCACTCAGCACCACCACAACATCACTCAGGAGCATCACAACATCACTATGCGCTACCACAGCATCACTGAACGCCACAGCATCACTCAGCACCACCACTGCATCAATCTGTGCAACCATTCAACAACAACTGGTTCAAATATGTTCTCTCAATATTTCAAGCTTTATTACAAATGTCACAAAAAGATGTTAATATTTCACTCCTGTTCTTGGATTTTCGTCACAACAAAATACAATGAACATAATCTTCACAAAAGTTATTTACAAAAGCTATTGCCATTATAAAATAATAACTTATATTTAAGTATTAATTATTCAAAAAATTAAAAGCCATTTTTATTTGTAATATCAATACATATAAGTCACGAAAATACTACACATATTGCATTACAAATGCTATAGGTGTCACATTTGCGAAAGTTAAAACTATTGGCATTGTAAATGACAAAGCTATTACTTTCGCTATTTTCAAAACCAACACATAAATGAAAAAAATTTCATTTACAATACCAATAGCTCAAACTTTCCTAATGCGAGACCTATTGCATTGCAAATGCTTGTTTACCGAGAGCACTTTGCCTAAAATTGCCATTACCCTCGCAACCTATACCCTGCCCTATATCTTCCATGAGAAATTGGAAGATGCTGGATTTGGAAAAACTTATTGAAACACTAGCTAGGCATCCCCCGGCCCCTGGCCTTGATATGGAAAGCATCGCCACATCCACTCACTCATGGCTTAAGAAGGCCAGTGAAAACTGCCTCCCGCTTGCTAGGCTAAAAAGTAACACCCACCGTCCCCCAGCACCGTGGTTTAATGAAAACCTGAAGTTCGAAAAATCCAAATGTAAATCTCTTGAAAGAAAGTGGCGCAAGGACTATGCTCACGACAAAAAAATGGCTTACCACAAAGCTAGAAATGAGTATCATTCTGCATGTGCTAAAGCACGTGCCCTCTATGTGGCAAAGACCATTGACACTGCGCCAAACAAGGCCAGAACACTGTTTAACACAGTCAAAGACCTTGCTGGCGCAAATACGGATGCTATAGCTCGCCCATTGGACAAGAAAAAATGCCAAGACCTAGCGTCTTTTTTCACTGACAAAATTGAAAAAATTATTTCCGATGTCACCAGGAACACCCCTGGCAACGACCCTAGAGAAGAAATGCCCCTGTGGTCAACTAACTTTAACACCCTTGACCACTGGCCTCTCATCACCCTGGAATCACTGAAATCCACCCTCAAAACCGTTAAATCCGGTTCCCCCTGTGACCCATTACCCGCCACTGTTTTCAGACAACTAGATGACCCAGCCTTGACCATCATTGCTGAAAGCCTTAATTCTTCTCTTCAGCTCTCCACAGTTCCATCTCTCTGGAAACACGCGATGGTATGCCCGCTCTTGAAAAAACCCTCCGCAGACCCTGAATTACCTGCAAACTACCGTCCCATCTCACTCCTCCCCATTTTTTCAAAATTACTTGAGAGACACATCCACTCTGCCCTCACTTTCTTCACCGAAGCAAATTCACTTCTTCACCCGTCACAGTCAGGTTTCAGAGCGGGTTTCTCCACCGAAACTGCTCTGCTGGGAGTAACCGAAACCATCAGGAAACTCCTAGATGATGGCCAGACAGTCGCACTCATTTTGCTTGATCTGAGTGTGGCATTTGATACCATCTCTCACGCCAAACTCCTGGCCACTCTCGGGAGAAATGGTATACAGGGCAAAGCACTCAAGTGGATTGAGTCTTTTCTGTCCCAGAGAACTTTTCAGATTTCATCTCCTATCGCCTGCTCAGACACATTTAATTCCCCGCACGGTGTACCCCAGGGTTCCATTCTAAGCCCTTTATTTTTTAATCTCTACCTCAGACCCCTGGCTGATTTAGCAGATAAGGCGGGACTCACTCTGATGACATATGCAGACGACTCTCAAATCGTCTTCTCACTGTCAGAGTCTAAACCTACGGCCCCGTCCACCCTTAAACTAGGGCTAGAAAAAATCTTCAGCTGGATGTCTACCAACCAGCTGAAGCTGAACGGTGATAAAACCGAAATCCTCCTCCTGGGAAAAAATATACACCTATGGAACGCCTCTCATTGGCCTTCTGAGCTAGGCAGTATCCCCATCCCTGCTACCCACGTAAGAAATCTAGGGGTCACCATCGATAATACCCTCTCGATGAAACTTCAAGCAAATAAAGTGGTAGGTCTCTGCTTCACCATCCTGAGATGGTTGAGAAAAATCCTCTGGATGCTGCCCCAGGCAACACAAAAGACCGTAGTCAATGCACTAATTACATCACGGCTTGACTACGGCAACATTCTCTACCTGGGCTCGAATCAAGCAGTCATTAAACGGTTACAACTAGTCCAAAACTCGGCTGCAAGATTACTTTGTAAAATTCCCAAAACGGCTAGTGTGTCTAAACATCTGAATGACCTACATTGGCTCAGGGTAGAGAACCGCATCCGGTTCAAAGCCCTGAGCTACATGTTTAGGATCAAATCCGGCACTGTACCAAAGTATCTTTTATCCCTAGCGACCCCCTACACCCCGGGGAGAGAACTGCGTTCTCTTACCGCAGCGAATTTTTCGATCCCGAGATTCAAACTGGCAAGAATAGGAGGTAGATCCTTCTCTGTATTAGGGCCTTCTTTGTGGAACAAACTTCCCCCCTATATTCGCAAGGAAGAAAATTACGCCAGCTTCAGAAAGAATATAAAGACCTGGCTCTTCCAGAATTAAGTTCCAATGCTTCACCGTTACCTCTGTTCATGGAAGAATCTTCGGCGCCGGGAAACCCTTATTGGGTAGCTGTGCGCCATACAAATGTAAAAAATAAATAAATAAATAAATAAATAAAAGGACCTTCGCACCAGAAGCAAACTTTTGACTTGTCCTTTGTGCTACGGCTCTCCGTCCACCAGACCTGAATGAGTCCCTACGTCATGTCTGCCTGCGCATAATTGGTTGTTTGGGTGCATGTCTACCTGTCTCTTGGCCTGCTTAACTAGGCTTTTAATGCGTTCGATCTTCTGTCTATAATGAACTATTAACATCTCTAGTACCAGGGCTCTAAGTGGGATGAAAAAAGTGGTGGGTTCCCAAAGGGAACGTAGCCTTTATTATTAAGGGTGTGGCTTAAATAATAAATACTGCAATTCAAAAAGAGTTCCACACTACCCACGCATTTGCATAGAACCACACCTGCAACTGACAGAGGTGACCGCTGCAATGTACGATTTGCAGAGAGGCCAAGAATTGTAGGAGCATGTATTCTGACTCAATTTCAAGGATGTATTATTATACAAGAGTAATGTGCTGCCTGAAAAACAAATACCATAAAGCAACATTCTGGAAAAAAGTAAGCACTCTCAGGGAATGCAAGATTAAGTAAAGCATGTACAATATAAGCAGGAACAACATGGCTTACCTTTGTTCAGACATCGATCAGTCTTTTTGTCTGTAAAGTTAAGGACATGAGTACAGGGCCCCAAAGCGGCCATTTTAAATGTCCTATTTTAATTACCACCGAATCTGAGACCCGTGTGGTCCCGGACCACTTCAAGCCCTGTCTAGTACTACGTCATGTTTTCAAATAAGACTCTCTTTCTTTGTATCTAATTTAGATGGCGTTCACTTGTCACTGGCACTGTCTGTTCCCCTGTGGCGTCTGTGTGTCTGTCGTGACGTCACGGCAGGTCAGGAGTTGGTACACATTTGACTAGTTATTTACTCTTAAAGGATCTTAATATACATTATGACATTAGTTATATACTCACTGCTAAATTCATTCTTAAATCAGAATTGTTCCAGCGTGTTAGGCTCCTTTCTATCCTTGCCCAGGTTTGTAAATCCTTCTTGGACTGCGTTCATACTGGCATTAATAACAGGTTACTAACACTGCAGCTTCATAAGCACGGATTATCTGGGCAGGGTTGTTTTTAGCCCGAAGAAATAATGTTAAGCTTTTTTTTTACGTAAGCCTGAGCTGGAAAAATGCTTTTCTTCCCACAGGAACGCTGGAAAAAGGCAAATTTAGAGAAGAACGCGTTCTTGGGCGGCTTCATGGCGTTCGGCGGAGGGCGGTACCAGTGCCCGGGAAGGTCGGTGAACAGCTGGGCCCTGTTTGTGCCTCAGCCCCGCAGATAATGGCGCTACAGGAGCGCGCTATTTAAAGGCTCTGACGCAGCCCCCGAGAGATGTCTAACTGTTGTCTTTTTGTGCTGATGGACAGGAGGCCGGGGATGACATAATGAGCCGACATTTCATGCCCGCCTTGCCCCCAGAACCAGTGGGAAAGGGCAGGTCCTTGTGAATGGGTGGCTCGCGGGAGGTGGGCGCCTTGTGCTGCACGCGCGTAAATAGGCGCCTCAGGCCCTGTGAGGTGTGTTTGTGTCCTTATTTGCAGCTTTTGTGGGGAGCACTACATGCTGAGGTGCTGCTTTGGCGCGCTGGCGGGTGTGACTGACTGAACGGGTATTTGACATCAGTAGTTCATATTCATTTTTATTTATTTATTTTTCTATTTATTTTATTTTATTTAATGCGATTTTATACAGCGCGAACATTACCCGAAGGTGTCAGAGCGCTTTACAAAAGAACCAGTTGCGATACATAAGGATTTAGGATTACATGATTTTTATAAAACATACAAAACAGAAAAAATTGCAAATGTACAAGTTGTAAAGTCACACAAGGAAGAGATACAAACAGGGAAAATTGCAAATGTACAAGTTGTAAAGTCACTCAAGGAAGAGATACAAATGGATAAACTCTAAGGATCACATAGGAATGGTAGTGAGTACAAGGGTCTACTACATATACTAGTGGTTAGAGTTATCTCTATATACATATACTAGCAGCCCGTCCCGACGTTTTCCGGGTATGAATTGCTGCCGGCCAGTAGTATATTGTTTTGTAGGATTTCGTTTTGATAGCATTTCTTATCTGTGAGAGGCCTGTGAAACGCTCCGATTCACAGTGCACTGCTGATGCACTTAAGAGTGCGCGTTCAGTAGTGTGTGAACTCAAGTTTCCCTACTTTATTTTTCCTTGCAATATTATATAGCGCGAACTCAACAACATGGCATGAGCACAATTTACATTACAGAAGAACACATTCATTTGTGGTAGGCACGGGGAGACAAAGCGATTTGCCTGGAATCACAGGATGTTGAGCTGATGCCGAGATTCGAACGTAGCTCCCCAGCTCTAAAGTTCGCAATTCTAGAACTTGTGCCGGGAGCTGTGTCTAAAAGTGTATGTCGGTGCTGGCCATCAATGAGAGAGACCTGTGCATTTTTCAAACCGGTGGTGAAAAAATATGAGTATGTTGCTAGAGATGTGGGCCGCCGTGCCACCAATGTACTTACTAGGGTAAACACCCATAAACACCCATTATTCCGCAACTTTCTTTCCTCATACCATCACTCCGCATACTTTCATTACGAAAGTACCATGACTCTGCAATGCCATTATAACGCATGGCATTACATTTTTTTTTATTTCAACGTGTTTTATTAGCAAATTTTTAAGAAAAAAGATACATTGTACAGTAGTAGCGTTGGCAGTGCCTCGCGGATGCCCTTAGGGTTACAACAGGCTTGGCGAGCATCATGGCGGAGCATATATCACATAATCGATAGCATAGGCTCGTTGTTGGGTCTTGTTGCACCCTCGTTCCAAAAATGTGAGTGAGATGAAGAAAGAGAGGGTGAAGGGAAAAGAAATGGAGATAGAGAAGGGTTAGCATGTGGTTGTGCATTGTCGAGCACTGGTGGCCAGTGGTGGGTTGGAGGCCAGTGTTGAGCCTTTTCTTTAAGGGGGTTCGTATGTGCCCAGGTGTTTGTCTAGTGAAGCCCACATTTCACCCCTCGCTGAGTGGACCTAGAATCCATGGCATTACATTTTATATGCTTTTACCACGCATACATTTATAACGAAATACGTTGTAAATGCATGAATGGTAAAAGCATGTTTTTTAATGTTTGGATAAGGTAAGTATGGGTATAGGTGTATATGTTTTGGGGTACTGAGGTATATGTTTTGGGATGTTTGGGTATTTTAAGGGTTCAGATATAGTTTTGGGTTATGGGGTACAGGGGTAGTTTTAGGGTTTAGGGATAGGTATGGATTTTGGGGTACAGGGGTATTTTTAGGTTTCAGGGCTAGGTTTGGGTTTTGGGGTATAGGGGTATTTTTAGGGTTCAGGGGTAGGTTTGGGTTTTGGGGTACAGGAGTATTTTAAGGGTTCAGGGCTAGGTTTGGGTTTTGGGGTACAGGAGTATTTTTAGGGTTCAGGGCTAGGTTTGGGTTTTGGGGTGCAGGGCTATTTTAGAGTTCAGGGGTAGGTTTGGGTTTTGGGGTACAGGGTTATTTTTATGGTTCAGGGCTAGGTTTGGGTTTTGGGGTACAGGGGTATTTTAAGGGTTCAGGGCTAGGTTTGGGTTTTGGGGTACAGGGGTATTTTAGGGTTCAGGGCTAGGTTTGAGTTTTGGGGTACAGGGGTATTTTTAGGGTTTAGGGGTAGGTTTGGGTTTTGAAGTACAGGGGTATTTATAGGGTTCAGGGCTAGGTTTGGGTTTTGGGGTACAGGGGTATTTTTAGGGTTTAGGGATAGGTTTGGGTTTTGGGGTACAGGGGATATTTATAGGGTTAAGATGGGTTAGTGTTTAAGGGTATTGGGGTATTTTAAGAAGTAAGGGTGGGTTATGATTATGGGGTGCAGGGGTATTTAAAGGGAGCAGGGTGGACACCCGGAGCTGGAATGTACAGAACCTGGGAAGAAAAAACAATGAAATATTGGGCACAACGCTCGCTTTTTTTTCCGTAATCCCGCGCCCCGCACACGCCCACAGCACACGATATGAGACATGGCATGAAGGGCAGAACGTACCACACGCCCCCAGCGTTTGTCACGCCCACAGCACAACGCAGACACGCCCACTAGGAACTACTTTGCTGGCATGGTTGTTTTACCTTTTAAATGTATATGGCGGGCGTCTGCATAGCCTATGTCCTTCTGCTGCCCTTTCCAACGATGTATTGGGTGTTGTGATTGGTGCTGTGGTTCCTGAGATTACCCGCCTCAAAGGTTTGGGCTCTCTCTGTATTATATTAGTATGGATATACAAATAGTAGATTTGCTCAGGATAACATTTTACTAGCCATTAGGCTGGACCAGTATATATCACATATTTACCACGACGGGGCACACAGCACTCCCCCATTGAGTGTTGGGATTGTGGACCACAGAGATGGTCTGTAAGGTATCTCAGTACAGGCAGTGAGTGTTGTTCAAACTTTTGATGGCCGCAGCCTTTGAGTTCGGCACTTCCAGCACTGCTCCAATTCTTGTAATGGGAGAGTACCAGCACTTCCTATCAGCAAACGGGTACTCTGGGACAAGGAGTACCTGCACTTCTATATTTCCATTTAAGCACTGAAGCCATATGCACCGGTCTTAGGTTTTCTCTGTTCTGGGAATCACTGGCCTGGCAGTTCAAGCTTAACAGTTCCAACTGGAGCAGGGTCAAGACTAATTTGCTTATGGCTGGGTTCAAACTCAGGTGACATGGTGGGCAAAAGAACAATGGGTTGGAATGCTACCTGAGTGATTGCCAATGGTTAGACTTTATACAAGCATTCCTCCAGTTACCTTTTGTGTGTTTAATGTACTGCCCTAAAGTGGCAAGGGTATGCCCAGGCATGTCTCTCGTGCTCACTGTGCCACAGGAACCAAGCTACACACGACTGAAGAGACACAATCAGGGCAAAACCGGTCCTGGGTCGCTTGTGTTTTGTTTTGGGGAGGAACCTGGCCTGGAAGTTCAGGCTGGACTGTTTAGATTAGAGCAGGGTCAATCCTGACGTGGATATTGCTGGGTATAAACTTAGGTGGCATGGTGGGCAAAAGAACAATGGGCCAGTGGTTAGACTTATTGCGAGCAATCCTCCCATCACTTTCCCCTCAGATCACAGGATGGGATCTCCATCAATATTTCCTGGTTTTAGTAACATAACATAAAGCCTGTTCAGCTGTAAAGGGCACATCTAAAGGATTAGCCACAATCCACAAATATACAGCCTTATTACTTCAGGGTGATTGGCTCAAACCACGGGTCTCAAGGATTTTTCAGTTATTTCCCATAAATCATATTAACATTCGGATGGGATACGGTTGTGTGATTTGTGGTTCAGGTACTTCAAACATTCTAACGTTCATACTGAATGGGTGTTATGGGATCCCAGATTGTATCTATGTAATAGACTCAGCTTTTGTTGAACAGGGGAGGTTGGAGGTGCACAGTTCTCATTTATTGTTGCGTACATCTATATGTGATGGACTGAATTTAGTAGTGGTATTCTTTTCTTTGCAGATGTGTTTAGCATTAAAATAGTATTGCATTCATATATGATTTTATGTATATATTTTCCTTTTTAGTTAATTTTCTGATTTAATTATTGTGACAATGATTGACATAAATCCTTGACATCCCTTTTAAAAAAGTACCGAATTGAGGTAATTCTTTTTTTTTTGTCATGGCTTCCATAGTGTAGCATACATTTTGATGCATGTTAAAGTCAGCTATCATCCATCATCTGTCACTGGTGAAAATCGCCCAGAGATTGCCTTGGTGGTGAATGAGCGCTTTGTAGGAAGCTGACTTTTAAACTGGTACTGCCAATGTAGGGGCACACCTGGCAAAAAGTACAGACAACCCTTATTGGTTTACAGGGCCTAACTTAATAATCCCAAGTGCTCCATTTGTGGCAGTGTGGTCGAGCGGCTTGCGCTTATCAGAGGGTAGTGTTAAACATTTGTTGTACACACAGAGTCAATAAATGAGACACACACTCAAGAAGAAACTAGATACCAATTTAGAGAAATAACTCAGATTTATATATAATTTTAGACACCAAAGTAATCAGAATCATGTAAGTATTTTCGGAGTTATAGAATTTTTTAGTATTAGAAAAATACAATCAAATAATGGTTTGAGGTAGGAGCCTCGAACACGGTAATGATATACTATGGGAGAAACATTCACTGCATCGAAATACTTGCAAACAGTTTACAGAGTTCTTCTCCTGGACTTAAGGTGCTTAGACCAAGAAACCACCAATTGCAGAGGTGCTGGTCGCAAAAGTGCTATGCGGCAAAGTCAATGGCGTGGTACCTGCAAAAAGAAAGGCTGCAAATGGGGACTGAAGGACCTGTCCGGCAGAACCCGAAGGGGGACTTGGCTCTTGAGGCCTCTGGAGCATGAAGACACAGTCTGTTTACTGTGATTTGGATTGGTGGGCTTGGATGCAGAAGTGTTTTATCTTCTGGGTAGCTCGAGTCAGAGGCGTCCATTTGGATTCGGTGACCTGGAGAGGGAGAGAAACCAAGACTGCAGGGCCACTCTCGATTTTGACCTTGAGCTCCTGACGTCACTCGTCGGCAGGTCAGTGTTGGCATCAGTGGTGTCCGGGTTTGGCACACAACAAGCCTTGGTGCTTGGCAGGGCTCTGGTACACTGGGTATTGGTGCAGGGAGGCTCCAAGAAGGCTCAGTGTCTCGATGACTTGCTGAAGACTGACCTCCGGGACTCTCGATGACCTCCTTCTGGTGAGTTACTCCCTTGGAGGACCCGATGGTCAGCAAAACAGTTAACCGGGCAGAAGTGATTGGTGCCTGCCGATATTGGGAGATGGCTCCTCCACCTCAAGGGCGATACTGCTTGGTTGGCAAAGTACTGGACACTCCTCCAAGGTTAGCTAGGCTGTTCAGCGGCAGAACATGTCATTTCGTGCAATTGTTAGGAGAGCAGTAGCCAAGCAGGATTTGGCGCCAATTTTGGTGCTTGTCCACAGTTCTTGTGTTGTTGACTCTTCTTTGTCATTCTTTTGTTCCCAGGCAGTTGAATATCCATTCCTGGTGTTGGTCGGTCACCTAAATACATAATTCAGGGGCAGTAAGGGAGTATAAGGTAGTAGCCAATGGGCTACCAACCCCTGGGTTGACTAAACCCACTAGATGACCACTTCCTGGGGAGAGTGGGTACAAACTTGATCCACAGTTCCTATTTTCACCAAAAACAAGATGGTGAAGCCCTTCTTTGAGTGTCCACTTCCAGTGGCCCACCTTAGGAGTGTGCCTAGCCTGATAGTGTGGCACGCCTACTGACCAGCTACTTTTCCCACTTGCTCTGGTGCCAAATGGGGTGACATTCTCCAGGTCTGGAGAAAGCTAGGGTTGCAAATCAAAGGCGGCAGAGGCTATGAAACTTCTAACCTGGGTATGCTTATTCACTAGCCATCCTGCTGGAGGAGGTGTGACCACCTTACTCCGGAGTAGGCATTGTTCCTGATCTCTGAGAACATTGGCTCTCCTGAGCAGGGGGTCAGAATTTCGTCTGTTGTGGCAGGCTGGAAGAATCCAGTCAGCCAGCACATTAAAAGACTGGTAGATTTAAGGGGGTACCTCTACAGTGCCCTCTGGGTGCATGTCATAATAAACCCAACACTGCCATCAGTGGGGATTTATTAAGGCAAGGTGTTTGATATCAACAACATTGGTTTCAGTGCAGTCATCATGTAGCCTGGTAATTCGTTATGACCAGTGCTCAGTACATTTCCTTAAGATGGCTGCCTGATCATTTGCAATATCTAGTAATAGAACTAGACATCACAGGGTCCTATCTGCTCATGCAGATGGGTCTTTACATATAATATAAAGCGCCCTGCCATAGGGATCTAAGGCCTGCTGTAGGTCTGACTTACATATAGAATATGCTGTGTAACCTTGGCACACAGGCAGTGTGCCATGTCATGAATTCAAAATGGTTTGCACCATTTCACGCATCCTGCCATGGCAGGCTGCATTCGGTTTTTGTGTGGGTCCCTTTAGGAGACATAATACATGCTGCAGCCCCAGGGGGCCTTTTTAGTACCTATGCCCTAGGTACCATTTACTAGGGACTTACAGGGGTGCTAACATCCTTGCCAATGTGGGGCACACTTTGGCATTCACCTGGTTTAAGAGCACTGGCACTGGGGGCTTGGATAGCAGGGACCCAGTGCACTTTCAGGTGAAAAGCATCACTACTAGGGCAAAAAAGTGGGAGTGACCATGTCAAAAAGGGACACTTTCCTACACGCTTTACAAAGGCTGATAACCATAACTTCGAGGTGGTTTGGTTTTTGTCACCCTGAGTGCTCCACTCAAACCGGAAGCATGCAACATACCTCTGAAACAGGATGAAGCAAGTCTTTGTTGCAAATGTTTCAGAGCTGGAACTTTTCAATTAGATTGTGACGTTGATCTGAATTTTTAATTAAAGTTATCGAAGCCAAACTGGACTTTTCCATAGGGGAATTAATATGCAAACAGCTTTTCCATGCGTATTTAACTTGGGTGGAAATCAGCTGTTAAAAGTGTGCCAGGCTAAACGCGTTTATTGTATTATTGTGTGAGATATGTGCGCCATATCTTTTAGTGCACAATGCAGTAGGTGTTTTTCAGTGTTGTACTTCACCATTTCAGAGGTTAATAAATATTTTAATGTTCTACCTTTACAAACGTTAAAATTACAAATAAAAATAGTTATTTAACTTGTCAGTGATTCACTCACGCAACATTTATTTATATGAAGCTTATAAAGCGCCTGGTTACACTAGCTAGTGTGTCCCCGCGCTGAGAGAGAAAACTGAATGACAGACTGGAGAGCAGAGTTCTGGGCAGCCCCTGGCGCGTTAGTTAGTTAGTGGGAAACAAGATGGTTTTTAGCTCTTTGCGGAAAGCCACTTCAGATGTTTCAAGTCGTAGCCCCTGAGGGAGTTTGTTCCAGTGAGTAGCAGTCATGACTCTGAAGGATTTTCCCCCCATTCTTGCTCTTGTGAATTTTGGGACCTGGACTCGCCTGGTTCCACTTGATCTCAGTTGGCGCGTCGGAAGGTAAGGTTCAAGCATGTTGTGAAGGTACGTAGGGCCCTTCCTCTGTAGGATCCGGTGTCCTACACAGAGTGCTTTGAAAACCACCCGTTCCTTGATTGGCAGCCAGTGCAAGGTTTTAAGTGCTTTCTTGGCTGACGCTCTCTTAGGGAGCATCAGAATCAGGCAGGCCGCCGCGTTTTGAACGCGCTGCAACCTCTGTAAGCACTTGGCGCTGGCGCCCAAGTACAAGACATTTCCATAATCCAGTCTGGATGTAATTAAGGCGTGGATTAGAGTCTGTCTGGCCAACTGTGGTAGGAGGTTCAGGGTTTTTCTGAGGATCCTCAGCATTCCAAAGCACGTGCCTGCCACTTGTTTGGTCTGGTGCTCGAACGAGATTTTATTGTCCAGCCAGATACCAAGGTTTTTCACTGGATTGCTGGGAGTAGGTAGATTGCCCAGCGTGGAAGGCCACCATGCCGAGGTCCATACTGAGGGGGCCCTGCCCACGATCAGCACCTCCGATTTATTTCCGTTCAATTTAAGGCAGTTCTCGGCCATCCATGCGGCGAGTTCCTGCATACACGCATTAAAATTGGTGGCACACTGCTCCTTTGGTTGTGTCAGTGTCACCACCAATTGCGTGTCATCAGCAAATGATACTACTTCTACCCCGAATCTGTCAGTAATGTCTGCAACCGGAGCTACATATAGATTGAAGAGAGTAGGGCTGAGACTGGATCCCTGAGGTACTCCCTGTTTTAGACCAATTTTTTTCGATCGTAAGGGACCATGTGCCACTTGGAAACTACGGTCTGCTAGAAATGATTCCAGCCACTCCCTTGCTTTGCCCACCACTCCTCCCCTCTTTAGACACCGTAGCAGAGTGTGGTGTGCCACGGTGTCGAACGCGGCACTCAGGTCAAGCAGGGTCAGTGCCGCTGTTTGCCCATCATCCACGTGTTTCCTCAGGGTTTCAGTTGACAAGAGGAGTGCTAACTCGGTGGAGTGGAGGGCACGGAAACCCGACTGGGTGGAGTGTAGCAGGCCGTTTGCCTCAATATGCGCTGAAAGTTGTTTATTCACTGCCTTTTCCGCAATCTTTGCGAAGTATGGGAGAAGTGAAATGGGGCGTAGGTTCTCAAGTTGTTCCATACTGACATTCGTTTTTTTCCTCAAAGGCAGAACCACTGCCTTTTTCCACGATTTAGGCACATGCCCTGACTCAAAGGAGAGTTCTAATAGCTGTGTGATATGAGGCTCAAGAATTTCCACACATCCATGGAGTGCTTTGGGAGGTGCAGGGTCTGCAGGGGAGCCTGACTTAATACTTCCAGCAATCTGACATAATAATAATTCCAGTTATCTAACATAACTTCAATTTGTTTAAATTACAATGCGGATCTGCTTGCATTTGAGTAATTTTTACATATCTTTACATGAAGACCAAACAATAATCATGCATGTGTAAAATATGTCAGAATTCAACAAAAGTCACAATGCACATAGATGCAGGCACTTGTCAATCCTGCGATTAGTTTACTTTTGGTTTTTCTTGCTTAAGGGATAGGTAATAGGTAAGTGGGTGTTTGTTTTTAGTGAGTGTGTGACTGCATATGAATGCGCTGGGGTGTGTCTTACAGGGCACAGTCAACTGATCAGGTGACCTAGCCACACAGGCCGTGCATGTGATGTCATCACAGTGGAATGTTTGGAAGGAGTCACGTGGTGGGGTCGTGGGGAGAATTACAGTGTGAAGATCAGACTTCCTGTTAGTAGATTTTTCTTGAGAAAGCAAAGGCTAAGGTGTAGTTCATGCATTAAGGTGTTACCTGGGAACCTCCTCATGGTTAGCTCGGGAGGGGTCACATGCTCATAACTAGGATGCCAGGTCTATGAAAGTAATGCTACAAGCCCAGGAAAACAGCTGACAATCCTATATGTCCACCAGGTCCACCTCTTCCAGTGAAGATACTGAATAGTTATGTCTTCATGAGAAACCAGGGACAAGTAAGGGAAAGAGTAGGGCACCAGACTCATTGGTTCAGAATGGCACCAACATAAGCTACAGACCATCACTGAACCACTGCTCAGTGGTCAAGAACAAACTACAATAGTTTTAGAATACTCCTCCTTGGTAAGACATTCAAGACTCATAATTCTGCTCTTCAGGAGCTTATGCCTCCTCGGTAAAGGAAGACGCTAACAAGCCTGGGTCCTACTAGTAATCCGAACCAAATCCCCTGACGCTGAGGAGAAGGCGCATTTGTTTGTAGGAGTAAAGGAGAAACGACAAGCTGACTGGAAGTAAGTAAGCTGACTGCCAAGGAACTGGTAAGCGCAGGGAGCATAGACTCAATCCAGAACTCCTTAGCAGGCAGAGGACTGAGGAATATATAAGAGCTTGGTATGGAGGGAGGTAGGAAAGAGTACATGAACGGAGAAGGAGGAACACAAGAAAGCAAAGAGAATGCAAGGCCAGGTGATGACCTAATATAGAAGCAGATAGCCGAAACAAGGGAAGTTGCGAGACACCTAGTGCACGTGAGATGTAAATAGACTAGCTCTTTGCTTGCCTCCGACGTCTCCCCCTAACTAACCTTGAAGTTTAGCACTTACGACAGACTATTCTAGTCCTGTATCCCATAATTTCCATGCCTGACTTCACTGGATCCTAAAACCCGCTGACACTTATCAATAAGTGTGAAGCAGGCGAGGTTCACCAGAAAAAAGAGGTGTTAGGGGGTACTGACTTTCTAGTAGCTCTTTTTTTAATTCCTGCTTGTTACCAGACTGTAGTGGAGGAGATGTTCTGCTAGTAATACTGTCAGCTCACATACTAGCTTCATTGTAGTGAGTTCTCTCATTGATCCGTGAGAGCAAGAACATTTGCTCCTGATGAGCGGTTTCTAATTTATTTAGAATTTTTGAAAGGGCTTCTGTTGTTACTTGTAATGGATTGTCAGTGGAATCTGTAATGGGGAATAACAAGGGGCCTGATTACACAAAGTGCCCCAGGCGCAACAGACTGGTGAGTATGCTTTCTGGAGCTCCAGGACATTTTGGTATTATAGAAGGGGCTTCAGATGCTTGTGCAACCCCTTTTGTAATACAAAATATGCACTGCATATGCGAGCCTAATGGTGCATGGGGGCATGACCGGCACAGGGATCTCTGACTACCCCCCCCCCCTTTGAATTGCAGGCTAGTTGTCACCTACACAGTGAAAGACAGACTGCCTGCTTCAAAGATCTGGTCTGCCTTTGAATAATGTGCTGCCTTGGTCACAGGGGTAAGTTTACAGCTGGGGCACACCCAGCTAAAGGTGCTCAGAGGCACAGACAAGGGCATTGCGTCCAACACATAATACAGGCCCAGATGTCCACCCATTCCATTCAAGATACTGAAAAGTAATAAATCATTTGGGATCCAGGGGCAATTGGTAAGACACCGGAGACACTGTTTTGAAATGGCACCAAGATCCTTCACAGAACCACGGCTTGATAGTATTGGTAATATTGACAAAACAAGATGCAATGGTTTTGAAAACATTTAAGAGTCATAAATGTGCTCTTTGGTGGCTTACCACTCATTCAAAACAGGAAGATGGTAATGAGCCCAGGTCCTACCAGGAAACCAGGCTGGAGCCCAAGGAAGCCCCAGGGTGCCTGGGAGAAGGAGCACACGTTTTCAGAAGCAAAGTAGGAAATGCAAGCTGACTGTAAGCTGGATGCCAAAGAACTAGTAATTGCAGGCAGAGAAGCCTTCCTGAAGAACCTCTTGCAGGCACAGCACTGAGGAACTCCCTAAATTACTGTGTGGAAAGAGGGCAGGAAAAGGAGTGGAAATGCAGAAAAAGGGAAATACCACAGTGCAGCGAACGCAAGGTCAGGTGATGGACTAATACGATATAGGAAAGTGGAAACAAGGAATGTAGCCAGGCCCCTACCCAGGTGCATGCAAGATGTATGTACTAGCTCTGACGTTCTTGTCCGAAAGTTCCAAACCTAACTTGAAGTGTAGCAATTGCGACCAAGGCTGCCTTTATCCATGTTAAAAGAAGCCCTGAAGCCCTTGTTATGATCTGATGATCCGGTTGTATTTGCCCCATTTTACTGGCATTTCTTGATATTCCTGAAATCAGGTCTCAACTCTTAAATCCAGAGATATCCTGTGAAGGCAATGTGGGGACCACGTGGGGATGCCTTGTGGTCTCATACTTCTAGCTTTCATTGTGGTCTTCGAAGAAGGCTCAAGAAAAAATATGGGACCCATTATAAAAATGATGTTCTTGCACCCTGTTTAACATTGACAGTATGTACTACAGAAATAAAAAAAACAGACAGCTGTGGAGACAGGTGGGATCCAAAGCTGTCGTTCGAGGCAACGGTGTGAGGCTGGTGTGAACTAGCTTTAGTTAATGGGAGCATAATTGGCCGCTTTAGTTAAATTAGGCACAAAATACCTTATATCTCAAAAAATGACTTTTGACCATAGTGTGTCCTCTTCATTATAATGCTCCCAAAAAGACAGGTGCAGGCATCCCTGAGGGAGGTGCCATGTCTTGGGGAATAAATGCTGAAAATCTGACAGCGTCATGTTCAGCACAATCTCGTGGCCAAGCAATCAGGGTGAGTGATGTCTGGCACCCAACTATAGAAACCCTGGGATGTGTGGATGTTGTCAATATATGGTTGGGGTTGGTTTATATAGAAATCAGGTGTGTTATCTGTGACAAAAAAACAGGAACCCTAAACTAGTTGCTTTCCAAATTTCCAGAATGTATTGCCCCTAGTTCATTGCTTGTGGGTACCTTAGGCTTAGGCAAACACATACATGTTTGGTACTTCCATGGTGAGGAGACTCAGAGGAACAAAGATGGGGTCAACTCTCGGCAGGGTTGCACAAAGAAGACTGGATAGAATTACCATGTTTTGGATAATAAATTGTAAAAATCTAACAAATGTCATGTTCAGAGTGTTCTTCTGGCCTGCCAGTCTGGGCAACCGAGGTCTGGCCTGCACCAGCAGGTTTCTTAGTTCATACAGAATTACAATATACATAGTTTGTATACCTACCAAATAGACCTGAGTTTAAAACGTGTCATCTAATGAACAGTGTGCCATAAACTGTGAATCTGTCACACTTGAGAGGAGGTGGCCTAACGGCTAGAGCGTCGAACTCGAATCTGGGAACCGGGTTTGAGTCTAGGCAGGGACGCTCAACATCCTGTGATTCTGGGCAAATCACTTAATCTCCATTGCCTAACAAAATGAATGTGACTGTAAGGCAACTGGTGCTCATGTAAAGGGCTCTGAAACCTTCTGTTCGAGTTCGCGCTATATAAAACTCCAAAAACAAACAAACTTGTAAGAGCGGTAATAATATTAGATCATCGAAGGTACAAACTACATTCCCTAGAAAAACCCAAACGTTTGTGGTATTGCTGGACTCCAGAAATTGATGGCAACATTTACTTGGACAATGGTCCACTATTTGTCTTTGGCCATTTAAAAAAAATGCAATAAAATAGAGTGAAATTTGTTTAAAAAATTAAAAAAAAGAATACATCTCCATGTTTTTCATTACCTGTTGAGGCTGCACTTAGATACTGACGCAGGGTTTTTACCAGAGGTGCATAGGTTTGCACAAACTAATGCTGATTTTTTTAAAAAAAAGGTTCCTGCACAGAGGTGAACGAAAACCCCGGCAGTGAAAGGGTTAACAGCCAATACAGCCCTGGGCAGTGGGCTATAATGCAGTAGTCTAGTTTATTTTAACCAGCTCATTTGTTCAACTATTGCAAAAATCTCCCTTCTCTGACGTCAGCAAGACCTGCCGGCCTCTTTGGCACTGATCTGAAGGTCACAGTGGAGGTCGCCAGCATTTTTCCTATAGGCTTTCGGAAAATGTCCTCAGATGCAGGAAAGACGCGCATAGCTGATGTGATTTCCAAAATTAGACAATTCTAAATATGATCTTAATGCTCACGCACGCGCTGCGGTCTGCCCTTCAGCTGAAACCTGCGTAGCTAATGGTTTTCTCCCAGGAATGCTTCTTGTGTGCCAACGTGTCTATGCGCATCCCTCTGTGCCCTTTCAAATAAACACGGGATGCTTTCAAAGACAGCAAACGGTGCAGCGTTTTCAGTCGAGGCACAAGTTTACCCGCGAGGCTGTTCTATTTTAGTGTCGTTTTCTTCATTCATTGCCTTTAGCTAGGCACGATCACCTCCATCATCATTCATAGTGAAGTGAATATTGAAATAAGTGCCATTATCCGAACTATAGGGCAGATTAGGATGGCGGACGGACCTGCGTCCGTCCGCCACCCCAGAGGTGGAGGGACCGTCCGCAGGGGCAGCGGCGGTCCCTCCGTGCAAATTAGGATGTGACCGCCACCCTGGCGGTCACATCCTGTATGTTTAACATTGCGGCACCCCCCGCAATGTTAAAACTACATGTTTTACATTTACATGCACAAAGCGGCAGGCACCGCGCGGTGCCTGCCGCTTTGTGCATGTAAATGTTGTGGGGTACCATAGGTACCCCCCCATGTGTACCCCCCACCCCCCAACTCCCCTGGGGGCCCACAACGGGCCCCCAAACACCAATATCCACATGCTTTTCTACGGCGGAAAACCCGCCGTGGAAAAGCATGTCTCCGCCAGCATCCTAATATGGCTGGCGGTGTCTGATAGACACCGCCACCATATTAGAGCTTTTCCACCGCGGTCGGAAGGCGACCGCGGCGGAAAGCGGCGGACGGAAACATGACCCCCCCAGCCATCCTAATCTGACCCCCCGTCTTTTCTGTGTCCGCAGCGGTGAATCTGCATCCTCCGGGCCGGCGGTGGCTTCCGCCGGCCCGGAGGATGCGGATTCACCGCGATCCTAATCGGGCCCTAAGTGAGACCAAAAAAATTACATTGTTTAAGCGGATGTGGCGTTACGGCCAGAGATGCTGACTTTGTAACTGGGGAATCAGGGGCCTGATGTACGAGCCTTTTTGGCGGTCTCAAACATGAAAAGCGGCCCGCTTGCGACTGCAAAAAATTGTTATAGCATGTACAAACCCTATTTTAGGAGTCTGTAACCTACTACTACCACCTCGCAAAATAGGGTTTGCAAGTCGCTAATATGAAGAGGCGTACCAAGGGCGTCCCTTCTTAATGGCGAGTCGCCCTGTTATGTACGCTTGTTTTGCGACTGTAAATGTGGGCGCAAAACAATCGAAGTTACCACCTACTTCAAGTAGGTGGTAAGCCAGAAGCACTCAGAAAGGGGTCCCCAAGGGACCAATAAAATAAATAAAATAAGGAGCAAAAAAACATCAGGAGCAGTAAGATTTGAATTCCGAAGACATTGTCCCCTCTTAAATGGCAGCTGTGTCTTTAGCTCACCCTACAAAAGGCAGCAGCGTGCCCCAGGTGACCATGCTGCCGCAGCAGGACTGACTGCATTTGCCAAAATGGCACATGCAGGCCAGAGTCAAAAAGCAACAGACAGTAAATAGGAAAATTGCAGCAAGGTGACGGGTTCAGAGGGCAACAGCATGATCACGGGCCAGTTGCAAATTGCTGAGCCTCCAATGATCACCATTTATAGAAAAGACAAGGCCTCCACAATGGAGTGGCTTCAATAGGTAGGGAATACATTTGAGCCAAATAGGAACATTGGCCCTTTTTGAAACCACAGTCATACTGTTTCATGCACCGCGGCTGCTGCAGGTAAGAGCGGTGAGGCCAGGTGAGGGGTGATTTCGAGGGACGACCACGAGGGAACATTAAATATTTAATTTCAAGTCACTGTTTTGTGTAAGCCCATCCTGGTCTGCAGGCTCTTCCCATAAGGCTTCAGCTGCAGGACACCATCCTGTGGAGGGTGAGAGATGTATTAAGTTCCCTACCAAAGCGGCCCCTTCCAGCAGACATCAGGCTAAGCTTGGTCGGCAGGCAGCTCTTCCAAGTAACATTCACATGTAGGATGATTACATTTCAAATATCCACCAGGTGTGAACAGTCCACTTCAGCTGTTAATTGAACAACAGTAGTACACCAGGCTGCTTCATGCTTCACATCGCCTGGCATAACTTGAGGGCCCCCACCTGCAAAGAACATGGAAGCCCCCACCCTAGACCCAGTTTGGAGCTCTCAGGCCCGGTTCCCGCCACCCGTGCACAGTGCACAAGGGGGACCCCTTGAGCTATGGGCCCCCATCGCACCACAGAGGTCTGTGGTGCTAATGCTACACCACTGACCACCTCACAGCTTGTAGGAAATTCTTTCATGACAATGGGTCTCCTCATAGTTTCATAAGATCATTCAAATCCAAACTCTCATGTCTTCAAGGCAGGGATTTCTTTTGCTCCCTAACCACTTTCCATGATCCTTCACCTTGAAGTAGGCATCTTGCAGCAGACACCCAGCAGACTAAGTCTCAATAGTCCTTTGGATCAGGCCAAGAAACTAGTTAGTTCTTGCAGTTCTGGAGCAATATCTTGGACACAGATTCAGGGCAGGCAGGACCTAAGGGAAGTAGTTAAAAGTCTTCTTGTTGCAGGCAAGAAGGGAATTTCCTCCTCAGTGATCCAGGATTCTGGAGTGTCAGTGTGCCACGCAAAGGTTCTTAAAGGAAAAGCCTTCATACCATTGGTGGGTGATCCTAAATCAGTCTGAAAGAAGTTCCCACTGGCTCCCAGCCACGCATTTATTTCCAGAGGGATACGGTCCTTGTACCTAGTGGTATTTAAACACTTAGATAGCGCTCTTCGTCTGACACTCCAAGATGGTGCAGGAGAGCTCTGAAATAAAAGGCTCTTTGCCATTCAGCTGCCAGCCAAATCAGACCAGTAGACCTCGAAGCGATATGTACTCCACTGTCCCTTCGGGTCATGCTGGCCGAGGAGTTGCTTGAACTTGGAGGCCCTACCGAAAAGAAGAGACTTTAACCTGCTCTGTTCAATCACAGATGCCCAAACAGTGATGGAAACTCCTCTTCCTGACTGCAGTAGGGTTTCCTTTTGAACTTGGAGGCACAGATGTCTTCTAGGAAGACCATAGACGTCATTTAGGGGTCGCTGGGGGTTGCAGCTACGACACATGGCTTGCCCTGTGCAACTCCTGGCACTGCCTTTGCGACCCCTGGATTCAAAGTTTTCAAAATCAGTGCCAGGAACCAGGGCCAGACTGGGAACAGAAACCGGCCCTAGTAAACTGCTCAGCGGCCCCCCCCCTGGGGTGAGGGGAGTGCAGTCGAGCAGTTTGCGATGGCCGATTGTGTTACAGGGGGCCGATATCGCTGACCCCAGGTAACAAAAATGGCCCCCCAGGAGCCCAAAACCAGCCCCCACCCTAGCGGCCTACCAGGGAAATGCCCGGTGCCTGCTATGGCCAGTCCAGCCCTGCCAGGAACACATAGGACGGTCCTCCTTATGGACGTCCTTCGATTGGTCTCCGTTTTCCTTGTTTTCTGTCAATTGTTTATTACACTAATAGTGAATAATGGTACGTTATTCACTATTAGTGTAAGAAAGAATGGAGTAAAATTAGCTGGGATATTACCCCCACCCCAACAGCAGCTGAGGAAAGTTGAAAATGCTTTTAAATGTATGTTATGTGTGTGTGTACGGTGAGACTGTGTTTATGTGAGAGAGTGTGTGTATGTGTGAATGTGTGTGTGAGGGAAAGTAGAGGTCAAATGGTGTGTGATGTCAGGTCCGTTACCCCAGGCATTTTGGTGAATTGACGTTCATGAGAAGACTGCAAATTGTGGGATCTGAAATTCCCTTTTCATGCAGAGGTGTAACGTAGGAGTGGAACAGCTTCTGACACTGTAGTTGAATTAGGCCCAAAACACCCTATGTTGTAAAATTAAAATATCTTACATCTAAAAAATTTAGGGCACCTTGGAAGATCTGATTGGTATTGAGTGGATTCTCCAAACCTGAAATTCAAATGAACAGTGACGTTGCATTTTAATTCCAAAAAGACATGAGTCTGCAGCTGAGGGCTGTCTGCTCAGGTAATGGAGACGTTTGGGATTATATATCCTACCACCAGTCTGCAGGGCCACAATAGGGCACTCGGGAAACCCACTAGCATCAGGGCTGGACTGGGAATCAAAAGCAGTCCTGGCATACATTTATTTTTATTTTTGCAGTTGTATATGGTTCAAACTCAAACCAAGGACATGAAAGTGCTTCATGTGAGCACCAATTACATTACACAAGGTTAGATTAATTTTTTTTTAGGCACGACAAAATGAAGTGATTCGCCCAGCATGTGAAGTTGACACGGGGACTTGAACAAAGCTCCCACTTCTAAAGTCAGTAGCTCTGGCTGTAAGCTACATCATCCCCAACTCTTCAAAGCAGCCCCACTACCTTCCTCGACCAGGACCGTAAAGCTCTTTGCCAGACTGAGGAGGTCATGCCCACAAGACTGTTGAATCCTCAGCCTGGCCTAGATTAAGCCCAGGCAGCCAGGCGCCTGCGCATTTAGCACATATATACCGCGCCTGGCTATCTGGCCTGAACATGAAGAGTGCCCAATTTTGACTTTTGCTCAGCCTGACAGACGCTTTTCATGTTTGCAAAAAGGTGGGGGCGGTGCCCTTCTCCCTTAAGGACACGCCACCCCTGCAATTTAGGATTGTAAGTTTGTGCTGCAGCCCAGAGAATCATCCACTATTTGTGTTGCAAGCATATTTGGGGTAGCACACCATCCAATATTGGAAGTCTACACTTGTTTTTAGATAGATACTTGCCTTGTGGAAAATCAGAAATACACCGAGGCCTTAGTACAAATTATTTTTCGCTGTATTTGCTTTTTGTCATTAACAGAAGGAAATGATTCAAGGGCTAATGGGTTTAGAAGTTAATGAGTTGCAATTAGGTATAATTGTACATGTAAAGGGTGCGTTTATTATGAGAAGAGTGGTGAATGATGATTTCTCAATTATCAAGTACTAATTAGGCACCATCGGTTTGAACTTTGCACCGTGTCTCAATGTTGATGTCTGAAAATCCTTGAACGCACACAATACAAGCCCAGGGAGCCTCCATTAGGAAATGAAAAATATTTCAGAAGGCTACATTTTGAAAGCTTTCACATCTGGGAGAGCTCGTAAAATACATTTCTGTTCCCACTGGCTGTCCTCTAGATACAAATGTGTCTTTTAATTTTGAGCACATTAGACTAATTATGACACAAACCGAAGTTCTCGCCTCCATAGCACTGACTGAGGCAATATGCAGTATTTCATGTGCAACAATAAATAAATAAACACGTGCAGAATCCTAAAGATTTTGCGTTGCCCAATTCAAAGGCTGCCTAGTCTTGATTCCACCTCATGCCTCTTTCGTCCACCAAACCTGCACTTTCTCTTGGGGGGGGGGGGGGGGGGGAGTTTTATATAGTGGGAACTTGACCCGAAGGTATCTGGGCGCTTTACATGAGCACCAGTCGCGTTACAGAGGGACACATTAATTTTGTTTGACCACAATCACAGGATGTTGAACGTCCCTGCCGAAACTTGAACACAGTTCCCCAACTTCAAGGTCGACCGCTCTAGCCATTAGGCCATCTTTTCATTTGTCTGGCAGGTTCTTTCTCCTTTCTCCCTTTCTCCCTGTTTTCCAATCTTCCTGTTCTCCCTGTTTCACTTTTCTCTCTCTTGCCCTGGTTTAAATCCTGATTAAAAAACATAAGTCCAGACTCCCCCACAAATTAGTGCCAGTGCCCAGCACCTGGACCCACCACTACACCTTGATCGCTGGCCTTTCACTTTTGAATCAACAGGAGATTCGGTGGCTTTTTGGCCCTGTCTCTGATCCTGAACTACAGTTTTGACTTGAGAAAATACAAGGATCCTGCAACAATATTAATGATTCTTCTGACTAAGGTAGGAATCTGTCGTAATTTTAAGACATAATGACAAGCAAAAGTTTTTTAATTGAATAGGTTTTAAATAATTGTTATTGCTGATAGATTATCTTATCTGCAGCTTATATTCTAGATCGACTGGACAAGGGTACATGAGTATCATTCTAATAATTGTATATAGATGCTGGAACTGAGATATATCTTTACACCATATAAAGGTGAGCGGAAATGCCCTATTCTGACCTATTGCATGGTCAAGTGGTCGTTTTGGAGTTTTAATGGCACACAGGTTATGGATAGTCACCCCTTTTTCCTTCCTTTTGACACGGGATCTATATTGAATCACATGGGTGAGATGTTGTGCGGCTTGACAACTGATTGGTTCTTTGTTTTAATCATGCACGTTGTATAGCACGGTGCTAAGTTAACCATGGTTGGATTGCTTGGAATGCATGGCTTCCCTCGGTTTCTTTTGTTAGTAAATTTTTATGATATCCTCAACAATTCCATGTCATGGGGTTGTGGACAATTACACGATTTATTCACATGGTGAATGTCCAAGATAGTCATTACGTAAAAATCTGCTGCATGAGTAAGATGTAAAAGTGATCTACTAAGTGTATACGTGCTTAAGATAACACTTAGTATTTAATATATGTAAAAAAAAAAAATGTCTTTCTTTGTTACATGTATGATTGACAGCCTTGAGAAAGCCCGAAGGGGGCGAAACGCGCGTCGGCTGTGGACCATAAAGTGGGCAAAATAAAGGCTTGAAATTTCTACATCTTCTGGTTTTGTGAAATTGACTTTGTGACCAAGGATATGGATTATTGATGAAAAGCTAAAATAGCGAAGGGATCAAAGAGACTGTTTTGGAAGTGCACTGGTGTTTTTCTTTATAGTGTTTGCATTACATGTTTCATCGCATTTACTTTTGAAGTAGTTGACTCTCTTGCTATCTAATAACAATTTCTCAGTCCATTGTATTCCTTCGTGTTATTGTCTGCAGGCTTCTTGAACAGTCATTTGCTCAATGCTCACAGTGACTACCATAGCTCACATATTTTGCTGTACTGCCTAAACTGTTTATACTCATCGTTTGTGACCACATAAACACTGGGACCCTGATAAGTTGACTAGAGCGGCATAACTTAGGGGGTTACTGCTCTGGCCCAGTGCTCCCTCATTTGGGATAAGCAGAAACAACAGGCCTAATTTCACCAGGTGCGGACCCACACCCAGCAAAATTTTATTCGGGTTTGATCAGACACTGGAGGCACAAGCACGGTCCATTCCCGGTCCAGCCTCCTCTGGAACAGGGGGAGCTTGAAATGCACTCCGCACCTGGCAACAGACTTGTCTGGTCACAGACACTTTGCCCACATTTTTACTCTCCTCCCATCCCCTTCAGTCGTTTCCCGCCCTCCTGCTCATAAGCAGGTGTAATTGGGAGTGGAAAAGGGCCTAGCAGGGCTGGAGAGTTACAGCTGGGGTAGAAGGATTTCCAGACTGATCTCACTCCTAAGAGGATATTCGTGAGGTGAGGAATCTGCAGGAAGATTACGTATTCACCAAAAATATCGTTACCAATGGTAAGCAAATGCGAGATTAGCCCTCGATTACATGCTATTATGTTCCATTGCATTTGCAGTTATATAATTTGCCTCTTGATATGTATTTACTGTTACCACCTTATTGCCAATTTGGGGTTGAACCATTTTGTAGCTGAATTTAAGGCGCTACCGGACAGAAACATTAATTCAGCCACCCAGTAGTATCCCTGCACCTAAAACTAGCCAAACTGGGTTGGGTGGAGGTTCACCAAACAGATTTCTGCAGGTGATAGCCACAACAGCACTGACCACTTCTATAGGATCAGAGAGGGGTCACGTGGAATGGCACCAACAGTTTAATGTGCCCCATGCATTCAAGTCCACTGCCACTTAAAGAGATTACTTGTGGCCGCTCCTGTGCCCCAAAAAGCAGCCCCCAGTGCCATATGAAGTCCAAAATACTCTGAATCCCAAGAAACCAATTACAACTATAACTTACCAAGACACATGAAAAGCTCAGTGCCATGATAACAAACTGAATAGCTCACCCTTGTGATTAAAGCATGGCACAGCAGGGCTTCTTCCTACTTTTCCTCTCTGTGACTCTCTGCGATCAGCTGCCCTCAACCTCCTTACTGTCCTCACCCCATTCATGGCACTCCATTGAACCAAATTACATCAATAATAAGACATGTATGAAATCCAAATTCTTGAAGACAAAAACATCTACCAGCTCCATACTATACCCAAAATGTCGTAGATTTTAAGGTGTATGTTTAAATACACAATACGTCCTCATGAGTATGCCAACATACCTCCTTGTCCTTAATGTTAAGCACTTTCACAAAATACCAATACCTTCACTCACAACAAATTTCAATTAGTGTAACACACTCATCCACACATTCACTCTGTCGCCCACTCACTTCTCATTTAAACCGTTCACAGGTGATGGCTGGAATGAGAGTCCATTTTCGAATTTCAAGTCTTTTGAAGTCTTGAGCTGGAGCCACTATTCACACTACTGTCCACTTATATGTATATAGACACCAATCGGCATAAATGCATATAACCAAAAATGCCATGCAACCTTCCACTGTTAAGCAATTCACAGTCTGAAATATATTAAACAACGTATAACATGCATAGTCAAATCAATTAGATTTGACATTTGAACAGAGTGCTTTTGGCTTTGTCAGTGCTTATTTGTGTACCGAACAGTAAGCACAAACAAAAGCATCAGCCCTTTTTTCGAAGCCAGTGGCTGAAGGACTCTAACCCAGGGACACTTCGAAGTAAAAATAGAAGAAAGTATTTTTGCCATAAATAGCAAAAGCGTCATACATGTAAAACCCAAAGTGATTTCAGGAAACTATAAGAAATGTTTAATTTTGATTGAGGGGGTTAATGGCTGCTCTTAGTTCCCATGTTTCAAATCTATGCAGTACACAACTCAGGTCCCGACTACATGGAAAGTGGCATCTCCTTCCACCAACCACTCAGACACCTCTGCTCCACATGATTCCTACTCGCACACATCTCGCGTATACACAGAACCAGATCAAGAGGATGAGCGTTACATTGATCCTAAATCCTGAAAGAACTTCCCACTCCACATTGGAGCCTTCTCCTCTCTTCTTAAATTCCGCTGGAAGCAGAGGACCTGGCTTTTCAATTAACCAACCTATCATAAGCAGGGCTAGGAACACACACCTACCTGCTGGGTGCGAGAATACCCTCAAGGTTATTGTGCACTTTGCAAATACACATAACATGACAACATAACATACCTACCTATTTCATAGGGTCTGGTGGGCCACTGTTGAAATATTTTTTCCTTAAGGGGAATTATAGAATAGCAAAGGGTTTGAAACCCCCTCAAACGGTACATAATGCATTATGTCACTATGAAGAAGTTTTATTATATTGGTAGAAATTGAGGCTTTTAATAAACAACTGTTGTTCTCCCTCAGGTGGTTTGCACTAATGGAAATCCACTTGGTCGTTGTTTCAATTCTTTACAAATTTGACTTTGTTCTCCTGGATCCAGTCCCCAAGCAGGTAAGGTGTGCCATAACATGAGTTAACCTTTCATTGGTATTTGTTTGTTGGTAAAAAATAATATGAATTGCCATGCTCTTGCTTGCCACTCTGGTGAGGATATTGTCAGCATCAGTACATTTAAAATTTCTCTCGATATAGCACAACAAAGGTCAACAAGCAACTGCAAAGCTAACTGGTCTCACCGGTGATACCTTTTGACTTTGCCAATGATTTTTCCCCTATGTGGCCGGTGCACGTACGCACACTAACACATGTTAGATTGATTTTTCTTAAAGCAAAAAAATAAAAAATTCCACGTTGGTCTTGCACGCCATGCGCATTAGTGATGGTCATTTTGAAATGCTTTTTCTACGTTTTAAGAGAAATAATTCCCAAATAGCTGCAGGTCATGCTTTGGTGGCTATCTTTGAGTGATTTTCCTGAAGGCAAAATAATAATTCCAGGATGTCTGCTTTATATTTGCATGCATGCGCCGTGGCAGACTTGGAATTGTTTTTAAATACTTTATTTATAATTTAATGTTCCAAGATGTAGGACCGCCATTTTGAAACAGTAAATTGAAATGTATTTATATATATATATGCGTGGGACACTACACCAACAAAATGGAGGGACTTGAATGACCCAATAGCAGAATACCTCTACTAGGTCCTCAAAACAAAAAATAGTAATACAAGTAAAAAAAAAATGTGGGGTGTGGGAAGTAAATGGGAGTTATGTGTAGATGATGGCATAGGAGCTAATGAACAAACGCATGTATCCTGGTATTAGTGTGCGGGTTTAGGATTGTAGGACCTCTCAAAATTAAATAAACAAAGCTGAGATGGGTGAGAGCGAAGGACTACTGACAGAAAAAGAACACCAGCCCCTTCATGTCAGGAAAGGAAGCATGCAACACATCCCATTAAACATGATGTAAAATAAAAATGATCCAGGGGTGGGACAGATGAGAATAGGAAGGGAAGCCATCAAACAAGGCGCTGGGACCAATACAATCATGAGCTGACTCTATATATTATTTTTTAAACAATAGGTCTTCAGCCACAGAGACTTAACAGAACCAGTAGCTGAAGTGAGCTGACCCACTACCTACCCCATACTGAAAGCTCTGGTGGATGGAGCACAATGTGACTGACGCATGAGCAGACCTGTGTGTGTGTGTGTGTATATTACCACTGTCGGTCACCACTAGGTAGTTATATTTAGTGCCTAGTTTTCATAGAAAAAGCATTTTTTGTTTTGCCAATAACTTTGGCGCAGCTTGATGAAGCTGCACGAATTTTTCAAAATGTATACTTTTGTTGTCAGTTCAGCTGCTGTGTTGAAAGTTTTGGGGTGATCTGTCTTCAGGGGGTTGAGGATAAAGAGGGTCTCTAAAATGCTTTTTCCCAATGCATTTTCCCGTAGGGATTTAGAACATGACTGCAGCCCAAACCGCTTAACAGAATTATACAAAATTTGGCAGAAAGCTAGACGTTGGTCCAGAAAGTGTGCTTTTTATGATTTGCTGCTAATCTGCTCGGTAGTTTTAGAGGCATTGAAGGGAAAATTAATATAGATATCTAGGAAGCGGATCCTCCACCGATCCAACAGACCTCTCCTGACATCTGATTGGCTGCCCACACTTCAACTACGAAATGTTGGCAGCCATCTCGGGACTCGGCTTCAGTTGGGGCAAATCACGGGGTCATGCAAAAAATAAAGGAGGGGGAGCGAATGGGGGTCCCTCCTAGGATTTACCATCACCTCCCGGGGCCAAAATCATTTTATTTTAATGAGTGGGGGGTCACGTGGTCCCCCTTCGTGGGCGTTCTCAGATTGTGTGGGTGCATGAGTGTATGAGCTGCTGTATGGGTGAATAAATAGGTGTGTGAGTAGCAGTATGGGTGAGTGGGTGGCTGTGCGATTGGCTGCATGGGGGAGTGATTGGTTGTATGAATACTGTGTAGGTGAGTGGGTGGTTTTGTGAGTGAGCGTATGAGTGAGTCAGGGATGTGTAAGTGGTTCTATGAATGAGTGAGTGGTTCTGTGAGTACTTGTATAGGTATGTAACTGGGTATGTGACTGGTGTGTGAGTAGGTGTATGAAATGTTGCATGGGGTGTGAGTGGGTGTGTGAGTCATTCTATAGATGATGTTATCAGTGATGTCATTTGAGATGTCATCGGTGATGTCACTGACCATGTCATGAGTGATGTAATATGTGAGTAAGCAGTGAATAAGCAGCGCATTGCAGGGGTGTAAGTTATAGCTAGCTCAGGTAACTATAAACTCCTGAATTTCTATGTTTATTTACGAGTGAAAGCTGAGCCTAACTATAACCTCTCTTTAACCTTTGTTTTTTCCAGTGAAAATATCTATCTATCTATATCTATATCTATATATAAATATATATATATATATACACATTTTATATATGCATATATATATATAGCTACAGATATATATACGCATAAACACACACTTTACCTACTGGTAGTTATAGTTGGTCAGCCTTTCCCTGGGAAATACTTTTTGTCTTGCTAATAACTTTGGCGCCGTTTGACAAATCTTCACTAAACCTTCCAAAGAAAATGTGCTCTTTTCTGCATAGTTTGTGCATGCAAAGTTTCGGGGTGATTCGTCAAACAGGGGCCAAGAAAAAAGGGGGGGTCCCAAAATGCAAAATCCTGAAGCATTTTCCATATTCTACTTTAGTCAGCGTTACTGCAAAAACTGCTGCGCGGAATTAAACCAAATTTGGCTGGAAGCTAGAGCTTGGTTCACAGATTGTGCTTTTTGTGATCTGGTGCATGAAATCAAAGCCCCCCTCTTCCCTGAGCGTACTTAGTGCACGGGGTACACAACCCCCGGGGGCCAAATGTAAAAAGGGGAGGGGGCACACCCCCCTTCCTGAGCCTTAAAAAGGCCTCGGATTCCATCTCTTGGGGCCTTAACATTAGTCAAAAGGGGGGAGTGCATGCTGCCCCCCTCCATGAGCCTTTAAAGACCTCAGGGCTCATCCCTCAGGGCTGGCTCACTTATTGCGACTCCGGGATCCCACCCTCAGCACAGCAGTTTTCCAGTCGGCACTACAGAGGCAGGAAAACGTGTTTGCTCCCATCTGGCAGGAGCATTATTTAAATCTCCCGTTGAAAGGGAGAACACCAATGTCCTGATTTAGATCTTGGCGGATGGGTTAGTCCATCACAACAGTGACAGATCTCCATTCCGCCGAAATATAAATCCCATTATCTCCTATGGGATTTATATTTTGGCAGATGGGATATCCGTCACTGTTGTGACGGAGTAACCCATCTGCCACTATCTAAATCAGGTCCTAGGTCTGCATCCAGCCGGAGGGAGATTTAAAAATGCTTCCGCCGTCTGCTAACTTGTGTTCTGTTTTCCTGACTGCAGTCTGGTGGGTAGGGACACAAAACATATACAGTTCCTGCCCGGAGGGAGCATGCAAAAAGCAGGCATCTTTCTACGGCGGGAGCAATTTCGGCATCTGCACCCGGCGCTCCCACCACAGCCATAAGCATGGTGTTTGGTAGGTGCCTTGGGTGGGCACTGGGGAATCCACCTATTATTAATGGAGGGGGGATGAGGCACCCGGGCCAAAATAGGCCGGGCGTCCCCCCATCTCTGTTAAAAAACAGACAGCCCTGGTTGATGGGGTGCCCAAGGCTTGAGAAGACTTGGGGAGGGGGCCACATTAGACACCAGGGGATGGGGCCCCCGCCTCGAGCCCTATTAGGCCACGGGGGCTCCACCCCCTTGTACTTTGCATATTTTTGAAAAGCGGAGGGGTTGTTTCGACCCATCTCCCTGAACCATAGAGTTCATGAACCATTGAGCTTACTGTTAGTGCGCCCTTCAGGACAGTAACTGGAATTACCATTTTTTTTAATTCAGCAATGCAAGAATTAATATGTTTTGTAAATAGATTGTTTCAGTAATTGTTGTTTGTTCCGTAGCAGTACAAGCTTTGTGTTTGTTCATGTTCAGTAATAGCTTTGTATTATCAGCATAGTTATAAAATGAACTTGACTGCAAAAACGAGGTGACTCACCAGATGAATATAATGATTAAAACAAAACAAAAGAGGTCATAAGCCAAGACCGCATGTTGACTATGATGGGACCAAAGCAGGAAGAGACCTTTGAGATGAGCAGACCCACAGCAATAGCTATCTAAGAATCTATAATGTGCCTTGAGAAAGCCCCATGTGCTGTCCGTCAGCGGTGAAACACGTGTTGACTAAGGAGCATCTTGTTAGATTTGAGTGAAGATTATAAAAGAGAATATATATAAATTAACAATGCGAGCAATAAAAGGGAAGAGGTCTTTGAAACAAGTGGATCCACAGCCATAGCTGTCTAAAGATCTATAACAAGACTTAAGAAAGCCCGAGCGCTGCTCGCTACAGTGAAACATGTTGGCTTCATGGAGGTTGTTAGACTTGAGTGAAGATAACAAAAGAGAACTACATTTAAAAAGTTAAGTATAAGAGCACCAAATTTTTATTCACCTTTATTATGCGCCATCATAAGATGTAAGGATACCAAATCAAAAATATAGAAGTTCTCACTGTTTAATTAATAAAGTACACTGTGTACCAATGGATATGCCGGTCACAGTTGGAAAAACTAATACAGACGCATTCGGAACTGCTCCAAGAACCAAATAGGGCAAAAGGAGATAACTCTTTTTATCCAAAAGATTAAGAACCAACTGCAACCCTGTTCATACATAGGTATGCGAAATTGGGCACTTAGCTGGGCATTATATTCATGCAAAATGTCGTTCTAATAACGTTTTACGGTTGAGAAAAATATTCCAAGTAAACTTTCTCAATATTGTATGTTTCTCTTTTTGGTTTCCACAGAGTTATCGCCATTTAGTGGGGACCCAGCAGCCTGATGGACCATGCATGGTGAATTATAAGCACAGAGCGTGAAGGGTGATGCACCACAACTAAACTAACATGAAGGTACTCCACTTTAAAACACATGTGTTCTATAGATGTGCAACATTGTGGAAAAGTTCTCTCTCCCGCTTCAAGGGTTCTAGCTTGCATAAAGAGGCTTTGCTTCTAAAAAACCTCACAGGGCTTGCATCATCTGACTAGAATATATTCACCTGGTTAGCTTCTGCCTGCTATGCTCAAATTAGGTACAAATTCTACCTAATGTTACAAAAGGCAGATTGCAAAGTTAGATTCAGTTGCAGAGGACTTGTTCTCAAGCCTTTAAGGCAGCAGGTGAATTAAAGGAATTTATTACCAGGGGCTGACGTAAGGTGACGGTTCTAGACAGAAGGGCCTTGATGCTTTTTAGAACCTACTCACAGGATATGTCTGAGAAATAGTTTGCGTCAAAGAACTACCTACCCACTGCTGGATACAGTATTCAAGCCAGATAGAGGTTTTAGGCCTTCATACAAATGACAGAATACAGTTAGCTCCCTAGAGTCTTGGCTCCTGTGTATTTTTTATTTTTTTTGCAGAGTTTTATATAGCGCTAACTTGACCCGAATCGGGTATCAGAGCGCTTTACATAGCACCAGTTACGTTACATGAGGACACACATTCATTTTTGTCAGGCACAGGGAGATAACGTGATTTGCCCAGAATCACAGGATGTCTTAGCGTCGTTCCCGAGACTCGAACCCAGATCCCCAGGTCCGAGGTCGAGCGCCCTAGCTTCTCTAAAATGCCTCACTGTTTTAGTCAGCTTTAACAAAATCTCTTCTCTCCCAAATTGTAGATTTAATTACAACAAAAATATTTCCAATGATCTCAGGATCCTAGGATTGGTTTCTCCTGAGATTGATAATCACCCCATAATATCCTTCCACTAGGCTCCGAATTCCTTCATGGTACTGTCTGTTCCCTCATTTGATGGGATTAATGAAGATCTGTTACTAAGTACCAAGTTTGACTTAGCAGCGGATATTGACATTTGTTGAATGTCAATATTGGGCGGCTTTGTATACTTCCCTTATTTTTTCCAATCCCACCTCCCAGAATGCTCTCAGACTCACAATGATAACATTATGTAATGTGTTCCCCAGGTAGCATCCAGTGAAAATGTTCAGACTGCAGCATTGTGTAGAAGTGTGTGTCTTTGATGAACAGAAGTAACAATCTATAATGTGCTATATCTGTAAAAAAGGGTAATTAATATAGTATACAAAAAAAGACATGTAGGAAACAAAATGAAACAGGAAAGAAAAGAAGACCTTTGTGACATTCCTCGCATGACCTTGTTTTTTGATGCCATGATTGATTGCGCAACCACTAGAAGATATTAGGACCACCATATTTAAGTAATATCAATTGTACCCCACTTTTCTGGTAGTAAAGCCATGCTCCTGGCCTCCCATACTCCACATTAGCATTTCTTAAGAGCATCCTGGGACTAAGACATGATCACATCACCCCTATCCTGATGGAACTCGATAGGATCCTGTTGCCGGCCCGCACCATCATTAAATTCATTTACAATGCCATCACAGTCAGCATGTCTACTTATTTGGCTGACAAGTTCACCAACTCTAGTGGTTCTCTGCATACCCAGAGCCAGAAAACCATCAGACTGCCGTCTAAGAAGGGTAAAAAAGAAAATAAAGGCAGCAGGTCTTTTCTGCCTGTGACCCAGGATCTGGAATAACATCCCTCTATCCATGAGGACCACACCAGCACTGGTCCATTTTGCACTTCTTTAAAGACCACATTGCAGTGCATTACCCATCCACTAACCAGCTACCTCTCCTTTCACTAGTTGATTATACAACAGTAATGATATTAGTAGCTCTCAATGCGTTTCATTGAACATACTTAGCTCGCAGTACAGAAAAGGTTGGAGACCCCTGCCAATGAAGTACCACATACATGCATACACGCAGTCTCTTTGTCCTGATAGAATATTAAAGGCATCAAGGAACCACCAGTGGTGGCTCACCCATGCCAGAAACCTTCCCCTTCCCTCCTCTTCCCTTCCTACCCTCCTCTCTCTACCCTGCCCCACACAGAAGCCACTAGACACACTTACCTCACAGTAATCCCATGCCCGCACAGGTATTACCTGTTCATAGGGGTTTAACCCCTTCCGCGCTAGTTACGCCGCTCGTACGCTCATGGCGAGCTGAGCTCGTCATGTAACGCCGTATTTACAAAAACGCAGAGCACAGCGGGAAAACCGCTAGCGCGCATGCGGTTAACTTGCAATTGACCAGTACTGGCAGGTGTTACCGCACAATAAGCATGGAAGGTGCCCTGTTCTTACTGAAGGGAGTCATGTAAGGGCTTCCCAAATATGGCAATGTGTTGAATGGTTGAGGACAGTCCCCAGTGAACCATAGGCTGTTCCCCGTGAGATTAAGATGTGCATGGTGGTTTTCCTGAATTTGTAGGCCCTAGCATCCCACCAAATGCTCATGTCCTAACACTAGCTTATTCATCCTTTCATGCATTGTTTGTGATAAGGAGTTTCCCTGTTTAAGGTCCGTTGTTCCTGGTTCGTCATGGAGCAGGTTGAGGCATCCTCAGTTATCCTCCTTGCCAGAGACATCGGCTGCCTCCTCGCCCCTCTGTGCATCAAGTGGTAGAGGTGTATAACAAAGAGTTTTAGGATCGTTTCCTTACACTGACAACAGTGCAAGTGACAGGGTTCTCCGTAGGAGGCTCGAGTGGCTTTCCAGAGAGTCCTACAAGGGCACGACGTGCCCATGTAATCTTCCCAGGCCTTAAAATCCTATTCTGCAAAACAGACTTCAAACATAGATTTTTAAAGAAAGAATGATGAAACGTCTAACTTAAACTTCCAACAGAAATTCGGGCCTGCATTTAATCTTTTAGTCAGCAAAATTGATCAAATTTAGAGCTATATTTAGTTCATAAACCCCACAAAGCTGACTTTGTTTTAGGATGGATTCATTTAATAATGGAAGACCCTCGTTACAATTGGTTTGTTGCTTTGGAGGCGTAGTTTACCACTCGGTAAATGCTGAAATTACAGGGTAGATAGAATATCTACCAGGTGCGGTATTACTGCGTCATTCATAGTTCTGCACCTCGGAATGGGGGTGACAGGCTTGGTAATATCCTAGCCACAGTGCTCCTCTGAATTTCACTCTCCATGCCGCATCTCCCAGGACATGTCCACACAGTGTCCCACATAGATGTGGCTGACATCACAGATCCTGTTTGGACCCTCTGTTGTCAATTGCAATTTTAGGTCGAGCTGGACAGTGGATGCGCTGTCTCTTCAAGACCTGCTGTAATCAGTCTGTGAGCATCAAGCCTATCTCCATTCTTGCCTTTACTTTTTATTTGTCTTTGTCAGTGTCCTTTAAAAATCCTCTCTTGCTAGTGGTCAGTCCTGCCCCTTTGTCCCTCCTTACTCTCTTCTGTTCCTCCCATAGAGCATGGGCTAAGGACTATCTCATTCCGCTCTGGTTCTTTATCTGTTCTCTGGGGGACTATTTTTTTCTTGGTTTTCTGCTCTGTAACTGTGTGTCTGTGTTCAGATTCAGCGCTCTGTGTGCTTACATTCAAATATAGCATTCTTCTTCCCACCACCTCCTAATGCCACAGTTGTGTTACTGCTGCTTCTCCTGCCTCCCACTCTGTTGCTTGTTTTTTTTAGGTTGTGCCTACAGCGCTTGTAAATCATGTCTTATCTCCTTACATTTGCAGTATATTAAAAGATCAAGGTCAAATGTTACCGGCAGTTTTCCGAGTGGCCTCTTTTCTTGTACTGTTGCTGGCTCTTTAAAGCACACTGCCGTCAGAGTAGGCTGGCAAGAGCACTGCCTTCGCTGTGGGAGCATGTTCACTTTAATGCTGACTTATTATTTACATCAAGCACTTCTTAGAAGTACCTGCACCGTTCAATCCTGGCTGGAAGCTGTGGTTGTGTGTGCACATGTGCACACATCTGCTAGAGGTTCGCCGTGGTATGGGCAATGTATACAATCGCATTTTCCCAGGCCTTCTAATCCACCACCACCTACCGCCCTTTGCTGGTTGTTTACTTGAGTCACCATTCTGTCCCTTCCTCCTCTCACGTCTGTCCTTTTAACTCCTGCCCTGTCTCCTTTGTGTTGCTGCTCACTAACGCCCTCCCTCCGCCAATACCCCACCCTTGTTGCTTGCTTGTACAATGATTTTGTCCTGTACTGTAGTTCTGTTGCAAGCTGCCCTTGGTAGTTCTTCCGGTGAATGGCGCATGATCTCTTTAAAAGTTAATTGCCACCCCCACCTTTTCTGCTCCATTCTCGGGGTGAATTCAGCAGACAGCGCAAAGGATTTACCAACTTTTGCCTCTAGGAGCATCCCAGTGAAAAAAATACAATGTTGTGGTAGTGTTTGGCATCAGAGTACAGAAGACCCTGCAAAACCCAGAGCTTGAGTGGAGATCGGTGTCATTTAAATACAATATGTGACGTAAGTAAAAGATGGCAACCACACGGAGATGATGTACGGAGTGCTGAAACTTTTCAAACACTCACCCCGCGTCACAGATCTGGGTTGATGATTTTAGCTCACTTTGCCACCCCAGGTCAGACACAGCTATATGCAAATCAATCTTGACCCTGTGTCTCATGGGAACAGTCCAGCCCGAGCTGCCAAGCCATGCCTTTGCTGGACTGGAAACAAGCATCCTAGGACCAGTTTCGGGTTGTTCATGAAAGCCACACAATCTTGTGTTCCGCGACATGATCCAAACCTTACGTATATTCAATTTGTCATTCACAAATATCACTTTTGCAACATGTTTCCTATTGATCTCGTAATAAATGTTCCGGCTGATTAGTGAGTGAACTGGGAACGGAACAGTCATTTGTAACCTGCAACTTCTATAGCAGGATGTTACCACTCGTTCCTCAATTATCACGCATGGTTGAACTGCTATGTGGGCTTGTGGAGGGATGGGTACTTGTTATCCTGTATGTGCTTTTATGTTTATTCAAGTCCATTTTACTGCATGGAGTTTTGCAATGCTTAGACAGACTGAGGCCACATTCACCACTCATCCGGCTCTTGTGGAAATAGTAGGAGTTGCTTTGTCAGGCATTGGAAGTCTTTTTTTTCTTGCAGTTTTACCTAGCGCAAACTCGGCCTACCAGTTGCATTATACAAGCTCCCTCTCTCCTGCCCCCGACGCCCTCATGTTGCTTTCCCCACTCCAATATTTTGCCACTCCTTGCTCCCCGTTCACCTCCCTCATGTGGCTTGCCCCACTCACCCTACTACCGATGTCCGTTGTTTTGATGTCCCTCTCCACGGTTCCCTGTGCCCCCTCCAACCTTCCTGTCCTTCACAAAAACATTAAACAAAGCCATTCTTCGTCCTCTAGACAGTGCTGCAGCTGTGTCTCTGTTCCCATTAGTAATTTCTCATTTTAAGTACTTCAAGCAATGCTGCAGCTGCTTCTCTGTTCCTAGCGGTAATTCCTCATTCTAAGGCGCCCATTAGGATCATGGGCGGATCGCCACCGCCTGCATGGCGGTGGCAATCCGCCCGTGATCCGACCCCACCCGCCACCCATTTCTCCTCCGCCAAAAGACTATGGCAGTGGGTACCGCGGAGGACGGAAAGACCGTCCGCCGCTTTTCCGCCCGGTCAGAGTTGACCGGGCGGAAAAGGGTTTAATATGGTGGCGGTGTCTGTTAGACACAGCCAGCCATATTAACATGGGTGCGGAAAGAGGCCTTTCTGTGGCGGCATTGCCCCCACGGAAAGGCATGCAGGAATAGACTGAGGGGGCCCGTTGCGGCCCCCCAGGTACTCCGGGGGTGGGGGGTGCACATGGGGGGTATCTATGGTACCCCCCTGAAGTTCCATGCACAACATGCCTTCCTGGCATTGTGGTGGGCGATGCTAAGTGCACCGCCCGCCACAAAGACAGGAATGCAGGATGCGCCCGCCACTGTGGCGGGCGCATCCTAATTGCCCCCACAGGACCACCGCCCTTAAGGCGGGCGGTCCAGTTTCCTGAGGCATCCTAAAGACCCCCAAAGTCTTCTAGGAAGTGATGCAGCTGCTTCTCTGGTTAAAACACATAGGTTATTGACACTGTCATTTACAACACCTATAGCCCTAACTCTGACAAATGCGCGACCTATTGCATTGCACATGCTTGTTTTATGGTTGATATCGGTCCTACCATTGGTGAACAGGGCTAGCGAACAGTGCTCCATCCGTTAAAGAACCGCGAGTCACATTTATCGCCTTTCTCCTCTCATACAGAGCAATGTCCTTCAGCAAAAACACACGGATTGTGCTTTATTAGAGGTGCACCAGCCCTTGAAGGCCCTGGCTCTATCTCGGCTCGAAGTCCTCTTGGAGCCTGGAGCCCAACACGAGCCGAGGCTGGCCCCTTCCCCTGAGTAAATAAACGAAAAAGCGGAAACCCTTCCTCCCCTCCGGTCTCCAGCTGTTCCTTTATCGCACTGTGAAGAGCATAGGGTTTCTGTATTACACCAGCAGTACAATATACTCAGCAGCTCAATTGTGCTCGCTTACTGAGCAGTCTCCACTTGCCCAGGACTAGCAGAACTTACGCATAGCCATTAACATTTTGAATTCAGTGAGCCAATTTTATTGGGATGGAATCAGTTTAAGGATGCCAGGCTGATAACAACAATAACGCCCTTTCTACAGTACAAAGTGGAAACTGCCTTTGATGGCTGTAAATCGAAAGCCCACACTGCCTATTTTATTAATTAAATCGAGGTGTAGTTGACCTCGGAAGGATGAATGTCTGAAAAGGCACTGCTGTCAGTGAACTGTATGATTAGCATGTGGTATACAAATCATAAGGCACATTTGCCCACCTGATTTTCATAATGGGATTTTAGGTCATGATGTTACAGAACCCATGCAGATGTCTGAACCAGACACCCGAGGAAGTTAAGAACGTACACTGCTTGTGTTAGAGCTTTAGCTTCTGACTTCACACTTTTCAAACACATTGCCTCTGTGCCCCCGACCCACAAAGCCTCCTCAGGCTCTGTGAGAGCAGGATGACCCCTGCCCCCAGACGGATCAGCTGCACCCCACCCCCCTTTAGCGCCTTGAGACCCTTACATGTGAGTAGCCACGCTTTATAAACCCCTGATTGATTGATAGCCAGGGACACTGGAATTATGCGGCAGGGGCCAACTAAATTATGTGGCATGGTTAACTAACTTATGCGGCAAGAGAAGGCAAAGTAGGCAGCGTAATGCGGCACAATCAATGCTAATATTATCTTGTTATTTGGGAATTTTGCTTTCTGCAATGAAAACTACATTTTCTATTTCACAATTTAGCAGTACTCAGTCGATTGACTTTGGGAAGGTGTGAAGCGCTGAATTGGCTTTGCCAGAAGTTTCTCTTTTGACTTGCAGCTTGCACTAGATTTTCAGTAATGAGTGCTTAGGCCACTGAGTTAGCTTGGTGGTTAGAAGCCAGTCTCAGTGTAGGGGCTCTTTGATTTTTTAATTAGCGCATCGATCCGCGCCCTCTCAGGACTGGGCAGTGAAAGCTGAAATACACATTATCAGTAAACAAACATTTATTTTCTCCGTTTTAATGAGTCTTTGCTTATTTGTACACCGATTTAGCGCAGCCTGCGTCTTTCTTTTCTGTGATGTCTGTACCTACTAGGGAAATCCATAGAACGGTGAGTTTTATTGATCAGTACACTTACGCCGGATTCAACAGCTACACGTGAAAAGAGATTCACGTTTTTAGAGTTGTAAAGGAAGGTAAGGTGAATGAAGCAGCATTGTGAGCGAGCTGCTAGTCACTGTGAACAGTTAGCAAGTGACCTGCTGTAAGTAATGAACACCCAAGGGCAAGTTCAACAGTTCTGTAGGCTATCTATATACATTTCCCAATGACGAAGACATTTTCTAGTGTAACCTTTTACCATAGTGAATGTTGAAAGAAGAAGTCTGCCAGAACTGGAGGCAATCGCCTCCTATTGATTTGTTCATTCATGTTTGCAAATAAATGCACTTTGACCAGGAGCATCTGACATATTTTGGGGGCCCATGTTCAGACCAGCTTTATGATCCAATTTCAGCTCTTTCATGCCCTATTATGCTAGGGCACTGACAGTGCATCAGCACATTTCACATTTTAAATGTGTTTACATTTAAAATTCAGGGACAGTGATGTGTGTTGACACCATTGTAACACAACAGGTCACCATTGTAACACAACAGCAGCTCACTAATATTACTGCAGATAAACTCCATGACACCCTCCCATGTTTCATAGTGAGATCCTGTTTTGATCTAAAAGAATCTTCTTTATGTATGCTGCACGAAACATAATCACAACATTTATCTGCAAAGTTTTGGTAATAGACCCTCACACATCACCCACATTAAAAAGAAATTAATGACAAACGGTATTTAAAGCAATCTGTTTAGCAATGATTCAAGGTCATCGGGTCAAGACGCTCTGCAGAACAGAGCTGGCTCCATCAAGGGGCCCCCTAAAATCCTGGGGCCCTGAGCCAGTGCACACTTTGCCTATGCCCTAAAACGTCCCTGACTGTGACAACTCATTGCGTATTTGCAGCAGTGACGTCACAAAGTCACTGAAAAAAACGAGTATAGTATCCAAAAGGGAAAGTAAGGAAACCGTTTGAGGCCATTATCAAAAACAAGCATTTGCAATGCAATAGGTCTCGCATTTCTGAAGGGTTGAGCTATTAACGTTGCACTATTATTTGCAACACCATTTGCTCAAACTTCCAGTAATGCGAGATTTATTGTATTGCAACTACTTGTTTTTAGGAGCCAGTACCTATTTTTATTAGACTTTGATCAAGACCCAAGAGAAAGATAGAAAAAGAAGTAAGTGAGAGAAAGGCAGAAGAAAGGAGAAGGAGAAAGACTGGAATACAACGAGAAAGAGAGAAAGCAGGGATGAATAAGAAAGAAGAAAGAGGTATGAGGTGGAGTCAAGAGAAATCAGCCTTGGTATTTGGTAACCATGATACTGTACAGCACTAGCTGGGAGCTCTTAAGAACAACTTTGGGCCCTTACATGTATGTTTCTTTTTTTCAGACTAAGCACTGGCTGCATGATATCAATACAATTAACCATTTTATTAACTGAATTTAACTGAGCACATTGGATTGCACCCCCACGTTTAAATGAGTTACCAGCTCCTTGTACTAGTCAGCCAGTTTTCCTTAGAGCCACCTCAGCCATAACTGAAAACTCTAGTGGTAAAATGGATTCATGAAACGAGGTAGGTAGTAGGAGCACATTCATTATCATGGACAACACTGATAAACCGGTTTACAATACAGCACAGAAGTTACATGCAGGATTCTGGCTGCCCCTGTGGCTCTTTATTTTGAGAGTGTGCCTCACTAGCACAAAACAAAGCAGTTTGGCAGAACAAAAAAATAGAGACTTGCCACAAACTCAAATTCTGGATGCGAAGAGTGGCATTTTTACTAGCTCAATAGTACCCTGGTTCTTCTCATCATGACTTCATTCCGAGTCTGTCAGTCAAAGGATCCGAGCCAACGAAAGAGCATCATCATCATCCTGCTGAGAACATCTGATCCTAAGGCAGAGGTGGAAAGGAAAACTCAGGAGCAGCCAGATAGAACACATCCAGAACATTACTTATCACATGGACGTCACTCCGTATATCTACTTGAAATACATTATCGGAAAATAGTTAGAGGTAATGTGTGCTAATGTAGGCAAGGACTATTTCTGAAGCTTGGCCGTCATCCTCTCTGGATCTTAATAAACAAAGTACTGTAAGAATATGAAACTAAAGAAAGTGCAAAGAGAGAATAAATACACTGTGGAAGACTGTGAAATATGTGTGCAACCATTATTTGTCCTTAGAGAATGCCCTTTGTAATTCTGGATGACGTACCCTCAATGGTTAGGAACCACTTTGTTGAGGCAATTAATAAACTTTGGCGAAAAAAATCACAAAGTGAACTGCCCAAAAAAGTTGAATATATTATTTTTGTTGTGTGCTTGACTGGGAATATGTTTAATTCAGCTCTGGTCACACACGATTTCTGACTTACTTTGAACTATTTGCCTCCCAATTGATTAGAATTCATAAGCTCATCAACTGAGGTACAGAATTGAGAGTTCAAAGAATGTAAATAATTTCTGCTGAGTGCTTGAAATGAGTAGCTCACCATGCAAAGACGCTCACAAACATAAGGTATAATGAGAATATGGGAGCATTTACATTGTGACTAATCCATTAGAAAAGAGCTTCTCACAAAGGACATCACTGGTGCCAGCGCTTTGCTGAATGTAGTTACCGATGGACTGAAACGCCCCCTGCGGCCCAGGCAGGAAGCTCTTAGCCCCCTGGGCGGGGAGGCCCGTCACACTTTCAGCACACTCAGCTGTCTGTCAGGAGTCACGGTTTGTTTACAAGGCAGCTGGGAAAGAGATGCTGCAGCACAGAGAGTCCATGCACAGCGAGCTTTAAATGCGCATTCACTTTATAGATGCTAAGACGGCATGGGAACACATGGAGTTAAGTGACTTTAAGTCACTGGACTCAGGCATAACACTAGCAGCAGACCAGACCAAAAGCCTCTACAGCCACTAGCCGGTCTTGCAGTAGAAACACCGGGTTAATGCCCTTTCTTTCTTTCTGTCTGTCATCTTTCACTTTAGAAACAGAGAGCTAAGCGGCTGAATGCCTAGCATCAATTAATCACTTACTTAGCGTCCGCCATTTGCATTTCTATGCGGTGCAGCCATCTACAAGTTGAGCATTGCCTTTGTGCTGCGCTCCGTGGAGCGGCTAAGTAGTAAATCTAGTCCGTGCGAGGCCACGCTTAGCTCAGGTTTTCAATTATTGTAAATTACATAATCACTCGGCACCATAGAGGATTTACACGAGGAAAACAATGTAGACAGACTGCTGCATCTGTCACACTAAGTTTTAATCAAAGTGTTTTAGTGGCTGGTACAGAGCGATTCATTTGTCAATCAATCAATCAATCAGTCACTTGTAGAGCGCACTACTTACCCGTGAGGGTCTCAAGGTGCTGAGGGAAGGGGGTGCTGCTACTGCTCGAATAGCTAGGTCTTGAGGAGTCTTCTGAAGGTGAGCAGGTCTTGGGTCTGTCGCAGGTGGGTAGGGAGGGTGTTCCAGGTCTTGGCGGTGAGGAAGGAGAAAGATCTGCCGCTGGAGGTTGTTCGTTGGATGCGGGGGACGGCTGCGAGGGCAAGGCTGGCGGAGCGGAGCTGGCGGGTGGGGGTGTAGAAGCTGAGTCTGCTATTCAGGTAGGCTGGTCTGGTGTTGTGGAGTGCGTTGTGTGAGTGGGTGAGGAGCTTGAAGGTGATCTTCTTGTTGACGGGGAGCCAGTGCAGGTGGTGTCTCAGGTGGGGGGTGATGTGGCTGCGACAAGCGATGTTGAGGATCAGTTGGGCGGAGGCGTTTTGGGTGCGTTGTAGTCATCGTAGGTGTATGGCTGGGACTCCTGCGTAGAGTGTGTTGCCGTTGTCCAGCCTGCTGCTGACGAGGGCTTGGGTCACCCTTCTTGTTTCGGTCGGGATCCACTTGTAGATCCTGCGGAGCATGCGGAGGGTGTTGTAGCAGGCTGAGGAGATGGCGTTGACCTGCTTCGACATGGAGAGGGAGGAGTCGAGGATGAATCTTAAGTTGCGTGCGTGGTCCGTGGGTGTCGGTGCTGTTCCCGGTGTGGTCGGCCACCAGGAGTTGTCCCAGGCAGAGGGGGTGGGGCCGAGGATCAGGACCTCTGTCTTGTCCGAGTTCAGTTTCAGGCGGCTGCTCCTCATCCACTCTGCGATGGCCTTCATTCCCTCGTGGAGGTTGGTTTTGGTGGTGTGCGGGTCCTTGGTGAGGGAGAGGATGAGCTGAGTGTCGTCGGCGTAGGAGACGATGTTGAGGTCATGCTGGCGGGCCACTTGTGCGAGGGGGGCAATGTCGACGTTGAACAGGGTCGGGCTGAGGGAGGAGCCTTGGGGTACGCCGCAGATGATGTCGGTGGCTTCAGATCGGAAGGGTGGGAGGCAGACTCTCTGGGTTCTGCCGGAGAGGAAGGACATGGTCCAGTCCCGGGCCTTCTCTCGGATTCCAGCTTCTTGGAGGCGTGTCTTAAGTGTGCGGTGGCAGACCATGTCGAAGGCGGCTGACAGGTCGAGGAGGATGAGGGCTGATGTCTCGCCGTTGTCAAGTTTGTGCCTGATGTCGTCTGTGGCGGCGATGAGGGCTGTCTCGGTGCTGTGGCTTCGTCTGAATCCGGACTGGGATGGGTCTAAGATGTTGTTGTCCTCGAGGTGGCGGGTCAGTTGCATGTTGACGATTTTCTCGATGACCCCCGCCGGGAAGGGGAGCAGGGCGATGGGCCGGAAGTTCTTGAGGTCCTTGGGTTCCACCTTGGGGTTCTTGAGGAGGGCGTTGATTTCGGCGTGCTTCCAGCTTTCCGGGAATGTCACTGTTTCGAAGGAAATGTTGATGACCTTCTGTAGTTGGGGTGCGATGGTTGCGTTCGCTTTGTTGAATACGTGGTGTGGGCAGGGGTCCGAGGGTGATCCTGAGTGGTTAGAGTTCATGGCCGTGCGCGTCTCGTCATCGTTGTGTGTGCTTTGTTACCGGAGGGTCACCAACTAGATCTGTGCTGGGTAATAAAAAGCGTCAAATAAAACAAAAAGGTCGAAAGATGTTTTTTCCCAGATTTTGTCAGAACACCACTCATCAAAGAAACACCAACTAAAGCAATATGTACCGTTGCCTCAGCACAGCCCCACGATGTCGCCAGCACTCAGACAAGAACGTCTTTATGAGGAGGCAGCGTACTGAAGAGGAACAGCGCTAGCTACCACAGGCGCCACAAAGCTCCGAACAACACGCAAAAACCCCGGTGTCAGCGTGCGCGAGCCAGCAAACGATCACTCGGATCCAAGCATCTCCAGGGGGCTGGCCCAGCCATTCCCATGAGGCGTTTGATAATAAGCATGCGCACAAACGAGGGGGGAAGCACATACAGACAGGGATCTGCAAACGACAGGTTAAGAGGCAGCAAAGCTCACGGCCATCTTTGAATGGAATGTGAGTCAAAACGCGGAATGCCTTAGATGCTTTTAGATTTTTAAAGTGAAGGCGGGCATCACTCTTAGTATTCAAAAGTGAAGGCGGCTGTGACTCTTACATATAAAAGTGAAAGTGAGCTAAGTGAAGGCGAACGTCGTGCTTAAATGTAGAAGTGAAGGCAGGCGTCAGACAGTATCTTAAAATGAAGGCTGCCCTCCCGCTGAATATTTAAAAGTGTAAGCGGGTGCCGCAGGCAGTAATTAAAAGTTAAAGTTTATTTTTAAGTGACTAAAAGTTACAGATCACCAGATGCCCATTGCAGCAGCTTTCACAAGAGGAACACGCCCAATCCTCCTTAAAACAAAGCCCAAAACCATCTAAAATACTGCAAAAAAACTCCAAATGACGGACGACATCGAAAATTGCTAAAAGTCTAAAAAATATAACCAACGAAGAAGGAGGCATGGCGAAAGACTACACCCAATACAACTGTGGAATCAGGAGGAGGTGGGAGGGAGGAAAACTATATTTAAATGTAATCACCCATGGTGCTGAAACTACACACTGGCAAAAAGAAACTGCGCAGGAAAAAAAGGAAAAAGTAGTGCCCCAGAGACCAGACAAAGAACTGTAGTGTGATGAGACAGTACTTAGTCCCTGCTGCCTGGGAGGAACGGAAGAGAGAAAGGAGGGACAAAGAGGCATGACTGACTACTGGCAAGCAAGGATTTTTGAAGGACACTGAAACAAACAAATCAAAAGCTGGGGGATGGCTTTAACCCAACATAAGAATTTACAATAGGTCTCCAGTGATCGACCTAATAAAACCCACCTCTTCAACCCTAAAGGTCGCAAGAACATTGGTGCTGAGTTAGCGATGGGTGGGAGAAGACCTGTCTATGTCTTCATTGGCTGTTCACGGGTCTCCAACCTTCTGTTCTGTCTGCTATACCCAGAGAGTATGCGTGGCATTATTACTTCTGTCTGTCTGACCGTCCTGTTTCCCACAGAAGCGGTCGCTCCTCACGCTGCTCCCCGATCTGCCTGCCACCACTGGTATCGTAGCGCCAGACTGCTGTCTGCTGCCTCGCCTCGCCTCGCTTTTGGCATGCTGCCATTTTGTTTTTGTTGTTGTTGTGTCTTCCTGCCCGGATCTCCACCCCGCGCCCGCCTCCCAGCTGATCCTCCCTCGCCCCTCCCCCCCACTATCAACATATGACCGATGCCTCTGCGCGCAGCGTTAACGCGCAGCGGTCGCGCCCCATGCGTGCCGAAGGCACGCCAAAGGTAAGCCCGTCTACGCCCGTCCGCGCCTGGACCGCGCCCAGAGCCAGCCCCCTGTCCCCTGCAATACCCATTCCACCCGCATAACATACGACGCCGCAACCCTCTCAGCCCTTAACCCCGGCCAACTCCCAAACTGCTACCAAGCCGCCCCAGGACACACCCATGGACCCTTCACCTGCTACTCCTGCAAGTTCGACGGCATCAAGACCCACACCAAATCCACAAACTCCACACAAAGATCCGCCACTAACCAACTAAAATGCATCCTGCTCAACACCCGCTCAGTCCACAGACATTCCATCGAACTCTGGAACCTACTCGACACTACATCGCCGGACGTCGCCTTCCTTACAGAAACATGGATGAACGCCTCATCAGCCCCCGACATCGCCATTGCCATCCCGGACATCTACAAGATTATCCGAAAAGACCGGATCAACCAAACAGGAGGAGGCATCGCCATCGTCCATAAGAACACCATCCGCATCACGACCAGCTCCGACGATAACCTCACTACCGCCGAACACCTTCACTTCCAGATTCACACCGACCCCAAAACCACACTCAGAGGCACCCTTATCTACAGACCCCCAGGATCCCGCTCACAATTCAGTGAAGACATCGCTGACTTCATCAGCCCACATGCCATCCCATCCGAGAACTACATGCTACTGGGAGACCTCAACTTCCACCTGGACAAGAAAAACGACAACACCACCACCACCCTTCTGGACAACATGGCCAATCTCGGACTCAAACAACTCGTTGACACCCCCACCCACTCCTCCGGACACACGCTCGACCCCATCTTCACCTCCAGCAAGCACATCTCCTTCGATCACACCACAACTCTCCACTGGACGGACCACAGCTGCGTTCACTTCCACTACAAAAAATCCACGTCCCATAACCCCCCACAACCTATTCCCCGAAGAAACTAGAACACAATCACCACCGACCAGCTCTTATCGTCGCTTCAACAAAACACTCCTGCCAATTCATCGGACCCAAACCAAGCAGCCACCAACCTCACACAATGGATCACCCACAGCGCAGACGAACTAGCACCCTTGAAAAACCATCTAATCAAGCAAGGGAACAAAAAAGCACCCTGGTTCAACGATGACCTTAAGAAAGCCAAGAAGTTCTGTCGGACACTCGAGAAAACCTGGAGAAAAAACCCTACCACTGACAACCTGGCCTCCTTCAAGAACGCCACTCGCAAACACCACCAACTCATCCGATCCACCAAGAAATCAGCATTTAAGGACCGACTTGACAACAATGCCCAAAACAGCAAGGAACTATTCAACATCGTCAAAGAATTCACTAACCCCTCCGCAGGCGCTAACGACATCACCCCCTCCGAAGGCCTCTGCGACTCTCTATCATCATTCTTCCACAATAAAATCACCGAAATACACAACAGCTTTCAAAACCAGCCCGAAGACCAGCCCACTCCACCCACCTCCGAACCAAAACCCCCCTCTAACAACCTTCGCGCCTGGAACCCAATCACCACTGAAGACACCATCCACCTGATGAATTCCATCCACTCAGGATCGCCAACCGACCCTTGCCCCCACCACATCTTCAACAAAGCAGACTCCATCATCGCACCCCATCTCCGAGACGTAATCAACTGCTCCCTCAACTCCGCCACCTTCCCAGAAAACTGGAAACATGCCGAACTCAGCGCCCTTCTGAAGAAACCCACGGCTGACCCAACCGAACTTAAAAACTACCGACCCATCTCGCTCCTCCCATTCCCCGCCAAAGTCATAGAGAAAGCCGTCAACAGTCAGCTCGCCGCCTTCCTCGAATCCAACAAATCCCTCGACTCCTCTCAATCAGGCTTCCGAGCCAAATACAGCACCGAGACCGCCCTCATCGCAGCAACAGATGACATCCGAACACTACTGGACAACGGAGAAACAGTAGCTCTCATCTTACTTGACCTCTCCGCAGCCTTCGACACAGTCTGCCATAGCACCCTCATACAACGCCTCAGCAACATCGGAGTACAAGGAAAGGCATTGGACTGGATCATATCGTTCCTCACCGGAAGAACCCAGAGAGTCCGCCTACCCCCTTTCAAATCAGAGGCCACCGAAGTCATCTGCGGCGTACCACAAGGATCATCACTCAGCCCTACCCTCTTCAACGTATACATGAGACCCCTCGCATCCATCGCGCGCCAACACAACCTCAACATCATCTCCTACGCAGACGACACCCAGCTGATCCTCTCCCTCACAAAAGACCCAAACACCGCCAAAACCAACCTACACGAAGGGATGAAAGAAGTAGCCGAATGGATGAAGAACAGCCGTTTAAAACTAAACTCGGACAAAACAGAAGTCCTCATCTTAGGACTATCCCCCTCTGCTTGGGACAACTCATAGTGGCCACCTGCCCTCGGAACCGCACCCATACCTACGGACCACGCACGTAACCTGGGCTTCATCCTAGACTCCTCCCTCTCGATGACCAGACAAGTCAACGGCGTCTCATCATCTTGCTTCAACATCCTACGAATTCTCAAAAAAATCTTCCGTTGGGATCCCCACCGAAACAAGAAAGACAGTCACCCACGCACTAGTCACAAGCCGATTGGATTACGGCAACACCCTTTACGCCGAAACCACAGCCAAACTACAGAAAAAACTCCAACGCATCCAAAACGCCTCAGCCAGGCTCATTTTGGACATCCCTCGGCAAGCTCACATTTCCGACCACCTGAAAGACCTCCATTGGCTCCCTGTCAACAAGAGAATAACGTTCTGTCTCCTCACCCACGCACACAAAGCCCTCTACGACCTAGGACCCGAATGCCTCAACACGCGTCTATCCTTCTACACCCCCTCCCGCCAACTAAGATCGTCCAATCAAGCCCTCGCCGCAATCCCGCGCATCCACAGATCCACCATGGGGGGAAGATCCTTCTCCTACTTAGCGGCTAAGACCTGGAATTCTCTCCCCACCCACCTCCGCCTCACTCAGAACCACCTCTCTTTCAGAAAGCAACTAAAAACCTGGATATACGATAAGTAATCTCACCTCCCTCCCTCAAGCGCCTTGAGACCCTCTGGGTGAGTAGTGCGCTATACAAATTCTTGAACTTGAACTTGGTTAATTAGTTGTTCTTAGTGAATGCGTGAATGTTGTGTTTTCTGAGCTACAGCCGCTACAACTTTCTTTTTGTTTGTCATGTAAGTTGGAGAATGTTGCTATACAGAGCACCTTGTAGTGTGTTTATCTGCATGTGTTGTAAGGTGTTAATAATATGTACTGGTTCTTCGGAAGTGCCTTTTTTGTGTTGACAGAAAGGAGGAACCTGTGTCGGATTATATGTGTCTATATAGCCTGCATTAGCGTCCTGGTGTCTGGAGTGTGTGATCTTAGTTTATGGATTGTTCACTTTCCACCAGTGAGTATTGGCCAGTTGCGTATTACCAAACACGCAAAGTAGGTGCCGGCCTATGGGCCCCACTCCTTTTAGGGGCCCGTGACACTTTTCAAAATCATTTGTATTTGATCTTTTAAGAAAATTATCGTCAAGCTTTCTTAAATTGCTTCTAAAAGATAGTAAACAATGAATCAACTCAAAGAAATGAAAACTTTACATTATAGACTCCAAGGTCTTGCAAAAAGGGAGACTTCCAAGATACCCTGAAAGATTTCACAGCAAACAAATTGAGGAAAGTGAATATTTAAAGATTTGTTGGTTTATTAAAATAATGTTAAAAATTATTTTTGTTTAATAACAATAATTGTTAATGTTTGGATTTGTGTAATAAAATTGGTTTATTAAAATTGTTGGTTGTGCGGGGGGGGGGGGCAAATTTCGACTGTCTAGGGGCCTCCACAGGATTTAATCCGGCACTGGTATTGGCCCAGGCCTGAAGGCTGTACAAGGTACACACTGGCTCCTGACTGTATCTGCATATAACCTATTCCTTAAGTAAAGAAGAAGAAACTCGGAAGATTCAATATACCTAATATCATCAGACATCTATTCAGACCAATGTGTCACCTGAGGAAAAACACCAGACATACACATAAAGCATACCATCAATATTGCGACCACTCAAGTGTACTTTAAACATGCAGGACAACACGACCCTCATCACACCATGCACAGGACAAGGGTCGGACTGGGCACCGAAATAAAGCTAACCAGATATTTAAAAAAGCTGCCCACATTAAAAAAACAGGCCAGTTTTGAACTTGTAAACAGACACTGTATGGGTATTTTGCTAGGAGTGGGAGATTGCATGCTTTTGTATGTGCTGCAGAAAATGCAGTGGGAATGCATCTGCTCTCACGTATGAGGAAAGGGTGGGATCTACGTCTTTGAATGACAGACATCTAAAATCATGCAGGGATGAAGTCTCCGACACCCGAAACCATGACATATGTGGTGTCACTGGCCTACAGTGTGCATACAACCCTAGACCACAATGACAATGAAGGGCTTTTAAACAGAAAGCCCTGTATCATGCATACCAGTAAAAAAGTTGATTTACTGCATGGCTTCCGTCTCCTGCTCCACAGTGAGGTAGGGCAGGTGGCCTAAAACAGACAGCCCAGACTTAATACATCTATCTATTTAACATTTTTTTTTAAATGTGTATGAATTTTAGAGGGGCACAGCCCCTGAGCCCTAAAGGAGAAACCGCCCCTGCTCCCCCACCATCTATGACCTTTTGACTTGCCTCAGTAACTGCAGCACTGAACTAAGATAACCTCCAGAACATGTCTGCTTTCTCTATATTCAGTCCACACCCAGGGTACAGGGATCATGGGAAGAGATCTGCTGCTGGAGATCAAGCACATTTTTATGTGATGGTTCTTGAGACATTAGAGGAAGCAGCTTGGGGTGCGTGCAGGCAGTTTGCTAAACTGAAATGCACATGTTTGTTGGAGCTTTCAAGGAGAGTGATGGCTTGTCTTATAGTTGCAAAGAATCTAGCATTAGGGAACTTTTTCAATGTAAGAGGCTGAAGTGAACGACGTTTAAAGGTGTCGTGTCATTTTTGTACCATGTGAAATAGGATGTTACTTAGTTGAGAAATGTTCAAACAGAAGTCACCAAACCAATTAAAGTTTTTGGAGATTGTGGCACTTTTTTTTAAAAGAGTATATTGTCTGGAACATTACATTTGCTATTTGTATAAATGATAGAAAACAATTTGCCTATATAAGATCTGGTCAGTAATGGGTTAAAGTGTATTGTTTGTATTTTCCAGGATAACAGAAAATACTGTCAAATCTCTGAAAGGCGCTTGCCGTTTTTGGACATTGCTATCGAACTTCCAATGCAAATGTCACAAATTCAAAGAAAAAATACTAAATGTGCCTAGATGAAGAAAAACAGACGCATGCGTTGTAAGGATGCATCCGAGATACATGGCGTCCTTCAGATGTACAGAAAGATTCTAAGGATGTAATTTTATTTGAGATCCTTTTTTTCTGGGAAGAAGACTATTTTCAATGTTCTATTTTGGTCAAGCTACAGTGTCCCGCCTTGCCATTCCTTTTCTTCATATTACCGTTGAATAAAGTTCTAATTAAAGTTAAACTCTGCATGGTATCTTTTTGTGTTTTGCTATGAACAAGTCAATTCCAGGTGCCTGCTTCTCATTGATCATCATGCCTCCTCATGACAACCACTTCCACATAATTTTAGATTGTAAACCTGCACATTGCAGCATTATTCTCTCTGTTAAATTTGGGTAAAGTGTAGTTGTGGAATTAACCATTTGCTTCAGTTAGTGTGCAGGATTGGCTTGAATAATAATAAAATGCACCCTTTTTGCTTTTTTTTAACATGAAAAGTTCATGTTCCTGATGTAAATAGGTATTTTTTTTATTTCAAATTAACTTTACATCATTTGTTATCCAAGTATCCAAATGTCCAGCGTAGTTGATCTTTACATTTCTCAAGGTGACTTTGATTGCCTTCAGACACATGTTTCACTGTGAGAGGTTTCAAGGCTGGCAAGAAAAGAATTTGTAAACCATAAAGATTTAAACGACATCAAGCTTTAAATCACTGTTGTGTGGTGCACTTTATACAAAACCACAAGGAAAGTGTATGTTCATTTTTTTTTTTTAAATCGTCTTCCATGGATCCAGCTCTCAGCTGAACCAATGGCCGATATCTAGAACAGGATAAGTAGGCAGGAGGCATAATATATAACATAAGAACATATGGATGCAATTAAAACAGAATGCACAGAATACTACAGGATACAACATTCCATCCCTTTAACAAAGAAAAGGTAAACATTGAATATTATAATATACTGAAAAGCAAAATCAAATAAACAGAAAGATATACAAAGCAAACGATACTGAGCACACAAAGCCTTCAATTAATCTTTTTTTTTTTTTTTAAATATGCACCCACATCTAGCAATATTCAATCATAGCATGGACCCTCATTTATGATCTCACCAGGTACACTATGAAATTGATCGTCATCATGAACTGAAATATTTCTTCCCGGAATACAAGATGGATTTCACTCCTTATTCGGTAAATCACACCTTTCTGACAAATCAACAAATGGAAATTTGCTACACAATATTAATTCCCCAGGAACACACACTGCTTTGGATATTTTGGGCAGCCCGGTAATTTTGGGCAGCCCAGACCACACTAGAAGGACCACAGAAATAAATTAAAATCAGTTTTACATTATTTGGTCTCATATGTCTTAATATGACTCAAGTACGAATCTTCACTGTGTTTTTAAAATATCTACCTGAACTATCATCATTATTTTTCATATTCTCCTTTGCACGTTTTATTGAAGAATGTAATTTGGCCATATCCACACATTCTGCCTAGCATTTTTCTTAATTGTATTTTCTATCAGGTACAAGTACAGTTCGCAATTTCCTCCCTCTTAACAACACAAAACGAGAAAACTCATTAGTAAAATGTGGAGTATTGAGATAAGTCCATATTTTTCCGTTACAAATACAACAACATCTACACCCAGGTCAGTGCAATCTGAATACCTTCCTTTAAGAAATTATTGCCACGTTCCACAGAACCATTAGATTGTGTACTGCATCAAGAAACTGTGTAATGTTTGATACTTTTTTTAAAAAACATTCTCTATACTATCAGGCACCAACTGCATTCCATTATCTGTAATTAGTTCAAACGGTGAACCTTCTAATACAAAGATTCTAGAAAGAAGTCAATAGCTTCCTGGGTACTCCTATCTACCACAAAATCATAATAAATCAATTACGAAAAATAGCCAACTAAAACAATAAGATAGCACAAATTTGGAAGTAAAGAATGTATGAGTCCTGCAAACTTCAAAGCCAACTTGTCCCCAAGCTTTATCAGGAAAATGTACAGACATCAATGGTGCATTGCTTAAAGTTTGATGCATCAATAAACTGACAGACCCTTAAAGAATTTTTCAAAATGGCTACACATTACATATATTGTGTATGCCAGCCAGCAGACGTCCTTAGCCGGTCAGCGCAGTCCTAAACTGCTCCCAAGGCACTTGCCTGACTATCGCATCACACCAGGCTGTCGCATCTCACAAAGAATATTCTTTAGTTGTTAAACACAACAACATCCAGCTCCATTAAGTACCATAGGCAGCAAACAAAGGGTGAACTGCTTTGCTGCACCTCTACCAATCATCGACTGCACAGAATAAGATCCTGCTGAAGGCTCCTTCTCACACAGGAATCTAAAATCGCCCATCCTCTAATGTGATGTGTGGTCAACTTCTTACAAAGCCACACAGAAACCGTATGTTCATGCTTTTAAATAGATGTTTATATTGAGAACATAAGTTCTGCCTCAGTGTCCATGGATCTAGGACTCAACTGAACCAACGGTCGAGACCTAGAACCAGAATGCAGGAGAAGCAAGTATGAGGAAAGTGCATGACTAATATAAAACATAAGAAGATATAAATGCAATTTAAACAGAATAGAACACTCACCCAAGTGATAGCAAGCAACGACATTCAGGAAATTTCCAAAAGCAGGATCATGGAAATCATTTCAGAAATATTTATTACTGATGTGACGGACACGCTAGAGAGTCAGTTTGAAGTGAGTCGGAAAATGAAATTCAAGGCTGTGTCGTATAGTTGATAAAGGAGTTTGACTCAGTCACTACATGCCAAAGCTAGTCTTTACAGAGATGGATATTAACCGAGACAAGGTTACTTGTCAGGTGGGGCTACAGATTGTGGAAACTCTGGACTCAATTACAAGTTACAAATAAAATATAATGTACTTTATGGACAGTCTCCCATGCTCTGATTTTCAGTGCATTATTTGCCTTTGTGGACTAAGATAAACCTAAAAGGACCTTTAAAGCACTAAAATGTAGTCAGTTGAGCACTGTATGGAAAACAAATTACATCACAAACAGCTTCACAGTAGTTCAAGGGAAAGAGGGAATGCGATAGGGAGTGATAAGTTAAGTAGGGTTTGGAGGGTTCAGGAGCACCAATAAAGCAGTAAATTGAGCAAAAAGGCTTGAGTGTAAAAAAGGGAAGAATTGGTAATGAGTAAGCAAGTTTAATTCTGAGGAACATGGATCCAGTTCAAAAAATGCATTTTGTAGTACATAAAGTAATACTATGGTAGTACTACGTAGTTACTTATTACAAAATGCAATTCACAAACCTACAAGTGTAAATCTCCACATCCACCTCTCCTATCTTTTCTTTGTGGAGATCATCACACATGTACGTCTACTGCTTAGGGCCCGATTCTTATGCGGTTAGGAAATCTTCCAGATCGAATCGGTTTGGATATGGTTTCCGAACGACTCGGATCGGGAGAGTCTGAACGACCGAGTATGATGCATCCGGATGCTTCCAGATACGATTTGTTTGGACTCCCATTGACTTATATGGGAGCCTATGTTCCTAACCGCATCGTAATCTGGCCCTCGGTTGGTAAGACACGTATCCGATCCGATTCGGAAGGAGCAAATGCCGTTAGGAGGCCTTCCTAACCGCATCGTATTCGGGCCCTGAGTGGGAATGCTTTCCTAACTGCACCTGAATCGGGCCCTAAGTAGTGAATGTGGCAGGGACCAGGGGGAGCGGCAAGAAAAAGGTGAACCCTCAACTACTAAATGGGATTCAAGATGAGTAAAGGGGGGGCTCTGGAGGGCTAAAAGGGTTTTAGGGAGGGACACATACACACAGAAGGGTAAGCCCATTGCTAACCACAAACGGCCCTTCTAAAGTTACTACAGCCAAAAAGGCTGTACCAAATAATGGAGTCAGAGACTTAAAATAGAACCCCGTAGGAAATAATAGTAAAATTAGCAAATTTATTTTACTTAAAAAATGATATATCAATCAATTAGCATTTGTAGAGCGCAGCACTGTCACCCCTGGGGGTATTTGAATGCTGGGGTGTGAGGTCTCAGTCGAAAAACCAGGTCGAGAGAGAAGGAACAAGCAGAAAAAGGTAAAACAGAGGGCACAAAAATGAGCAGGAAAAAGAAAAACACGGCAGAAAAGCAAGACGAAAAGGCAAAACAGAGATAGGAATGAGCAGAGGAGTCACAAACAGAGGGCATCAGGTAGACAGGCAGCAGAGGGTAGCGGATTGCGGGCAAGCTGGACAGGAGAATTTTCACAGGGGACCTGAAACGAAGACTTGCTGAAGGGGTTCATACCATGGCCTCCACTAAGTAGCTCCTGGGGAAGGGGCGGGGCGCTTGGTGGCAGGAGGAGGGAAATGGCGGAAATAGGGAAGAAACAAGCAAAAAAATGCAAAACAGTGCAGAAAAACAAGCAGAAAAGGCAAAACCGGGGCAGAAAACCAAGCAGAAAAGGCAAAACTGAGGGCAGAAAAACAAGGAGAAAAGGCAAAATGGAGGGCAGAAAAACGAGCACAAAAGCCAAACAGAGCAGAAGAGGGCAAAACAGAGGGCAGAAAAATGAGCTTAAGAGGCAAAATGGAGGGCAGAAAAAAAAGCAGGAAAGGCAAGTACATCCTGAAGGAAGGGAGGGCCCTGGGTGGAGGGAGAAAGGAAACAGTAGGAGGAGGGAAACAGTGAGAAGAGGGATGAAACAAGCAGAAAAAGGCAAAGCAGGGCAGAAAACAAGCAGAAAAGGCAAAATGGAGGGCAGAAAAAAGTGCAGAAGATGGCAGGAACAATCAAAAAAGGCAAAACAGAGCAGTAAAACAAGCAGAAAGGCAAAGCAGAGGGCTGATAAATTTAGCAGAAAAGGCAATACAGAGCAGAAGAGGGGGGACAAAATAGCAGAAAGGGCAAAATAGAGGGCAGAAAATCTAGCAGAAAAAGGCAAAACAGGGGGCAGGGAAAGCGAGTAGAAAGGCAAAACAGAGCAAGAAACTAACATTGGGCACAAACAGGGCAGGAGAGAGACAGGCAGCAGAGGGTAGCGGACTGCAGGCAAGCTGAACAGGAGAACTGTCGCAGGGGGAGCCAACATTAATTTAATGTTACACATTTATAAAGAAAAAATAAATACAATTTTGTGCCAAAATGTTTAACTATTTTTTATGTTTAAAGTAATTCTACGCATAAAATGTTTATTCTTTTACACATACTGATTAGATAAACATTTTATTTTAGGTGCCTTTATTTAGGATTTATATCAGAATGATACATTCAGCAGTTCAAAAACCAAGTTTAAAACAAAGAACTTCTCCATACTGGTTATCATTATTACTCATTAGATCTCCGCCATTACATCACATCAGTGTTTTATCATGTTTAGGACTCCATTTCTGGGTTTCCCTTCCCACCTCCCTCACTCCCATTGTATCCCACATCAAGATCAATCACTTTGTACCCCTCTAACATCAAACCTTTAATTTTTTTTTTTTTAATTAAATCTGTTTATTGGTATTTGTAAATTCAACAATACAAAAGGCACTGCTTTACAATCAGAATTGCTCTTCAGTCATTCACAGGGATTAAGACATCAACAGTATGATTCATCAGAGGCAGCATGACAGTGCAATTAAAGTGGTTTTGAGCGGGACACCAATGCCCGGGTGTGCCTGCCGAATAGAAAACAGGAGTCAGCTCTTCACCTCTTTATGAGGAGAAGGACAAGCATTGCATATCCATCCCAGCCCCAAATGATTAGCATGTGCAATAGAACAAAACAACTAACTACGACACTATTGCCAGGTTACATTGCTGTTCGCCCCAGCACTCAGCCCCATCAGCCCAGACCCCCTCCTCCCCCTCCGCTCCCACCCAGGTGACCCGCAAGATTCTGCATCAGACGTTGCATCGCCGCCGTGTCGCGCATTGCACCTAAGGGTATGTCTGCCATGGTGTTGCCAGTTCCCACGCCCCTCCCGCTTGTGGCGTCAGTTTAGGTCCCCGCCGCCCCTTCCTCCGCAGCAGCTCCAGGCTCCAGCATAGTGTTTAGCATGTGTACCCATCTCTCTGCCATAGGCTCCTTACGGAGACCCATAGTTTCCTCCCTCCGGATGGCTGTCCATTCCGCGCGCGCCCACGACGAGAATGACAGGATCCACACCCTCGTGGCGGGTGGGTCCCTCGTCCTCCATCTCTTGGTGAGGAGACGGACTGCCGTCACCAGTCCTAAGTCGAGGGATCTGGACGACGCCTTGTCCCTAGGCGGCATTTTGAAGTGGTGTAGGAGACACTCAGGCCAATTGCAAGGGATGGTGCGGCCCTTGCTCCGTGTAAGTAGTGCATGAATGTCCCTCCAGTAGGTGCCGAGGCACGGACAATGCCACAGAATGTGAAGAAGTTCTGCGTTCACTTCCCCACATCTGGGGCAAGATGCGTCCGCTCTGTGGAAGTATTTATTTATTAGGTCTGGGGTCAGGTAGGCCCTGTGCACTATGTATACTTGGATTTGGCGGAACCTCGCATTTCTGGGGATGCGGACCGGGCTTTTTAGAATCTTTTCCCATTCTTTGTCTGCGAACGCTCGTCCCATGTCTCTCTCCCATTTCACCCGTAGTGGGGTTAGGTCCTGCTCTGTATGTGCCCGTAGGGAAGCAGCAAACCATCTGACTAAGTGCCTGCCCTTGCCCATAACGTGCAGGTACTGCATCGTCAAATGTTGTGCCGGTTCTTCCGCGACATCGCCCCATTTAGCCGCCATGTGCGCTGTTACGGACCTGTGCATTAGGAAGCCCCCGGGGGGGAGCCCAGCGTCCGCGACTAGCGTCTCATAGGGTATCAATACTCCATCCTGGTACAGGTCGCCTAGTGTCTGGACATCCATCGCATGCCATTGCTCTAACATGGAGTGCGTGAGCGTCCCCCCACCGCCGGGGGAACCTTCCAGGGGCACAGCAGGCGCATAAGAGCGCACCCCTCTCGTGAGGTACAGTGCCCTGCGGAAGCATTTGAATGCTACCGCCAACAGTAGTGGGGTGGGGCGCGTTGGCACCGCCAGTGGATGAAATAGCGCAATGATCCGCTCCAGCGTATACGATGGGTGAGCTGTAGCGGTATCCTCTCTTCCCCTGTCCGCCAGCCAGTGGGCGACCCATTGGAGCTGTGCCGCTAAGTAATAGTGTTCAAAGCAGGGAGCCGCTAGCCCGCTCCTGTCCGTGGGCAAAAAGAATTTCCCAAGCGCGAGGCGGTGCCGAGATGCACCCCAGACAAAGTCTCGTAAAATCCTATTGAGATTAGAGAAAAAGGACGCCGGCAGGAAGAGTGGGAGGTTTGCGAAGTAGTAGAGGAGGCGAGGAAGCATCACCATTTTAGCGAGGGCCACTCTGCCTGTGGGCGACAGCGGAAGTGTAGACCAGAAGCTTATCTGGGCCCGGAGCGCCGTCACTGCTCTTCCCAGGTTCCCGTCTAGCAGGTCTGTCTACTGGCGGTAAATCTGGATCCCCAGATATTTAAACGTGGCCTCCTGCCACTGGACTCTTGTGCCGTGGAGACTGTACTCCGGGTCCGTCACGTCGTGGAGACTGTACTCCGGGTCCGTCACGCCCTCTCTAAACGCATAGAGGCACGACTTGCCCGCATTGACTCGGAGCCCCGAGAGATCGGCGAAGCGGGCCAGTAAAGAGGCCAGTGAGTCCGGTATGTGACTCACGTCTCGGACAAAGACCAGTAAATCATCAGCGTACAGCGACACTTGATGAACCCCATCGTCCAGCGGGATACCATCCGCCAGGTGCTGTCTAATGGCCGCAGCCAAGGGCTGTATTGCCAAAGCGAAGAAGAGCGGCGACAGGGGGCAACCCTGCCGGGTCCCTCTACCCACCGCCACCGCCTCAGAGACATAGGGTCCCATCCGAACACGGACCACGGGGTTGTTGTACAGAAGCCCCACCATCTGCAGGAAATTGTCGTCTAACCCATACGCCACCAGCACTGCCGACAGGTATCCCCACTCCAGGCAGTCAAAAGCCTTTGTTAAGTCTAGCACCAGACATCCCGCCCTGGGCCAGGCCGACGTTGCCTCCGCAGCCACCCGGAAGTACCTCCTGAGGTTCAGGGATGTGGACCTTGCCGGTACGAAACCATTCTGATCCGGGTGCACTAAATGCGAGACCACCGGTGCCAGTCGCTCTGCAAGGAGCTTTCCGAACACCTTGTAGTCGATGTTCAGCATCGCCAGCGGGCGGTAGGGGCCTAAGGACATGGGATCTCTGTCTGGCTTGGGTAGGGACACTAGAAACGCTTCCCTCAGGGAAGGTGGGAGCCGGCCAACGTCCACTGACGCCCTATACATCCTGAGGAGCTGAGGCGCCAGGATATCGCTGTGTGCTTTGTAATATTCAGCCGGAAGGCCGTCCGGCCCCGGCGTCTTTCCGGACGCCAGTGCTCGGATTGCGTCCCCCACTTCCTCCAAGGACAGCGGCGCACCAAGTTCCTCATTTTGGCTGTCCTCAATAGTAGGCAGGGTGACCGAGTCCAAAAACCCTGTTAGCCTGTGTGTGTGGCCGGTACTGCGCGACCTGTAGAGCTCCCGGTAGTGGTCCGTCAGCGCCCGGTGGATTTCGCGCTGCGTGTACACCACCGACCTATCGTTTGATCGGATGGCACCAATCGGAGCCCTGCGGTGTGCTTTTCGGACCAGCCAAGCTAGCAAGCGGCCAGCCCTGTCCGCCTGTGAGTGTGTTCTGGCCGTGTGGGCTGCGTAGTTGTGGCACCTCAGCCGTTCAAGTAGGACCGCGTGCTCACCACGTAGCTCCCCCAGTGAACGCGCGTGCTCGCCGGCACCCTCTCCCTCTCTTTCATAGTGCAGAAGCTCAGATTCGATACAGGTTAGGGACTCAGACACCTGCGCGCGGATATTCCACGTGGCACCCAGGCAGTGCCCGCGGATAGTCACCTTGTGGGCGTCCCACTCCACCCCCGGATCGCTCGCTGTGCCTTCATTATCTTCAAAATAAGAAAGGATGGCTGTGCCCAGGGATGACCTAAATTCAGTGTCCTCTAACGCTGCAGGCTGTAGTCGCCAGGTGGGCACCGGGGGTCTATCCGCCTCCCAGTTAAGCTGAAAGTAGAGGGGATTGTGGTCTGAGTGTGTCCTTCCTAAGTACTCAGTCTTGGACAGTAGCGGGAGTAGGGACTGGGAACCCACTATGCGGTCCAGGCGAACGTGGAGGCCGTGCACAGCCGAATAATACGAGTATATTTTGTCCGCAGGGTGTTGTGTGCGCCAAAGATCATGTATGTCCCAGTGTACCAACCAGGTCCTAAAGGCTTGTGCTGTTGATGTCGCTGCCGCTGCGCGCAGGGGTGGGAAGGAGCGGTCTAGGTGCGTGTTAGAAAGGCGGTCCCTGGGGAGGCAGAAGATGTCTGACTGACCACCCCGAGACCCCCCTCTCCTTATGGAAGTGGCTGAGCGCCGTCGAGAGGCCTCCTGGATGGGGGTCCTCTCCTAGAATCGTCACAGCAGAGCAATCACCCCACTACAAAGGGACACCACACAAGAGGGTAACTTCTTAGAATCTTTATCAGCAATAACGACTGGTTCTTTCGGCAATATGTACAAACGGATCGAGGGATCCTTAGAGTCTCGGTAACTGGGGGAAAAGGGTAGCGGGACAGTCTTGGTACCAGTCTGGCACAGGGATACCCTACGCTCAGCTCTCAATCCTCGAGCTGGGGGGTTCCGCGAGGTAGGGCCGTGGCAGCGCCAGCAGGCTCCAAAGATGGTTTCAACGAGGTTGGGCCGCGGCAGCACCAGCAGAACTCCAAAGATGGTTTCAGCGAGGTTGGGCCGCGGCAGCGCCAGCAGACTCCAAAGATGGTTTCAGCGAGGTTGGGCCGCGGCAGCGCCAGCAGGACTCCAAAGATGGTTTCAGTGAGGTTGGGCCGCGGCAGCGCCAGCAGGCTCCAGAGATTCAGGGTTCAAAGTAGCGAGTTCTTCGCAGGGTCAGTCGCGACAGCGTCAGCAGGGCTCTCGACTCCAGGATACAACTGCCGACCCATTCCAGAGCTGCCCCAGATATAGGTCTGGAGTCCTTTAATGTCCGGACCCTCGCGCCTGGGGGTCAGAGGGGCCGGGATGAGAGCGCCCAGACACCCAGCAGGGAGGTGGAGCCAGCGCCCAGGGAGGCCGGAGGGCGATCGAAACCAGGCGTCCGGGGACGGCTGGGGGCCCAGCGAAACCCCCCTCCTCCTTGATCCGTCAAGTGGCCGCTTTACCACCTGGTTGGATCTTGGTGCCTCAATGTCGGGGCTTCGCGGGGGCTGTGGCCGAGGTCGGGCCGCGGTCACGTGGTCTGGACGTGGAGGGTCCGAGATGGAGTCGGGGCCTGAAATGGTGGCCCAGGATTGGGGTCGGATCTTTAGGCCGGGGGACAGGGGTCGATGCTGTCCAGGGCCCGCCATACAGGAGGAGTGTGACCACGCCACGAGGCCGGGTACAACAGTGCGTGTCTAAAACCATGTTAAAGTCGCCACCTAGCAGCCAGGGAAGGCCCGCATATCTCTGGAGGACCGGGTTGAGGGATGCCAGGAAAGCGGGTTGGTCTGTGTTGGGGGCATAGATGGAACCCAGCAGTATCTCCTGCCCGTTAAGCCTACCCCTAACAAAAGAGTACCACCCGTCAGTGTCTACTTGCGCGTCAGTGTATGTAAAGGGGACGCCAGCTCTCACCCATATCAGGGTACCACGCGCTTGCGAGGAGTAAGTCGTGCCATGTATCTGCCCCCTCCAGCGCCTGCGGAGCCTGTCCAGCTCCACCTGGGTCATATGCGTTTCCTGGAGGAGCGCAATCCCCACCCGGTGTCGCTGCATATAAGCGAATATCGAGTATCTACGCGACGGGGTATGCATACCGCGGACATTCCATGTCATAATGGTGGTGTTGGCCATGGCGTGTGTTGTAGTGTAGCCATCTGGGGGGTTGGGGGGGTCGACCCGCCGGGCCGGGGGTCGGGCTTGTGCTGGGTGTTCGCTAAGTGTCGCTCCTGAAATATGTGAACTAATAGAAACATGGTAACTCAACGGGCGGTTTCCCAACGGGGCAAACGTCCAAACTTGATAGGTAAGTGCTCTTCAAGGCAACATGTCCTCGATTCGAGTGCGTGTGGGGAAGCGCGCAGTCAGTAGCTTATCGTACTACGCCCTCACCCAGGGCCCTCAAACTTGTGGAGGTGTTCATGAAGGTATCAATCGATGGTTCACGCCAGATCGGCCCTGGGTAGCCCATGGGGTGGTGTACGCGCTGAGCGCCCAACTCCTCCCCCCGCCGGGCACGGCTAGGCGCCTGCAGTGTGGGACGCGCCTGGCATCGGGGGCCCGCCACCTGCGCTAGCAACACATCTGGCAAGCAATGAAAGGATACAATATGCAGTGCATTCAATTCGGACAATACATCTGGTCGTTCCAAGTCCGTCCCAGTTCACACTATGAAGTCCGCTGTCTGGGGCGTGACCGTAGGCATAACAATATCATCCGACAGCACCGTGGACGGCGACGACGGACCGCTGGCTTGTGCTTCACTCAACTGTCCATGGTCCAGGCCGTTGCCTGTGTTCCCTGCACCCAGCTTCGCAACCGCCTCTAGGGCCTCCTGTCGCTCCTGTCGCATTTTCTCCGGTCTTGGGGCGGCCTGTCCTAAGCCTGCGCTCCGCCGGGTCCCCCTCTTCCTCCGCCGCCTCCTAGAGCGCTGCTCCTGCCAGCCACCTTCATCTGGGCCTGTCGGTCGCGGCCCCGACCATTGTCCCGTTTCCTCTAGCCAGTCCCAAACCTCTGACGGGGCCTCGAAGAAGCGCGAGCCCTCCTTGGTGATCACTCTCAAGCGGGAGGGGAAGAGCAGCGAATAGGGCAGGTCTAGCTCCCTATGATGCTTCTTCACTGCCAGGTACGAGCCACGCCTCTTCTGTACTGTCGCCGTGTAGTCCGGAAAGAACAAGACTTGGGTGTTGCCCACTTTGAGGTCTCCCATCTTCCGGGTCTCGCGGAGCCCTGCATCGCGGTCTCGATAGTTGAGGAGTTTAAATAGGAACGGACGGGGCCGAGTTCCAGGCCTCTGGGCTTGCGCTGGCACCCTATGTGCCCTTTCCACTACAAATTGCGGCAATAGTGTCCCAACTGGCAGAAGAGCCCGCAGCCAGTCTTCCACGTAGTGTTCGGGGCTCGTCCCTTCTTCCCCCTCCGGTAGACCCACTACCCGAACGTTGCTGCGCCGGGAACGCCCTTCCGCGTCCTCGGCGCGATCCTCCAACACGTGAACTCTGTCAATTAGGTCCTGCAAAGCAGAGGCATGGCTGTGCACCACCGGCTGCAGTTTCTGGACCGTTTGGCGCTGCGCGGCAACTGACTCCGATAGTTTGCGATGGTCCGCATGCAGCAGCGTGAAGTCGGAGGTGACTTTGTCGAGTCGCGCTTCCAGGGAGGTCTTGGTTTGTACCAGGGTATTTCCAATACGCTCCACCGCTGCCAAGACCGTGTCCAACTTGGCTGCCAGAGCTGATACAGGCTCCATCTCCATCGGCTGCTGAGCTTGTGGCGGGTCGGGCCGCCCGGGCCCTGCAGCTTCGACTGCGACTTATCTCTCAGCCTGCCCATGGCGAGCTGCTGCGCCGTGGGCATCAACACCCCCGACGGTGGACCACCAGCAGCGGCGGCAAGGCGCACAAACCCACCAGGCTCTCTGCACTCGCCGGAGGGTCAATGTAACGTGGCAACCAGTGATTGTCGGGCCCAAGCGCACCCACCTCAGTAAAACGCGTTGTTGTGTCTTTGGAGGGTGGTCCAGCGTCGAGTCTCAGATTGTGTGCCTCACTCCCAGGGGGTATGCAGGCGGAACTCGCAGGCGGCTCACCACTGCACCCTTCCCGGGTCCTCACCGCCAACTCAGCCTGAGTGTCCCGATGCATCAACAGGCGGCATACACAGGGGGGTGCGGTCCGCAAGCGGGGGCCTCACCTCCTGTGGGCGGCCTAGGTGGTTCCCGGGGCAGGGCGGTGCGTTCAGCTGCCCGCCTCGACTTCTTCGCCGCTCTGCCCTGGCCTTCGCCGCTCCCACCATGCCTCCGCTACTCTCAAATGTTCCACCGCCAGGCTAGAGGCAAGCGTGTAGTCCGCACCTCTGTAGCCGGGGTCGTATGCAGATGGACGCGTGGGGGTCTCCAGCCGTGGGCGTCTTTGAAGGGGCAGCCCGGGACTGTGCGCTGGTTGGCTCCGAGGTCACGGCGCGTGCCCCGTGCTGCAGACCGGTGAGGGCTGTAGGCAGGAATGTCTCACTGGAAACCCCCCGGGGCATCAGCACAGGCGGGCTCCTCTGCCCTGCAGTAATTACGCTGTGTCTGATCTGGACGGCGCGGCCGGGAGCCCAACGTTGAATCAGCAGGGGGCAGGGGGGCCTCTCACTGCGTGTGCTCCCAAAATGGCGCCTAAAACAAAATGTCACCTCTTTGGTGCAGTCCAGTGGCTGTCTCACCCCAGCATCGCCGCTGCCGCCCACCACCGCCTTGCCGTGTCTCTCAGCCGGTCCTGCGTCCCTAGGCACCTCAAAGCTCCCGCCGGTCACGGCTCTGCACCAGCACTGGGTCGCCTCTCGATCGCCCGTCACTGGGCCCCGCAGCACACCTCAGGGACTGCAGCAGTCTGGCCGGTACTCGCACCGGACCGTCTGTGGAGAAGCGGGACTCTCCCCCTCCGCTGCGCGTCTCCGGGGTCCCGCCAGTGACCGAGTCTGCACCTTCCCAACTCGCCCCGGCCCACAGCAATGCCGCCGCTCAGCCGCTCTCCTTCCGGCTCCCTGCGCGAGCCGCTCCGGGCTCCTCCTCCCAGCCTGCCAGCGGCTAAGCGGATCAATCGATCACCCGGTCCTCAGTGCCTCCCCAGAGGGTTTCGTAGCCCGCAGCTGCGGCCGGGGTTCCTCCGCTACTTCCGCGGTGCCTGATTCAGGGCCCCTCCTCCCTTGTTCGAGATCCTGGTGACCATCGCGCCCTCGCCACGTTTGCCCGCGGCGCTCAGGCAGTGGCGCGTTCCCGGCTCCCCGGCCGTGCCCCAGGGGTTTGGACACACCGATGGGGTCTCCAGGCGATCCCGCAACCATTCCGCCTGGCACTGGTAAGCTCAGGTCACTCCATCCGATGGAATGCAGGATAAGTTGGGCCCTCAGTGGCAGAGCTCTAGCAAGTGGCGTCCGCCATGTTGCCCGGCTGGCCACGCCCCCCCTAACATCAAACCTTTAATGCTATTAAACTGAGTATCCGTTCCAAGTGCACTATAAACTGTCCTCTGCGCTCTCCAGCCGGCCTGTGATTTTACCTTCCATTCCCCACCTCGTCTCATGGTTGTCCCTGAGCCGAGACTGCACAACACATACATTTACATTACAGGGGATCATGGGTCGCTTTCGGGTTCGTCTGCTGACTGTGGTGGTTCACAGATTGTTCCACGTGATTCGTTCCATTTCCCCCATATCCTAGACCACTTTCTGGGGCAGCCTCTATGTAAATAGACCGCCCTTTCAGCCACCATCGCTATGTCCATATCATTTTCCCACTGTGTTCGTGTGGGGGCTACACCAGAACCCCAGTTTCTTGCTATATTTCTTTTTGCTACTGCTAATCCCAGCGTTGCCCAGGTTTGTAGAGCCCGGTTGAGGTCCGTAGGCTTCCAGATGTGAAGGAGACAACACCCCGGGTCCAGCCGAAGTTCAGCCTCGCCCACCTCTGAGATCTCAGTGAGTACTCGTTTCCAGTATATTTGTATGACAGGACAGTCCCAGAGGATGTGGTAACACGTTTCTCTCTGACCGCAACCCCGTAAACAAAGTGGATCAGGGATATGGCCCAGCCTATGCAGTAGCGTACGTGGGTAGTACACTCTGTGTAGTATTTTGAGCTGGATTAGTTTTAGTCGTTGTGAGAAGTTGGCCTGATATATGATGTTCACTAATTCTAGTGATCACCTTATATCAGTCCAAACAACCCTTATGGTGATTGGTTGTAAAGTCAACCTGATAGACCAGCTATCCTAGTAGCGTGGACAAAAGCAGTCTTTAGGCTAAACTCTTTTGGCATGTGAAGCCAGCTGTTTTACCACAATATAACCCCTTGAATACCAGATGAAAGGACACCACACAGGTTGTTATGAAAATAAACGATATATTTATTAATAACAACACCTCTGAACTCTTTATGAGGTCAGAGGGCTAAGCACATGACAATACTACAACAGAAATACGAGTTCGCACAATATCTACAAGTGTGCCTGAGGGGCACGGCAAACCATCTACTCAAAACAATGGAATGCGAGGAAGGAAAGTACTGTAAGGAGATCCAGAGGCTGGAGGATCGCTGGGACTACGCTACAAACTAGGTAAGTAAGGAGCACGAGGCCCACGGGACTCACGTGCAGAGTGGGAACTCTCACGCGGGATGCGTACCAACGTCTATGGATGCTACAGTTTAGAAAGTTACGGATTCCGGACGAACCCGGCTGGATGGAGGGAAAACAACAGTGGACCTGGACACTAGGATAGTGGACACAGACTTCAGCACCTAGAAGTTTTAGTTACCTAACCCACAGGCTGCGGGTGCATAGGGCTGAAGTTGCGTCGGGTTTGCTGTGTTGATCCCGGTGATACCTGAAACAAGAAGTTGCTGGCAGGCAGCCAGATGGAGGAGTCCGGTGGTTCCAAGGATGGAACTGGAAGGAAGAAGTCCTGAAAGGGAAGGGGACAGAGTCTTGGTCACTAGCCAGTGACGGTGCTGGAACCAGGAGGGAACCAGGTGCTGTCGCCGCAGTCAGGTGAAGGAAGGGTCGCTTCTCTCTGTAGCTGCGCGGACCAGGAGCTGCTCTTCACGACCAGGCTGGAGGCACGAGCTGTCCCACGTAGTCTGCTGCTGTTGGCGGTGTCGGATCGTCGATCTGGACAACAGGCCTTGGCTAATGCAAGCCACGCGGTGGAACAGAGATGGCGTCTGGTGTGGACCAGGAGGGTCCGGGGTGCTTCTCTTTCACAAGGAAGCAAGGGCCAGTCTGGGGGACCAGGCTAGCAGTGTCGAAATCTTCGGGTCTTCGTCTCAGAGGTCACTAGCCAGCCGGCAAGTGACCAGACAACAGGAAAGGCAGCAACCAGGCAAAAGGGCCCCACGCAGATCACGGGGATGCTGGTCTTTGGTGCAGGAGCTGCGTCGGTGTGGGGCTTCTCAGTCCCCAATGCACTCACTCGAGAGTCACTCGAGGGTCGTGCTGGAAGCGCTGTGCAGGTTTCTTCAAGATGGCCGTCTCCACGTTGCTCGTCGCACCCACGGGTCCCAGCTGTGCTGTGGATGTGGGTAGAGGTCAGAGAGGTCCGGGTCTTGTCGAGCTGGATCGTCGGATTCCGGGCTGGAAGGACTTTGCAGCAAACCGCACAGAAGCTTAATGGTGCCTGCGAAGCAGCATGGTCACTCCCTGACCATAGGGGAGATTCTTCAGTCTTCTGGTGTCCAGGAGGTCGAAGGTCAAGAGTTCTTTGTGGAAGTTGTCAAGAGTAATCTAATCTAGAATGGGACCAGCTCCTACCTTTATTCAGCTAAAGGGGGCTGCACTACGACTAGGTCCCTCCCCTGGGTGGGACCAGGAAGGGGGGTGGTTACACCCCCTATCCTTTGTCCAGTTTCACGCCAGAGCTGGGGCTGGAGTGCCCAAGCAACTGGTTGGAACCTGTGTATGCACAGGGCACCTTGTGTGCCCCAGGCATGTCTCATTCCTTTCAGCCTTGGCCTACCTAATACACAAAATCCTGTCTGGGGTGGTGCTAGCACCTCCCAAGGCAGGAAACCCTTTGTCTGAGCCTCCCTCGCTGGAAGGACTCCCAGCAGCAGGAGGCCAGACTTGTGTCTGTGGTGGCAGCATCCATTTTGTGATGCTGAGGCTTGAGTTAACTTTAACCGGGGTTTACAGTTACATACATGTCGTGTCCCTCTAGAAGGGTGGAATGCTAACCCCGTCGCCAGAATTGGCGAGGGGTTAGTATTCCAATTCGTATGACACCTTACTCGACATGTTTTGATAATGCTATGCCAAAGTTAGCATTTAACCGCGAGGATTATAATGCACTTAAGAGTATATGGTATAGCGTTATCATGGAACAGCTATTAGGACTTGGTTCCGCAAGCTGCAAACGGGCTCAACTCATGCCAGAGCACCATCTCACATAATTCCAAGCACTCTGCCTTCAGGATTGACAAGGCCTGCCATAGGAGTGGCTGATAGGAATATATGTGTCCATTTTAGGGTTAGATATAGGAATACTATATCTAAAGCAAAGGGTGATTACACCACCTTGCCCCAGCTGTCGTGCAGCCAGTTGTGTCAGATTTGGGTGGCCATCCAGGGGTGGCATAATACATGCTGCAGCCCCTGGTAGGCCTTGGGTACACCTATGCCCTGGATACCTAAGGTATACTGTACAGGGACTGATAAGGTGGCCCAGTACCAATTGGTAAATGCACCTAAGGTACATGGTTGTAATTTATAGAGAGAACAGCTAGGCTGTGGGTCTGATTAGCAGGCCCACAGCCAGGGAAAGTCGTAAACCAGTGAAGCAAAAAGCAAAAATCTGGGGTGGCCATGGGATTGCAGACCCTACTCTCCTACATAACCCCCCCCCCCACACTTAGGGACATTAAACTAACCTTGACCAGGTGAGTCTTCTGTTTCTAAGTGGAAGTACCTGGAGAGACCATCTGCATTACCATGGTCAGTCCCTGGGCGGTGCTCCACTGTAAAGTCCATCCCCTGTAGGGAAATGGACCACCTAAGAAGTTTGGGGTTTTCACCCTTTATTTGATTTAGCCATAAGAGGGGCTTATGGTCGGTCTGAATCTTGAAGTGAGTACCAAACAAGTATGGCCTCAACTTCTTCAGGGCCCAAACCACAGCAAAGGCCTCCCTCTCAATAGCTGACCAACGTTTCTCTCTAGGGGTCAGCCTTCTACCTATAAAAGCAATGGGCTGGTCATGACCATCAATATTCAGCTGAGATAGAACAGCTCCCACACCCAACTCAGAAGCATCTGTTTGGACAATGAAAAGTTTGGAGTAGTCTGGACTCTTGAGAATAGGTGCAGTGCACATGGCCTGCTTTAGGTCATCGAATGCCTTCTGACAGCTAACTGTCCACTGAACTTTCTTTGGCATTTTCTTACTTGTCAGGTCATTAAGTGGAGTCACAATGGTTCCATAATTTCTGACAAATTTCCTGTAATAACCAGACAGGCCCAAGAAAGCTCTGACCTGTGTCTGGGTGGTTGGAGGAGCCTAGTCCTTTATGGCCTGTATCTTGCTCTCCAGAGGTTGAACTTGGCCTCCACCTACAAGGTGGCCCAAGTATACAACTTGACTCTGCCCTATCTGGCACTTAGTAGCCTTGATAATGAGGCCTGCCTTTTGCAGGGCCTCTAAAACTTTCCTTAGGTGGATCAGGTGATCCTCCCAGGTGGAGCTAAAGACAGCTATATCATCTAGATATGCTGCACAGAAGTCATCCAACCCAGTGAGAACTTGGTTCACCAACCTTTGAAAAGTGGCAGGTGCATTTTTCAAACCAAAGGGCATCACCACAAATTGGTAATGACCTCCTGGGGTAGAAAATGCTGTTTTGGCCTTGGCATCCTCAGCTAACCTGATTTGCCAATAACCAGCTGTCAGGTCAAATGTACTCAAGAACTTGGCAGAAGCCAATCTGTCAATGAGTTCATCTGCTCTTGGTATTGGATGGGCATCTGTCTTAGTGACAGCATTGAGACCCCTGTAGTCTACGCAAAACCTCATCTCTCTCGTACCATCCTGGGTGTGAGGTTTAGGCACTAGAACTACAGGACTAGCCCAAGGGCTCTCTGAGGGTTCAATAACTCCCAATTCCAACATCTTTTGTACTTCAGTTTTTATGCAGTCCCTGACGTGGTCAGGTTGCCTGTAGATTTTACTCTTTATAGGCAGACTGTCTCCAGTGTCCACCTCATGTGTGCACCAGTTTGTCTGACTGGGGGTCAGAGAAAACATTTGTCTGAAGGATTGAAGGACTTGCTTACAATCCTTTTTTTTTTTTTTTTTTTTGGTTAAAGACTTTTATTGAGCAATAAAATAAGAATTACAGAGATGGGCCCACAACCACACGGGATGGCCGCTAATAGCAACGCACAACATAGAAGCAAACGATCACTACCGTGGCCAGGCACAAAGCATATACCAATTATTGCTCAAAGCATAGGACAGGACATAACAATTTTCTGTATTAGTCATAAAAACAACAAACTCTAAACAAGGCGAATGCACATTAATCAGGTCAGCCCAGAAGGCGGAGGGGAAAGCCACTAATCAGGAAGACAAAAGCAAATCAATGGGACTCGGCAAGGCCGGGGGGGGGTGCCAGCGGGGAGGGCAGGAAAATCCTAAAACAACATGAAAAATTTTCGGGAACGTCAGCCTAGGGAGATAGGGTAACATCGGGAGTGTCAACCAAGGGAGGGGTACAAATATCTCCACGATACGCATTCCACTGACCCCAAATCCTCGCCCACGCCCTGGGTCTGCCCCTAGCCACATAGACGGTCTTCTCGACGAACATGGACCAGTCCATGTTATCCTCCCACACCGAGACCTCGGGAGGCCTGGATGCGCCCCAGAGTTGCGCAATGTCCCGCTTCGCGACTATGTATCCCAAGGTCGCCCATCTGGTCTGGGCCACAGAATAGTCGGTGGGTTCCCATACGTTCAACAGGCATCGTCGGGCCTCAGGCCGCAGGGTAATACCAGTTACAACAGTCATCACCGCAAGCACATCAATCCAGTAGGCTGCTACCACCGGGCACTCCCAAAGAATATGCAGAAATGTAGCACTCATCCCACAACCACGCTTGCATAAGCCATCTGGGGAAAAACCCATCACAACCAGACGCGGACCAGTTACATACACCCGGTGGAGGATCTTAAGTTGAACCAAACGAAGACGGGCGGGGATGGCGACCTCTTTCGGAGAAGAGAGTGCCGACTGCCAATCCTCGTCATCCAAGTCCAATCCGTCACCGACCCAAACCTCCCTAAGTCGGACCAATAAGTCAGCGCGATTATTAATCAGTTTCTTGTAAATAAGGGAGATAGTGCTATCGGGCAGGTGTCCATCCAGTATACGGTCCTCAAGGGGGGAGGACTCGGGCAGGGTCACATCAGGAGTCAGAACTGAGGTCAGGGCATGCCGGACCTGCAAATACCGAAAAAACTCTCTATCACTCAAGTCATATTCTGCCTGAAGGGCCTGGAAAGACTTCACTCTACCCTTCACACAGACATCACCCACTTTACATATCCCAATCATATCCCAGCGGTCAAAGCCCTTAGTAGACCAGAGACAGCCCAAACGTTCAGAAGCATAAAGCGGAGTCGCCATTGTCAGTCGATTCTCCCATCCCAAACTCACATTCGCGTCGTGCCACACATTGACTGCGATCCTGGACGGGCCCACAAGATGGCGCCCGGCCGATCTGGAATAAAGCGCTCCATTAAAATCCACTCCCGGCAGCTGGAGTTTATCCATCTCAAAGGCCGGATCTCGACCCGGGGAATACATTGCGTGATTAATGGCAGACAGCTGGGCAGCCCAATAATATCTCTTGATATCGGGGAGCGCCATGCCCCCGTCATACCAAGGGATGGTAAGTTTCGCAAGGGCAATACGTGGACGCCCGTCCCAGATCAGTTGCCTCTGAAGACTCTCGATCTCCCGGAAATAGGTAGCGGGAATGTCGTCATAAGAATTTTGAAGCGCGTATAGGAATCGCGGCAAAGACATCATTTTAAAAAGAGCAGCCCTGCCCAGAGGAGACAGAGGTAGCTTACGCCAACGGGCCACATCCAGTCGCAGTCGAAGAAGCGGGGGGAGGAGGTTACGCTCGAACCGGAGTGAAGAGTCCAGCGTAATAAAGATCCCCAAATACTTGAAGCCAGATTGGACAATCTGGATAGGAAACCTGTCCGGTAATGGGGGCAAAACACCCGAGAGAACATACACACAGGACTTAGCCCAATTAATAACCAGACCCGAGTTAGCACCAAACGAAGTAAGAACGTCAAATAAGACATTTAAAGATTTACGCGGGGAAGTAAGATACAGAAGAATGTCATCCGCGTAAAGCGAGACGCGGTCTTCAAAATCCGGTGACCAACGGATCCCTTTGAGTGAAGGTTCCCATCGAAGCCACGCAGGCAACGGTTCCAGAGCAAGCGCGAAAAGCAACGGAGACAGGGGGCACCCCTGACGGGTCCCCCTACCAAGACAGAAGGGGACAGAAACCCGACCGTTTACCACTACCTGTGCCAAGGGTTCGGCGTATAACAACTTCACCCAACCAATAAACTCAGGTCCAAAACCAAATTTCTCAAGAGCTGCCCAAAGATAGGGCCACTCTACCGTGTCAAAGGCCATCGAGGCGTCTAGCGAAGCCAAAATGGCCGGCTCCGTCAGAAGCCCCGCCCTCGCAACAGCTCCGTGGAGACGACGTAGGTTAAGAGCAGTATTGCGATGCGGGATAAATCCGGACTGATCCGGATGAACCAAGCCACTAATGACCGTCAAGAGGCGGGTAGCCAGGAGCTTAGCCAGGACCTTGGGTTCAACATTCAACAGGGAAATGGGCCTGTAAGACGAACAAAGGTCCCGAGGTTTGCCTTCTTTGGGAATAACAACTATCGTAGCCAGATGCTGATCATATGGGAGAATACCCCGTTCGCGGGATTCCAAAAACATGTTACGAAGATAGGGCGCCACCCTGTCAGGACGTAATTGCTTACAATCCTTTTGCTGATGCTCAGAGAGGCTGTCAGAAAAGACTACACCATCTACTGACCCATCATCAGGGTTCTGAGTGAGCAGGTCTGGGAGAGGGTCACTCTCTTCCTCCTGTCCCTCATCTGTGGCCATGAGCAAGCCCATGTCCTCCCTGTCAACACATGCTTTGAGCCTATTCACATGAAGTACTCTGTGAGGGCTCCTGGGAGTTCCCATGTCCACAAGTAGGTGACTTCTCCCTTTTGCTCAATGATGATGTGGGGTCCAGACCATTTGTCTTGGAGAGCTGCTGGGGCCACTGGCTCCAACACCCACACCTTCTGTCCTGCATGGTAAACAGTTAGGACAGCCTTTTGGTAATGCCAAGCTTTTTGAAGTTCTTGGCTGGCCTCCAGGTTTTTAGATGCCTTCTCCATGTACTCTGCCATCCTGGAGCGGAGACCAAGTACATAGTCCACTATGTCAAGTTTAGGCTTTTTGAGAGGTAACTCCCATCCTTCCTTCACAAGACATAGGGGTCCTCTTACAGGATGTCCAAACAAAAGCTCAAAAGGGCTGTAACCAACCCCCTTCTGTGGGACCTCTCTGTAAGCAAACAGAAGGCAGGGTAAAAGGATGTCCCATCTTCGCCTAAGCTTTTCAGGTAACCCTTTTATCATCCCTTTGAGGGTCCTGTTGAATCTTTCAACAAGCCCATTGCATTGTGGGTGATAGGGTGTGGTAAATTTGTAATTTACACCACATTCCTTCCACATAGCAGTCAAGTATCCTGACATGAAGTTTGCACCTCTGTCAGAGACAACCTCCTTAGGGAACACCACTCTGGAGAAAACTCCAACCAGGGCCCTAGCCACAACAGGAGCTGTAGTGGTCCTAAGGGGAATAGCTTCTGGATACCTGGTGGCATGATCCACTACCACCAGTATAAATCTGTGCCCAGATGCTGTTGGGGGGTCCATTGGTCCAACAATGTCAATCCCCACTCTTTCAAAGGAACCCCCACCACAGGTAGTGGTATAAGGGGGGCCTTTGTTGTGCCACCTGATTTGCCACTGGCTTGGCAGGTGATACATGAGCGACAAAACTCTTTAGTGTCCTCAGACATGTGAGGCCAGTGAAAGTGTGGGGCAAGCCTGTCCCAAGTCTTGTTCTGGCCTAAGTGACCTGCAAGGGGAATTTCATGGGCTAAGGTGAGAAGGAAACCTCTCAGAGACAAGGGGATGAGCAGCCTCCTGGTAGCACCAGGCTTGGGGTCTCTTGCCTCAGAGTATAGGAGTCCATCGTCCCAATATACCTTATGGGCACCTGTAGCATTCCCTGTAGCCTCAGCAGCAGCCTGCTGTCTGAGGGGTTCAAGAGAGGAACAGTCTAACTGTGCCTGCCTCAAGTCTGCCCTGGAAGGTCCCCCTGTCCCAAGAAACTCAACCTGTTCAGGCTCAAGCTCTTCTAGGACAGTTCCTTCTGGGGTCTTGGGGTCAGTCTCCTGAGAGAGCTGATCCTCCACCTGAGGCAGGGGGAAGGGTCAACCTTACCCCTACTGCTCTTTCTCTTGGGTAGTGTCTGGTCCATTCTTCCAGGATCCAGCACTAGTTCAGCTGGGCATTTCTTGGCCTGTGACCTAGTCACAGCAAGGACATGTGCTGACAAACCTAACATTTCCACATGAGTCTTATACTCCACATCTGACCATAGGGAGGATTCCAAATCATTGCCCAAAAGACAGTCCACTGGGAGGTCTGAACTAACAACAACCCCTTCGAGGCCATTTACCCCTCCCCAGGAGAAATTAACAAGTGCCATACTATGGGAGGTAGTGGCATTGCTAGCATTGGTCACCAGGTAGTCTGAACCCAGTATTACCTGGTCAGGGTCCACAAAGTTTGGTGTCACCATAGTGACACTGGAACAAGTGTCCCTGTAGGCCTGAGCCATTTTTCCATTGATCAAAGGCGTTTGCCTGTACTTGCCCAGAGTACTGGGACTTATTGTAGGGGTCATATCCATGTCCCCAGTACAAACAACAACAGCCTGAGTAGGTGTCCTGACTAAGTCAGAGCCCGCCTCAGTTCCCAGGGTTAACCCCACTATAGCCTTGGGAGGATTACTACCACTAGAATCAGAATCAGAATCATCTTTATTTCGATAGTTAAAAACTATCATAAAAAGTACATACACAAAACATATAAAATCCGATTCAGCATATACAATTTCAGAAAAGACCAATTTGGTTAAAACTAATCACAGTAAAAAATTGTAGAAAAGAGGAAGAATAAGGATTACAGAGATTAAAAAAAGATTGTCCAGGGGGCTTATATCAATTAAAAAACATTAATTCATTCATAGTTTCAGCCCCATTGAGTTCAATCCCTCGTATTCCTCAATTTAACAGCAATCTTCAGGAAACTGATAATACAACAGAGAGTCCTTGTGTCCATAGCTTTTTGGAGGAATAACAGAGCAGTTTTGGCTTGGGAGATTTTCGCCTCCTTTAAAATATTTACAAGAAATCCTCTGCGGGGTAAACTATAAAAAGGACATAATAATACAAAATGAAGGGTGTCCTGCGGAGACCTATTGTCGCAGCCGCAGGCACCCTTCTGCTCAATTGTCCGAGTAAAACCCGATGGGTAGGCTAGAATATTTGGCAACAAATTGAGCCTAAAACGGGAAATTAAAAATCTCTCTTGCTGATTGTGCATTAAAAACAAATAGGGTTCCATACCCCTCTCATTACAGACAAGAGAGTAGGCTAAAACTGATTTTTTAGCAGAGTTTTCTTGTATTCTGGCCTGCTCATATTTATCATATAAGTGCTTTTCGATCTTAGACCTGCAAGAGCTATTAATTTTAGTGGGGTCTGAAAAAACCCATTCTAACCCGATGGATTTTAGGGCATCACTAACATATTTGAGCCAGTCAATTAGCAACCACCTATCTCTCTTTACACAGTCTGTGATGATCAATCTAGAAAGACCTGCATTCGGGTTTTGCCAAATCCGAAGCCAAGACAGAATAGGTTTGAGCTTAATCAAATCAGCTATAAACTGAAGTCCCAGTTCCTTGTGTGTGATAAAAGCAGGAACGCTCTGTGGCAATCTTAACAGTTTTTTTAAGAATTTATCTTCCTCCACTTGGAGTAAGTGAGCATCCCTGAAACCCCACACCTCCGCCCCATACGTGGCCTTCGAAATGCTGACTGCTCTATATAATGTTACGACTTGTTCCGGAGACCAACGTCCCATCCTGCGGGCAAAATTAAGGATTGAACCATTTGCCGCAACCAGCTTCCTTGACCTTTCCTCCAGTAGTTGATTAAACCCCAATTGACCATCAAAGAGTACACCCAGATAGGAAAAGGAGTTTACAAAATCAAACACATGTGCTCCTAATGAGAAAGAAAACTTTTTCAGGGGCTTTTTCCCTGCCACCATGATGAAAGATTTGCTGAGATTCACGGAGAGATCCAAACTCTCCATGAAGCTACCAAACCCCTCAATGAGGCACTGCAGGCCGACCGCAGTTCTAGCAAGGAGGACGGCGTCATCCGCGTACAAAAGTACAGGTATCTGACGCCGTCCTGCTCTCGGGCAGTCCGTTCCCAGAGTCAGCAGTGCACTCTCCAATCCATTAATGTAGAGAGAAAATAAAAAGGGAGCCAGGATACACCCCTGCCTCACCCCGCTAGAGCACGGGAAGGGATCAGTACTCACCCCTCCCGCGCTGTAGCGGACCTTGGCCGTGGTGTTCCAATGAAGCTCCCTTAGGATGTCAATCAAGTCTGATTCCATCCCCAACTCCTGCATCAGAGCCCACAGTTTAGATCTGTTCACATTATCAAAGGCTGCTGCTAGGTCCATGAACCCCATAAACAGGGTACCATTTTCACTTTTAGTGTATTTAGCAGCCAACAAATATAGATTAAGACATTGGTCACTCGTTGACCTACCCGTTCTAAATCCATATTGAGTCTCCACCAGGGTGTTGTGGAGATCAGTCCACTCAGATAACCGGTTTAATATAACTCTCCCCAGAAGTTTTGCTGAGACGTCAATTAACGAAATTGGCCTATAGCATTGTGGATTGTCCCTACAGCCTTTCTTATAAATAGGGACAATCACAGCTGTAGACCAAGAACGTGGGAGTCCTGTTTTAATGGCCGCGTTTAAGACTCTGGTCAAAATAGGTGCCCACAAGTCAATTTTGCTCAGGAAGAGATCCGGCGGGGTCCCATCCGGCCCCGGAGCTTTATTTCTAGACAGTCCCTGGATGGCCTTCAGGACCTCGAGGAGTGAAAATTCCAGAGCCACTTTACTACGTGCAAAACATGAGTCCTGCTTTGCCACCAATGACTCATCATGTTGGTTATAAAGACCTTGGAAGTGGGCTATCCAGTCACCTGGGAGAATATTAGTACCGATAGTTAATGCACTCGAGTCTTGGAGACCTGGTCTATTTATGATTCTCCAAAACTGAGTAAAGTCTCTGTTCTCCCCTGCTTCTCTAAGGTCTGCCCACACCTCCTTGTGTAGTTCCAACTTCCTAACCTTAACCTGGGCCTTATAGTTTTGCCTGCAGAGAGCTATTACCGTCTTGTCTCTCGGGGAGTCCTTTAGGGCTTGTTTTAGCTCTCTAAGAGCCAAAGAGCACTTTGAATTAAACCATCTGGGAGAGGAATGTACTTTGAGGGGCTTTTTAGTTTTCAAAAGTCCCTCTGCCACCTTTGTTAGTGATTCAAACGCTACGACCACCTCCCTATCTCCCATTTCTAAGTCCAGACAAACATCAATATAATTTTTACCATTCTTTATTAGGGAGCTATAAAAATCTAGTGGGTTGATCGTGGACCATCTCAACCGCCTCCCTTGGTCTATAGGATACATTACTGTGTCCCCTTTTTGCGGCTTAGCTACAATATTGTTGTATTTTAATAAGAGAGTTAAGGGGTTGTGATCACTGAAAGGACTCCACTCAATTTGAGCCTCCAAAATACTATGTTTACCGAAAGCGGAGATCATTATAAAGTCTATAACAGAGGCACATCCTCTACCCTTAAATGTCGGTGTAACAGCCTCTCCTGGTTTGACTGACAATAAATCCATGGTATGAGACAGGGCAAAGGATTCACAGACTTTCATTAGCATAGAGCCTTCTCTGCCATGGTCAAAATGTGGCCCAGTTTCCCTCGGACATGATGACCAGTCAGGGGAAAACGTAAGTAAACTTGGACAAAGGTGACAATTAAAGTCCCCCATTAGTAGAACAGTCGGTTCAAATCCCGCTTTCCCTGACTCTAATTCATCCTTTAACCTTGTTTCCAGTTCAATTATTACAGGAAAATGACCATCCACGGGTCCTGAATTATAAAAGTTCAGGATTAGGAAGCTCTGTCCTACTCCCTGAAATCTTATTGCCTGCAGGGTATCAGACACCCAGCCTGATTGAGTCCAATTACCCTTTATTTCTAAATTAACATAAATGACTAGACCACCCCTAGCCCTTCCTGAGCTTGACTCTTTAGCAGGCCCAAAAAAACATTTATAGCCCTCCAATTGTAAATGATCTGGGGTTAGAGCCCAAGTCTCTTGGAGGACTATAATATGAAAACCCCTAATGTACTCACACCAGTCCACTGAGTTCAGTTTGGCCCCCAAACCTGCCACATTCCAGGAGATAAAACTTAATCCTCCCCTCTCCTCTTTTCTTTTTAATGAGCCCACCAGGTCTTGCCCACTCCTCTCTTCTGAAAAAATCACAAGAGAACTAGCCGACTCCTCCCTCTGTATCTGGGGAGCTATAGACACAGTTCCCCACAGGTCCAGATTCCTTATACCTCCCCTAGTAATGCTTTGGCTTGCAATAGGTACATTTTCCAAAGAAAGGGCATCTTTACCCCTTCCCGGGGCACTGGAGGTGGGGGCCCTACCACCAGGCAGTAGTCAATCATTTTCTTCAAGATCCTGCAAGGGTGAAAACCTATTTCTCCACTGAGGTTGATCATATGAAGGGCGAAGGTGGGTCATAAACTCTGGGATTCGCATCTTATTTGTATATTGTGGAATGTTATTAGATAGTTTTCCATCCCGCCACTTTGTAAACCCACTGACATTGTTCATGCTGCTCCACTTTCTAGGATAAAAACAGCCCAGTGGTACCGCACGAATAGTACTTGTATGGTTCCTATTCGGGAGTCTTAGGATGTGACCTACAAGTTTGGGATCCCTGAAGTTTGCCACTATACAATCGCCCCTTATGTCCTTATTCCTTCCCCCAACCCAAGACACCCTCCTTACATGGACTATTTCACCATTTACACCTGTGTTCAGAGGTCTGTGTATATTTAACCAGCCTGCCAGTTTTGCATGTAATTGATTATATGTTTCTTTTTCTAATGGGCCTAGTTCTGGTACTCCTACGAACACGACCACATAAGGAATGGCCTCAGGTGGGAGATCTATGTGTGGTGGTGGAGGGCTATCTGGGCCCGGGGCAGGGTCTCGGGATTCATTAAATACGCTAGGGAGGTTCGAGTTTAGCTGCTTGTTCTCCACTCGGCCTTGCGTCGGTAGCTGGGGAGGAATCGGATTGGTAGTTGTAGCGGATGCTTGCTGGACTAGACCCGTATTGCGTCCCTGGGGGGTTACTGGGGCATTATGTATCTGGGCCAAGGTATGAGCCACACAGTTGTTTGTTCGACTATCGTTGGTGCTGGGGTTAGGTACAACACCTCGGGAATCAGTGAGCCCAACATGTGTACTATTCTTTAACAGCAACTCTAGCGATTTACTTTGCTTCGCTACTTCATTTGCCAACTTATCTACCCTGCTGATCACAGGCTTTAAGTGAGAGGCAATAGATTGTTCAAAGAAACTCTTAAGGTCCCCCATGACATCCTCAAACCATCTTGGCGGGCTTAGTTTCGGTTCAGCATTCACCACTTTCCCCCTAGGAGTTTGCCCATTTTTTTCACTAACCTCCACCCTCACAGCCTTCCTCTTCTTATTCGGGCCCTTGGTCCTCCCTTGCTTTGTAGATTTGTCATGGCTGATACCAGCCTTGTTCCCTTGGATGTCTATTCTTTCTTGCCCTGCTCGGGCAGGGGGTTGGGCACAGGGGACCCCCTCAATCGGGTTACTCAAAACAGATGCATTAACTGATGTATTTAAACTATCTGTTACTGAAAGGGCTGTTAATTGTAGGGGGCTCGAGAGTACGGGAATAGGTGAGGCGGAGAGACTCCTTTCCATTCGCTCAATTTGCCCCGTAACCGACCTTAACATCAAGTCTATTGCGGTAGGCTTTTTAGTTGTAGTTAACACCCCATTGTTAACGACATCCATTGATTGGTTAAGAGTCTCCCCCCGCGTTAGTTTACTGGTTGCCGAACGCGTTTTAGGTTGGCTAGCCATGAGGATCTTGTGTGGCACTACCGCCTTTTTCACCACCCCAACAACAAAAAAATAATAGAAGCTTTCCCCTCAGTTAATCAAACAGTTGGTACATCCCGTGTGGCTAGACACTTTAAAGAAACGGTGTATAATACCAGCAATGGGGAGTTACCAACGTTAGAATAGGCCCCCCGATCTCGACCAGAGGAGGACAGTTTTAAAGTCCGTATTAGTCCACAGTACCTTAAATAGCTAAGTCCAAGCCAGGGGAGATGGCCCGTCCCGTCCCAGGTCGTCCTCGGACGGCCACAGACGGCCCCGCCCTTGTCCCGGGCTTCTCCCGGCGCTGCCCGCGCGCTTCCCGCGACGCGGGAGGGGCAGCTGTTACTTATGCGCCTCCTGGCGCGGAAAACCGGAAAAGCAGGAAGTCGGCGTCCCAGAGGATCCTGGGAGGTGTAGTTTCGCTGGCGGCCGCGTTGCCCAGCGGCGTCGGGGATCTGCACCCTGTGGTCCGGTGCTCTGCTCCGCTCCCCAGCTCCACTCAACTCAAGCCCCGCTCTGCCGGAGGGGCAGCTGTTACTTATGCGCCTCCTGGCGCGGAAAACCGGAAAAGCAGGAAGTCGGCGTCCCAGAGGATCCTGGGAGGTGTAGTTTCGCTGGCGGCCGCGTTGCCCAGCGGCGTCGGGGATCTGCACCCTGTGGTCCGGTGCTCTGCTCCGCTCCCCAGCTCCACTCAACTCAAGCCCCGCTCTGCCGGAGGGGCAGCTGTTACTTATGCGCCTCCTGGCGCGGAAAACCGGAAAAGCAGGAAGTCGGCGTCCCAGAGGATCCTGGGAGGTGTAGTTTCGCTGGCGGCCGCGTTGCCCAGCGGCGTCGGGGATCTGCACCCTGTGGTCCGGTGCTCTGCTCCGCTCCCCAGCTCCACTCAACTCAAGCCCCGCTCTGCCGGAGGGGCAGCTGTTACTTATGCGCCTCCTGGCGCGGAAAACCGGAAAAGCAGGAAGTCGGCGTCCCAGAGGATCCTGGGAGGTGTAGTTTCGCTGGCGGCCGCGTTGCCCAGCGGCGTCGGGGATCTGCACCCTGTGGTCCGGTGCTCTGCTCCGCTCCCCAGCTCCACTCAACTCAAGCCCCGCTCTGCCGGAGGGGCAGCTGTTACTTATGCGCCTCCTGGCGCGGAAAACCGGAAAAGCAGGAAGTCGGCGTCCCAGAGGATCCTGGGAGGTGTAGTTTCGCTGGCGGCCGCGTTGCCCAGCGGCGTCGGGGATCTGCACCCTGTGGTCCGGTGCTCTGCTCCGCTCCCCAGCTCCACTCAACTCAAGCCCCCCACTACCACTACTAACTGTACTAGGGGGTGCAGGTGCCTTAGGGGCAGTAGTGGTAGGAGTTGGGCCTATTTTGGTGCACTCACTAAACCAGTGAGTATTACTTTTACAGTATTGGCACCATGGTTTCCTCTGACCATTATTCTTCTTCTTTTGGGAATTCTGGGAATTCTGGGACCCACCCTCTTTAGGTTGTTGGGGCCCTGTTGAAGACTTCTGGTCATTTTGCTTATTCTCATTACCCTTGGGATCTGCTTTCTTCTGGCCACCACCCTGGTTCTGGTTCTGCTGCTTGACCCTTGTCCTGACCCATCTGTCTGCCTTCTTTCCCAATTCTTGGGGAGAGGTCAGATCTGAGTCAATAAGGTGCTGGTGCAACAACTGATTCTGACAATTACTTAAGATTTGTTCTCTCATAATTAGATTATACAATCATGTGTAATCAGTAACTTTACTTCCCAGTAACCAGCCTTCAAAAGCCTTAGTGGCACAATCAACAAAGTCAGCCCAATCCTGAGACTGAATTTTCTGGGTGTCCCTGAACAGCAACCTGTACTGCTCAGTTGTTAAGCCAAACCCATCAATCAGTGTATTCTTCAGGACTTGGTAATTGTTAGCATCCTCAGCTCTAGTAGTGAGGAGCTTATCTCTACCTTTACCTTCAAAGGAGAGCCACAATATAGCTACCCACGGACTCTGGGGGATGCACTGGACAGTGCAGGCCCTCTCCAAAGCAGTCATCCATTTGTGGATGTCATCCCCTTGTTTAAAGGGGGGCACTATCTTACTCAGGTGTCTATTATCAAAACTCCTGTCTTTATCCTTAGGGATATTGCTGCCACCAGTGGGGACTGCCCCACTCAACTGTTGCTCTCTAGCAAAGGCAAGCTTCTCCTTGGCAAGGGCAAGTTCTTCCCTCTGGATCCTCAGATTAGCCTGTTTCATCCTTGCTTCATGTTCTCTTCTCTGAGGGGAAGTCATTCTCCTCTGGGGAGAAGTCATTCTCCTCTGAGAAGAGGCATGAGAGTGCACAGATCTATTGGAGTCCCTAGAATGAGACCTATCTCTTCTAACTCCAAAGTTAGGCCTGCTTAGGGTCAGTACTGGGGGTCCCCCAGATCCTTCCCTATGTAGGTCTAAGTTGGCACTAGTAAGTCTGCTGACTAGCTCAGGACCATTGTCTGCCTCATCCCCAGAAAGAACCTCTTCATCCTCCTCCTCCTCTACTTCTTCAGTTTCAGGGAGGTCAGGATCACCAAGGGTCCCTTCTAAGGCTGGCATGTTCCCATCTGTATGAGTAGCTTTTCTAGCATCATATGTCTCTAAGAGACCTAACAGAAAAGGAGTGGTAGGGTTAGAACCCTGTTTCAATTTCCTGGAGGTACACAATTGTCTCATCTCCTGGAAACTGAGAGCTGCATATCTTGAAAGGACCTGTGGAGGGTCACTAGCCACTAGGGGAGTCTCTGTGGACTCTCCATGGGTAGACATGCTTCTAGTGTGGTGTAAGTGATGCACCTACCTACACTATGGGTTTACCTACTGATCCCTTGCTAAGAGTTGTAGTCAGGGTGTGCTAAGCCCTGTTACACTACAACAGCTGGTTCAGTAGAACTCAGAGTATTTCTAAGCTTGTTATATGTACCTAGGTACCTTATGTGATCTTTCAAATGATATCTCAAGATTATACGTGGTAAAACAACAGCAAGCTCAAATCCCAACCGCTGCACACCAATGTGAGAAGTTGGCCTGATATATGATGTTCACTAATTCTAGTGATCACCTTGTATCAGTCCAAACAACCCTTATGGTGATTGGTTGTAAAGTCAACCTGATAGACCAGCTATCCTAGTAGCGTGGACAAAAGCAGTCTTTAGGCTAAACTCTTTTGGCATGTGAAGCCAGCTGTTTTACCACAATATAACCCCTTGAATACCAGATGAAAGGACACCACACAGGTTGTTATGAAAATAAACGATATATTTATTAATAACAACACCTCTGAACTCTTTATGAGGTCAGAGGGCTAAGCACATGACAATACTACAACAGAAATACGAGTTCGCACAATATCTAAAAGTGTGCCTGAGGGGCACGGCAAACCATCTACTCAAAACAATGGAATGCGAGGAAGGAAAGTACTGTAAGGAGATCCAGAGGCTGGAGGATCGCTGGGACTACGCTACAAACTAGGTAAGTAAGAAGCAGGAGGCCCACGGGACTCACGTGCAGAGTGGGAACTCTCACGCGGGATGCGTACCAACGTCTATGGATGCTACAGTTTAGAAAGTTACGGATTCCGGACGAACCCGGCTGGATGGAGGAAGAAAAACAACAGTGGACCTGGACACTAGGATAGTGGACACAGACTTCAGCACCTAGAAGTTTTAGTTACCTAACCCACAGGCTGCGGGTGCATAGGGCTGAAGTTGCGTCGGGTTTGCTGTGTTGATCCCGGTGATGCCTGAAACAAGAAGTTGCTGGCAGGCAGCCAGATGGAGGAGTCCGGTGGTTCCAAGGATGGAACTGGAAGGAAGAAGTCCTGAAAGGGAAGGGGACAGAGTCTTGGTCACTAGCCAGTGACGGTGCTGGAACCAGGAGGGAACCAGGTGCTGTCGCCGCAGTCAGGTGAAGGAAGGGTCGCTTCTCTCTGTAGCTGCGCGGACCAGGAGCTGCTCTTCACGACCAGGCTGGAGGCACGACCTGTCCCACGTAGTCTGCTGCTGTTGGCGGTGTCGGATCGTCGATCTGGACAACAGGCCTTGGCTAATGCAAGCCACGCGGTGGAACAGAGATGGCGTCTGGTGTGGACCAGGAGGGTCCGGGGTGCTTCTCTTTCACAAGGAAGCAAGGGCCAGTCTGGGGGACCAGACTAGCAGTGTCGAAATCTTTGGGTCGTCGTCTCAGAGGTCACTAGCCAGCCGGCAAGTGACCAGACAACAGGAAAGGCAGCAACCAGGCAAAAGGGCCCCACGCAGATCACAGGGATGCTGGGGGGCTGGTCTTTGGTGCTCACTCGAGGGTCACTCGGGGGTCGTGCTGGAAGCGCTGTGCAGGTTTCTTCAAGATGGCCGTCTCCACGTTGCTCGTCGCACCCACGGGTCCCAGCTGTGCTGTGGATGTGGGTAGAGGTCAGAGAGGTCTGGAGGTCCGGGTCTTGTCGAGCTGGATCGTCGCATTCCGGGCTGGAAGGACTTTGCAGCAAACCGCACAGAAGCTTGATGGTGCCTGCGAAGCAGGATGGTCACTCCCTGACCATAGGGGAGATTCTTCAGTCTTCTGGTGTCCAGGAGGTCGAAGGTCAAGAGTTCTTCGTGGAAGTTGTCAAGAGTAATCTAATCTGGAATGGGACCAGCTCCTACCTTTATTCAGCTAAAGGGGGCTGCACTACGACTAGGTCCCTCCCCTGGGTGGGACCAGGAAGGGGGGTGGTTACACCCCCTATCCTTTGTCCAGTTTCACGCCAGAGCTGGGGCTGGAGTGCCCCAGCAACTGGTTGGAACCGGTGTATGCACAGGGCACCTTGTGTGCCCCAGGCATGTCTCATTCCTTTCAGCCTTGGCCTACCTAATACACAAAATCCTGTCTGGGGTGGTGCTAGCACCTCCCAAGGCAGGAAACCCTTTGTCTGAGCCTCCCTCGCTGGAAGGACTCCCAGCAGCAGGAGGCCAGACTTGTGTCTGTGGTGGCAGCATCCATTTTGTGATGCTGAGGCTTGAGTTAACTTTAACCGGGGTTTACTGTTACATACATGTCGTGTCCCTCTAGAAGGGTGGAATGCTAACCCCGTCGCCAGAATTGGCGAGGGGTTAGTATTCCAATTCGCATGACACCTTACTCGACATGTTTTGATAATGCTATGCCAAAGTTAGCATTTAACCGCAAGGATTATAATGCACTTAAGAGTATATGGTATAGCGTTATCATGGAACAGCTATTAGGACTTGGTTCCGCAAGCTGCAAACGGGCTCAGCTCATGCCAGAGCACCATCTCACATAATTCCAAGCACTCTGCCTTCAGGATTGACAAGGCCTGCCATAGGAGTGGCTGATAGGAATATATGTGTCCATTTTAGGGTTAGATATAGGAATACTATATCTAAAGCAAAGGGTGATTACACCACCTTGCCCTAGCTGTCGTGCAGCCAGTTGTGTCAGATTTGGGTGGCCAGCCAGGGGTGGCATAATACATGCTGCAGCCCCTGGTAGGCCCTGGGTACACCTATGCCCTGGATACCTAAGGTATACTGTACAGGGACTGATAAGGTGGCCCAGTACCAATTGGTAAATGCACCTAAGGTACATGGTTGTAATTTAGAGAGAGAACAGCTAGGCTGTGGGTCTGATTAGCAGGCCCACAGCCAGGGAAAGTCGTAAACCAGTGAAGCAAAAAGCAAAAACCTGGGGTGGCCATGGGATTGCAGACCCCACTCTCCTACAGTCGTGATGGAAAGGCTGCGTCTCTGGGCGATACCAATGCGTTCATCCAGTCTGTGTCATCTATATCACCTAGCTCCACCTCCCACTTGCTACGGAGTACCACCTCAGGTTCTGGGAGATTATTTACAAGTTTGCGATAAGTTTGCGAGATAGCCTTTTTCCCCAGGTGTTCGGTAAGAAGCCTGTCCTCTAGTGGAGAAGACTCTGCCAGGTCGGTACCGGTCGGAATGGCGCTTTGCAGTGCATGCCTAATTTGCAGATATCGGTATCTCTCTGTGTCCGACATACCATATTTCTCTTTCAAGGTTATAAATGACAGGATATTACCCTTAGCCCATAAGTCCCCTATCTTTGTAATGCCAATAAGGTCCCACTGCCGGAATCCCTTCGTGTTAGTTAGCGTGCCCAGACGGCGTGTGTCCCAGAGCGGTGTGGCCAGTGTAAGTACTCCCTCCCACCCCAACGCCCTTTGTGCTGCGTGCCAAATTTTAATCGTGTGGGCTGTAGGTCCTGTGAGGGCCTGACGTTGTTTATTTGTGTAGAGGGCCTTCATCAGTTGGTCTACTGGCAGTGTTTGCCTGTGTAGCCTATAGGCCGGTTCGTCGTGTGGTGTGTGAAGCCATTGGTTTACCGTCGTTAAATGTGCCGCCCAATAGTATAGTTTGATATTCGGTAGAGCTATACCACCGTCATACCAGCTGCGTACCAGCTTGGCATGTGCTATTCGGGCCGGTTTCCCGTCCCATAGCAGCGAGGAGACCTCCACTTCGATTGCTTTGAAATAAGAAAGTGGGACCGGGTATGGGGTGTTATGAAGTACGTAAAGGAACCGTGGGAGCGCCAGCATTTTAAAGAGCGCTGCTCTGCCCAACAGCATCAGCGGGAGGGATCTCCAGTGGGAGACATCTGACTTGAGCCTTCGCAGGGGCTTCTGCAGGTTCTCATCTATGAACACCGACTCCTGCGGGGTGACAAATTTACCCAAGTATTTAAAGCCTCCTGGAGCCATCTGCAGTTCACACCCCCAAGGGAGTTGAGGAGATTGCCCACTCAGAACGTACAGCAGTGATTTCGCCCAGTTTATGGGATATCCCGAGAAGTTACTACATGCCTCAATTAAGTACATCAGTTCCAACAATGAGTCTCTGGGTGACATTAGATATATGAGCACGTCATCCGCATAGAGGGATATGCGATCTTCCCAGCCCTCCCCATGTGATTGCACGTATTAGCGCATCTGTACGTACTTTTGTTGCCAATGGTTCCAAAATAAGCACAAATAGAAGCGGGGATAGGGGACACCCCTGACGTGTTCCGCGCCTTAGTGCAAATTCTCTCGAGATATGTCCGTTGGCAAATACTTGGGCCATAGGTGCCGTGTATAGCAGCCTGATCCAGCTACAAAATGTAGGGCCAAAACCCATTCTCTGGAGCACTGCAAATAGAAAAGGCCACTCCACCAGGTCAAACGCCATGGTGGCATCTAAAGAGAGGATGGCGGTATCCTCCCGCAGCAACGGGACCCGGTGAAGCACTCCAAAAAGACGCCTGAGGTTAAGGGAGGTGTTTCTTCCTGGCATAAAGCCGGACTGATCCGGGTGGACCAGCGTCAGGAGGTGGGGCTGCAGACGGCTGACCAGGAGTTTTGCCAGTACTTTCGCGTCTGCGTTCATCAAGGATATCGGGCGGTAGGAGGACACCTGATCCGGGGGTTTACCCGGTTTATGAATGGCCACGATGGTGGCCAATCTTGATCCGGGGACATCGTACCTTGCGCCAGACAAACATTAAACATGGGGAGCATGTGGGGGTACGTTTTTGAGCTAGTTTTTTATAAAGTTCCACTGGTAGGCCGTTTGGGCCAAGCGCTTTCCCGGTATTAAGGGCAGCCAGTGCTTTTCCAATTTCAGCCGTCGTCAAGTCGTTCACTAGATCTTGGGAGTCTTCTATTGAGAGTGCGTTCAATGGAATGTCATCGAGGTACCGCAAGCAGTCCTTCCCCGTGACCATACTCCTAGAGGTGTATATGTTCTCATAGTATGCTGCTAGATCGTTCACTATGTGCGGGGGTTCTATAATAATCGATCCGTCTTCTCGTGTGAGCTGAGCTATCCATCTGTTCGCTCTATCCTTCCTCTCTATCCATGCCAGCATTTTCCCAGTTTTATCCCCTAATTCATAAACCCTATGTAATGTATCCGTGTGTCTAGTCCGTGCTACTTCCTCCACATTTGCCCTATATTCCTGAGTTGCAAGTTTCAGAGTGTGCGCGGTGCCTTCCGCGGGGCCGAGCTCGTGGGCTAACTCTGCCTCATGGACTGCTGACTCAAGCGCATTGTGTTGTTCCCTCTGTTCCTTCTTATGCTTAGTTATTGTGGATATTGCCTGCCCTCTAATGACCGTTTTGTATGCCTCCCAAAAACGGAGGGTGATGTTACTGAATCTATATGTTCAACAAAATAATAGTCTGTGGAAGTTTGTAATGCTTTTGCTATAGTATGATTTTGCCCGGGTATATCGGGAACAGTCTTTTTCGTCGAGTGAGATGTGTCGTGTATGTAAGTTGGATCGGGGAGTGGTCTGAAATGCCTCTTGGGAGGTTGTCTATCGTTGTTATTTTCTCTGGGGGCACCGATTGTGTCAATATATGATCTATGCGGGAGAGGCAGTTATGCGCTCCTGAGTGGAAAGTATAATGGTGTTCCCCTGGATGTTTGAGCCTCCAAATATCTAATAGACCAATGGCGTCTACAAACTCCTTGAAAGCCTGTGTAGTCCCGGTGGGTTCCCTGGGAGGATTTCGGTCTATAGTGGTTTCATGACTGCATTAAAATCCCCCCTATTAGTAGTTCTACATCCGGGAGCTCAAGCAGTAGCGCCCCAAGGTCCTGGAAGGTACCCCGATGCAGTGCCGGGGGCACGTACACAGAGATTATATTGCGGCTGTGACCCTCCCATTGACAGGCGATCGCGGCGAAACGCCCTTGATCATCCGCCCATGTTCGCTTAACTATCAGGGGTGAGCTTTTATGTATGAGGACCCCAACCCCGCGTGATCCTGAGGTGAATTCTGTGTGGACAGCCATTTTAAACCCCCAGCGGTTTAGTGCTTTACAGGACGATCCCGTTAGGTGTGTTTCCTGGAGCAGTACTACTGTAGGGTTTCGTCGCTTGAGGTATTGCAGGACCAGCCCTCTTTTAATTTTGTGCCCCAACCCATTTACGTTCCATGAGACGAGTGTAAGGGGGGGGGGGAGTCCATTCGAGGCACCGGGGAACGACTACCGTGTATGTCTGTCATACTGTCTAATGTAGGTGCGTAATACTCCTTCCACATCAGTCGACGGGGGACTGAGGAGCCACTGATCGACTAGATGGTATGGTGTGAAAGGGCCATGAGTCGAGAAAGATGTGTGTGTACGCAGAAATAGTGTCCAAGAAACCCAGCAGGAGCTAATATGAAACAATTCTAAATTCAGCCACAGAAACCAGAACCGTGGAGCGTATTTGGCACGTAGAACTTGTGCCCCCCGCCCCTTTCCCTCCCCCGGTGGATCCAAAACTTTCCACCCTCCCCTCTGAAACCAGAAAGTAAGAAAGAACATTACTGTCATAACCCCTACCCCCCCTCCCTGCCTCCCTGTCCGGTAGATTAAGAACCGACCACCTCCCCAACTGACCAGAGCGCTTAGTATCCCAACTTAAGTGTATTGTTCGTGGGGGTGAGACTTCCGTGTCCATTCTCGAGCCCCTCCCAGTAAGACTGTCCATGCAGCGTCAAACAGTTCAGCATGTCCTACCTTCAGGAGTTCTGTTGTCCCCCCCAGTGCAGTGCCACACCCTGGGGCATTTGTTCATTGTTACCAACAATAGCCTTCTCAGTGCCGAGATCGCCGAGCCCCACTCTGGTCCAGATTACTCTGCCCTGTGTGGCCGTTTCACGGCTTCGTGAACTTGGTCCGAGGTGTTGCAAGTCAAACCTCATTCAATTTCCTCCTGCGCTAGCAGGCTTCCTTCTCTGTTATGTCGGTGCGTGTCGCGGTGCCTGGGTCCTCTCGCAGGTCGCCACCCCTCCAGCCAATCTTGTGCATCCTTCGGTGTTTCAAAAAACAACGTTTTCCCATCCGATTCCACATGCAGTTTTGCTGGGTAAACCATTGAGTACTTGAGCTCCCGGGCCCGGAGTTCTTTTTTTACTTCCATGAAGCCTCGTCCTTGTTGTGCCACCGCAGCGGTATAGTCAGGATAGAAGTTGATTTCCGCATTGTCGATAAGTAGCGGTGTGCGGACCCGTGCCGCCTGCAAAATGGCGTCGCGGTCCCTGAAGTTGAAGATTCGCGCCAGAATTGTGCGTGGGGGCGCTCCCGGCTTAGCTTTTCCCCCCGGCACACGATGGGCTCGTTCCACCGAGATAAAGTTTGACAGTACTTTCGGTTTGAGCTGATTGTGTATAAGGTCTTCTACATATAGATCAAGTGCCGGGCCCCCCACCGATTCCGGCACACCTATAAGGCGTACATTATTGCGCCGCGAACGTCCTTCTTGGTCGTCGAGCTTTGCTTTAAGCATGGCGTTATCATCCTCAAGCCTTTTTACTTTATGTTGGAGGTCCTTAGTATCTCCCATTATCCCTGTTGTCGTTTTTTCAACTTCCAGGAGTCGGTCAGACAGTTTCCCGAAGTCTGCCCTTATTAATGATATGTCCACAGATATCGTGCCTATGGATGTTTGCATTGTTTGCAGCGCTGCCATTACATCCTGCAATGTGACTTTCTCTGTAGTGTTGGACGCATCGTTTGTCCGGGGTGGCGTCTGTCGTAATTCATCTCGTGTGTCATCTTGCACCCCATTGCGATAAGCAAATTTGTCAAGTTTCGGGGCTTGTTGCCCTTTCAGGCCTCTACCACTCATGATAGGTGTGAGGAAGTATATGTTGCCCTCTGTGAATTTGGTGCAATGTGGGTGCCCAACCGTCACTCCAGCACACCCAGCACTGCCCAACCGACCTGAGTCACTGTGTTCGCGGTAAAGCAAGTGGGCCGCTCCCGCCTGGTATGCCCGTTCTCCTAATAGTCACAGCCCTTGTGTTGAGTGTGGGCCCTCCACGTAAACCCCCTCGTTCCTGTGCCTGTCCGGAGTAATATAGCGGGGGGGGGGGGGTAGACCGCGAGCCCACACCGGGCTCCTTGTCTGATTTCTCACCGGCCCTGGTACAGTATTGTGAGGCCCCGGGTGAGTGTGTTACAGGCGGAAGACATCCAGCGCGGGCCGCTGCTGGTGCTGCCACTCGATTTTCCCCCTCAGATGAGAGCCGCTGTTTCTCACCGGCCGCTCCTCGGAGCTCGTCTGGGCCCTTCGGCCCCCAGCTGCAGGCGAGGGTTCACTGCTCCGTTGTCGGGTCTCGATTTCCGAGGACGCGTCGCTCGGATGGGCGCCTCTCACCGGCAGTCGTCAAAGTCGCGCCGCAGTCCCTCCGAAGAAAGCGGGTCTCGCTGTCCCTCGCCGCACTGCAGTCCCCGGCTTCCGTCTCACAGATAGACCCCAGCGTACACGCCGGCGCCGCTTCGTGAATTTCGGAGGTTTCTGGATACCGATTAGTGCTACATGCACCGGAGGTTATACCGCTTCAGGTTCTGCTGTGTGATGACTGCTATGAATCGGATAAGTTGACGGATTTTTAGGAAAGGGGCTCTCTGGTCACGGAGCTACGCTAGATTGCGGCCATCTTGGCTGACTGCTAGCCACGCCCTCCTAGGTGCGACTTTTTAAAATAAATCTTTAAAAGAATAATTTGCATTTCATTTAATATATTTAATATTTAATTCAAATTTGGGTTAATGGTGCTGAAGCATTTTTTATATTGTTTTACATTGAAATTACATTTATAAAATTAGTTTACATTAATATTTAATGCAAAATATTTTTACTAGTTTTCAAAAAAGTTAAATCAACTTTTTACATATTCTGCAAATGTTACCATAAGGAGCTCGCATTCCCAGTGGTGGAGAACTCCGTCTACTTGTGATAAGTTATTAGCAGTTTTGAATGACCAAAATGAGTTCAAGAATAAGAATTCATCCCATATCCACCAGCTAGTAGAACTTCTAACTACTAATGTTTTTGTCCAAGAAGAAGTCCCATTTATGTTAGAAAATTTCCGATCCTGCAAACTATAGATTAGCATCTCAAAATTATGTATGTGTTTCAAAAACCACTTCCCTTGGGCCTGACAGAATGCAATATTGGGAAAACAGTTGTACTTGAGTTGCATGAGTACAGTGCAGAAGGCAAACCTCACAAATACTCCAAGGGGGGTTTCTCGGTGCACTACGTCTTCACGTGTAGCCCTCCCCTGATGCCTTCACTTTGTGCCCATTTCTGTTTCGACGGTATTCCAGAAGTGCGACACTCCTATTCACTCAAGGCCGTTGCATAACTTGCATAACTTGGCAATACACCAAAATCACACATCAACTACCCCACCTTGACAACAACAAAAAAGCTCAAGGGGGTCAGAGCTTATGATATTCAAAAGTTTACAGAATATTAAGGAGTGGAGGCTCACAATGATCAGAAGTGGGTCCAAGTGTGTCACGGGGCCACCGCTGAGCTGGGACGGGGTGAGGACTTTAACATTTATTCCTTTCCACCCCATCCACAGGATGACTGCGGGCCCTTTAATTCGGCCTGGGCTTCCCCTGAGGCGGAGCCCTTCATCATGACGTCACCCCATGTCGACCAATCAAGCGGTTGGAAGGCGGATAAGGAAGCCTTCCCGGAACATGTCGGGGCGAAAGCCGGTGTTGGTGAGGAGGAGACACTTCGGGAGGCGAGGACGGAGGAGAGCGGAGGACGGGAGGCGGAGTCGAAGGAGAGCAGAGTACGGGAGACGAGGACGGAGGAGTGCAGAGGACGGGAGGCGAGGACGGAGGAGAGCGGAGGAAGGACGGTGCGTGTCGGAATCGGAGGGGACGAAGGTACCAAGGAGCCAGGAGGCCAACGAAACCGCGAATCGCCCGGCCACGCTTCAAGGGAAGTGTGGCTAGAAAAGGTACGGGCTCGTATACGGAACGCTTGGTCACGGGGAGGGACGGGGTAAAGATACGGGGAGGTCACAGGACTGTGCTGGTAGTGTTTTCTTTCTTTGGTGCTTTCTTTTTGACTCGTAACACCATTCACCTTTCTGATCTGCACACCCCCCGGGGTTTTATCACCCGAGGTCCAGTACCGGTTTAGGTGACTCCTCACACCCGTTCCCTAATTAGATAATTGGTCCGATAACCGTACCCTAAAAAGCCTCTTTTTCTTTTGTTTTTTTTGTTGCCATTTTCCTGTCCGAGTGGAGGGAAGAGGAGAGGAACGCCCGAGAAGAACATCGGGATCAAGAGGCCAAGACTGCTGTCTTCATGCTTGTAATGGAGTGTCTCCTTATCCAGCAGCAATATCAATAAATATTTCGAACAAATCCAGTGTCTCCAGTCGATACCTTAGTGGCCCCGTGGCGCAGTCTCACAAGTGGCGAGCCAGATAGGAGGCTGGAAAGGCGAACCACCGTCCGATAAAGGATGGAGACTTTGATCCAGCAATTGAAAGATGGCCAGGCGAAACTAGAATGGGCTATAGGACAGACCACCACCCAAGCCGAGGCGGACCGGACAGCATTTGCTCAAGCTATGCAAGCCCAAGCCGATAACCTGCTCAAGCTAGCGGAGGGACAGACCCAGCTTATGACCACCCTGGCACAGGGAAGACCTACCGCTCCACCCCCAGGTACCGTGGTCCCACTCCAAAAATATGCCCCCGGGGATGAACCCCTGTCATTCTTCCTAAATTTCGAAAGGGCTGCTAGGGCTAGTTCTTGGCCAGGCGATAGGTGGCCATTCTATCTTGCGCCCCTTCTAACGGGAGAAGCCCAGGCGGCTTATCAGATGGTAAATAGGGATGGGAACTGTGCATATGCCCTGGTGAAACAATATATCCTGGATCGATTAGGAGTGGACGACGAAACGCACAGATTGAGGTTCCGTCAGGAACGAGGGACCCCTGGGGACCTCCCTAAGACACTATTTTATAAACTGAAGGAGGCGGCCGACCTCTGGCTGAAACCCCACGAGTCCAGTATGGAAGATGTCATGAATAAGGTGTATTTGGAACAGTTCTTAGAGGCCCTTCCCTATGGCACCCAGCGCTGGCTAAAGCAGCATGCCAGCTTAACCTTGGAACACGCCATAGAGATGGCTACTTCGTATGCTAGAGCCCAGGGTCGGCCCTCTGTGAAAGAACCTGAGAAATTCGCCAAATCTACAGCCCCTGGGAAAATAGACAAGAAACCACCAAAAGGGATGACGGAACCCCCGCGTCTTCGGTATCCACGACCGGATATTCCCACCGCCTCGGGACCCCAATGTTATGAATGTGGTGAATGGGGCCACATTGCCCGATATTGTCGGAAGAGGAAGGAAAAAGAGGAAGAGCCCATGGACGTGAGCTATGCGCCCGCTCTATTCTGTATGCACAAGAGACTGGGACAGTTTTCTATGTAAGTGTGACCATAAATGGGAAAACTGTAAGGGCTTTACTGGATTCCGGTTGTAAGCAGTCTGTGGTAAAGCAGGAGCTGATCTTACCCTCTTCTCTTATACCCGGAAGAACAGTTCACATCCGGTGTGTCCACGGAGATACCAAAGAGTACCCCATGGCTAAGATCACCCTCTATACTGAAGCAGGGACAGAAACCAAGGCTATGGTTGGGGTAATGTCTGATCTCCCGGAACCAGTTATCATAGGGGTCGATAATCCTTGTTTCTACCCATTACATCTAGAGGTCCTCAAACAGTCACAGAAGCCTTTAGATTCCCTTCTTCTGTCTGAGCCATGGGCGAGGGATACACACTTCAGGACGGCACAATTAAATGACGCTAGCCTTACCAACGCTTGGCAAAAAGCACGTGACGACCAGAATCCCCTGACCCGGGTATACCCCACGTTTATTGAGAAGAACGGTCTGCTGTATAGAATGGCGAAAGCCGATGCGACCCCCCAGTTGCTGGTTCCCCTCGGGTTTCGAGAGCAGATCCTGTTCTTCGCTCATGCGCATTTATTGGCCGGGCATTCGGGGGCCGAAAAAACAGGAAAGGCTATACTCCAACATTTCTTTTGGCCAGGTGTGTACGCCCAGATACAAAAATATTGCCAAGAATGTCGGATCTGTCAGAAACGTAACCCCTACATTCCACCCCCAGTCCCTTTACATCCATTACCCATATTCGGTACTCCCTTTGACAGGTTAGGGATGGACCTCATAGGGCCTTTACCCAAGTCCGGAAGGGGACACCAATACGCACTGGTGCTGGTTGATTACGCCACTCGCTACCCGGAGGCCTTTCCCCTCCGGGCTGCCACCTCAGTGGCAATCGCACAAAGACTAGTAGAGGTGTTCTCACATATGGGGTTCCCGAGGGAGATCATTACCGATCAGGGTACCCCTTTCGTTTCTCGCCTGATGAAACAAGTGTGCGAGCAGCTCAGGATTAAACACATAAAAACTTCTGTTTACCATCCCCAGACAGACGGGTTGGTCGAGCGTTATAACGGCTCCCTAAAGCTCACCCTCAAGAAACTGCTGTCGGGGGATGGTAAAGACTGGGACCAGTTGCTTCCCCTAGCCCTCTTTGTTCTCCGCAGCCAGACCCAAGCTAGTTTGGGGACTTCACCGTTCGAATTACTGTTCGGACGAAAACCAAGGACTTTGCTGGAAATCACGAAGGATAGCTGGGAGAAGGAAGGAGCCCAAGAGGCCGAAGCTCTTTTGGACTATTCTCGCCAACTACAAACCCGACTCCACAAGCTCAGAACCCTAGCCCACGAGCATTTATCCCTTGCTCAGACCAAACAGAAAGTGTTCTATGACCGAGGGAAGAAATGGAGAGAACTAAATGTAGGTGATTGGGCCTTGATTCTGTTACCCTCCTCTACCCATAAACTGAAAAAGGAGTGGCAGGGTCCCTTCAAGATCCTCCGGAAGATAGGGCATACTACTTACCTGCTTCAGTTATCTAGAAACAGAACCCAAATGTACCATATTAATATCCTGAAAAAATGGCTCGGGACCCCCCTCAAGTCATACATGCGGTTGGTGTTGCCTCAACCCCTCCTCACACTGTCAGGGATACCCCAATCAACCCAGACCTCCTCCTAAACCAGAAAGAAGAGGTCCTCTCCCTCCTCCTTCGTTATTCAGGTGTGTTTTCAGACCAACCAGGCAGAACACACCTAACGGAGCATTCCATCCCTACCCCGCCCGGTGTGGTGGTAAAGCAAAAACCGTACCGCATCCCTGAGGCCCGTCGGCTAGCCTTTCTGAAGGAAGTAAACAACATGCTGCAATCAGGGGTGATAGTCCCATCTCACAGTAACTGGTGTTCGCCAGTGGTACTCGTGCCAAAACCGGATGGCAGCATCCGGTTTTGCATTGACCTTCGAGCGGTCAATCGAGTCTCCAAGCAAGATGCATATCCTCTCCCTAGGGTGGACGAGCTGTTGGAACGCCTTGGTTAGGCCAGATATATCACCACCATCGACCTCACCAAGGGATACTGGCAGATTCCCCTAACCCCGCCGATAGAGAAAAGACGGCTTTCTCCACTCCCTCTGGCCATTATCATTTTACTGTCTTGCCCTTTGGGTTGCACGGCGCCCCGGCCACTTTTCAAAGGGCCATGGACATCTTATTGTCTCTGCATCTAGAGTATGCCTCTGCATACCTAGATGACATCGTTGTCTTTAGCAAGACATGGGACGACCATCTCACGCATCTCGACAACATTCTCGCCGGCCTTCAACAGGCGGATTTGCACATTAATGCCAAAAAAACCCGCATCGCCTTTAAGAAGGTAAAATATCTGGGCTACGTATTAGGGGAAGGACTAGTAGAACCCCAAACAGAAAAACTCGAAGCCATACAAGCTGTTCCATATCCCAAAACAAAAAGGTCGGATATTATCGGCGAGTCATAGCCCAATTTGCAGACTTGGCAGGGCCTCTCACAGATCTGCTGCGTAAGTCACACACTTCCCCCAGACTGCCGGCCCCCACGGAACGAGAAACCACAGTGTTCCAGGCATTAAAAACGGCCCTCACCTCCTCACCTGTACTCATCTCCCCTGACTTCCAAAAGCCATTCATCCTACAGACGGATGCCTCGGGGGTGGGAATAGGGGCCGTTCTCTCACAACAAGACGGGAGGGGCCTAGAGAGACCGTTGCTATACATCAGTAGGAAGTTATTCCCCCGTGAGCAAGCCTACTCCACTATCGAAAAGGAATGCCTTGCGGTTAAATGGGGGGTGGAGAAGTTACGTTACTACCTGGACGGGAGACCCTTCGTTCTCTATACTGACCACGCCTGACTTGGCTGCAGCGTAACTGTGGTCATAATGAGCGTATCCTCCGGTGGTTTTTGGCCTTGCAACCCTATCAAATTGACGTCCGCCATCGTAAGGGTGCGGATCAGGGGAATGTGGACTTCCTGTCACGCTTTCCGATTTCCCCCAATCGGGAAAATCCCGGGGGTGGGATGTGTCACGGGGCCACCACTGAGCTAGGACGGGGTGAGGACTTTAACATTTATTCCTTTCCACCCCGTCCACAGGATGACTGCGGGCCCTTTAATTCGGCCTGGGCTTCCCCTGAGGCGGAGCCCTTCATCATGACGTCACCCCATGTCGACCAATCAAGCGGTTGGAAGGCGGATAAGGAAGCCTTCCCGGAACCTGTCGGGGCGAAAGCCGGTGTTGGTGAGGAGGAGACACTTCGGGAGGCGAGGACGGAGGAGAGCGGAGGACGGGAGGCGGAGTCGAAGGAGAGCAGAGTATGGGAGACGAGGACGGAGGAGTGCAGAGGACGGGAGGCGAGGACGGAGGAGAGCGGAGGAAGGACGGTGCGTGTCGGAATCGGAGGGGACGAAGGTACCAAGGAGCCAGGAGGCCAACGAAACTGCGAATCGCCCGGCCACGCTTCAAGGGAAGTGTGGCTAGAAAAGGTACGGGCTCGTATACGGAACGCTTGGTCACGGGGCGGGACGGGGTAAAGCTACGGGGAGGTCACAGGAGTGTGCTGGTGGTGTTTTCTTTCTTTGGTGCTTTCTTTTTGACTCGTAACACCATTCACCTTTCTGATCTGCACACCCCCTGGGGTTTTATCACCCGAGGTCCAGTACCGGTTTAGGTGACTCCTCACACCCGTTCCCTAATTAGATAATTGGTCCGATAACCGTACCCTAAAAAGCCTCTTTTTCTTTTGTTTTTTTTGTTGCCATTTTCCTGTCCGAGTGGAGGGAAGAGGAGAGGAACGCCCGAGAAGAACATCGGGATCAAGAGGCCAAGACTGCTGTCTTCATGCTTGTAATGGAGTGTCTCCTTATCCAGCACCAATATCAATAAATATTTCGAACAAATCCAGTGTCTCCAGTCGATACCTTAGTGGCCCCGTGGCGCAGTCTCACACAGTCCTACAAAGTGCATTCTGGTTAATGCAGTTCCATAACTCACAGTTTATATTGAGATAATCACAATGTAATGTAACCAGGATTTCTGAAGCGCACTGTCACCCCACGGGTATCCTGGCGCTGAACATGACAGAGGTTCTTCTACATGCACTTATTTACCCACCGGATGAATAACCTGCACCACATCCTATGGAAGATATAAGTTTTTTCCTAAACTGAAGGAAGTCTTTTATGTGTCTGATATTGGGCGGGAGATTGTTCCACAGATGGGCAGCCGCACAGCTGAAAGCTCTCCCCCCAAATCTGGAGGTTCTTTTTCTGGTGGCACCGACCAGCTGAGCAGTGGAAGAATGAAGGTTTTGTGATGGGGAGTGCCAGACAAACTTTTTCTGCAGTGACAAAGGTCCAAGTCCATTAAGGACCTTGAAGACAATACATAATGATTTGAACTGAATTCTCTGAGCTAGAGGGAGCCTGTGGAGATCATTGAGAGCCGCAGATGCAGAATCGCCTTGTGTCCTCTTTAAAGCTAATTTTGCGGCTATTGTCTGTATTCTTTGTAATTTCAGAATGAGGACATTGGGGGCACCGAGGAGCAGTGCATTACAGTAGTCCAGTCGGCTCAAAATAACACTTCTAACTACTAGAGCCCTGGCTTACAAAGGTAACATGGGGAGGATTTTCCGCAAAGCTTTGATGAGGGAAAAGCAGGTTCCAACTGTTTTATTCACATGTTTTTCCAGACTCAACTTGTTGTCAAAATCTACCCCCAGATTATGCACTGCTACCGCTGGTGTGGGAGGCGTATCTGCCTGAATGGGTCAGAAGTTGTCTGGAAGTGGACGAGGGATTTTCTTCACAGTGCAGTGTAAGATTTCCGTTTTCCCACCATTAAACTGCAGGGAGTTATCTGTCAGCCATCTAGCAGTCTTCTGCATGCATTCGTGGAAGTTACTGAGTGACGGAGAATCTCTGCCTTCAAGAGACAGAATGAGCTGCATATCGTCTGCATAATTTACCAGCTTGATGTTATAGGATTTAATGATGGGATCAATGGTCTCAGATAAATATTAAAAAGGATCGGACTGATCAATGACCCTTGCTGAGCCGTTCTAAATTTAGATAGAAAACATAACCAGTGCTGTTTAGATCTTGACACCAGGGTTTCAATCTCTTAAACGCTTCAGAAGGGCAAGGAATCTGTTGGGATGAACATGACATGTTGTGGTTCTGGGCTATATATTGGGCACTTGTAGATGATAAAGTTTGCTTGATTCCCCCACCTAGACTCAGAATCGATCTGATTCCTTCACAGATACTCAACCGTGGATTTCGATAACACCTTCTCTAAGGTACCCGCAGAGAATTTTCCTGCCCCTTCCTTAATCTCTCTTCTCAGTTGCCTCCTTGGCTTCCCACATCCCCAGTTCTCATAGATAAGACATTTGAACTGTGATCATTTTCCATCTACTCAACTTACAACAAAAGAAACTTTCACACTCTGGTACTAACATCACAGTTACTTTTCTGATATAGAGCTTGGAGTGACAAAACTTACTGTGTAATGATACCATGTGTGTGCAAACCAATGATAAGAACTGCCTTACCATGATTTTGTTTTATGTTATTCCAGCATTGATAAAGCGAACTGCCTAACAGCTAGAGGGCGAACTACGTGTCGGATGAATCATTCATGCGGTTAGCATTGGAATTAAAAAAAATTGATGTGTGGTGCAAAAATGTTGCATCAAGAATTCACACTGCACCTGTGGTTGTTTTCCCATTATTGGATTAATTCTGACTGTGCATGCTTGGGTTTATCCTATGAAATATTTGACTGTTTAACAGTATAACATTCAATAAAATTAGCTTAAAAGAAAAAGAATGCAAACATTAAGCGATAAAGTTACAACGTGCACCGCAAAATATGGATGCCTTCGCAAGTTTATTTTTTATTAAATAAGCAGTTTAGTTTGTTATTCTACAAAGTCTACACAAAACCTGCACTAAAAAGTAAAATGTTTCATAGTAATCAAATATTCCAGGACAGCGAACATATTTTACCTTTTCCCCGTACTTAGGTCTGGGTAAGACAAATGTCTGGATATTACAATCCTACTGCAATATTTTCCATATGCAGTTATTTCTTAATATGCTCTCCACTTACAGCATTTGTGTTATTCTTCCCCATTTTTCTTGCAAAAAAATGCATCTGTGAACAATGGGAATTGAAACATCCAGGACCTCGGCAAGAACAGAATAGGTGCCTTCAGCGGGTGCTTCGTCTTGATGAATGTATGACTACAGACAGGCGCTCCTCCCGGGTCCTGCTATAAGCTACTAGCAACACGTAGCCAGTGTTTTTTACTCGTGGTTCAGTAAGTATACAGACACCACTCACAGAACAACACACCTTAGCTCGTGTGCTATAAATCACCATTCATGTGGCATAATTTTGCCACACCCACACATTACACACCTACCCACTTGGTTTTGACGAAAGCCCCCATTTTTATGGGGCAGAAACATGTGGACCAACTTTTAGGGACAACAAGGAGCATTTTTTCTCCACAGTTGCCTGCCCATTCAATTTTAGCCTTATCCTGGGCCGCTAAGTATAAAGTCTAATTAGTAAGGATTCCCAGAGATATTTTTAACTTTCACCTCTTCCTTCACTTATCACACGACACCAGCTCTCCTTGAAAAGTCAGGTAGGGTCAGTTGTCTCCGCATGCTTCTTTCAGCTGCGCAAGATTAGAAAGATTGCTCATTTCCTTACCCATTCTGCCCTGATACAGGTGACCATTGCCCTTGTGCTGTCTAGGCTGGACTACTCAAACAGTTTATATTTGGGCCTTCCAGCCGGGCAGCTCAAGAGGCTGCAGCTGGTTCAAAATCAGGCGGCCAGGCTGATCTGTGGGCTTCCTAAATGGCAGTCCATCAGGCTAGGCCTGGCAGATCTGCATTGGCTGCCGGTAGCCCAGAGGGCGGCCTTTAAAACCGGCTGCATTATCTTTAGGGCACTACAAGGCAAGGGCCCTAAATTTATCATTAACCTGCTTGCCAGATACATCCCCTCTCGCAACCTCCGTTCTGGTCACAAAAGCTTGCTCACGGTGCCGGTTGTTAGGAAACTACGTCAGGGCGGCAGCTCCTTTCATTTTCTTGCTGCCTCCCTCTGGAACTCCTTGCCAGCTTCTTTAAGGTCACACGAGGATATCCTAGCCTTTAGACTAGCTTTTAAGACCTGGCTTTTTAGGGAAGCCTATCCTTAGATGTTCTAAACTGTTTTCCTGTTGTTGTGTTGTGCTTATGAAAACTTCCTACAGCGCCATGAAGCCTACGGGCGTACGTGCGCTTTATAAGCTAAATTTAACATAACATAACATAACCAGCTCCGCTGTAACCAGGCATCGCAGCACAACCGGGGGGTATTCGACTGCCCGGTTGGGATCCCAATGATGAAGCATGCACCAACCAGGTTGGTGGGTAAGGGGTCTTTTAACAAACCAAAGGGTTTCTTGGCACTCATATACAAGTGAGCCGTCCTCTTACAATGGGTTCATCCACATTGTTTGTCTATAACAATGGGAATTCCTCAGTGTCTCAAAAATACTCTTTAGTGAGGTCTGTACCTCATTTATCTTACAATTAGTCGAATACAATGATGGTAGTGGGGAGTTCAAATAGTAATACAAAGAAAATATAAACTACAACGCTAGATTGTTGACCTAATATTTATATAGTTGGTTGCTTACACGAAGAATCAATTGAATTACATTTTGTCAATCAATTTACTTGCACAAATCAAAACCCAGAATCACTAAATTGGCCTACAAGTTGTCACAAAAAAAGGCTCACAGTAGCCATGACAATTTTGATGCAATGTAGTAACATGTAGACATTATAGCACTGAAGTAGCTAACACATGTTTAACGGAATCTTGTCTACGCTTCTTCAGGGCTGAAGAAAAGAATAAAAAAGAAAAATAACGCAATGCACAAAAATCAAAAGTCTTATTTAATGGCCTTGATGATTCGGGTACGCCAGACATTGAAGATTTAGCCAATGACCTAACCATGGAGGGCCACAGTCTACAAAATAGTGGACTAACCAGGAAATCTACTTTTGTTTCTCTTCCCTCAAAAGAGAATTTGATTGAGACCTTTTATGACTCGAGTGTTAAAGATTTTGTTGTGATGCATACAATATAATACTAACCTATCCAATAAAGAAATTCTAGCTATGAACAGTTTACTGCAAGATTGTAATGTGATAATACGTGAAACTGACAAAGGGGAGAATGTTGCTCTTATGGATTTTTTTTCAATTATGAGAAGGAAGACTTCGAACAACTTAATGTTGCCATTGACTATGCAAGATGGTCAGGCATATGCTACATTAGAGCTACCCAGAATTGTTGTACACTATTATCTAAATGGTTAGAAATATTTTGATGTGGAAGAATATAGATATATTTGTCAATGATCCTATAATCCCTATCATCTATTTTTTGCACAAGATACACAAGAGAGGTGCTAATCCACCATGCAGTCCAATTATATCCGGTATTGGATCTTGCACTGAAAAGATGTCGTAATATATTGCTATTTATTTGGCAACAATTTTAGTGTACTATCATCTTACCTTTGGGACACCAAAAATCTTCTGGGCAAATTGTCTGGAATCCCATGGGAACACACATATCTGCTAGTATCTATGGTGGTTAAGAGCCTATGCACCATTATTTCCCATAAAGATGGGTTCAAAGCATTACAATATTTCTTCTAATTTAAAAGTGCGAGTCACTATAAACGTGTTCAGATGCTCTTAGACATAACCAATTTTGTACTTGAGAACAACTATTTCCTGTTTCAAAAAAAATTCTTCCATCAGGTGTGTGGCACAGCTATGTCTGCCAGGTTTGCTCCCTCCTTTGCCAACCTCTTCATTGGATGATATGAGAGAGAGCATGCCTGGAATGAAAGACTACTTACTGGATACCATAAAGTACTAGCATGGTATTGTTATATCAATATTTTCTGTTTATGGAATGACTCTGTTGAGGAACTCTTAGAAAACGATACTTTTCGGAGTAACAATTCTTTGAATGTGGAATTATATTTAGAATATGACAGACATAAGATAACATTCTTAGATCTTTAACTCTATGTCAAGTATATGACTCTACATAGCAAAACCTTTTGTAAACCCACTGCTAGTAATAGTGTACGCCACTTCAGCACAGGACGTCCGACTACACAAAATAACAATATTCCAAATGGAGAATCATTACGACTCAAATGAAACTGTAGTGTCACTGAAGAATTCGAGGCACAAGAGTGTATTCAAAGGTTTTGTCTAAGAAATTATCCGGGGAAGGCACTTGCATCTGCATTAGAAAAGGCCAAAAAAGTTCCACAAACTTCTCTGCTCACCCCTACTGGTAAGACTAATAAGCATGGGCGTAAAATCCGCTCCGCTCGCGGATTTTTCGGATTTTCGGCAAATTCGCAATCCGCGAACTCTCGCAAATTTGTCGAAAATCCGTGAATCCGCTCGCGGCGGATTTTTTGCTTGGTTGCGGCGCGCGGCGTGGTGCACGGCGTTCACTTTCCGTCATTTAGCGTTTGCCGAGTTGTTTTTCTTTGCGAGTGACGCGCCATTTTGGATCTTGCTGCGTGATCCCGCGGGAGTTTGGCGCCCGCGAATACGTAATCGCGGCTTGCCACCTTGCACAGCACACCTCGCGAGAGTTCGCAATTGCGAACACGTAGTTGCGGCGGAAAGGAACAATCTCGCACTCGCGAAATAGAGCTTTTGCAATTCTGCACAAGAAAATCACCAGCAAACAGGATAAACCTCCAGAAAATTATGATTTTTATCAGAATCACTCCTCAGATTGACATTTGCATGGCCTTTTTTTTTGCAAGGAGTCCATTTTTGGGGGGGGGGGAGGAAGGAAGTGCCCCACAGTCTCCAACTTCCTGTTCCTGTCCAGCAGGCTCCTCCCAGTGCTTTGTCCATCTCCTGGTCACTCTCATTTGGATCTGGAGCTGGAAGGATTACTTTTTGTGGGTGCTGCTGGATATTTGGATTTGAGGCCTTTTTGACTGTCTTTGGATCACTTTTGGATTAGAAATCAACTTTCACAAGTAAGTTTGTTTGGGGCATTACAGTTGCTGCAAGTAAAATTTTGGAACTTTTTCAGAACATTAAATAAATTATATTGTGGGTAGCCACAGTATCCAGTAGGACCAGGGTTGGTTAGGGGTGCATGATACAACTGTTTTGTTGAATTTAAACACCATTGAGGCCATGGATGGGCTGGGATTGTGCTGATTTTTGTCGTTTTTTTGGGCCTGCTGGTGGGGCCCTTTGCCCAGGGGTGGTGAGTGTTGCATGGGCCTAGTCTTTCTGTGGGGTGTCTTCTTGAATTTAAACATAATTGAGGCCATGGATGGGCTGGGATTGTGCTTATTTTATTGTTTTTTGCCGTTTTTTGGGGGCTGCTGGTGTGGCCTTTTGCCCAGGGGTGGTGGTGCATGGACTGAGTGTGCCTGTGGTGTGGTCTCACTCTCTTTAATGTAAACATCATGGATGGCATTGGATTGTGGTGATTTCTGGCTGTTTTTCTGTTTTTGGGGGGTGTACTGTTGATGTGGACTGGCCATGTGGGTGGTGGTGGTGGCCATCTTGAGTGCTGGCTGGTACAGGCAACATGTGCTTGGGGTGTAAGGGGCCATTTTGAGGAGAGGCAGTGTCTGAGGCCTGCACTTATTTTGCCTACTTTTCATCCTTTATGCCCAGGGGTAGTGAGTGTTGCATGGGCCTAGTGTTTCTGAGGGGTGTCTTCTTGAATTTAAACACCATTGAGGCCATGGATGGGCTGGTATTGTGCTGATTTGATTGTTTTTTGTCGTTTTTTTGGGCCTGCTGGTGGGGCCCTTTGCCCAGGGGTGGTGAGTGTTGCATGGGCCTAGTCTTTCTGTGGGGTGTCTTCTTGAATTTAAACATAATTGAGGCCATGGATGGGCTGGGATTGTGCTTATTTTATTGTTTTTTGTCATTTTTTGGGGGCTGCTGGTGTGGCCTTTTGCCCAGGGGTGGTGGTGCATGGACTGAGTGTGCCTGTGGTGTGGTGTGGTCTCACTCTCTTTAATGTAAACATCATGGATGGCATTGGATTGTGGTGATTTCTGGCTGTTTTTCTGTTTTTGGGGGGTGTACTGTTGATGTGGACTGGCCATGTGGGTGGTGGTGGTGGCCATCTTGAGTGCTGGCTGGTACAGGCAACATGTGCTTGGGGTGTAAGGGGCCATTTTGAGGAGAGGCAGTGTCTGAGGCCTGCACTTATTTTGCCTACTTTTCATCCTTTATGCCCAGGGGTAGTGAGTGTTGCATGGGCCTAGTGTTTCTGAGGGGCGTCTTCTTGAATTTAAACACCATTGAGGCCATGGATGGGCTGGGATTGTGCTGATTTGATTGTTTTTTGTCGTTTTTTTGGGCCTGCTGGTGGGGCCCTTTGCCCAGGGGTGGTGAGTGTTGCATGGGCCTAGTCTTTCTGTGGGGTGTCTTCTTGAATTTAAACATAATTGAGGCCATGGATGGGCTGGGATTGTGCTTATTTTATTGTTTTTTGTCGTTTTTGGGGGCTGCTGGTGTGGCCTTTTGCCCAGGGGTGGTGGTGCATGGACTGAGTGTGCCTGTGGTGTGGTGTGGTCTCACTCTCTTTAATGTAAACATCATGGATGGCATTGGATTGTGGTCATTTCTGGCTGTTTTTCTGTTTTTGGGGGTGTACTGTTGATGTGGACTAGCCATGTGGGTGGTGGTGGTGGCCATCTTGAGTGCTGGCTGGTACAGGCAACATGTGCTTGGGGTGTAAGGGGCCATTTTGAGGAGAGGCAGCGTCTGAGGCCTGCACTTATTTTGCCTACTTTTCATCCTTTATGCCCAGGGGTAGTGAGTGTTGCATGGGCCTAGTGTTTCTGAGGGGTGTCTTCTTGAATTTAAACACCATTGAGGCCATGGATGGGCTGGGATTGTGCTGATTTGATTGGTTTTTGTCGTTTTTTTGGGCCTGCTGGTGAGGCCCTTTGCCCAGGGGTGGTGAGTGTTGCATGGGCCTAGTCTTTCTGTGGGGTGTCTTCTTGAATTTAAACATAATTGAGGCCATGGATGGGCTGGGATTGTGCTTATTTTATTGTTTTTTGTCGTTTTTGGGGGGCTGCTGGTGTGGCCTTTTGCCCAGGGGTGGTGGTGCATGGACTGAGTGTGCCTGTGGTGTGGTCTGGTCTCACTCTCTTTAATGTAAACATCATGGATGGCATTGGATTGTGGTGATTTCTGGCTGTTTTTCTGTTTTTGGGGGGTGTACTGTTGATGTGGACTGGCCATGTGGGTGGTGGTGGTGGCCATCTTGAGTGCTGGCTGGTACAGGCAACATGTGCTTGGGGTGTAAGGGGCCATTTTGAAGAGAGGCAGTGTCTGAGGCATGCACTTATTTTGCCTACTTTTCATCCATTATGCCCAGGGGTAGTGAGTGTTGCATACTTGCATGTCCCTAGTCTTTCTGTGGGGTGTCTTCAATGTAAACATCATGGATGGCATGGGATTGTGCTCATTGTTCTGTGTTTTGTCCATTTTTTGGGGTGTATAACTGAACTGATGTTCCTCTGTCTTCCATTGCTTTTAGGTGCACAAGAAGACTCAAGAGAACCACCAGTGCCAGGAAGAAGTCCTGCAGCGGTGTGTGTGTGCAGCATAACGTCACGCGACGTCACGTCTGGACACAGAACCCTCTGCAACTCGTGCAACTGCTGCCTGCTGACCTGCTCTGAAGAAGATGGCCCCAAAAAAAGTAACCCGTAGCTCCTCTAGCAAGAAAGGTGCCAGTAAGGAGCAGAAGAAGCAAGTTACCAAGGACACTGGTGTGCCGCCCGCCCCTTTTTTTGGGAGTGAAAAAAAAAGTATGCCTGCAGCAGCAGCGGGATCTGCTGGGGACCAAGCTGGCAGCAGCACCCCCGCTCCATTGGGCTCAGTGCCACCACCACCACCACTCCAACTTAAGTCCAAGCCCTTGAGTGCTGCAGAGGCAGCCAGTATAGTTCTTCAATCACCATCGACCAGTGATGTTGGCTCATCGCAAGAAAGCAGCAGCAATGTCCCTCAATCAACACAGGTTGTTGTAGCTCATCTGACGAGTGTTGAACAACCACAGCCGCAACAACAATCACATGTGCAAGTACAAGCCCAAGTACATGTGGAAGGAGAGGCAGCGCAAGGAGATGCGCAAGCAGAGGTGCATGGAGGGTCACAAGTGGCCACAATAGTTGTTCCTCCCGAAGTAGGGGCACATCAGGAAATCGACAATCAAGGCGAGGTATCATTTGAGGAAGCCACTCCTCCTGATGATCCTTCATTGTCTTCCACACCCCTAGCAAGGAAGAGATCAAGGGTGGTGTCTACATCTTCTTCAAGCACACCTCCTTCTGATGATACGGATCAAACTTGGGAACCAGCACCACAGCCGTCTGAGAGTGAGGCACACCATGATCCGACAAAGGTAGTTAAGCGTAAAAGGAAGCTCGTCCAAAGTCTCAGAGTTATGGAGTGTGATGAGGCTCAACAAGAAGTGGCGGATACTGCTGCTGATGAAGACTCTGCCAACGACGACCCAGTCATCATAAAGGTCACTGCAGCCCCAGCGGGCATGCAGCAAACAGACATTTTGACCCTAGCCCGAAGAGCTGCTGAGCGTGATGATGATGATGATGTTGTCGATGAGGAGGCAGTGGAAACACCACAATCATTGGAGTTAAGTAGTACACCAACTCGTCCCGTTCCATATTTCTTTCTGGCAAGAAGAGACCTCCGTCAACCTCGACCTTAATTAGTGGCGGTGAAAGTGCAAAACGTACAAAAGTTGGGCAATCCAGATCCTCCACTTCATCTGGCATTAGCTTCATGACCACCACCACCAGTATCGCCGCCTCCTCCATGTCCCACAGACACTTCAAGTCCCCAGTTTGGGACTTCTTTACTGTTTGTCCAAAAAATCCAAAGTTTGCCATTTGTACCATTTGTAAGCAAGCAGTTAGTCGTGGTAAGCCAGGTACCAACTATGGTACCGGAGGCCAGAGAGGTCATCTTAGGAGACAGCACACTGTCAAATGGTTTGCGCACCTAGATGCGATCAAGAAAGGCCGAATTCAAGGAAACGTTGATGTTTCATCTGATGATGACGAGGAGGAAGAAGACGTGTCAAACACTTCCCTTACACCCAGTACCCCTGTCAGCAGCACACCCAATGTGAGGCACACTAAGAGTGTTGGAGCGACTGAGACACCAACGCACAAAAGTTCACCAGCGAGCAAAATTGGGTCAACGAAGTCATTATCAGCCCGTAAATGCTTGGTCCAGGGCAACATTAGAACAATGCTTACTTCAGACGTGCCATATGAACGCAACCACCCACTGACGCGTCTGTATAACACTAAGCTGGCTAAAATGCTAGCTGTGGACCTTCTCCCTTTTTCTTTTGTAGAAGCGGTAGGTTTTCTAGAATTAGTGGCAACGCTCTGCCCTAAATGGAAGGTTCCTAGCCGGTTCTATTTTGCCAGAGTTGCGGTTCCAGCACTACATGAAGATGTGCTGGAGGCGATTGGGGCAGCTTTGCAGAAGAGTGCTGTTCACACAATACATCTGACAACAGACATGTGGACCAGTGGCGCAGGCGCTGATTACATGTGCATCACTGCACACTGGGTCTCTTTTTCAGGTGTTAAAGCAAAGCTAAACGCAGGTGTTGACCCGGACCAAGTTTTTAAAGCTGCTCGGAAACATGCAACACTAGCCATGTTTGGCTTGGAGAAAAGTCACACAGCAGAAAACCTTTTGGAAGAGTTTAATAAAAAGGTCTTGAAAATGCTATCCCCCCAAAAACGCATGATTGGTTATGTTTCCACGGATAATGGCGCCAATGTAGTTAAGGCCATGTGGAAGGGTGACTATTTTAGAGTGCCGTGTTTGGCGCACTGTATCAACCTGGTAGTTCAAAAATTCTTGAGTGATAAACACAGTCCAGCGTTCGAGGTAATGGCCACCTGCCGCCAAATGTGCAACCATTTCAGCCATTCTTTTAAGGCCCGGAAGCATCTGAGGAGACTGCTACTTGAACGTCAAATGCCAGTGAAAGCACTCATCCAGGAGGTGGCAACACGTTGGAACTCAACCTTCTACATGCTTGAGCGTCTGTATGAGCAGTATACGGTACTCGATCACTATTTCTTCACAGAGGGTACATCTCAGAAGGAGGACATGCGGTTGGGTGCGGCGCAATGGGACATAGTTAAAAGCCTGACAGACATGCTTCGTCCTTTTGAGTTCTTCACGCGTGGAGTCAGCCAGGAGGACTGTAATTTGGGAAAAGCTATCCCATTGTTGTGCATGCTGGAGCACCAACTGATGGCGGTGTCTTCTGAGTTTGAAAAAGATGAAAAAAAAAAGACCATTTTATTTTGTCTGAGAAATTATTAGAGCGCCTACGTGGTGAGGAACGTCTTAAAAACATCAAGTCAGAACAGCATTACATTTGTGCTACTATTCTGGATCCACGCTACAAAAAGGCACTGGCAGGCGAAGCATTCTTTCCTTTTGCTGATGCAGATGTTCAAAAGTACAAACATTGGTTAGCCTTGTCAGCCAAGAGGTTTGAAAAAGAACGGCAGGTTATTGAAGGAGAAGACAGTACATCAGCATCAGCATCAGCAGGCCATCCCCAGTCACAAGAATCCACTTCTGCACCTGTGGCTGGGGCACAAGTGACCTCTCAGCCGTTAAAGGCAACTGGATCATCTGCACCACACACAACAGTATCAGTGGCTGTTGTAGAGGATTGGCTAAGTTTGCTTGGGTATGGTTCTCGAAAAAATGTCAAAGGCACAGCAAAAAGTAAGCAAAGTGGAGGAACCGTTGATGACCTTGAGCCGATGGTGCAGGACTATATGAATGACTCAACAGAGGTCTTTCTTAATGATGAGCCATTGCAGTATTGGCATGGCAAAAAACAATTGTGGCCACAGCTCTCCAACCTGGCTATAAACTATTTGTCTTGCCCACTCGCAAGTGTGTCTTCTGAACGTGTTTTCAGTGCTGCTGGTGGCATTGTAACTCCCAAACGGAGCCGCCTCTCGCCCAAAAATGTGGAGCGGCTGACAATGATCAAGATGAATCAGCACCTCATACCACCAGATTACAAAGTACGAGAAAGCACGCCGCATGAAGACGAGGAGGACGGCAACGTAGATGAGGGGATTTGTTCTCTGTTCGGTGGCACTGACCTCATCCAGCCTGAATTCGCAGAGTATGATGACGAAATCTTCTTCTTATTCCCTGACACCGAGCCCTGAAAATGAGACAATGAATCAAGAACTTTCTTTTTCGTCCTTATTCACTTTTATTCCTGTTTGTCTCTCTTTCTTTGGTTTGCACAGTTAATTTAATTCAAACTTTAATCACCTAATCCCAAAAACAAGACCATCAGCAGAACTGTCTTCACTTGTTTGCTTATTGATTTGAAGGTGCCGCAGTCTACATTCCTCAGGTTCACAAGTTCTGAAGAACATGCTCCTCTATCCTCCTCCTCCAGACTGCGATTTCCCTCAAAGCAGAGTGCTGGATTACGCCCAATGAAGAAAGACTCAGCACTTGTGGGGGTGTTGTACTTCTTTGCGGGTGAGTTGACGGATTTGGGCCCATTGCTGTGAAGCTCTAATAATGGACAAAAGTGTTTTGGACCAAATATGAGGTGGAAATTTCTTGCCGTTTTTGCTGACTTGCTTGCCTTTGGGGTGCTCTTTGGCGGGGTTCCGGGTGTTTGTGGGTGATTTTTGGTGTCTGGGAGCACTGCTGCGACAATCTAATCTTGATTGCATTTGCTTTTCAGGAAATCCGTGGTGGAAAACAGGAGTTATGATGATTGATGATGATGACCTAGCTGCACAGCGCCGCGTTTGGACCGAAGGCCGAGAGATATTGTAAGTATGAGATTTAGCTTTTTCGCTGTTTGGGGGTGTTGTCGGGTGGTTTTTTCCGGGTGGGTTGGCGGGTCTTGCCTGGGGCATTCCTGGGAAGGTCTAATACCGGATAGAAGTGTTTTGGACAAAATCCTGAAGGAAACACCAGTTTTAGCACTTTTTGTAAGTTAGGGTTCGTTAGGGTTAGCCCTAGCAGCAGGATTGCATGTTTTTCGGGGGGTTCTATTGCAACGCAGTTCTGGTGTTGTAGAGCACTGTTGGAGCGATGCTGGCTATGGATACTTTTGCTTGCTTGCAAGTGGTTTGAATACAATCCACGGTCTGTATTTGGGCCTACTGTTACTTTCAAAGTATGTTTTGTAACCATTTTTCTGCTAGGCATCGTTTTTGGAGATCTGATTGGGGTTCTTCTACATTTTTGCGACTGGCTTTAGTAAGGGTCTTGGTGGGAGCATTGCTGGGAAGGTCAAATTTTGTTCTAAAACACAGTTTACAGTACACCTACCTTGAGGGGAAAGATCCGCTATAATATTTTGGCCATACTTATTTATCCTTAAAAAGGTGACTCAGACAGAGCACGCAATTTCAAAAATATTGTACTGTCTATTAGGGAAATCAAAGTGTCATTTTTGAACCACACAGCGTACATACCTTTTATTTATTTATCAGTGGTATTGTAATAGCACTTCCTGTTTTCCGTTCAATAATTACAGGCCGGGTTTCAGTCAACATCCGCCAGGCAGGCAGTGGACAGGGTGTCTTCTGTCAGTGGTCACCAACATTGATGGACGAAGCGTCAGCTGGAATGGAGGAGTGCCGCCAATAAGAGGAATTGTTTGCTGCATGCAACTTACTTACCAAATTCAACAGGACAACTCCAACAACATACGCAATACAGATACAGTATCCATTGTTTTATTCTATGAGTGTGACTGCATGTGCTTAGCTTTAGTTTGTAACCAAAGATTGTCTTTATCTTCAATTATTGTTTGTCCATGCTCTGCTTTTTTTTCTTCTCTCAACAAAACCTACCCAAAAAGAAACCCCCATTCCCATCCATTTTACAAACCCTAACCCTCTTCCCCCGGGCTGTGTTGTTTTGCTTGATGTCTGACTAAAATGACATCAATAATTCCACACACTTGCTGGGGAGGATAAGGTCATAGCAACAGGCTGGTGAAGGAATACGAGGATATCTTCTAGACTTACTCAGCTTCAGTACTATATCTTCTAGTAGTAGTAGCCAATGTCAAATAAATTCAACGCAAGTACTAGTTATACTTGCAAGCAAATACTTTACCATTTGTTAGGCTACATTATGGCACTGTTCTGTCTGTCACCTGCTATATTCTCGATCGTACCGTAACCGTTGTAATGCTACAGTAAGGACAAACAAGGTTTCGTTTTCTTTTTTTCCATAGGCATGCAACTGCCACTGTGTCACACCACTAGTACCACCGCAATGAGGAAATGTCACCCGCCCAGGATTGACAACGTTAATCCCCATTTCACGTGGAGCCAGCCCTGGGCCTAGCCCTAATTTCTAACACAAATTACAGGTAAGATAAGCGTTTGGTGGGAGGTAGTATAATGGAGTATTATTTCGGAGTAGACAAGAGATTGACGGTTGTACTACTAAAGTCCTACGACTGTTCAGGAAAACAAAGTTACTGTTACACCCCCGCCCCCCACCCACCAGACTGAAAAGCAGTAAAAAACAGGTATGGTCAGATAAAGTTTAAAAATATATTTATGTAGCCCTAACAAAATAATTTCCCTCACCCACCCTAACCCCAACGATTGTCTTTGAAACGTCCCAAAACGATCCCAACTCCCAAATCCCACCCCCCAAAAGTCTATAAAAAAAGGGCAAGGGACACTCCACTACTGGAGGGTGCTGGTGCTGGTGCATTTTGCGGCATGGGCATCATACTCCTTGCGGAGGGTGGCAAGCTCGGAGCGGAGGCCCTTAACCAAGTTCTTATACTTCAGGACCTCCTGCTCCAGGTTGGACATTCGGACTCGTAGGCGGCGTTGGCGTTCCTTGCAGCTCCTGTGGGGGGAAGCTGGTATTTCTGTTGCTTGGCGGTGGCGGTTGTCTTTGTTAGCCCGGCTCGGTCCCGCTGGCTTAGTCACGGAGGAGGATGCAGCGGTCCCAGTCGAGGATGTTGTTGTTGCCCCGCTCGACTGCGTGTCCTCCTCCTCCTCCAGGGCCACCAGCCGCCGATATTCGGCGACAGTGGCCTCCAGCCTCCGTTGCCGGGCCATTCTAGCCTGCTCCCTCCGTGTTGTTGATTTGGAAGGAGCAACTATATGAAGAAAGAAAGACATAGTCTGTAACCAATGCTCCTTAGCATTAATAACACAAAGTGATTGAGCCGAAAGTTGGGTCACAGTACAAGTAGCAAATTGAAAGCACAGTACATAACTATTGAGGACAGTATCTATGTAACCTCCCACTTCTGCATCCTTGCTCTAACATTAGTGGTAGTTTAATGAACAAATTCTACGACCACTATGGACTTCCATTACAGTCGACTATGACAGTACACCAGTCTTATTCTTCTTCTTCTCTCTTGTTTAGGGAAATTGGTACGTTATCTTATGCAAGCCGGCAGAATGACATGGACAGCACAGTGAACTTGCACCCGAGAAAAAAAGTTGCACACCATGATAAGTGAGACAGACTTGCGTTACTGTACCGGTCCAGTACATGCAGGTGGTGAAGCTATTACTTTTCTATTACGGGTGGCACTGAGAATACTCTGTTACAAGGGCTACTGCTTAATTAATTTACCTTTCACCCTACAGTGCAAATGAGTACTAGAAAAGGAAAATGAAGAAGCTAAGTAATTTGATTATCTATCACTTCACATGGGACGTATTTGATGACATATGGGATGACTTTAGGTGCTTTGCTTAATATTGAGTGAACAGTGATACACCCACACATGAATGACGTACTACAAGTAAACTAAAGTTATTAAGAGAGGTACGGAGTGTCCACCGTAATAACCAGATATATGCTGTGATTGCAGACGCAATACAAAGTACTGCTACTATTCATGGTAGTATTGGACACATTTACAATTTCTTTTCCTTGCCTTCCCTGCACTGGAACGGACATGCGGGTGCGGTGGTACATGCTCTTCAAGGTAACACTTAGTTCATCTGGCGACCATCTACTCTCTCTAGATACACATGTGCTATCTAAGAGTCAGAGAATACCATGCTCCAGGCATCCATTCAGTCAAAGTATACGCACACATACAGTTTCTGTTTCACCCACCCAGGCTGCTGTCCTTCCACCCATCCTTGCTTCATCATTGACCCAGCCATGCACCATACCATATTCTTTCCTTCCCAGCCACCTCGGGGGCCAAGCAAACACATATCGTTCTTCTTTGCCAGCCATCATACAAGTTCGCGTCCCACTTACTTACACCCTTCTTTCGCTTTTCGTTCATCCCATCCATCACGTTCGTCTAAGAACTTATTGGGATTCTTCTCACCAAAAACTTCACAGCTAAGTCGAAGTACATTTCGAGGAGGCTACTACCTGGTTGATTTGTAATACACCCGTGCAGAAAGCACACTATGCAGTCTTCAATCTCAATAAGTAAGGAATATATAGCTTACCTGTTTCCGCCACCACCGTTTGAACCCCCACAGGACCCTCCGCCGGCTCCTGCACCGCCTCCTCCCCAGAGTCCTCCGAGTCCTCGCCCAACACAGCCACCTCCGCGCTGGCCCCGTCACCAGATGTTACACCTACAAAGTACATTTAAGAATGTTAGAATACACCACTCACTACTATATAATATTTGGTCTAGGAGAAATGTTAAAAAAACTGAATACAATGTAATAATTTGTGACTGTCTACTCCAAAGTAAAAATGTCCCTTTTTCTGTTGTCTTGCTGCACTTTTATGCACAACTGATGAATGCTTGCTTTTGATTTTTAACACGCACCACTTTTTCTCCTAACAGACAGAAGCTTGACTCCTAAGAACACGACCAGGATCAAGTTCAAACCAGGTGAGAGCTCGGCTCGACCACAAGAAATGTGTCCAATTAATCGTCAGCACTAAACACTTTTCCGTTTTCAGTTAAATAGTTTTATGACAAAGTAGATTTTAATAAATGTGTTTACTTTTAATAAAGCTTTTAAACTTAAATAGACTCTGTGGTTTTTGTTCCTCCAGACTAGAGTGGATGAGCTAAAGGTTTTGGAATTTTTGCAAGCATGAGTGCCTCTGACACTTCTTGACTGTGCTGTGACTCCGTACTCTCTTGTCCTGCGTACGATAATCTAGAGATCATTGGGGATCAATAATCTGTGACTTCGGGAGCTGAATGACTCTGCCACACTATCTAGTCAGTAAGGAGACAGTGCATAGAGCTATTGCTGAATAGAATGGGAGTCCAATGGAATTGCCAAATGTCCAATCTTAGTTAGCTACACAGACAGACTAATAAGAATAGCCTAGTAATACCACAGGGAGTCATATTCGAGGCAGGATAAGAATTTATATCCAGTCTACAAGAAGATCAAAGACGATTTAGAAAAAATCGAATGAGGAACGCTAGGAAAAAATAGGTACTCTTTATTAAAATGTAAACTTACTGGGGCCAGCAAAGGAGCCCTCGCCTGCCCGATCCTGGCCTGCATCCTCAGCACCCTCCTCCTGTGTCCTCTTGCCCTTGGGGGGAGCTGATGTACAACATGAAAGAAAGAAAGACCAGAAAACATGGATGAGATTTTTCAACCAAATCAAACATTTCAAAAGAACAATAACAAAATATTTTGGAGAAATAGCAAATAGATAGACAACTATTCCACGGGATCTATCTCATGTGGTATACTACGTTATTCGTATTGCCTGATTTGCGGAACGTTGACTTAGAAAGTTCCTATGTAACTCAATAAACAGACTACTAAAGAGGTTTGCCTAGGCCTGGCACTGCAGGCAGCAGTCCGCAGCACGCGAAGTGACAGACAAAGTCCACCCTGCTTGCAGATCAGTGAATACTCAAACTATCAATCCACCCACCACCGCCACTATTTCTTCTTATAGCCATGTGTCTAAAGGAAGGACTGGACTTCAGTCTGTTGGGGCTGATTTAGAAGTCCCTTGCGGCTCATTTTCCTCCATTGTTGCGTGCCTTTTGTGACGCAGCGGCAGAACAAAAGACTCGCCATGGTGTTGGTGCGGCGTATATATTAAAAAAAAACACATATGGGCATATGGGCGATGCATCACGTTGTAAAGCCCTGCGCCATCAGGGGGCGTTCCGGCGCAAGGGAGGGCGTACCTGCGCAGGAACGAATCCTAAAAGTGGCTGAGGGAAATCTACAAGATGTCAATCAGTCACTTTTAGGACAATGATGCATGACTCAAACCCTGCGCGCTTGAAGCCGACGTACGGCTTGATGCAGCATTGGGGAGATAGGGTACCCCAGAGCATTGCTGGAGCTGCGCCATCGTTGGCACGCAACTCCAGCAATGCGCTGCCTTTACGGCACAGATGCGTAAGGCTTCTGTGACGTTTTGGGCCAATGGGTGGTGGTGGCATGGCACACAATTACTGCCGCATCCCTGCTACTTTGCAGGGATGCGCCGGTAATTGAAAATATGACCCTTAGTGTCTAGCATTACGCAGTTCTTATCTTTACACTACACTCATACATAATTTCTCAGGCCAATGAAATGCTTCTGAACACAACATACAAAACAAAGAAGCATAGTAGCAAGCAAGGCTACTGAGAAGGAGAGCAGTGCACCTGAAATGCATAGAAGATTTTGAAATATAATTTACCTCAATGTAATCGGCAGCATTATTGCTCTTGGTAAAGAACAAAGATTTGCAAATAACAGAGCCGGATAAAACAGAGTAGTAAATGAATAGCTACTACTACTCACCAAGCCCGGGGACCTCTACGCCGAGCGCGTCCAGCAAGTCCCGTTCCCGATCCATGACATCGGTCCAGCGGTGGGTGGCCTGGTTATATGTGCGCCGGACCCCAGAGAGCTTATACATGGCCCGGCACACCTTCTCCCACCGCTTGCGGCGCTCCCGGATGCCATAGCCAGTCGCGATCTTGCCGCCTCCCAGGATCGTCTTGGGGAGGCGGCGCTGGACGTGGAAGATGAGTGCCGCCACTTCCTCCGCGCTGAAGATCTCCCGCGGCACCACTTGCTCCCCCCTCAAACGCCCGCACGGGAGCCGGGTACGGGGTGCGGGACCCTTCCCCTTCTCAGGGTGCTTCCCGGCTCCCTTTACCATGGTCTGGGCAGAAATACAGTTAAATGATAAACAAGAAATAGAATAGTGAAGAAGAAACGAAAAGAGTTTAAAAAAGTAGTTTAAAAGTAACTAAAAGCAGCAGAAAACACAAAAATATAGAGCTAGAAAAATAGAGGGATAGATAATAAGTAAAATTAGATCAAATAAACTTCAAACAAGCAAAGGATGGCAGAGATTGAGAGAGGATAGAGAAAGCATGCCCAGAACCATAGCAATGAATGAGAAACAAGATGGCTGCGCCCGTTCACGACCGGGTGGGTAAGTTCGCGCGAGATTTTCCTCGCGAGCACGCGCGAAATTGTACTAGCGAGCAGCACACTTTGCGAGATTACACATAGCGGCCGGAAACGGAATTACGTCACGCAAACAAGATGGCCGCGCCCGTGTACGACCGATAGGGTAACTTGGCAAACGTATAGCTAGAAGCGCCTCGCGAACACGCGCAAAATCACGCGAACATACACGTCGCAAAAAAAACTATTTTGTATTCGAACGCATTCGCGGCTTCCGAAATCGATCTCGCACGGATTCGCGCCCCAAAAAACACGTGAAATTGCAGAAAAAACGATTTTAGCTAAACTGAAAGCAATGAGCAGGTGCAAAAGTTCAAACTTAACATTAGTAACATTCAAGGTAGTGCTTCCTGAGGGGCCCCTCCAGAGTTTGCAACTATTCTATGACCCTGCTATGACCCAAACAGCAGGCTCATAGAATAGCTACAAGTAGACCATAAAGGTCCTGTGAAAAAAAAATTCACTGCAACAAAAAGCAAATTACAGATAAGGAAGGAAGCAGGTGCCAGCCAGACTGGAAGTTTCAAAATTACTGACACATTAATGACCCACAAATTAATTGATGGCAGTTGAAGAAGGGCAGGTGTGCTTGCTTTTTTCAACCACCATAATCTACAGTGATAAATAAACCTAATGGGTGGCAGTGAGGATGTACCAGAGGGTGGCATGGGTGTCCCAGAGGGTGGCAGTGGTGAAACAGAGGGTGCTGTGAACCTGTGATGATAAACCAGACGTAGAAACAACATAGTCGCGGCCGTTGCGAGCCGAAAAGTAAGTTCGCAATTGCGAACTTGTCCCAAAATCGGCGCGAACGCGCGCCAACACAAAAAACGGGAAAATCCGCAAATCCGCTAGAGTTCGCGTATCTTCGCGGATTGCGAATCCGTAAATCCGCAATTTCGCGTACGCGAGATCCGCTAGATCCGCCCATGCTTAAAGACTAAGACGAGAACACAAACTATCGATCCTCACATTAGGTTCATTACGAAATTGTGGGCAGAAAACTGGCAGATCTTTCAAATTTGTATCTAGCAATTAAGATGTCTTGCGACTAGACCAGGCTCTGAATAAATCATTACCTAACCATCCTTTGATCACATATAAGAAGGCTGATGACTTTTCTTAGCCCCAGTGACACCACAAGATATTCAATAAACACTGCTAACACTTGGCTCAACAAAAAAAAATCTCTGGGCTGCTTTTAAAGTGAAGGATGTGTATGCTGTCAATATGTCACTGATAAAGCTGTAGAGTTTTTTTAATCATGATCAATTTTATAAACTGAACACAAATCACTGTGTATATATAATTATTTGTGTGTATGGGTGCCAATATGTTGGGTCAAATAAAAGAGAATTGAAAATTAGATGGAAAGAACATTTGCGAGCAATCAAACTTGCAGACTCTAAATCTTCCATAGCTGTTAACTTTGCAAAGGAATATCAGTTAGGTCAGATTTGTAACATTTTATTCATGGGTGTTGATCACATACAAACACAACACAGGGGAGGCGACAGAGAGTTTAAACTACGTCCCAAGGACAGTTGGTGGATTAACTGTTTACATAGTTTGAATGTGGACTCAGAAATGTTTACTACCCTGGAATGTTACATTTACAGGAGTCCCAGTAGCAAAATCTCTTTAGTACAGAGACACAAAATCAAAAGAAAAATCAAAATCAAACTAATAACACTCTATTCCATGACTGATGTTTTTATTCACATCCTCAGTTGTAGACCAGTTAAGTATACATTTTTCCAATTACAACACATATAATTGCCCAAAAGTGAAGGCTGGGTGAGAGGGAAGAGGGCGAAAGGGGTATAGTATTGGTGAGGGTTGTGTAGGTATAGAGAAGGTTTAAAAGAGGTCACATGTGGTCACATAAGTGCATTTATAAATTTACAACACATGGGCATATTCAAATTGCCTTCGAAATATTTCTAAACATAGATATGTGTAATCCTATCCCAATAAATCAAACACAGCCAACAATGAACTGTTGCATTTGGTTAGGACAAACGAATAGTATGTCGACGTTTCGACCCCAGTGGTGTAGGCTTGTTTGCACCTTACTGCGGGGTCTTCATCAGGAATGGTGAGGAGGGGAATTCGGGGGAGTGGGGGAGGGCACCTATAAGTAAAAACATCAAAGTGAGCTAGATGTAAAGTACCTAGTAGAATTTCATAAAAGAGGCAGAGCAAATTCAAATGATTACCAAGCGGGCCACTGTAAGTAGTGTGGCACCGTCTAGAATTAAAGAGTGGGCCCTGGGGCTCCGGACATCAAGAGAGCTACAGCCTAAAAAGGAATTAGGTTATTGTCAAAAGGTGGGCTTAAATCAAGTCATCCCACACAAGTTATTGCCTAAATGCACAAAAGTGCTGAAGTGGAAAAACATCAAAATTACCCAGCCGGGTTAAAAATGAAGTAATTACCACATAGAGGAGGACAACACAACCAACTCACATCGAACATGAAATATACATAGATTTAGATTTCAGACCCTGATGACAGCCGTAGTCATAGGGTGTAACAGATGGCATACATTAATCGTTGGAAATATTGGACAGCCACAACACAGAATGATCGATTCCCCTGCCAGTAGACTAACCATTAAAGTATCCATTGCCCGAGCTAAACGGCCTATTTCTAGTTGGTAGTAAGATCACTGAAAAGTACAGTTCATCTTAAAAAGACATGCTAAACATAGTGATGGTTACAGAGAGACCACACACGGGCCATGGTATGAAGTAATAACCCGGGGGGTTCAGGGCAATCAAACCCCTCCTCGTGCGTCGATATAATTCACAGGACACAGCCATTGCCGATTTCATGTTATTAATCTGAATGAGCTACAACACAGAATGATCGATTCCCCTGCCAGTAGACTAAACATAAAAGTTTTGATTGCCCGTGCTAAACGGCCTATTTCTAGTTGGTATTAAGGTCACTGAAAAGTGCAGTTTATCTGGAAAAGACATGTTAAACATAGTGATGGCTACAGAGAAACCACACACGGGCCATGGTATGAAATAATTACCTGGGGGGTTCAGAGCAATCAAACACCTCCTCGTGCGTCGATGTAGTTAACAGTACAAAGCCATTGCCGATTTAATGTTATTAATCTGAATGAGAAAAGAGATGGGTCCAATCAAAAAACAAGCGCGTTGTTCTTTATGCAGAATTACAAAAGAAATGGCTTGGACATCTAACAACTCACTGCGAGCGTAGCAGGAGACAATCTCGGCCAAATCCGAGCTTCAATCTAAATATCAAACAGAATGGGTAGCTCAGTAATGTAAAGGTAACAGACTCCTTGCCAAATAATGCCTCGCACCGAGGCCTACATTAGATAACTCACCAAGGACTTCGGGCCGGTGAAACTCTCGCACACATCAATCTAGGAGAATGCGGGCGGGGCACTGTGGTGAACTTAAAGCGGAGACAACGTGCGTCATCAGCGCGTGTGTCCGCAGCAGCTAGATACCGGCCGGTCACGTTGCCGATATCAACCAGTTAGTAGCAGGGATGTAGCATCGTCCCGCCTGACCCTCAGGTTGAGACAGGACAGGCAAGCAGCAGGAAGAGGAAGTGAGGTCACAGGAAGCTACTAGTCTGTAAGCCAGTGTGAGGCTGGCAGGGAATAAAGAAGGAAGCAGAAAATATACTCCTGTGTCGGTGTGTCATTACGAGCGCTGCGACACTGGCGACGAAGGTGGGATGTCCATGAAACAAAACCCACACGCAGCTTATCGCTCAGCCACCCCATGTGGCCGACCACCGAGCCCTGCAGCGGAAACCAACGTCCGCCAAAGCCACGAGACACCTAGCTGCTGCCCAAGTGAAGCGCTGAGTGCAACGCGAAGAAGCAAGAGCGCGTGTGCCAGCAACCCCGACCACCGCTTGTGAGAAGAAAGGCGCGTATGACAGAGTGCGCTCACCGCGTGCTCCCTCACCAAGTGCTCCCAGAAGAATGCGGTCGGGTTCGCGCGGCACCGGAGAGCAGTGCCCGATTCACAGCGCGACCAGGAGGTGAAGAGCCAGAGACAGCGCGTAGAGCGAGGGTGAGTTCAAACCCTGCCGCTCCCATCACGCGCGCCGCCTAAACAGCCCAGGACCAAGACACGAGGCATACTGTCCCGCGCGGTGGCCATTTTGAAGTCAGGCGCCCGCCCACAGGCAGAACCACGCACCCTCCATGGCGGCCATTTTGAAGTCAGGCGCCACTCGGTTCGGGGGAAAATACTAATAATAAGCAGCAGCCAAGATAGTAAGCAGCTCAAGGAGCCACAAAGAATTAATAAATACTAATAATAAACAGCAGCCAAGCTTGTAAGCAGCTCAAGGAGCCACAAAGAATTCTAAAATACAGCGTGAAGCCAAAAGCACGCCAGTACAGTCTGGACAACACCTAACAAATCCAACCAGCGCCACTAAGAGCCCATCACCCGCAGATGTCCGACCAGGGCCCGGATAGCTCCTCAGACGCTGCCAGCACAGCTCCCAATACATCAAGCGCGACAAGGTCGGGAAGCCCAGCTCCCAGTACAGGAGGCCCAGCTTCTCCAACTAACGTGCCCGCGATGGCGAATAAACCCATTGGAGCCTCATTCATGCGCCAACCGCAGCCACTACCACTGACCCCAGGCAACAGTATGGGTCCGTCGTGGAAAACGTGGAGTGAAGATTTTGAAGACTATATGGTTGGCTCCCTAGTGCAAGACGATAAGCAAAAACTTGTGGCCTTGAGAAACCTGATTGGTCCAGACATTGCACAAATTATCAAAGAACTACCCAACGCTGCAACAGCCACCTATGATGAAACCAAGGCTGCCCTTGACAGACGTTTTCTCCACAAACGCAATGTAGATTATGAGCGCCACACGTTCAACCTTGCCATGCAGGAGAAAGATGAATGCATGAGCGACTTCATCATGCGTATCCGGAGACTTGCACGATACTGCGACTTCGACAACTTCAAAACGGAAGATGCCCTGAGACTCCGTATCATTGACGGCTGTTCATCTGAAACACTGCGCCGGAGACTCCTAAAGAAACCATACACACTAGACGAAATCGAGGAACTGACAAGAATCAATGACCAGGCGGAGGACTACGCGAAGCGAATGGGAACACAGAAATCATCGGATCACAAAGACCACGCTTTACGCATTCAGGCTCACAGGTCCTCCAAGAGTAACAAGTCCTCATCCACATCCCACAGGTCCCAACCTTCACGTCGAAGCTCACGACACAAGAAACTCCTCAACAACGAAATGTCACGGTTGATCACAACACCCTTGTGGACATCGATCACACCAAGAAGCATAGAATGAAGACATATGCTGATCAACGCAGACATGCCAAAGACTCCATCATACACGAAGGAGACTGGGTGATAGTGCGAAGCGATCGGCGAGCCAAAGCGGACAGTCGCTATCTCGACACTCCCATGCAAGTCACCAAGAGGAAAGGAACCATGGTCACAGCCAAAGCCGACCACAAGCAAATAACGAGAAACATCTCGCATTTCAGAAAATGCAACCGGCGCGGCCACCAGGATACCGTGTCAAACCTACCCTCAAGTGACTCCTCCAATCAGAGTGACAACAGTGACCAAAGCCACCACAGCCCCAGGCGAATGGTGGAAATCACGACTCACCACAGTCCAACACCAGGACACAGAGAACGGCCGCAGCGTCAGATAAGAAAACCGCGACGTCTGGTCGAAGAGATATAGAGGAAGTAAGACTTTGAAAAACAGGGGAGATGTAGCATCGTCCCGCCTGACCCTCAGGTTGAGACAGGACAGGCAAGCAGCAGGAAGAGGAAGTGAGGTCACAGGAAGCTACTAGTCTGTAAGCCAGTGTGAGGCTGGCAGGGAATAAAGAAGGAAGCAGAAAATATACTCCTGTGTCGGTGTGTCATTACGAGCGCTGCGACAAGGGCCATGAAAGAAAGACTCACTGTTCAAATCATGGGCTGGCAACGTAGACTAATGTAACTTTGGATATTCTCGACGTATAATTAAATTGGAGAGATCTATTATGCGCAATGCGAATGGGTTGGAAAAGATGTAACAGAGGTATACGATGACTGTCAAGAAATATATACCACATACATATTACTAGGGGACATGTGCTGGCTGTCAAATACAAACAACAAATACATTTAAAGGTGAGAGCAATTTATACATATTCCATTACATTTCATAATGTCTGTTCATCTGTTGATGACCTGTAAGGGGCACAGAAGGAGAGAAACAGCGAAGTATATACAGATTAAATTATGAAAAACGGCATTTCTCATCATAGAAATTTCAGAGCATTCTAACGGAGACAAGCTAATTGGGCATAACTAGTATCCTGTTAATTCAGCCCATTCAGGATTGTGTCCAGACGGGTCATCCATTTACTTTCTCTCACATTGAGGACCGAGCCTATATTACCACCCCTCAGGCCTAGGGATACTTTTTCAAGGACAACCCAAAGTAATTCTTCTACTGCATGGCCAGCATTATTATAATGTTCAACCAAAAGTGCTCCTGGGACCACACATCTAATCCTGCTCTGGTGCTGCAGAATGCGTGTTTTTATATTCTGTTGAGTTTGCCCTATATAGGCCAAACCACATGGGCACATGATGCAGTAGATTACACAGTTGGTGTTACAATTTATAAATGTTTTTGGGTCTATGGTGTGGTGTTTGTAACTAAACTGTTTGGTTTGTATACATCATAGGGCAAGCTTTACAGTTCTCACACCTAAAATGTCCAATAGGCACGGGCAGATTCCACATGGTTTGTATGGTCGGTGGTTTTGGGGTATCCAAGAAGGAGCACACTATATGATCTTTTATACTCCTTGATTTCTTAAAAGAGTGCATAGGTAACTGTGGTTGGCCAATGTCCTCAGCAATCAATGGCCAATGTTTGTTAATGATTTTGCGTATGATGTTACTTTGTGTACAGTATGTGGTGATACAAATCATCCTCTCCCTCACCTCATCCTCTCTTCCATGTGTCATGAGAAGTTCTTCACGGGGGCTATACCATGCCCGTTTTTGAGCTCTCTTGACTAGTCGTCGTGGATACCCTCTCTCCAAAGGTCTGGCAGTTAGATCTTCTGATTCTTTGAAGTAATCTTCTCTTTTGGTACAATTACGCCGTATCCGTAGGAATTGACCTACCGGTAGATTGTCCCTCAGGCCTCGTGGATGGTGGCTATTGTAAAGTAGCAGTGAATTCCGGTCTGCTGGTTTTCGGTACAGTGTGGTGGAAAGCTTACTATCCTCATGGAAGATAGTAATGTCAAGGAAATCCACTTTGTTACAGTTGGATTGGACTGTGAATTGGATATCCTGGCTCTGCTGGTTCAACCAATGGTGAAATAAGTCGAGATCTTCCTTAGTACCGGTCCATAACATGAGCACATCATCGATGTAGCGTCTCCACATTGTGACGTGGTCTTGGTAGGGGTTGTTCTGACTCAGCACATGTTTCTGTTCATAATCGGCCATGTAAATAATAGCCAGGTCCGGTGCGAAGGCTGCCCCCATCGCGACGCCCTTGGTCTGAAGGTAGAAATTTCCTTGGAGTATGAAAAAATTCTTTCTCTTAGCAATAGTCAGGAGTGCAATGATAAAATTCGTTGGTACAGCCATGGGTGCTGTTCATCTGTCGAGCACTTTTTGAATGACTCCCAAGGCTTCTGTCTGTGGGATGCTCATATAGAGCGAGACTATGTCACATGTTACCAACAGTTGCTTTTCAGTATCAAAATCCATCCCATCCACAAGATTAATTGTTCGCATTGAATCTCGTAGGTATGTTGCCATACCCTCAGCGATTGGTTTCAGGAACACATCGATGTATCTACAAAGTGGCTCCAGGATAGACCAGATACAATAGTTCGTCCCGGTGGTTCCTGCATACTCTTGTGTATCTTAGGTAGGGTGTATATAGTGGGTAGCCTTGGGTCATTCTGGTTTAGGTATTTGAACTCGAGCTCACTCACAAAACCTTGTTCCTTGCCTATCCTGGTCAAGTTGAGGATCTCCAAGGCTAGGTCTTTGGTGGGATCACTACATAGTTTCTTATAACTTACTCCATCACCCAGTTGTCTGAAAATCTCACCCTTGTATTTCTCAACATCCTGTACCACGATCGCTCCCCCTTTGTCCGCGGGTTTTATTATAATACCTTTGTTTTCTCTCGTGGTGGTCAAGGCTCTCATTTCTTCACTGCTGACATTCAGTTTGGTATGCTTGTGTATTGACAAAGCCTTGTCAACTTCATTAAGTACCGTGTGTTCATATGCCAGAATTTGATTGGTCATGGTACTTACTGGTGGTACAAATGTAGAGGGTACCCTTAGTCCTGTAGTGGAGGCAATGATAGATGGGGGGCTGTTCCTAAAGAAATACCGTAATCTGATTTTACGAAAAAACGACATGAGTTCCGTTTTGATGGTAAAACGGTTGGGGTGGGATGTAGGTACAAAAGATAACCCCTTAGTGAGGATATTGATGTCATTGTCCTTCAGGGTGTATGAGGATAGATTCACAACAGGGCTTGTTCTACTTGTTACCACCTGTAGACTTTCGAAAGTGTTGCTATCTCTTCGTGGCTCTCCTGGGGGAAGTTCACTTGCTTCTGGGTCTTCCCACGGCCTCCCTCCCAGTTGGGGTTGCGGGTGTACTGGCCTCTCTGTGTTCCTCTTTGCCAATTCCCTCTGCCGTGCGGCGGTCGCCATTGGCCCTCTCCTAAAAAAGGGGGCTGTAGGTGAAATGGACCTTGGGGCTGGTTCCAGTCTCCTTGGTAGCCGTAGCCTAAACTGGGTCCTCCCTGGTTGTTGTCACTGTCGCTACTATAGGAGGAGCCTGAGAAGGTAGTGTAGTTCCTGCGTCCACGGTAGCCACCTCTCCCTCTTCCTGTAAAATGACCCTGAGTGTCCTGCCCGTAGTATTCCTCGTTGAGGTATGGATATGTATTTTTCTTTTCGTAGTATCTTATATCTTTAGCAAGTTTTTCCAGTTTTCTCTGTTGTGTATTTGTTTCAAAATCTTTTAAGGTTTTTGCAAGGTGGTCCAAAGTGTCCTTTGCATTAGTTAAAGCTGTATCATCAGCGATTTCGGATTTTAAAGCAGCGATCTCACGAAGTAGGGATTGTACTTGTTCTGCCGCTGTTTCTACTCCCAGCACCATCCAGTGCCGGGAGCAGTTGTTGGCTACAAAGCTAAACCCCTCTTTAAATTTAGGCACATCAATAAAGATGGCAGGTTCGTTCTTTACCTGGAGGTCAACCGGGATGATGTTAGATTGGAGATATTTGGTTATCAGGTGGCCTTGTAGCCGAGTCCTGATCAACTTCTTTTCTAGTCTCTCCAAACGTGCTACTTTGTCATTTAGTGTATAATCAAAATTAGGCGTGCCAGATGATAGAAATTGGTTGGATCTATCTTTGATGAGCCGGTTGATATAGTCCTCTGTATATGATAGTGTCTCGCTCTCTACCATTGTGTGTGACAGTGAAGGTTATTTACAGTAAGAATATGTATTAAAAACAACCTCGCAGGCATGCACCTGCACAGATAACGTTATAGATTAAGGGTTAACCCAATGGCGCTGGGACCTGGGTAGTTCAATGTTACATATAAAGGGGTCCCAGTAGCAAAATCTCTTTAGTACAGAGACACAAAATCAAAAGAAAAATCAAAATCAAACTAATAACACTCTATTCCATGAGTGATGTTTTTATTCACACCCTCACTTGTAGACCAGTTAAGTATACATTTTTCAAATTACAACACATATAATTGCCCAAAAGTGAAGGCGTGGGTGAGAGGGAAGAGGGCGAAAGGGGTATAGTATTGGTGAGGGTTGTGTAGGTATAGAGAAGGTTTAAAAGAGGTCACATGTGGTCACATAAGTGCATTTATAAGTTGACAACACATGGGCATATTCAAATTGCCATCAAAATATTTCTAAACATAGATATGTGTACTCCTATCCCAATTATTCAAACACAGCCAACAATGAACTGTTGCATTTGGTTAGGACAAACGAATAGTATGTCGACGTTTCGACCCCAGTGGTGTAGGCTTGTTTGCACCTTACTGCGGGGTCTTCATCAGGACCGGTGAGAAGGGGAATTCGGGGGAGTGGGGGAGTGCACCTATAAGTAAAAACATCAAAGTGAGCTAGATGTAAAGTACCTAGTAGAATTTCATAAAAGAGGCAGTGCAAATCTAAATAATTACCAAGAGGGCCACTGTGAGTAGTGTGGCACCGTCTAGAATGAAAGAGTGGGCCCTGGGGCTCCGGACATCAAGAGAGCTACAGCCTAAAAAGGAATTAGGTTATTGTCAAAAGGTGGGCTTAAATCAAGTCGTCCCACACAAGTTATTGCCTAAATGCACAAAAGTGCTGAAGTGGAAAAGCATAAAAATTACCCAGCCGGGTTAAAAATGAAGTAATTACCACATAGAGGAGGACAACACAACCAACTCACATCGAACATGAAATATACATAGATTTAGATTTCAGACCCTGATGACAGCCGTGGTCATAGGGTGTAACAGATGGCATCCATTAATCGTAGGAAATATTGGACAGCCACAACACAGAATGATCGATTCCCCTGCCAGTAGACTAAACATTAAAGTATCCATTGCCTGAGCTAAACGGCCTATTTCTAGTTGGTAATAAGATCACTGAAAAGTACAGTTCATCTTAAAAAGACATGCTAAACATAGTGATGGTTACAGAGAGACCACACACGGGCCATCGTATGAAGTAATAACCCGGGGGGTTAAGGGCAATCAAACCCCTCCTCTTGCGTCGATATAATTGACAGGACACAGCCATTGCCGATTTCATGTTATTAATCTGAATGAGCCACAACACAGAATGATCGATTGGTGCATTTTAAATCTATTTAGATGAATGCCGTGCTACATTGTTAGTTGGTTAGAGTAATTAGAGATGTGAGGACTATTTAACAAGCCTCTTAATGCCTATTTACCTTTGGTTGTTCGAAAAGGAGGTGTATGTGGGGATGTGCTGTTTCACTGTGAGTTGTAACGTATGGGGCTTTTTTAGCCTCGCAATCAATCAATCAATCAGGGTTTTGTAGAGCGCACTACTCACCCGTGAAGGTCTCAAGGCGCTGGAGGGCGGAGGGGGGGGGTGAGCAGCTTGGTTGGGGTCATTCTAAGAGCCAGGTCTTGGGGACCCTTCTGGCTTAGTGCAGTGTTGGGCTCCGTCGGAGGTGAAGGGGGAGTTTGTTCCAGGTCTTGGCTGCGAGGTAGGAGATGGATCTTCCACCAGATCTGGTCCTGTAGAAACAAAGGACGGTGGCTAGAAAGGAGATTTGTTTGTTGAGATATTAGGGTCCGGTGTTGTGGAGGGCTTTGTAGGCGTGTATGAGCTTGAAGGTTATTCTTCTTTCGATGTTGGGTTTAGGTTAAATTGTGGCTTGATATCTTGTTGGCTTTATTTTTTTATTTTATTTTCCTTTTTTGTCATGTACAGCTATCTGCTGCAGTGACATTATTGCTCTCATATGTACAACAGTTGTATAACACGGGAGGGCTATTTTTGCTAAGCTTTTGTATCTTGCTTGTATCCATTTTTGTCATAGTGTATGTTCCACCCGCACAATTTTACAAAAAATTGGTAAGGAGGTAGCCTTGAATTTATTCAGCAGTGTTACTCTCCATAGATAAATTTACAGATATATGGATTGAACTTTTATTGAGTGTGTTGGTATTTATAGCTCTAGGAATATATATTCAGGGAGACTTTCTTCCATTATGAGGAATGGGACACTTTTATAGCAGCTTAGATTGTTTCTAGTTAAACTAAAATCATTATTTAAAAAAATGTATGTGAAATAGGAGAACATTTCTGATTATCATTGACTACTCTTTGCGTCTTTGACAATATCTTTTATTTTTATAGGACTGATCTGGCACCAATGTAAAGACAATTTCCATGTGGTAATTGGCTATTATGCTCTTATGTTTGGATTCTTACATGTCACATGACTTTTTGAATGCCATTTTTGTACAGGATCTTATTGATTTGGGAGCTTGTATATTTTGCTCTATTTAATCTCTGCTGTGGACTTTGGTAAGTTTGAGCCTATTATCTTTTCTCTCTTGCATGTCACTGTTGGGATTTGTTCACGGTGTATTGGATCCTTTAATCATGTTTTTGGACACATTTATTTTATTTTGCCAGTTGCAGCAGCATGTATGCCCACTTGTTTCAATTGTAACACAGAATTGTGGTTAATACTCTTCTTTACATGCTGATTTTTGATTTTCCATTTTATAGATTGCAGGGTACCTGTGAGAGTATACAGTAACTTTGTTCTTTGCTGCTACTCTACCTTTACAATTTTGACTTTTGTGCTTTGTGTTATTTTTCCTTTTTCGTCTTTTCTTTAGCCCTGAAGAAGAGACAAGATTCCGCAAAACACGTGTTGGCTACTTCAGTGTTTTAATGTCTACTGGTTACTTCAGTGCATTAAAATTGTCTAGGCTCTTTTGAGCCTTTAATTGTGACAACTTGTAGGCCAATTTAGTGCCTCTGTTTATTGATTTGTGCAAGTAAATCGATGTTTAACACAATGTAATTCAATTGATTATTTTCTTTGTATTACTAGTTGAACTCCCCACTCCCCTCATTGAATTTATTTAAGTTTTTGTCAGTAGGATAAACTGACACTAGTGGGTCAGTGCACAGGGCCATTACTCAATGTATTCAGTCTCGATTGTATCTTACAATTATTATTTTTTATTTTTTTATTTTAGAAGTTTTGTATAGCGCTAGCTGGACCCAGGGGTATCAGAGCCCTTCACAGCAGGTACAGTTATGAGCAATTTTTGGCAAAAACAGACATCTGCAAGTTACCAACTTACGGGCATTCACAAACAAAGTTACAGTATAGATCTTCAGGCTGAGGGGTATCAGCAAAAGGAGTTAGTTGTCTTTCCTAGAGTCAATTGTGTAATTCACGTTGCGGTTAAGAGCGCTCAAGGAACAGGGCTTTAATAAAGATCTTAATTTTTGGGATGGAGGTGGTCGTTCTGATGTGGGGTGGATGGAGTTCCATATCTTAGGTGCATTTCCCGCAAAGGATTTGTTTGCGGTTTTGAGTTTCGGTGATTTCAGTGGGATGAGTAGAAGTGTGTTGGAGCTTCTGAGTTTTCTGGACTGGCCAGCCCTTTTGAGTTTGGTGGCCTGGTATTCTGGTTTACCAGTGTGCAGGGCTTTGTGGGTGAGACAGGCTGTACGGAAGCTGACTCGTTGGTCAATAGGGAGCCACTTCAGTTCCTTGAGTGCCGGAGAAATGTGTTCGAATTTCTTAGTTCCTGTGACCATTCTTGCTGCGGCATTGAGTGTTGTGGTCAGGAGACCTAGGTGGGATTTTGCTGTCCTGGTCAGTGCTGCGATTCCGTAATCTATTTTGGAGAGCACCAGTGCCTGGGTGGCTTGTTTAAGATCTTTCGGGGGGAAGAAGGGTTTTATTTTGTATTGTAGTTTCAGATTTAGGAATGCACTTTTGGCGGCTTTTGAAATGTGTTTTTTCATGTCCAGTTTGGGGTCAAGGGATTTCACTGAGTCCTTTGGCGTAAGGGCCCCATTGAGGGCATCAATGGCTTTGAGCCATACTTCGATTTGGGAGTTATCATCTATATTAGAAATGAGGAGAACTTCTGTTTTCTCTTGGTTGAGTTTGAGGTGGTTTGCTGAGAGCCAATGTTGGACCTCTTTGAGCGTGACACTTAGTCTGTGTATGTCTTTGATCGTGGTGGTTTCCAGATAAAGTTGTATGTCGTCTGCATAGAGGTGGAAGGGGATGCTAGAGTTCCTGAGAAGAGTGGTGAGGGGTTCCATGTAGATGTTGAAAAGTTGGGGAGAGAGTAGTGACCCTTGGGGAACTCCTCTGTTGACGGGAAGGGGGTCAGACTCAGCGTTATTGATTTTGATTCTTTGCGTGCGGTTGAGAAGAAAGGAGGAGAACCAGTTTAATGCCGTCAATTCAATGCCCGCTCTTTCCTGGAGGACTTTGAGGAGCAGGTTGTGATCGACCGTGTCGAACGCGGCCGATAAATCAAGGAGAATGAGAAGGCTGCATTGGTCTGAGTCAAGTGATTTGTGGAGATCGTCTAAGACGTTTAAGTTTGCGGTCTCGGTACTGCACCCCATTCTGAATCCTGATTAAAGAGGGTCTAGTAGCTTGATATTCTCTAGGTGTTGGGTTAGCTGTGGAAGCACACATCTTTCAAGAGTTTTGGATAAAAGAGGAAGTTTCGATACCAGTCTCAAGTTGTTCATGTTCTCCGAGTCTAGCCCGGGTTTTTTTAGTAGCGGCGTGACTTGGCCTACTTTGAGGAAGTCTGGGATGATTCCCGAGCTCAGTGAGCTATTGATGATTTTGCACCAAATTGGGGCTAGGGTAAGCTTTAGGTCTTTAGCCAGGCTCAAGGGCAGCTGGTCTAGGGAGTGAGATGAGGGTTTGGCAGAGGCGATCAGATTGACTATCTCTTCTACCTGGATGGGGCGGAAGGCGGACCAGGGAGTGGATGTGTTCACTGGGATGTTGAAGTGTGTTGTTGGCCTCAAGTTCTCCATGGGAGTGGCGGGTAGTGTGCTGAGAGAGAGAGGTAAATTTTGGCGGTTTTTTCGCTGAAAAAGTTAGCAAAATTGTTGCAGTGATCTTTGGACGCCACTATTTTAGAAGCTGTCGGTTTGGCTGTTTGGTTCCTAATGATGATAAAGAGTTCTTTGGGGTGGTTTTTTGCATTGTCTAAGGCGGAGCAAAAGAAAGTTGTCTTGTTGTTCCTAATGTGTTTGTTGTAGTTTCTACGTGCTTCCTTGAGTTGATCACGGTGGAGGGAGGAGGGCTTGTTCCTCCACATTCTTTCTAATGATCTGAGGTGTCTTCTTTCATCATTGATCTCTGTGGTGAACCAGGACCTGGAGGGGCTGTTTCTGGGTCCTTTTAGTTGCAAAGGCGCCAGAAGGTCCAAGGTGAGCGTCATGTTGGAATGGTAGAGAGAGGTGAGTTCGGTGGTTGAGAGGAGTTCCGTCTTGCTTGGGAAGAGCATGCTAAGCCCTTCTTCCATTGCCGCCCGGGGGACTCGAGCTGTGTTCCTGACCCATTTGGGAGGGGCCTGCATAGGGGGTTGAGATATGGCCGGTTGGTTGATGTAGAAAAGAATAATGTGGTGGTCTGACCAGTCCACGGGAATGATATAATCGATAGTGATTGTGGTTCTGTCCGAGATGATTACGTCTAGGATCGCTCCTCTATGGTGTATCTTCTAAGCAGTGCTGGGTCAAATCGTTATCCAGCAGGAGATTGTTGAGAGATTGGATGAGCGGGTTTTTTGTTTCGTTCCAACGTAAGTTGAGGTCGCCCTGAATTATACTATTGTTGTCGCTGAGTGTGCATTGGGTGATCAGATCAGAGAGCTGAGTTCCAAATTCGTTGGCGTTGCCTGGAGGATGGTACAGGAGATGGCAACGAAGCGATCTGCTCGTGAGCGATTTGATGTTGACCGACAGGCATTCGAAGGTTTTAAAAAGGCCCGAGGGGCATTCTGAGATGGAGAGATCACTTCTGTGAATGATTGCTAAGCCACCGCCTCTATGTTCATGTCTGGCTTTATGGATAATTGAGAACCCGGGTGGCACCAGCATGTCCATGTTGGGGTAGGACAGGGTGTTGAGCCACGTTTCCGTGATGAAAGCTACATCTAGGTCATGGGAGAGGATGGCTTCTGCTATTTCAGTTGCATGTTTAGACGCAGATCTACTGTTGATGAGCATGCAATTAATGGAAGGTTCTTTTTTGAGTTTCGAATTGCTGGGCTGGGATCTAGGTAAGGAGGATAGGTGCGCTGGGGGCCTGGTATCTCTCTGTGGGGGATGGTCCCTACCCACTCCAGTGATGACTTGGATCGAGGATTTAGGGGTAGAGTTCAACGGCGGGACCTGTGCTGGGATGGGTGGAGTCGCATTCTGTGAGCGGAGTGCGCACTTAGGGTGTGGGTGTGTGGGATCGTTGTATGATGCGGCGAGTGTGGTCGCTTCTTGGGGGGAGAGGTTGGGGTCAGATCTTCTAGGCCTATCTGCTCTTGACTTAATCCACGCTTTGGAGGGTGGCGAGCGAGATCTTTGGGTGGGAGAGGTTCTTTTGTGGGGTGGTGATTCAATCTAACTAGGTTGAGATGAGGAGGGGGTATCTACGGACTGTTGGGTGGGAAGACAGATTTTTGCTAGGGAGGATAGGGTTTCCTTCAGTCCACAAACCAGGATATCGAGTTGCGCTTCCATAAGGTTGAGGCGTTGCGTCATGTTGATAGCGGGGGAAGGGATGGGAGGCTGGGAGGAGCTGGTCTTTGGGGGGGGAGGATCTGCTCCATATAATGCTTCTAGAGGGGTTCGGGGGAAGCGGGGTTGCTGACTCCGGATTAATGTCCCTCTACGATATGACTGAAGGAGTGGGGGTTTTGTTCCCGTTGTGATTGGGAGTGGTGTTCTTCTCTGGGCGGTTGGCCTTGTTCTAGTTGCATTGGGGTTGACGGTGAGGGGGGGTGTGGGCCGATTTTGTTTGGGAGATGGCCTTTTCTTTGAGCGGATGACTGTGTTCTGGGTGATTGTGTTGTTGCGGGAGGGAGGCTGTGGGTCTGGTGGGGATGGGAGCGAGGCTTATCTCTGGGTGGCTGGCTGAGCTGGGTCGGGAGTTAGGGTTGAGCGATAGGAGAGGCCATGGTTGAGGAGGACTCGGGGCAGGTAGAGTCACGGTCTAGTGGGGGAAAGTTTTGGGGAGAAGGCGCAAGGCTCTGGTGACTAGATGATTGATCGACGCCTCCCGCGTGGGTGGTCCGTGAATATTGTTTGTTGTGGGATGAGGCCTTCTTCAGTGAGGGGAAGAGGGAGTTGAAGAACTCAAGGTTCTCATTTTTTGCCTGAATTAGGATGGTGCCGTTTTCAAAAATGGTAATGAATATGCTTCCGATAAGTGTCTGGTGTTTCTGGAGAGAGATTGTCAGTTTCTGGCTGTGGGCTGTGATGGTGGTTTTGGAGACGATGAGGTGAGAGTTGAAGGTGGTGGCCCAGGCTTCGAGCCTGTCAGTGTGAAAGATGAAGTCCATTTTATGTTGCCCTCTAGATGGGCAGTGGTATGTGTCTACAACTAGCGTTTCGGGATGTTGTCTGATTATTCTGTGTTTGAGGTGTTTTTTTGCTTTGAAAGAGAGTCTGTGGGGGAAGGATATCGCGAAGGCATTCTGGCCGTGGGGTGTCAGGTAGTTAGGTGTATAAGGGTCCAACTGTATGGCTGGGGGCATCTTCGTTGAGTGGGGGGGAGTTCCTCTCGCGAGAGAAATGGGGAGGGTGATGTGTCGGTTGGGGGGGATCTGCTCGACGTGATGTGTCGGGGTAGGCGGTGAAGTCTCTCAATTGGGGTGGGCTATTGGGTGTGCGACTGGAGACCTCTCTTGCATTGCTGTACTCCTAACTGGTAGTTCAAGCACACAGGTGAACTGTTGAGGATATGACTGAGAGGTTCAACTGTGGAAATGTATTGTAGAAAAACCAACATCTAAGAAAACTCTTTTTGTTTTGGAAATCGATCCAAAGATAAAGGAAACGCCTGATGAGCATAGAGGCGGACCAAGTATATGGTCCAGAACAGGGAATGTTTAATAATCAATATCTCGGAATAAAAGTAACTAAAATGGAGTATTCCACAGAGAGTAGTTAAATTTGTACCGACCACTAATACTACATACTTTCATTCGAACACTGAAGTTTTCACGTTTTAGAGAAAATGTTGACAAATAGTATTTCCTGCCAAAAATGAATATTTTATGCCCAATTACCAGAATATAGGGAATTTAACCCAAAGAGTAAACTGTATCCCCATATTGATTGTTATGCTTAATGTCTTAGGATACATTTTACAGGATATAAAAACTCTCTTTTATTACTAAAGAAAATCTGAAAATAATATCTTTGAGAAGAAACTAACTGAATTTTGAAAAAGATTTTTTTAAAATTATTTTGTAAAGAAAACACGGGGCATACATTAGTCGTACAGTGTGCATGTAGCAATCAACTCATGAAACATGCAATTTGAGAATACATATGACAGGTATATGTACAGATATGGCAATGAAAGTACCCAATACAATGCTGAAGATCCATATGTCCCCTCCACCCTCACACAGAGTCATCCTCGCTATCCAGCACCGGCAGTTCGCACAAATAACCCCTGTATTCGTTCCATGCACCCCATAGTCGGACCCATTTTCGCGGACATTTCCGGTTCAGGTATACAGTCCTCTCCGCCATCATTGCAAAGTCTAGATCGCTGCACCAATCCTTGACCGCTGCCACCATTGGGGATCCCCAGAATTTAGCTATGTTCCTTTTAGCATACATAATACCTAATGTCATCCAGTCCTACGTGGAGTGTGTTAAATCATTTGGTTCCCAGATGTTCAATAAACAGCACCTTGGATCCGGATTCACCGATACCTTCACCACTTGTGACATAGTCCTCATGACTTTGGCCCAATACGGGGCCACCAAGGGGCAGTCCCAGATGGTGTGAAAGAATGACCCCTCCTCCCCACACCCTCGTAAACAATATTTGTATGGGGCTCTCTCAATCGCGTATAAAGTGACCCTAGTGTAATACACACGGTGCAATATTTTCAGTTGTACTAGCCTAAGTCTGGAGGGTATAGTCACTTCTCGGGGTGATGAAAGCGCAGTCTGTCAATCTGACTCATCTAACTCTCCTACCTCATTGGCCCATGAGTCTTTTAGTTTCAGGGTTGGGTCAGGTAAGTTATTAATTATCATGTGATATCCGAAGGAGGTCGCATTTTTGGGCATGTGTTCTGTTAGAAGCCTATCCTCAAGTGGAGTGGATTCGGGTATATCAGCACCAGGCTGGATAAGTGACCCTAGGGCGTGGCGTATTTGCAGGTATCTAAAGCGCTCCGTAGGAGCTAAGTCATACTGAGTCCTAAGCTGCTCAAACGTCAGAATGGTACCCTGTTTCTGAAACTAACTGAAATAAAAAAAAAAGTTTTCCATAAATGGGATTTAGTGTAGACCTTAGTCTTCATTATCAGCAAGCATTACATGCATGGCATACAGGCAACGTGGTAACAGTATCACATATCTAATTCTAATAGAGAATCAAGCAGTAAAATATGGGACCAATATAGAAACAGTATTGTAGGAAGAAAGGGATAAAGGCTGAATCTGGGCAAAGAGAAAAGAACATTTAACAACTAAAACAAAAAAAATACCCATATTCCATGTTGTGTGAGGATATGGACTTGACTAGACAAGAAGTGACATCACAGGAAGTGCAGGAGGCATCTTGGATGGGTAAGAAGTCATACTAATGTGCCCACCATCTTAGGTTGAGAATAATTCTGTAGCCCAGCTCCATTTCTTTCTGGAGCAGGAAGTGCAGGAGCCATGTTGGATTGGGAAACATCCACAGGATTCCACTGCATCCGTGATCTTGGATTAGGAATTATGTTATAGTTGTGCTCCGCCTCTTCTTGGGAGAAAAGACAATATGGAGAAGTCAAAAAGGTAACTAAATGGCTTCCTGAAATAAATAAGCTTTCGAAAACACATTTTGTCTGGTTCTGGCTCAGCCTGAGGCCCTCTTGATCCAAGTCCCCACAAGCCAAAAGCTAGCTGAGCCAAGTAGCCATGGATTCTGCCTCCTCTATATCTCTCTTGCGCTTTATCACATCTTTCTTAAGGAACCCTTGGCAGAGAGATGGTATGTCGCCACTGGCTTTATGCATTTCCACAATTACTGCACTGGGTATCCTCTCTCTTGTTGCCTCCATGGGGCTTAGAAAATGATCTGATAGTGCACACGATGGGGGCAGAGGAGGTAGAAAGGAAGGACTTCGGCACCTGTGGAAGTAGAGGATGCATTTGAAGGCATTCCCGTTGACATTGTTCAACCTTCCGTCCAGCAATTGTTCTTTTTGCATTTGTTGCCCGGAGTGGGATGGGTATGTTCAGACATGGGTCCCGTGCTCACCATATCACTGGAGTCAAGCTATCCAGGCTGATAAGAGGTGCTACCCCGAAACCGGTCCTAGGAATCTTGTTTCCAGTCTGGGGAGGACCTAGCTTGGCAGTCCATGCTGGACTGTCCCCATGGAGAGCAGGGTCATGACTGATTTGCGTATGGCTGGGTCCCAACTGGAATGGGGTGGTGAGCAAAAAAACAATAGATTTAGGCCCGGATCTCTGAACTGGGGGTGAGTGTTTGACATTGTTCAGCTTTCTATCCATCATTTGTTATTTTTGGATTTGTCACACTAAATGGGACAGGTATGCCCGGAAGTAGGTCCCATGCTCACCATGCCACCTGAGTCAAGCTATTCTGGTTAATGAGGGCCTACCCCAAAACTGGTCCTAGGGTGCTTGTTTCTGGTCCGGGGAGGACTTAACCTAGCATTTCGGGCTGCACTGTTTCCATGGGGAGCAGGGTCAAGACTGATTTGCATATGGCTGGGTCTAAATAGGAATGGAATAGTGTGCAAAATAAACGATGGATTTGAGCCCAGATCTATAAAATCAGGGGTGAGTGTTTGACATTGTTCAGCATTCCATCCATCATTTGTTCTTTTTACTTTTAGAAAGTTTGCATTTTTTTGTCCTAACAAGTTGGTGCACGCAGCCTGTGTCCTGGGTCACATGATTAGGCGTGTCTGGCAGATGGCTTCTGTGTATTCATCCCAGACAGTGACACAAAAGAGGAGTGGGTGTTGGCAAGATGGGCCATTCTGCTGGGATGGGAGGGTGGAACTGTGCACAGCCTCACTTACATTTCAAAGGAGCTGCTTTAGCAAACTGACAAAGAGCTTAATACCAGCTTTCTGTGACCCAGTCCCTTTGGAACCTAGGCAGGGAGGAAGGAAAGTTATGGACTGATGCTGCTGGTTTTCTGACTCTGAAAGTGCACCGAGGCCGGCTGACCAAACCTCAATGCCTGTGCCCTGACCGTAAAGTTTGTATGTACAAATGGCTTATACCCAATGGGCATATGCCAACGTTTCTCTAAGTCCCTAGTATATGGTACTTAGGGCCTGTAAGTTAGAGGGTCACCCCAGGGACTGCAGCACTCGGTGTGCCACCCTGGCTGTGACAATGGTTTAACATGGTTCTTAGTCTACCACTGCAGACTGGAAGGGTAGTTTTAAAACTGCTACCTTGACTTTGCCATTTAAAGTAATGGCAAGTCCAAGTCTTCCCTTTTTAATATATGTAAGCCACGCCTAAAGAAGGCCTTGCAAGCCCTAAGGCAGTGTGATATGTGTTAAGAAGTGGTACGTGTATTTTAACATGCTCCAACAGATTTCATGTTTACTGTGGAAAAGGCTGGTAGCCACATTGGTGAGTGCAGAGTTGCAAGCTGCCACAGCAGTCCTGCTAACTTCTGACTGGGGCTACTAAAGTTGATACTTAGAGGTATCAAACAACTTGTTACATTGAGTCTGACTTGATGCCCAAGTCAAAATTAAGATAACTTGTCATAATGTGCAACTTTTACAAAGTTGCCACTTTTGTTGCCCTAGATCCCCTGTGCCGGTCCACCATTGCACACAACTTTCTGGCTCCTTGGAGAGACATGCAAATAACTCCACTGAAATGAGACAAAAGAAGCCTATGTGGGAGAGAGGTGTTACCTCTCCCTAGCCAGAAGCCACACAGGTGCTAGCCCAAAAGGTGAGCTTCAAAGGAGAAGTTACTGTTGAATGGCAAATTGTGAATATTTGGGAGAGTGGCTGCTCTTGTGTTTACAACTTGATGCCCAAGTCGAAATTAAAAGAACTTGTTGCAGTATACACCTTTTAGAAAGTTGCCACATTTGTTGCCCGAAATCCCCTGTGCCTGTCCGTGTGGTTGCACATGGAGTCTGTCCCTAAGACAGCTTTCTGCCCTCCTGGGGAGATGTGCAAATGACTCCCTGGAAAGGAGACAATAGAAGACTGCGCAGGAGAGAGGTGTTACCTATCTCTGACAGGAAGCAGCACAGGCATTAGCTCAAAAGGCGAGCTTTAAAGCAGAAGCCTCCTTTGACAGGCAAATGGTGTACAATTGGGAAAGGGGTGTGATTCTGAAGATTCTGGATTCATGTAATCGTTCTGGACTCGAGAATTAAAACTTCATCGAAACATGACGAATTTGGTATCAAAAGACCGAGAATGACGAGCATACCCTGTACATATATTTTCAGCATATTCGAATGACGATTTCACCTCGAAATCGTCATTTGCGTTCTGAACCCTTGGCCTCCATTCATGTGTTGCCCTTTACATAGGCCTTAATCCAGCTGAATTCAATTCCACAAGGACACATACTCCTTAATCGACTTTTCTATGACCTGTACAATTTGGAACCATTGCCCCAGGCCGAACTCGTTAGGTCAGTTCCCCTCCCAGTGGCCGAACAAGATAGCATCAAGGCTCAACAAGCCATAAAACCATTTCAGCGCGCACACCTGCCGTATCTTGCTCCCATCTGTCTCTACTCTTTTTGCTTCACTTACTTTATGGTGGGGAGGTGCCTGTTTTATTGGGGGTCCACCAATATCTGATGAAATGTTGGGCCTTGCCGGGTGATTTGTTGTGGGCAGCACGACGTGAAATATGTATATGTCATCATGACTCTGCTTTTCCTTTTGTAACCAAAACCTGTAAATGATATATTGCAAATTCGGAGAATGTATGCCTGAAGCTGAATATTCTGTATAAAGAGAGAAGCCTGACTTTGTAAATTCGTGCAGTCTCCTGAGAATATACTTCCCCGTGTGTTGTACTTCTAGGACACTTGTTACCTTGGTTGCAGCCAATAAATCGATCTTTGACTTCACCTAGAAGACTCTGAGTTTCTGTGGTCTGGATCAGGAAGAACCCGAGGTCTCTGGGTGTACCCTGACAACGCTGGGTTACCGCTTCTGTGCCGGTTCTTAAAAACCCAGTACCTCAGCTGGCGCCCAACGTTTGGGGCGATTCCAGTGGTACCAGTCAGCCAGAGGATCGTGAGGAGCTTTGTGTGAAAATTCCGGAGGACGGCCAACCACCTCATCGACCCCTGCATGTCGACGTGGTCCGAAGGTCTTTGCTGCGAGGTTCCCCGCTTCCCGACGGCTACAAGGACTGCTGCCCTGGCTATCGCCCTGATTTGGACCCTTGAAGTTTGGTAGAGCGAAACACTAAGACGAGTCTTCTGGTGACGTCATCGATATTTCAGTTAAGTATAAGTGGAGCGTCTCCCAGTCCTTAGTTGGTCTTAGTCTTGGGTATCCTTTGGGATAATTGTTGGTACTTGCAAGCACCAAAACCGAAGGACTCGTGTATTCACGAGAAATATCGTAATCGATAATCCTTTGAAGTTTGGAACTAGATTAGAGAGCGAAGATGCCTAGTCTTAGACTTGGGAATTTGTTTTGTCTTGGTTGTAATAATAGGGACTCCCGATTGGAGGACTCATGTCCGGTTCCTCCGGTTGGAACTCCAACTTACGAGTTATATGTGAAACATGGGGTAGGCCCCATCACATACAATGAAGTGTGGATCAAATACACAAGGAAAGATGGTGTTTTAAAATGGCCCCAATATGGTAGCTTTGATACCGAAATCTTAGATAACCTTGAAGTTAAACTGTTCAAAAAGAAAGCCCGGCCGGCGATGTTTGACTCTTTTCGCCTATGGCGTAAGGAGGCCAAACAAAAAGAAATCAAATTAGCTAAGAAAAATAAGAGAGAAGGGGGAATTTCAGTAATGCAAGCTGCTATGCAGTTTAAAGACAATGAAGAGGAGCAGATGAGTGAGCAGTTGCACAGGCAACGTAAAATGGCAATAGATAAATGTTATCCAGTTTTGCCGTCTCTTCAGCAAGAGGCAGCCAAAGAACTTGAAAAAGATCCATTAATGTCGCATTTATTAAGTTCGCCACCCCCCTATGTGCAAAATGCCACGGCACCCCCGCAACCTTTAGTTGTGCAACCTGTGCCTCCTATTCCTCCTATTCAGCACTTACCAGCTGTTCTCCAGCTGGCTCCTGTCCCTATGGTGCAGCCTCCTCAAGGCCCACCAATCACACCTGTTTCACCTGTGCTTTCCACAATTTTGCCTACTGTACTTTCTACTTCTCCTAATGCTCCCTCTACGATTTTGCCTAGTACTCCTTCTATTTCTCCTGATGCTTCCTCTGATATTGTCTCTGCTCCTGCCTTATCGCACCCCGTTTTTCCACCTGTTCTTCCTTCAGTTTCACCTTCCATTCGGCAGAAAATGGCCAGCACTGTCACTAACTTTTTCTCACCTCTTTTTGGGTCGCCTACTACGACCCCTAAAATGGAACGTAGACAGTTGCGAAGTCGACTGCCTGACTATCAAGAGAGAGACTCATTGAATCGTTTAGCACGGAAATGGGTTATGGACACCGTGAAGTATGATGTAGAGTCTGTCATGGAAGTCTTCCATCAATGGGAAGCACCGACGCAGAGATATGTTTTCGAACTGATGTGTGTTTTCCTTTGTGAGGATTTGGAAGACAATGATCTGGAATGCATCCCGCAAGAGATGTGTCGTGTACGGTTTAAGTTTGGAGAGGGCATATTTGTAGGTCCCGATGTAGAGAAAGCGGTTGAAATATTGTTATCATATCGGAGTAAGGGGAGCAGTTCTGGGTCACAATCTGAGCCTGGTGCATCTAGTAGGAAAAAGGCACGTCAATACCCCATGAGAGAAGTTCCCCCACAATGGAGAGAGGGCGACACAACTGTTGAACCCCCTATTCTGCCACACTTTCAGCATGTATGGGTACATGTCCCATGGAAGCGAGCTGAAGTTTTAGCCCTCAAACAGACATTACCTGATCCCCGTAAAAATCCTGCGGAGTATTACAAAGAGTTGTCACAGACTGCTGGATCATGTATAATGAATTTAGCCGATATCGATATGTTATTTGGGAATGTAGTTCCACAGCCTTTATGGGGTAAAATTCATCATACAGATCATGATCAGGAATTGGGTGACTCCTGGGCTAATATTGCCGCTGCAGATGCCCGACAAGTTGGTGGTGCTTAGCCTGAGCCCTTGATAGCAGAACTCCCTGGTAGAATAGTTGATTACATAAAAACGATAATGCCCGCAATACGCGTAAATTGGGATAAGTTGTCTGCATGCAAGCAAAACAAAGAAGAAACAGCCTCAGATTTCTTCACCAGGTTTGAAGAGACATTTGTCGACCACAGCGGTCAAGATATGACCACAGAAGGTGGTCAGAGATTGTTTGTCGATAAATTCGTGCACAATCTGCTTCCAGAATTGTGTAAAAAGTGAAAGGATTCGGAAAGTTCTTGGGCAGTCTCATCTTCAGCGCAGATATTGGCTACTGCACAATATTACGAAAATAGAGACAAGGACGAGAAAGACAGAGTAGAAAAGAAAACTAAAGAGCTGAAAACGAAGGTTTTGCTACAGCAAGCCTATCCGCCACGTGGTGGTGGTAATCAAAACAATAATGGTCAGAATCACTACCAGAATAATTTTCAGCAGCCTCAACAGTATCAGAGGAACTCGCAAAGAGTCGAGTACACTCAGCCACGTGTCCCTGTAGGCCCCAACCAGTGTTCGTATTGCAAGGAAGAAGGTCATTTCAAGTATAGTTGTCCTGTTTTGTTACAACGCGCAAATGGTGTTTCTGGTGTAAGAGGTCGTGGTGTTCAGCAAGCGCCTAGAGGTAGAGGACGTGGAAACGTCCCCCAGAACGCACGTCCCCTTCCACCACAAAATTCTATGAATAGGTTCGATCAGCAGAACAACGCCTCTGACAGGACAGCTCAATACTATGTTGATGATTACTATACAGAAAATAAGTATTTGGAGGGTAACGATTGCTAGGACAGCCAAAGACAAAGAGAGGGAGTTGTTTCAGTTCCAGTAGATCAGAGTGGACCTTACGTTGAGGTGATTACATCAGGTGTGTCAGAGCCTTTTCTGTTGGATACTGGTGCTACAAAGAGTTCTATTATGCACTCCAAACTCCCTGGCGCACCTTTGTCTGGCGAAATGAACGTTTCTGTAGGTTTTTCTGGCCCCCCAGTTAGAAATCCGATTTCTGACCCTTTGTCTCTTTCTGTTGGTCCGTGCGAATTCGAAGCACCCCTCATTCTAACAACAGGTTGTGGTGAAAACTTGCTAGGATTGGATTTGTTAAAAAGATTGTATGCGACTTTGTACTGTTCTCCTTCAGGAGTACAACTTACTCTAGGTAAGAAAGTGGTTTCTCCCATGTATTTGTCGAGGGACAAACTTCCAGCAGAATTGTCGTTTCTTCCAGACATTCTTTGGGCCGCTGGTCCTAATGATGTAGGCCTTTTAGAAATTCCACCATATGTTGTAACATTGAAAGCCAGTGTTAAAATGCCACGAATTCCACAATATAGGATTTCTAGTGAGGGTGAAAAAGCTTTGCTAGTGATCGTTTACGAATTAATTGCAATGGATGTGATTGAAGAAACGCGAGGTAACATTTGTAATAGTCCAGTTCTGCCTGTTTTAAAACGAACTGACCCTTCTCAGCCACCTGTGTACAGATTCGTGATTGATCTGAGAGAGGTGAATAAAATAGTTGTGCCACAATTCCCAGTTGTTCCCGACATTACCACATTATTGACTATGATTCCAGCATCTGCCTCTTGGTTTTCGGTGATTGACCTGAAGAATGCCTTCTTCAGCATCCCGATCGCTGAGGAAAGCAGGGATATTTTTTCCTTCAATTTAGGAGGTCGCAGCTTCCGCTTTAAACGCGCTCCTCAGGGCTACTGTGAAAGTCCATCAATATACAGTCAAGCTCTAAAAACATAGCTTGATACGATTGTTTTGCCTGAAGGTGCTACTCTTGTACAGTATGTGGATGATTTACTCATTGCTGCAGACACTGAGGAAATTTGTAAAAAGGCAACGCTGTCATTGTTGCGTCATCTGTGTGATCTTCATCACAAGGTGTCACTTTCCAAACTGCAATATTGCCGACAAGAAGTGACCTACCTAGGTCACCTCTTATCGAAGGAGGGAAGGAAATTGACCCCAGAAAGAATTCAGGCAATAGCGAAATTAAATGTACCAAGAACACAGAGAGAAGTGCGTGCTTTCTTGGGCATTACATCGTACTGTAGACAGTGGATTCCAAATTTTTCATTATTAGCCAAACCCTTGGTGGCATTAACATGCAAAAATACACCCAATCCCATTCCTTGGTCTGAAGAGTGTCAGAAACGTTTTCTCGAATTGCGCACAGCATTATGTTCGGCTCCTGTGTTAGGTACCCCCGACTACAGTAAGCCTTTCACATTATATGTCCACGAGAAAGAGGGCTGTGCATTATCTGTGTTGACTCAGTTGTTTGGAGGTAGGCAGCGTCCATGTGCTTATTTTTCGTCGACTTTGGATCTGGTAGCTAAGGCATTGCCAAGTTGTTTAAGAGCCACAGCAGCAGCAGCTGTCTCTATTCGACAGTCTGCTGGTCTAGTAATGAATAATACACTAGTCGTGGTGGTCCCGCATGCAGTAGACACGTTGTTGAATAGAACCAAGACACAGCACTTAACTAGTGCTCGACTGTCCAGTTACGAATTGACATTACTAGCGAGTCATGTGCACATAAAAAGGTGCAGTACCTTGAACTTAGCTACGTTGTTGCCAATTGCAGAGGAATCAGATGTTTCAGAACAGCACGATTGTTTTCTCAGAACAGAGGAAGAGACGAAAGGGAGAGTAGATTTATCCGATACTCCTCTTGCTGAATGTGATGGTACATTATGGGTGGATGGTTCATGCTTCAAGCTCCCGAGTGGTGACACGACTGCAGCATATGCTGTCACGACTTTGCATACAGTTGTTGAAGCTGCACGTGTCCCCCATAATTCGGCTCAAGCAGCAGAATTAATTGCACTGACGAGAGCATGTGTATTGTCCAAGGGAATGAAAGTGACTATCTACACTGATAGTCAGTATGCGTTTGGAGTGGCTCACAGTTTTGGGCGATTGTGGAGAGAACGTGGGTTCCTGACGTCGCATGGAGCTAAGATTCAGCATGGTCAGTTGGTGAATGAACTTCTTGAATCACTGACCTTGCCCCTGCAAATGGCGATTGTGAAATGTAGTGCTCACAAGAAGGTGACTGATGATGTTGGTCGTGGAAATGCATTTGCTGATGAGATCGCGAAAGAAACGGCAAAGAATGTAATGAGCCGAATGTATGTTACAGGCCCTGCAAGATGGACTGGTGACGTTGGAATGTGTGAAGACACAATAGAGAGTGTGAAGTCCATTCAAGCTGAGGCCACAGAGAAAGAGTTGAGCACGTGGAGAGAAAGTACGGGTAGAATGGATGCAAATGGTTGTTGGATTGAATTATCAGAGAATCAGAGATGGTTGTTACCCGATGCATATGTGCTTGCAGTGGTTACAATGGCTCATGGAATGGCTCATATCAGCGTAAAAGGGATTTGCGAGTTGTTGGCCCCAGTATGGAAGAATTCAGGGATTCCCAAGTGTGCAGAGAATGTTGTCAAGAATTGCATGGTATGTCTGAAACACAATCCTGGTAGGGGAACCCCAACTCCAGCTGGTCATTTTGCACCTCCTATTTATCCAGTCGAGGTTTTTGCAGCTAGATTTCATCCACATGGAGAGGTGCAACAACTTAAAATACGTACTCGTTGTTGTTTGTGCCTTCTCAAGATGGGTAGAAGCGTATCCCCTAAAAGACAATACGGCCTTGTCCACAGCGAAAGCCCTTGTGAAAGAGTACTTCCCCAGGTTTGGAATTCCTAGAATGGTCTGGTCTGACAATGGAAGTGAATTTGTGGGTCGTGTGATGAAGAGAGTGTGTGAAGGGCTAGGTATCCGGCAGAAGTTCCACGCTGCAAATCACCCCCAATCAGCTGGATTAGTAGAATGTTACAATGGCACTTTAAAACTTAAACTGGCCAAAATCCAAGCGAGCACAGGTCTTAAGTGGCCTGACGCTCTACCCTTAGCACTCCTGTCCACTAGAATGACTGTACATTCACGAGTGAAACTTAGTCCATATGAAATAGTTTTTGGCCGGCCAGCCAACATATGGGGAGTGCCTAGACCCACTAAGTTCAGCGAGCTTGAACACCCTATTTTGCTTAATTATCTGTATGAATTGACGGCTAAATTGCGTGTTTTGCATCAACAGGTCCACAACACCCTGCCTCCAGTCTCTGAGACTCCGGGTCACGCCTTTGACCCCGGTTCCTGGGTTCTTGTCCGCAACTTCCAAAGAACGAAGAACGACCAGCCCAGGTGGAGCGGGCCTCATCTCGTCCTTCTTTCTACAAGGTCAGCCGTCCGGGTGGAGGGGAAGGCCAACTGGGTCCACGGGATCCATTGTAAAAAAATCCCTTTCCCTCTGCCCTATGACCAGTGGGTCCAGAAGGGTGGCGCTGACCCAGAGCCTAAAACAGTGCCACACGCCGTCCCTTTTCATGACTTGCATGTAAAAAGAACTGACTCTGAGCAAGAAAGTGAGAACATTTCGCACAAGGCTGTGCCACCATCCAATCGACTGAACACTACAGAGCCTGACCTTTTGTTCCAGGATCAGACAATACCTGGGAAACAACGATACAATTTGAGACCGAGGAAAACGAACTAATAAAACACTTTCTTTTTGCAATTTGAGACCAAGATCCATGTACTAATAAAAAGATATTTCTTTTTTCCTCCCAAGTACTATTTTTGAAAGTGCAGCTCTCCCATCTGAGAAACTTGCTTATTTTTGTTTTTCGAACCGCCATCCGGGTTACGCTGCTAGGGCCGCGGTTGATTAAAGTCTTCGGGGTGCAGCTGGCGACGTTAGGTCGGTAGTTCTGGTTGGTCCAAGGGAGTTGCCCTAGACTGACAGAAGCATCCCTTAGCAGAGGCAACCTCCCACTGCGGGCAGCACTTTAGAGAGGATGGAGTTTCCCGATGTGGAGAGACCTGCCAAGCTGACGAATTTAAAGCACAAGTTGTGCAACGTGATGACAAGGAAAAGTGTTATAATATTGTGTATTTCCATGCTATTCAGTGTAATGATATTTTTAATAAGTTATGTTTTATTTTCTGTTCGTGTAACATTTGCACCCACTGCATCACCCATACCTCCTCCTACTGTTTCCTCTCATTCTTTCCACCCTCTGCCTGACCACGAATCAAATAGGAGATTGGAGTTCATTAATAACTCCTTTGTTCAGTTGTTACACCAACACCAACTTGTAATGAACACAACTAACTGTTGGGTGTGCGGTCTTATGCCTCACACCACGGATAAAGGTATCCCTTATCTGGTCCTGCCATTCAGTCACAATGGTTCTGTAGGGGCATATAGGACGATGTTCATATATGCACACGAAATCTACCCCCTGCGTTCTGTAACAGACAATCCTAGAAAGAGTGCTCTAGTCAAGGGTATAGTAGACATGATTAAGGAAGGTATTTCTTATGAGACTATCCCGAGAGATGAGACACTGGTATACATAGGTTGGAACATGACTGGATATGGAGCTACTCTGAGTGAGAAACAGCAAGCTAAGAGATCGTCCCCGATTTGGATTGTACCCCATCAGGGTCATCTGTGTCTGCAAGGTAATGGCACGAATCCCAGGGCTCAGTTAGGGAAGAGTATCTGCACTAAAACATATGTTTTTGGATCTCAGACTTCCCCCGCGTTTTTAGCAGCTAAGGGTACCTATTTCATCTGCCACGATAGAGCCTATACATGGTTGCCCCCTGACTTTTCGGGCTCATGTTTTGTTTCCTTCCTGTTGCCTCCCACCTACACAGCAGCGGCAGACTACCACAGGACAAGGATAGTTAGGGGTGCTTTGAGTGAAGAAGACACTGCAGGTCAAGAATTTGGGGACTTTGCAAAGGGTTTTCTGCCGTTCTGGGGATCCATGGCTAACAGCAGGAACATTAGGCAATTGACAAGGGTAGTTGAGTCCACCGTGATTGAAACTGCTGGTGCCCTTAGTAACTTGACTGCTGAGCTCCAGTCGGATCGACTTATGACCCTTCAGAACAGGGTCGCTCTAGATGTCATACTTGCAGACCGAGGTGGGGTATGCAGATTGATCCAATCGAGTTGTTGCGTTTTTATCCCAGATAACGCTCCAACAGTGTACCAGGCCATCTCCAAACTACATAAGATCTCCGAATCTATTCATATGGATAAAGGAGAGTGGTCGTTAATGGGATGGTTCTGGGAACTGATATCTGCCTGGGGATGGAAAATTCTAATGGTCATTGGGATGGTCTTAGCCATTCTTTTCCTGTTCTGTCATGCATACAGTGTGCTCCTGCAATATGTGGCCTTTGCGTCACATCATGTGTAAGGAAGCCTGTATCAAGTGATGAACTGAGTACTAGAATGATGTTACAGCAACATCTCAATGACTTTAGGAATATAGATCTGGACTCAGATTAACATGAGGATAGATTAATTGCCTATGTAAGGGCAAAAGGAGGGTTTGTGGTTCTGAAGATTCTGGATTCATGTAATCGTTCTGGACTCGAGAATTAAAACTTCATCGAAACATGACGAATTTGGTATCAAAAGACCGAGAATGACGAGCATACCCTGTACATATATTTTCAGCATATTCGAATGACGATTTCACCTCGAAATCGTCATTTGCGTTCTGAACCCTTGGCCTCCATTCATGTGTTGCCCTTTACATAGGCCTTAATCCAGCTGAATTCAATTCCACAAGGACACATACTCCTTAATCGACTTTTCTATGACCTGTACAAGTTGGAACCATTGCCCCAGGCCAAACTCGTTAGGTCAGTTCCCCTCCCAGTGGCCGAACAAGATAGCATCAAGGCTCAACAAGCCATAAAACCATTTCAGCACGCACACCTGCCGTATCTTGCTCCCATCTGTCTCTACTCTTTTTGCTTCCCTTACTTTATGGTGGGGAGGTGCCTGTTTTATTGGGGGTCCACCGATATCTGATGAAATGTTGGGCCTTGCCGGGTGATTTGTTGTGGGCAGCACGACGTGAAATATGTATATGTCATCATGACTCTGCTTTTCCTTTTGTAACCAAAACCTGTAAATGATATATTGCAAATTCGGAGAATGTATGCCTGAAGCTGAATATTCTGTATAAAGAGAGAAGCCTGACTTTGTAAATTCGAGCAGTCTCCTGAGAATATACTTCCCCGTGTGTTGTACTTCTAGGACACGTGTTACCTTGGTTGCAGCCAATAAATCGATCTTTGACTTCACCTAGAAGACTCTGAGTTTCTGTGGTCTGGATCAGGAAGAACCCGAGGTCTCTGGGTGTACCCTGACACCGCTGGGTTACCGGTTCTGTGCCGATTCTTAAAAACCCAGTACCTCAGGGGCTGCTCTATTGTTTAGGTAGACAGGCTGGCACTTGGAAAGGAGAGGAGGAACCAGTTGCCAAACCGTTTTTACAAGGTTGTGTAGCCCCCTTGACAGTTACATCTCTGGGTTGGGTTATGCAGCTATACACGCCAGGAGAAGGGTTCTGTCATTTTGGAAGTGGGCAAAATGGAGAATTCTGGGATAGCCAGACACCACACTTTGCATGGAGTGGTCATCAGGAGGAAGGGAATCTAGTAGCCCATTGGCTAGTAACCACAATCTACCCTGAGAGCATTTTCTGAGCATAAAAAGGGCACCCCTGACACCCAGATATCAGACCATGATGGACTGGTGTGGACTGCACCAGCTGAAGCTGGTGGCTAGCAAAGGAGAAGAGACGGTACCTGCTATGTCCTACTCCTGGAGAAGTTGTCTCCAAGCCATGCCAAAGCAAGAGACTGTAATGGTCAGTAGGCTGATCTCCTGTTCAGAGCACATGGCCACAACAGCTTAAGAAGCTTGCTGGAGTTGGTAGCCCAGATCTTCACATCACTGCCCCTTGTCACCATGCAGCACCAAGGACCAGGAACTGAAACTCAAAGTTGCACCCCAGTCTATTGGATACAGGAGAGTTGTCGGAGTGCAGCTTGGTCGCACAGAAGACGAGTTACCATCTAAGGAAGGCATTGCGCACAACAGCGATTCGGGGTAACTGGTAGCCCAGTGGTGACTGGACTTCGGCCAGCCTCAGGAGGACTTTGAGGAATGTCGATCCAAGTGGCCAGGACCTCCTCACCAAGCCCGTGGTCTGAGGAGTAGCCGCAGGAAGACCCCCGTCAACCACATTGCACCCACAGCATCCTTGAGCATTTCTCAGCATCCTATATCCCTTGCATCAGGACCACTTCCATAGGAGTATATGGCATGGGGATGCAATGCCTGGAACTGACTGAAGACTGCTTCTTTCCTGGAGGTAACTGTTTCTGAGGGCCTTGTTGTTCCCCCTGACTGGCTCCCTGCCAGAGTTAGTCACCTAAAGTAACTCAAAGTAACTGCATTGATACTTGCCCAAGTTGTCTTGAAAATGTTTTTGTCAAATTCATTGAATTTGACGAAGCTTGTTCGCAGTCAAGTAAAAAGTGCATATTTATGGTACCTTGTAAATGCTGTATCTCGAGAACCCTCTGCTGGATCTTTTTCATTTTCGTCTCTAACATTAACTAAAAATACAAACTATTTTTATAAATTGGTGTCAGATTTCTTGAGTGTGTCGGTTATTTCTTCTGCAGTGTTTTTTGGTGCTGCTTAAATGCTTTACACTTGTTTCTTTGTGTAAGCCTGACTGCTCAGAGCCACAGCTACCCTGGGTTGAGCTAAGGGTTTAACAGACGAAACCTACTGGTCTTAAAAGGGTTGGTACGTGTATTACAAACTGAGGTCGCACAACCACACCATATAATCCACCCCATTACCTCACACCCTCAAACCCTGCAGATTTGTATCGGTGGTCGATTGTAGTATTGGCAGAAGGCTGACAGAAACTCCCTTTGAGAGGCTGTCCTCCCTTAACCACTACTGCAAATGTTGATGAATTTGAGGGATAACTGAAATCAGGTGTTCATAATCCTGGGAATTTAAGCACCGGATGAAAGCTGCGATCTACTTTTGGCATTACACACAGAGTAGAATAATATCTGCTTCCTTTTGATGGGCTGCAACTTCAGCCTTCTTTTCCAGAAGTGATTGGATCCCTTGGAGCATAAGTTTTTTTAAAGCGTGTTTTGGTAGTCTAGTACCGAGGAAATTGTGTATATGGGGCCTTTGGAGAACGGAATGGAATATCCTTTCTTTATGATTTTGAAGACTCAGGAAACTGAAATAAATTATTTCTACTGATGGTAAAACACCCTCATCTTTGCCCCACTCCAGCATAGTCTTTTCTGATATTATCCTTGATTTTGTGGATTGGCTGGTTGGGTCTTGTTGACGAATACAGCACCCAGGCCTCAGGCCTGGCCATGAAAAGGACTCTTGTCCTTATGTTCAGGGGTTACTTTGATATAAAAGACTTATTTCCATAAGAGAGCTTAAAGGGCTTCAGAATCTTTTTTTTTCCTTCGGCTGCCTTGTGGACCATGTCCTCTAATTCCACCCTGAAAAGCTTCCCACCGTTAAATGGCAGCTTCTGGAATCAGGGATCTTTTTGGTATGTTCACTGCCAATATTTCATCTAGAGGAGGCATCGTCGGCAACAGCCTCTCCTGAGAGAATGAAGCTGTCCACAGGCTATCAAAAGATACACCTGATAAGAATTTTGCCAGAAGCTCCATGTTGGATTGTTGGACTTGGCCCTTTTTGCAGGCTCATCCCAGAAATGTTGTCTTTCTCTTTATTTTTTCTGACCTGTTGGTGGTGGTTTTAGGACTCTGGGCACTTTATCACTGCTGATCAGTGCTAAAGTGTATGCGCTCTCTATGGTAAACATGGTAAGATTGGTCTGCACCTGTTTGGCATATTTAATTTACCTATCAGTCCCTTGTACAGTGGTATCCCATATACCCAGGGCCAGTAAATTAAATGCTACTGGTGGGCTATCAGTGCTGCTTGCAGTAGCCTTTCAAACCTGTCTCAGGCCTCTGCCACTGCACGGCCTATGCAGGCAGTTTACTGCCGCTGTGACGTGGCACATAAAGTGGCTGCCAGGTCTGTAACTCCCCTTTCACTACATATTAGTCACCTCCAAGGTAGGCACTAACTAACTCAACGGGCAGGGTGTGGTGTAGGTAAAAGGTAGGACATGTGCCTTAAATGTGTGGCATTATTTTCAAACAGACAAGGGGGACCCGAAATAATGGCCGAGGACCTCGGGTAACAATTCTATTTCAAGGAACAAAGGTCCTAAGCAAATAATAATGTACACAAAATAATTAGAATATAACCAACGATGGGTTACTCTAGCCATCCAGTGTCCAGCCGGACAATGGAGGTTTTTTTTTTTTGGTTTTTTTTTTTTACAATGGAGAGAATAAAGTCAGAAATACTTTGAACAGCATAAATAGTGAGGCACAAGCCTGTACCTTTAAAGAACCAGGAGGTGTGGGGGAATGGGGGAACAATACAGAAAATCGAACCAAAACAGAAATACAGGCAAAGACTTTGAGCTTTGGCCACCTGCATTCAGTTTTAAATAACAGCAAGTTTTGACCAAAAATAGAGACCACAACAGTTAGGCACAATGGACATTTGTGGTTCTATTTAGAAATGTCGACGTTTCGATCCCTTGCTCATGGTAAACTGGCATCAAACTGGGATCATCATCATCTAGATAGGTCCCAGTGTAGGGGGAGGGGTGTAGGTACTCATGTCCTGTCTCCATAGAGAAGGAGTGAGAATGGGATGTGTCCCAAGGTGCCCAAAGTCCGGTCCCAGGGCCTGGGGGTTCCCTAAGGGAACACCAGGTGGGGAGCCTAGGCTGTACTGGAGGGGGGGATCTCCTAGTGTCAGAGAACTTGGGGGGGGTGTCTGTAAGCATGGTTCCACAAGTTCTGGTGTGTGGCGATGCCACTCCTGAGTGGAGGGTGCAGACGTCCATATGGAGGGGTGAGAAGGGGATGCGGGCCCTAGTTGGAGAACCAGTGAGTCAGGAGCCAGCTCTGAGAGCAGAGTTCCCCGGGAATGACCATGGTGACACTGCTTCTGGTTTGGGGGGTCTTCACGCACTGTCAAATGGGCAGGGGTTGGGAGATCAGCACCAGGCAGACTGTCACACAACACATAGTGTAAGTGTTACCCTTGGGGAGGGCATGCGTGCTCAAACAGCGCGTGGTGGGCGCTGCTCTTCTCACCCTGTAACTTTTGACCCGCTTGTGAGGAGCGCCTGATAGGTTCCTACATCTCTTGGTAAGCACTGTGGAACCAGTGTGGCCCGAGTCCAAGGAGTGAGGACAGGGCGCTTGGTGTTGCTGTGCTGCGTGTGGGAGCCTGACAGAGACGCAGCCGATCCCAAGGTGGGGCGGGAGCCTACCCCGCACTCTGTCCCAAGGAGTCACAGCTCGTTGCCGCAGCTGCTGGAAGTCAGGCGGAGGCACCAAGCCGAGTGGTAAACCCTGGTTGTGGGCGGGGCCAACAACTGCAGAGCTAAAGGAGATTACGCTTCGTGCTCTGCCGTCAGCTTCCAATTCTGCAGGCTGGAGGAGCTGCACCATATGGTTGCGGGCAGTCGTGGTTCCAGGAGCCAGGGGGAAGGCCCTAGTCAGTGGAGAAAGAAACCTTAGTGGCCTGTGACCAAGGGAGCTGGTCAGAGGTGCACCCCAAGGGACCTGACCGGGGTACAAGTGAGTGCCCATTCCGTATTAGGGGGATCCTGCCTACTTGTGGCCGGTCACTAGAAAGCAAGGTGGGGCCGCCAGGTCAATGAGACCGGGGAATGTCTCCGGTGTAGTGAGCCCGCTTGGGCCTATCGTTGCCAACCAGACCATGATGGGGGAAGCCTGAAGTTTGCTGGTTTACGGGGATGACGGGGCACGGTTGGTCCCGTTGGCCCGAAGTAGTGGCCAAGCCCCTCCCCTGTGGTATTGGAAGCTGCACCTGCCTACTCGGCAGTGTGATCTAGGCACAGCGTTGTGCGCTGTGAAGGCACAATGAGGTGCTGGTAATTCGTAGGGATATGCCTCATGCTAATGGCCTCACATTCATGCCCTGGCATTTTTTGTTTTTTTTAAACTTTATTTTTCCAGCAAAATAAACAATACAGTTCCCCCCAAAATTGGCCTCAGTATAGATAGATACAGGTGTATACAGTTCACAGTCCTAGTATGGCTCCATCAGCTGCAGATATAACAGGAGATACAAGATTTAAATCCTCGGGATACAATGCTAGAATAGACACTGACAATAAGTGACTTGTGCGCGGTCAACAGGGTATTACTCCACCACCTATTCTCCCTCCCCCCCTCCCGCCGCCCCTTCCTCAGGTCCCGATTCCTCGGAGGAGAACAATGCTGCACTAGTTGCATCGGAGTCGCTGTCAGCCGACCCCACAGCGCACATCATACGCCATGCAAGTAAGTCCTCTGGTAACCGTTCATCTCTACGTGTATGCTTCATGTGTGTTTCTTCAGCCAATGTCCATTCCCCCACATCCCGAAGCCACAGTGTCACGTCTGGCGCCCCATGCCCTGACGTTCTTATGTGTATGGTGATACATTGCCAGGGTTCTTGCACCACATGTACAGTGTCATGATTGTGTTGCCCTGATGTAAATGTATATGCAGTGTTCTTTTACCAGAGGTGATTCTACTATAATGTGTGCACCTTGCTAAGAGTTACTATGGTGCACTATGGATGATATGTTTCCCAAGCGAACAGTGATTTTTGTGATTATGACAGTGGCCCGATTGGCCCAGTGATTTCTGTAGTCCCTGTAAAGTCGTGGAAAGTGCCTAGTGGCACAGTATTATTGGTGATTGTGTTGTACCAAGCTACCAAGGGGGTGAGCAGGGGTTATCTTCAGTGTGTAGCTCCCTTGCCCTGACTAGAGTGGTGGGTTCTGGCTGGTTTAGGTGCATACCCTAACCAACCAGAAACCCGATTGCTAACATGATAAGATGGAAGTCAGGTCTGCACTCTGTTGTAGACAGTCAAATATTTGTTGAACGTCTTTTAGGAGCACCTGAGAGGAATATACGCGTAAGTGTTGGCTCTAATCGAGAAATTAACATAAGAAAAGGATCTTTTCAGTGCTACCTTTAGTTTCCTTTCGACAATATATGGTAAGGCAGACTCCCCTACAGCCAAAGACTTTGATTGATGCCATGGAGGCTAGAATTGTATTCACCTTAAGGGTTTGCGGAAAACCAGTCTCAAACCGCTCCAGAGGGTGCCTGTTATTAAGAAAACAAGGAATAGAGGGTGTATCTTTATACTAACGCTCTTTAAACAGTATCTGCTGCTTTATCACCTCATGGAAAGCTAAATCATCTGTCTGGGCTCTGATGTACTGAGAGCGGAAACCTTCTTGTTCAGGTTTCCTTTCAAACCCGAAGGTGTCTCTTATGTTTTAGGAGATCACGAAGGTGGGTGCCTTGAACATATGGCCCCTTCTGATCATCTCCACCCTTCTCTTGATCTTCTCTAAACACACGCCTTTATGTGGGCCGGGTCCTGCCGCACTAGCAGTTCTAAAAAGGAGGTACTGGGACTGGTCCCTATCAAGCTCTGCATTTTTGCCCCCACCCTCAGGATGAAAAAAATAAATCTTAACTCTGCAGCAGTACCACCCTTCACTGCCTTTGATGTAACTTCAAAGAGACTCGTTATATTTCTTTCACAGTCTCAACATTTGAGTACTGATGCATTTTCACTATGGTCTACAAAGAAGCCATAGTTGTTGCTTATTTATCTTATGCAACTAACAACCATTGACACAGCCAATGGTCCTGGCGTGTTGCTTGTTGTGTTATATATCTGGATGCGATTACAGAAGCAGAAAGCTACGAGTGGAGGGCACACTATGCTAAACCCAGATTATCAGTTTACCTGTTTCTAAGCCACGCCCTTAATTACATCGACCACGCCACTTTCAGAGATCTCCCAATTTTTCCATCCCACTTACAGCCCTGTGGAAACCTATCAAGTGGGATTAAACACCCCGTCCGCTTCTCTCCGAGGCAAGGACCCCTCATTTAGTCATGACTGGGATGAAGAGTAGGAGATGAGAGGGTGATGAGAGAAAGCGCGGGAGCATTCAGATTAAGATTATTGGCGGGCTCGTCTCTCACAGCCAAACTGGACCTCCCTGGCTCAGCCTCGGGTGAATTTTCCGTCTTCCTCGCCTCCCTCTCTGCCTGTCCGGCCCACTTCTGCCCATACTGTACATGTCCCGCATTGAAGAACAGGCGCTGCTGCCCTGTGCGCTGTCTAGCTTTGCCCAGGTTGTGCCTGCTCAGCACTGGTAGCTCTAGAGAGGGGCAGCCTGACGCTTGCCTCTGTTGTCCCAGTTCAGTCCAACACTTGCGGACCAGGTCCAAGAGAGGCCGTGCCAGAGCCTGGTACCGGCCGGCGCTGCCCGGGCTGCTTACTGCGGCTCCCGTGAGTCTGTGAAGAAGGCGGAGAGGGGCGGTGCCAACCCGGGCGGGCAGGGCTCAGCCTGGTGCCGGGGAGGCGTTCGACGGTCCCTGGGGTGGCAGCCTGACGCAGACCCCAGGAGTGTGCGCGGCGGAGCAGGACGGCGGCGGCGGCAGCAGGTAAGGACATCGCGGCTGGATGAGTGCACTGTGTGCCCCTGAGCACCCGGGGCTGGCATCGGGCTCGAGACGCAGCCATGCACGCGGGGCTGTTGACACTGGCACTTTCGATGCCTGGCACAGCCCGCATTCCGACCACAACCAGGGCATTGTATACACCGCTGTAAACCTGTTCTGGGGCTCGTTGGAAGGAAAGGAGGGGGTTCTGCACGATGCTCTGTCCACCCAGAGAGATGTATGAGAGGAGAGCCCGCGCGCCCCCGCGGCAGGTGTGAGTCGAAGCTGCGCAGTGCCTGGCGCTGTACTCTGCGCTGTAGACTTGTCTCGGGGAGCGCAACGCGGCAACTACCAGAACAGAAAGATACCACTCCGAAATACGGGTTGTTTATAATTATTGACACTTTTTGGACTAGAATGAAAGTTTAAACCGGAAGAGGAGAGGGTTTATTACATTGACATTGTGGGGAATTACAGAGAGGGTCTACCTCTGGTTATGCAGCAGCGCATAAGGTGACCTGACACAGTAGAATGGACCTTCACAGCCCTGAGGGGGCCGGGTCTGGTGGTTCAGGGGATTAATGCGCCTCTTACTGAGGCTGTTCGACCTCATGGTCACAGGTTCAAACCCCGTGGGGTCCTGTCGGCCTTTCATCCATCCGAGGTCAATAAAATGAGTACAATTGAGGTGGTTACCACTAAACGTCTGTTATGCAACGCCAAGAGAACATGCGCTTTACAAATACACGTTATTTTACTCAAATGGTGACGAGGGTCGCCATTTAACCCCTTCCACATGAGGCACAGTGGAGCTGTGTCGGTCGCGGTCCGCCCACGCGTAATTGATTCCCCACCTGTACAGTAGAATCAATCAGTGGGTGGAGTCGTGACAAGCCCAGCTCGTCATGAGCACAGCTCCACTGTGCCTCATGACGAGCTGGGCTCGTCACGAGCAGCGCGGCGCCACGGCCCGTGCTGTGGGGAAATTACCCCCGCGGCGAAGGGGTTAAACATAGCATTACTCAAATCTACTGTGCTTCTTAGAGTGGCTAACTTGCCCTGTGTTCTTAAAAGCAGCCTCCAGCACCCAGGTGTTGAAATGTGGCATTCCTTAACTAGATGCCTGCCCTCAGGGCACAAGTCCTAAAAAAAGAAGTGGGGGGGACTAACTTAGTTAGGCAGTATCCAAGTGACATCACAGCGAATGACATCATGGCGCATTGTATCACAGGAATTGACATCATAGAAAGTGGCAATACAAGCCACGACTTTACAGGAAGTGGCATCACAAGAAGTGACATCAGATCTAAAGCCCTCACATATATGTTTAGCAGGTCTATCATGTGTATGTTTGAGCGCATTGCAAGTACAATAGCACAGTGAGCTATGGAAGATGAAATGTGACTTCAACACTTTGTAATCCCTCAGTTTTATGTAACACATTCTGTACATTCAATTTCAAATGTATATCATTTATTGTATATGTAATATGCACGTCTGATGTAAAGCACTCTAACACCCTGCTTTGGGATGAGTAGGGCTATACAAGAAAAAACAGTGGTACTTAAATTATTTCAACGCCTCCTCAGTAAGCTCTATTTAATGCAATTTGTTTTGTGTAAATGCTGGGAAAGACCAAGACATCTGACATTCTTACAGTGCATGCATATATCCTAAACAGGGACTGAACAAAGTGAAAAGCTGCCTCTCTTAAGTATGTGTAAAGTGCTAACTAAGTGTGAGCCTTTGTTTCCCTTCCACTTCATTTGCATCAGGTGTGAGGCTCCTGACGGCTTCAAGCCAAGAGACTCGAACAAAAGGAGGCTTGACGACCCCTCAACTTCGGCCTTTGTTATGGGCCTAGCAGGAGTCAGTCTTAAATAAGGAAGCCCTGTCCCCACAGCCTGCACGTTGTTGCTTGTTACAGATGGAAAGCAGACAACATGCAGGCGCTGCTGAAAGTGTCCCGGTGTTTGGAAATAACACTGTGACGAGTTCAGCACATTATAAAGTGGGGTCCAAATTCTTCGACGGGTGGACAGTGTGCACCCTGTGAAAGTAGTGGGTGGATGCTGTCCACTCGCCGTATACCCTCCCGACATGTGCTCTGCCTGCCCTCCCAGGGTATCTATGTGTCAGAGGCGCAACTAGAGCCAAATTGCGGGGGGCGTTGGTGCGGGGGGCTACTAAAAATTTTTGGGGTGCTGATTCTTCCAGCAATTTGCAGAGTGGAGATGCAGTGGCTCTAAGAAGGGGATAAAACACATCAAAGCCTCGTAAGCAGGCAAAATGGTCTTTTAAAGACCTCTGAAGTACTCGGTGCGGCTGTGTGTGTGCCCGGGCTGCCACACACGACGGGGGGGCTGAAGCCCTTTGAGCCCAATGGGTGTTGGGCGCCTGCCATGTGTGTCGCGCGTAGCCTAAGTGTCAGGTAGCCCTAGGCTCTGTGTGACACGACCACGCCTGTCCTTTTAATCAACACAGATGTGCATGTTGACTTTATATAGCGGGAAAGTCCCCAGGTTCACGTATGAGGAGCTCATCTAGGTCAGGTGTTTTGCTTTGCCTTCTGGTACTTGTAGTCCTGAACTGGATACATGAATGCAAAGCCAATCCCTGGACAGGATGGCCTTTTTGCGCATGGACCTGGGAAACTTGAGCACACTAATTGAAGGAAGAGAGCCTTAACTTCCTTGGCAAGCCAGCAACACACGTCTCATGTTCTGTCTGTACTGATCTCGGTAGCTCTTGCCCAGGGCTTTAAGTGGGATGAAAAAACTGGGGGTCTCTCAAAGGGACGAGGCCGTTGTAATTAAGGGTGTGGCTTAACAACGCCAAAGCTAAAAATCAGTGCTTATCATAGTGTGCCGCCCAACTGGTATTTTGCTGCTTTTGTCATTGCATCCAGATATATAACACAACAAGTAACATTACATATGCAGCAAGCCAGGACTATTGGCTTTATCAATGGTTGTTAGTTGCATACAATAAATAAGCAACAACTATTGCTTTGTTGTATATGAAATCGTTTCCATTCTGAAATAATGAGACTGTGAAATAACTAAAACGAGTCTATTTGAAGTTACATCAAAGGCAGTGATGCTGCTGCAAAGTTATGATTTTTGGTTCACCTGAGGGTGAGGGTAAAAATGGAGAGCCCCATAGGGATCCGTCTCAGCACCTGCTTTTCAGAACTGCCGGCGTTGAGCACCGGCAGGACCCGGACCACTTAAAGTCCTGCTCTTGCCACTTCCCTCATGCTTGTCTTGTAAGTGTAGGGTGCCGACCTCACTCCATTTCACGCTGTGTCTCCTTCGGGCTTTATATCAGCGAATAGTTGCTGGTTGTGTTATTTTAATCAGTTCAGTTCTATTTTAATTAATTCAGTGAAATCAAGCCAAAACTGGAACATCCAGAATGCATTGGGTGGCCACCAGGGATGTAGCTTATGCAGTGAGATGGGGGGAGGGGGGGTCAACCTCAAACTTCCCAGCTAAAAAGTGATGGGCTGCAGGGTGGAAGGGTGAGATGGCCAAGATACAGGATGAACTGTTCACATGAGGAATAAGGTCAGTACTGATCTGCATTTGGTGGCCTCGATCCACAGTGGCACAAAGGCCAAGAAACAATGCATTGGAATGCTATCCTGAGGGACCGCCAGAGGATAGACTGTTTGCAAACACTCGTCTCATCACCTTTTGGGTGTTTGATTGTCAGTGGTATGGCTGGAAACCTCAGACTGGTGCATCCTTCCCAGCCCACCACTGCCATGATTTGTGAATTCCAAAAGGTGGTAAATTGGCACTCATTCAAGGAGTACTTCTGAGGGTTAGGATTTACTAATTTTTTGTTTAGCCGCCACTATATATATTTATGTTCCAGATCCCAAAAAAGAACAAGTTAAAACCTCTTACTGAAATAAAAACGACAAAAGAAAACAACACAGTTATTGCAGACCCAACTACCAAGCCAAGAATCCATTTATTTGAGGGGGAGGGGTCGCATCCAAATGCCCCCTCTGAAGTTACACCCCTGGTGGCCACATGGATGTTGGCAACGGTGTCTGTGATGCCGTGAAGTGAGAGGTCGCTCTGATTGTGCGTCACGTTTCCAGTTTGTGAGAGACTTTGGCATTAATTCGTTCAGTCTGGGTGCCTAATCCCAAATGGGGAGGAAGTATTTCTTCGTTTCCCTCTGGCACCTGCTCGCAGAATGAGACTATGATGTAAAAAGATAGAGTCAGTAAAGCTATGCTTGCACTGTTGTATACATCAGGCATTTCAACTGCTCAGTGGCGGGCCGGCATGGCTCATGTGGGAGGGGGCGGGAGCGTGCAATATATAAAAAAACAAACATACCTTGCCGCTGGGTCCCGCGTCTCTGCTCCTGCTCTCCTTGTCAAACTCGAGGAACAGGAAGCACATCCAGGCCCCACTGACCAATCACAAGGCTGCAATGCAGCGTTGTGATTGGGAAGCACCCAGGCTTCCCTGACCAATCAAATTGATGCAATGAAGCATTGTGTTTGGTCTGAGCGTCCTGGTTCGACGCTCAGCCAGGTAATGGGGGCCTGGGTATGTTCTCCACGCAGGGTGTAATGCATCCTTAATGGAGAAAAGGGAAAGTGCGCATGACTGTTTTGGGCAGCCCGAGAGGGCGGGCCAAACAGTCATGTGCACTTAGGAGTAGGCAAACCACTCCTCCCCTGCCCTGCTCCAAGAGCAGAGTAGCCCCGCCCTCAAAGCAGCACAAGCATAAAATTATAATAACTGAAAGTTATTTCCATTTAATGTTTTTACTTCGCACTGCTTAAAAGCAGTGGGGCAACGCTCCTCTGCCATAGTGGAGAAGCCGCCACTGAAACTGCTATTCAAGTATTGAAATGCCAAAATGAACAGTCAGAAATCTTAAAATATGTGAAGAGTTTGTCAAATGCTTGTAGACCACCAGCACAATCGACGAACTGTCCAAAGAGAACATGTACTAGTTGGCAAAGCCTCTTCCCTAAACCGTGACCTCTAACGTGACGGCAAAGAGGTTGAGCTGGTGTCAGACTCCTGCATAATGTTCCTTCACTGAACTGGCCACGTCGTGGTGAACTGTCTTTTAGACATAAGAGTTCTGCAGCATCGGTGGGTAGAAGCAGGTCTTTATCAGCTAGCAAGATGTCTCAGTGAGTTAAACATTTGCAGCTGACGTCTAGTGTTAACTGTAGGTCATGAGTTTGAATCTTCACAAGGCCAACACATTCACCAACCTTATCACTGTCAGTTAATTGGGTGCACTACTAAATTAACAAAAGTTAGCACCAGTTCACTACAGCACATAGAGATAGAAAAACGGGTACATGTATACTTATAAAAAACAGTTTTTATTAGAGACCCTCTATAGGTACCTCTCACTCAATTCAAACTAGAAGTCATTGGACATCTGGTGAAATGTGTGACAGTGGGACATTTCTTTTTGTCCTGGCACTCTCTGTCCAGGTACCTTGATGACGGACTATCAAGTGGTATTGTTCAGTTGTCAAGTGGAGTTGGCCTTAGCTGAAAGTGTGGCTCAGGAAATTGAATGCTCCTTGCAATGTTATGCAATGATATGCAGATTATGATATGCAGATCTTTGAAGACCTAGTTATTTAACTCTGTATAATCTGTTCCTTGGCCTAAACAGCACATGGTAGCTAGCGCCAAGAAACCTTTGGGTATTCGTGTGCTCAACAAATTAAATTAACATAACATAACATAACATGAGTTCAAATCCCATGAAGGCCACTTCAGCATTGCGTCCTTCACTGACCTGCCCGCTGGGGCCTCCATCACCAGTGGTACTCTACTGGTGGGGTGCAAACTCTGCACCTGTAATTAATGGTACCATACTGTACCACCCTGCCAGTACTGTGCAACAATGAGTTAAACACCATGGAATGAGGAATAACTGCAAACCTGGTTTTACTGGGTGTAAAACTGCATGGGATTTCCTATTCTATCGGGTTTACCATCTTGATTGCAGTAGGTGGTAAATGGGATCAGGGCCTTCTGTGCGGGGCTGGGGTAGAGGGGGAGATGAAGATTGAGGAGGGAATAGAAAGAAGTGTCCTGGCACTGGGAGCATTGCATTCATCCCCTTGTCAGAGGAGGAGGTCGGGCAGCTGTTGCTGCTGAATTTTACCTGCTGTTTTTTCTGTTCAGTACAATCATGTCCTGGGTTCTTTCATCTTGCAAAACCAGGCACAAAAACGCCATGCCATAGTGAACGGGTGCAGCAAAATTCCATACAGGAATTCTACTCCGCCCGACTCGTAATCAGGACTTAGATGGGAAATCTGATGTATCATCCGAAGGTCCCTCTTGGATCATGTCTGGACAATAAGCTTTGAATGCTGCAGTACTAGCTGCTCTAAAGGGCCTGCCACTCTGCCTGATTGCATTGTTTCGGATTTGAATAGCGCACAGTCTGCCACTGGTATGACATAGTAGTGCTTTCTGTATGCTGGAAGTGGTGTTTAAAGGTTCTGAGGCTTCCATCTCAGACCAGAGCTTGATTCGGGCAGTAAAGATGTGCTACCAGCAATGTGAGTGGCTGTGTTCTTCTGTTTGTTGAACTTGTCTCTCCTCCTCTAACTCTGCCTCCACTCCTTAGTTAAAGACTCACAGGTTCTACTGCTCTGGGGATGGCAGCTGGGGTGTTATGAAGCCCAAGGCATCCCTATGCTCTTCCTCAATCTATAACTTCTTTTGTGGTTTCTGTGTCTTTTATCCGATTGTTTGTCTGTTCATTGTTTCTTCTCTGTTAACTGGAAAGTCGGAGAGGGCCACATCCATTCCAGATTTGCAGGAGTAACCACTTACAATGTAAATTAGCTCCATTTAGATTCACTGTCTGTAAATGTATCTTTTGTGGGTATCCTATAAACCTGGCATGGATCCATCCCTCCTGGATCTACGTAGCATTCGGCCAGCCTAGAGTAATGTGTTCTGCATGATTCTTATGTATCTGACGATGCGCTTAGTTGTACTGCCATCATATCCTTGGCTCCAGGTTTATCGTGTCTTCCTTCACTAAGTTCCATTCCCTACCCCGAAGAAGGGTCAACTCTAAAAGGCAAAAGCAAAAAGAAAAAATGATGGTTGGAATGCTGAACAAATCAAACATTCACCCCGGTCACAGATCTGGGTTTAATCCATTGTTTTTTTGCTCACCAGGCCACCCTAGTTTGGACCCAACCATATGCAAATCATGCTTGACCCTGCTCCCCATGGGAATAGTCTAGCCCGAACTGCCAGGCCAGGTCCTCCCTGGACCAGAAACAAGCATCCTGAGATCAGTTTCAGTGTATCACCCCTCATCAGCTAGGCTAGCTTGAAGACAGTGGTACAATGAGAATGGGACCCACGTCTGGGCATACCCTTTCCACTTTTAACAACAAAAGCAAAAAGAACAAATGATGGACAGAATGCTGAACAAATCAAACATTCACCCCCAGTCTCTGATCTGGGTTTAATCCATCGTTTTTCTGCTCACCACACCACCCTGATTTGGACCCAGCCATCTGCAAATCAGTCATGACCCTGCTCCCCATGACAACAGTCAAGTCCGAACTGTCAGTTCAGGTACTCGCAGGACCAGAAACAAGCGTCCTGGGACTGGGTTCAGGGTATCACTCCTCATCAGTCAGGCTATCTTGAATCCACTGACACAGTGAGCATGGGACCCACGTCTTGGCATACCCTTCCCACTTAGGTAGACAAAAGCAAACACATCTAATGATAGACGGAGTGCTGAACAAATCAAACATTCACCCCCAATGACAGATCTGGGTTTAATCCATCGTTTTATTTTGCTCAGCACGTCACCTCAGTTTGGACCCAGCCATATGCAAATCAGTCTTGACCCTGCTCCCCATGGGAATAGTCCACCCCGAACTGCCGGACCAGTTCCTCCCTAAGTCAGAAAGCAGATCTGTGACTAGGGTGAATGTTTGATTTGTTCAGCATTCTGCCCATCATCTGGTCTTTTTGCATTTGTCACCCTAAGTGAGAAGGGTATGCCCAGACTTGACAATAAAGGAAAATACTGCAAATTACTCACTCAGTTCGTTTGACCCATGTATATCTCTATCAGTGCTACATAGCGGTCTCTCCTGCCCTTCTACAAGAGATGAGCATACCATATTGCATCTTTTCTTAAGCTCTGGGAACACTTCACAGTTGTCTTTCTATCTTCCTTGTACTTTTTTAGCAGAGACTGTTATCTTTACTTTACTTCTCCTTCCTTTCATGATTTTTTGTAGTTTCTCAGGTTTACTCTAAAGCGTGCTGTCTGTTTCCAGTAGTGGTTGGCAGGGAATGAGGGTGGAGAGGCGGGGGGAGTAGGGGACAAAAAAAAAAACACATAAAAAACCACTTATCTCTTCTGACGGCCGCATCTCTTCTCTGCTTCTTGGCGAGTCCGGAACCAGGAAGCACCCAGGCTCCCCAGAGCAAATCACAATGCTGCAATGCAGCGTTGTGATTGGTCTGAGCGCTGTCATTGGCGCTCAGATGGGTACTGGGGGCCTGGGCATGTTCCTAACCAGGCTGTATAATGCAGCCTGGTGGGGAAGATGCAAAGTGCGCATAACTGTTTGGCCGGTCAAACATTCAGGCACACTTGGAGTGGGCAAACCGCTCCTCCCCTGGGCCTCCAGCTCCATCCTAAATGAGTCCTGAATCAGCAAAAAATAAAATGATATTAACTAAGTCATTATCATTTTATTTTTCCTGCTCAATGAGCAGTGGGGCGATGCTCCTCCACTTTAAAGAAGGAGCCGCCATTGTCTGTTTCCCTATCCTTAAACAGGACCTGTTGCTCTTGGCTCTGGTGTGGCCATAGCAGGGGTCTCCCCCAGGGTAGGAAGGCACTTCTTAGCATCCTCTATGAGCTTCCTGCAATCCGTCCTCCCTGGATGTGATAGATTGCTGAGACTTCTAATTCCTCCAGAGGGACCTGGAGAAGCCTTTAGAAGCAACATCCGAGGCCTTACGTACCTTACATTGGAGGTCACCACATACCGATAGAAAACATCAGACTTAAGTCAAGCAGTTATGCCTCAGAAAAGTCCAATGATTCATTCTAAAAGGCCCAGTATAAGACATCCCTGGGGTATTCCAGCAATGGCCAAACTTGTATAGCTTGGTGTACTCTCTTACTTCCCTCTGCTCTAGCACCTGGTGTAGGAGCACAGTTACATTCACCATCTATGCCCACTTCATTTTTAGTAGATCCCCAAGAACTTTCTAACTTTAAAGCTCAGTGCCAGATTCAGTTTATGAATCACCCTCAGCTAATTGCCACTAGAAAAACTTTAGTAGGCTTCTTTGTGTAACCTAGTGGGGAATGTGTTATCCTGAATGACTCATTTGCATCCTAGGAACCTTTAATGGAAGATTTTGGTGAATTCATGATTACGTTTAAGTCCATGTTTAAGCATACATGTGTAAACCATCTTCACATAATAAATTGATGGATATCCCACTCTGGGCACCCACCACACTTTCATTGGGGAATGCAAGGTAACCCAAAGGCCATCGTGGCCCAAGTCGGCTCCCCGCCTCCTGCAGTAGCTGGCATTGCTCCCACCCTCAGGGCTCCAAGGGGCCAAAATTGGCCTGGCAAAGGGGTCCACGTGCCCCCCTCCTCCCAAATATACATAATTGTTTCCCGGGACATGGCCCACCTCGGGGGCTTTAAAAAAAACATACACTGGAACATCACTTGCTTTTTTGATTGACATTTTTCAGTGGATCCTCCGTGAATTTGTGGCAATTTAAAAAAAAAACGTTATGGGACCCAGGCGGGGTCCCTGTGGAACTCCACAACCAGGAATAAGGGAGTCAGGACATCCCCACCCTGCCCCCATCTCTTTTTATCTTTGTGTTTTTATGATTCTGGACCAAGTCCCGAGTCCTAAGATGGCTGCCACCACTTCCTGATTGAAGTGGTGGTAGCCAATCCGATCTCACTTAGAGATCTGTCAGATCCGCGGACCCTCTTCTTCTCTATATATACATACATCTTTATTCTTTAATCACTACAAAACTACTGAACAGATTTACACCAGATCACAAAATGCACTCTTTCTGGACCAAGATCTAGCTTTCTGTCAAGTTTGGTGTAATTCCTTTCAACGGTTCGGTCTGTAATCGTGTCTAAAATCCCCATGGGAAATTGCATGAGTTTTGGCCCCCCACTTTTTTTTTATCCCACGTGACGAATCACCCCACAAGTTTCCAGACAGCAGCTGAAGTGACTGGCACAATAGTTTAGAAAAATACATGAAGATTCGTCAAACAGTGCCAAAGCTATTAGCGAAACAAAAAATGCTTTTCTTATGGAAACTAGGTCCTAACTATAACTACCTACTGGTATATACGTTCCATAGGAAAGCACTGGGTTACATTTTAACATCTTATAACACATTATAATGCTTAACCACTTGGATGCTAAGGCAATTGGAGCTTCTTCATGTAATTTCCATTGAAATGAATGGGCACTCCATGACGAGTTACCCTTGTCATTAGCATCCAAGTGGTTTGACATTTGGGAGCAGCTAGAAAAATGATTAAAGGACTCAATTTAATAATTCTGTAAAAGCAAAGTTAATGGTCAAGTCGCATTTTACATTACAATTTTAAAAATGACACTTTTTGAAACTTGTCCTTTTCTTGCCTGAGGCAAATGCACCTTTCTGCCAGTGTGCAGTGTCAGCCAGGAGGTGAATTGCTCATTGATTAGTTGTGAAGTGGCTACCAGAGTTGAGAGAAAGGGACAGCGGTGGCCATCTGGGCTGTGACCAGGAACTTAAGGGAGTCACTACGATGGCGGATGGATTTCTGTCCGTACGCCATAACATTATATTTGGGACCGCCAGCTTACAAGGCGGCAGTCCCACAGGCTAAATATGATGCGTCCGCCAACGTGGCGATCGCGTTGGCCACCTTTTACGTTGAGGCGGGTGCTGATGGCTGCAACACCCGCTGCAATGTAAAACAGGGATGTTTTACATATCCCGCACTACGTGACAGGCACCATGCAGTACCTGCCACTCGCCTTAGAGGTTTGCTCCGCAGCTCTGCCAATTTTGCGCATTTGTACTGTGTTTATGGCTTATTTTTAAATGTTTTAAATGATTTTAACGTTCTTACATCAATTACTGTGCCCACCTTGAATTTGATCTGTGCCATTTCTTTTTTTTCATACTGCAAATGTGCGACAGTATCTTAGGCTCTGCCGACACCTAGAGACGCCATTTTGTGCGCTCTCTAGTTGTTCGTGCTGCAGACGCACACTGCGTGGACGGGCAGTGGGCGCACCGCTGGCGCACTGAAGGCAAGCCCTTCTGCGCTCGTCAGCATCCCGGAAGCAGCCAGCACCAGGCATGCTGCCAGTTCCATTTCCCAGCATGTCTCCACTCTAAAGTATAGCTGCGCCAAACTGTTGCTGCTTCGGCTATGTTACTGCCAACCAGCTACAAGGTGGGATGTGCTTGCTCAATCTCTGAGAGGATGTCAGCTGTGCAAGTTCCAGCTAGGTTTGGGTCCGGTGGATCAAGCACGATCTCATGGCATGCCCCACGATTGCAGGAAGAGGTTCACTATTAGGGCTGCTCTGATAAATACCCGCTCGCTGGGGAAACATCATCAGGACATTTTAGATCTTCTCTCGGACAATCCTATTGATCTTCTTTTTATTACTGAGACTTGGTTGAATGAATCCTCCAAGTCGATAGTGCAGATGTCTATTCCAGAGGGTTTTAACATCTCTTGCACTGATCGCCAAATTGGTAGAGGGGGCGGTGTGGCTGTTGTTTTCAGGAATAAGTGGGAGTTTAATCGTGGGGAGACCGTACTATTGGGTGAGGGCAAATTCCTGGACTTTAGCATTATTTCGCTGCAATCCATGCTGGGGGACTCTGGTTTATAGGCCCCCTGGCCCTTCAGGGTCCTTTCTCAAAGTGGTGGAAGATGTTATTGTCCCCTGGGCCTTGCGCTGTTCTCAGTATCTCTTTCTCGGGGACCTTAATATTCTTCTGGATCAAATGGAACTAGGGGCTACCTGGGAATTCCTTGATTCTCTGAACCTGGCTCAGCTAACCCAGTGGGTTAGCTCACCTACCCATAGTGGCGGCCATATCCTCAATGCCATCTGTTCCAACTGTCCCATCACAACTGAGGACCCGCTCCCGTTGCCTTGGTTGGACCATTTCTTATGCTATTTCTCCTGGGTTGCTGAAGCCATCTACATGGATCGACAGGGCAAAACTGGTCCTGCCACCTCTAAAATTGATACTTTAGCTTTCAGCCTTCCTCTGGCAGAATCAAGACCAGATTTCCCCTCGGACTTGAGAGGTGCCCTGGACAGTTTTATTGGCTGGGTTATGCAAGCGGTGGATAGTCTTTCTCCACCCTCGTGTCACAGGCGGTCCAGGGAGTCATCCTCTAAACCCTGGTTCCATGCTGATCTAAAGACACTCAAGCAGCAATGTAAAAAACTAGAGCGCTGCTGGCAGAAGGATTACCGCCCATTAGCAAAGAAGACGCTTAGGGAAGCACAACAAAAATATTACCCTCCATAAGTCAGGCCAAAGGCCTTTATTATGCCGATCGCATAGAGTCTGCTAGCAATAACTCTAGGAAATCTTCTCTATTGTTCAGAGCTTTCTGGCTCCTAGGGCAGAGGCTATCAAGCTCCCTACCTCAGACGCCTGGCTCGATAAGCTCTACAATTTCTTTGCTAATAAGATTCGCGCCATACCTGCAACATTTACAGGGCAGCACTTGCCTATTTCGGAAGCTGTGCCCCCTGCTGGTGCGCTAGCTCCTTCCTTTTTGCTGGAGGCTTTTACACTAATTGACTTTCCAGAGTTTCTTAAAGTTCTTAAGTCCATGAAATCTGGCTCTCCATCCGATCCATGCGTGGCTAGGCTTTTGGCCTCCGTTGCAGAGATTGTCAACCCAGAGGTCAATGGGCTTATCAATCTCTCGCTTCAAGAGGCGTTTGTCCCAGCAGAGTGGAAACAGGCAAAGATATTGCCGCTTCTAAAAAACCTTCACTGGATCCTTGGCACCTGGGGAGTTATCGCCCTATCTCCCTGCTCCCCAGTGTGGCCAAAATCTGTGAGAAGGCTGTTAATAAACAGCTTACTGATTTTATTGAAGGTTTCAGTTTACTCCATCTGGCAAGATCTGGTTTCAGAGCCGCCTACAGCACTGAATCCGCTCTAGTTGAAGTCTCCGAAGCTATTAGGGACTGCTTGGACTCTGGTGGAAGTGCGCCCTCATAATGCTGGACCTCTTGGCAGCATTCAATACCGTCCCCCATTCGTTGTTTTTGGCTCGTCTGGCGGACATAGGTATCTCAGATTTGGCCTGGAGGTGGCTGAAATCCTTCCTGGAGGGCCGTGCACAACAGATCTGGCTCCCGCCGTTTTCATCCCCGCCTCAATCAGAGACCACAGGAGTGCCGCAGGGGTCCTCGTTGAGCCCCCTTCTCTTTAATATTTCCCTCACTCCTCTGGTCCAGTTGGCGGAAGATTGGGAAGCCAAGATCGTGGCATAGGCCCATGACACCCAACTTCTGTTTACTTCTGCTAAATCGGAGTTTTCTACTCTGGAGGCAAAAAATAGCTTGACAGCCGTTTTTCAGTGGCACTCAGCGGCTCAGCTCAAATGCAGTGAAGATAAGAAGGAAATCCTTGTCTATGGGAATTTCCCTCTCCAGTTTAGAGAATCTCTCTGGCCGTCCGACTATGCACTGCCATCCTCCTCTGGCCAACCAGTTTAGAACTTGGGTGTCTGGTTCGATGAGCAGTTGTCTTTCTCGACCCAAATTAGAAAACTGGCCTGGGGCTGTGTTGGGATACTAAAGTCCCTTAAGAAATGTCTTCTTCTGCTTCCTAGGGCAGTGAAGGAAACGGTGATCTGGTCACTGATCCTGTCCCGTATCGACTATGCCAATGCATTGTACATTGGCCTCCCGGACTATACTCTCAATAAACCTAAGGTGGTCCAGAATGCGGCAGCTAGGCTTCTGTTTAACATTCCTATTAGAAACAGTGTTAGACAACATCTACGTATGCTGCACTGGATGCCTGTCATTAAACGTGTAAAGTTCAAGGCCTTGGTTATTGCGCACCATGCTTTACATGCGGTAGGGCCTGCATATCTAAGGAAGCGCTTTGCGTTTTATAAGCCTGTTAGACATTTGAGGTCGGCATCCCAGCTTCTTGCCCAGATAGAAAGAATGGGGGCAGGTCTCTCACCTTTAGGGCAGCTACAGCCTGGAATTCCCAGCCTTATTTTTTGCGCAGCATTCAAGATCTGGGGCAATTTAAGAAACAGCTCAAAACATTGCTGTTCTAATCAGTTTATCATTTTTAGCACCTCATGGCTGACGCCGGACATTCTTGGAGTATCTGTGTGCGTTACAAACTTCAGTAACATAACATAACTTGGTTTGGGGATATGTAGGAGGGTGCGATAGGTACCCCCAACACCCAAAGAAATGTGCCATGGGGAAGGGGGGGCCAGCTACGGGCCCCCAATGTCCATCCCCGCCTGCCTTTTCATGGCGGGTGAAGCACCATGGAAAGGCTGGTGGGGAGGGACATCCTAATCCGTATGGCGGTGCCTGGTAGACACTCCTACCAATGCAGGGATTGGGAGGACCTCCACTGCACTGGCGGGCTGATGAATGAATGAATGAATGAATGAAGGGAAACTTATATTGCGCAACTTAGCCCAAGGGCGTCAAGGCGCCAAACCGCAGCCAAATGTCTTCAGATCACCGAGCCCACGTCTACGAATAGACCTCGCGAAAGAACCAGGTTTTCAGTTCTTTACGGAAGCATACCAAAGAGTGTAAACCCACCAGCTCAGGAGGAAGAGAGTTCCAGAGCTTGGGGACCACGGTGGCAAAGGTTTTACCTCCCCATTTTGCTTTGGCAAATCTAGGGACTGATAGAAGATTTTTGGAGGATGAACGAAGGACTCTGTTAGGGGAGTAAGGATGAAGGAGGGACCTAATGCCCTGAGATCCCGAGCCATAAATAGCCCCGTGGGCGAGGCAAAGAAGCTTAAAAGATATCCTAGAGTGGACCGGCAGCCAGTGAAGGGTTTTCCTGGCCAAGGTTGCAGAAGAAAGCCTGGGAAGATTAAGGACCAGCCAGGCCGCAGCATTTTGCACCATCTGAAGGCGATGGACAAGACTCTTGTTCATGCCCATATACAGGGCATTACAGTAGTCTAATCTCAAAGAGACGAGGGCCACTGTAGCCTGCTTCCGAGAATCCGGGGAAAGATAACATGCGACCTTTCTGAGAATCCTGATAACGCCACAGAAGGTGGACACGGTTCTGCTAACCTGACGGTCAAAGGAGAGAGTGGTATCAATCAAAACCCCCAGGTTCTTAGCGAGATGGGAGGGAAGGGGACAGTCCCCAAGGGAATCCGGCCACCAGTCTTTAGATCAGAGGTCTTGACTACCTCCGAAAATCAAGATCTCCGTCTTCTCTCCATTAAGCTTAAGAAAGTTCCGGATCATCCAATGGGAGACTGCCTCCATGCATGTTCTAAAGTTCAGGGCAGAGTCGCTAACAGACTGTGTCAAGGAGACCATGATTTGAGTATCGTCGGCGTACGACAGCACCTCAAAACCATAGGATCTCACTACCCTGGCAAGTGGGGCCACGTAATTATTAAAAAGGGTAGGGTTTAGGGAAGATACTTGGGGGACCCCACATTGCACAGATTTAGGAGGGGACAAAAAATTACCTAGCTTCACTCTCTGTTCCCTTTGATGTAAAAAGGAGGTGAGAAGACTGAGGGCAGAGCCTCCAACTCCTATCTCCCTGAGCCTGGAAACCAGGACCAAGGGAGACAGGGTATCGAAAGCTGCCGTAAGATCAAGTAGGACCAGAAGGGTAACCTGGCCCTTATCAACCCTCGAGCGGATGTTATTGATAACCACCATAAGGGCCGACTCAGTGCTGTGGGCCCTTCGAAAGCTGTGTTGCGAGACATCCAACAGACCTGAGTCATCCAAAAAGGTGGTAAGGTGGTGGTTAAGGTGAGCCTCAAGAATTTTAGCAGCTGCAGGTGACAAAGAGATCGGTGTGAAATTTTTCAGGACCCCTGGGTTGAGCGAGGGCTTCTTCAAGAGAGGTTTAACAACCGCCCGTTTCCAAGAGAGGGGAAAAATTCCCTCCGTAATTGCACGGTTTATCAGCTCTAGAAGGGAGGGGATAACCATGTCCCTACAAGCCTTCAGAATTTTGAGCGGACCGGGATCCAGCGGGGAACCCGACTTGATGTTGTCAAGGAGGCGGTAGATCTCATCAAGAGTGAGGGACGGAAAAACGAGCAGACTAGGCCCAGGTTCAAGAGCCAAAGGCCCGGCTGTGGAAAGGGGAGGAGGAGGAAGGGGGTCCAGCTGCCCATTGAGATTTTCTAGAGCATTATGAATATCGGTAATTTTAGCATGGAAAAAAGATGAAATTTTGTCACAAAGCTCCTGCGTTTCGACTATGGGGTCCGCGGACTGAGGGACGGAAAGAGTGTCGATGATCTTAAAAAGGTCTCTGGAGGATTTCAGAGAGGCGGTCAGTTTGGCAAAGTAGGCCTTTTTTTCTTCGATAACTGCTAGTTTATACTCTTTTAAAAGAAATGTATGTTGTATCTTTTCAGTGGAATCAAGATGGGCGTGCCCATCTGGAGCACGACAGATGAGTGGCGGTCTGAGTTTCCAACCGCCATGGAACTGCCAGCCGTCGTAATGTGGCGGGCGGGGAATGGTCTTCTGATGGCAGCGAGACCACCACCGACAGCCTGTCAGTGGCGGTCTCGCCCGTCATTGTAATGGCACCTTTAATTATCTTCAAAGGATGCCTACCCTATCACAAGCAAATGTAACCCACACCTGGGCCTGCCTCCTCTATTGTTCTGCTAACCAGCCAGGCACCAATCCCAGTGGGTGAGGAGCTGCCCCGAGTACTGATTTTGAGTGACCACAATGAAAGGTGTGTCCATTATCCTAGGCACACCTCTGGGTGGGCACAGGGAGTTCTGCACTGGGGAAGAAAGGTTGGGCCATCTTGATTTTAGGCAGAGAAGGGCGGTCTAGGAGGGATGCAAAAGTGGATAGGGTAACCCCTGGAAACTTTTACCCCATTGGCTAGGAAGTGGCCAGGAGTTGCCTCACCAACAGGTCAGGGATCTACCTTCTCAGAACCTTTTTTAGTCTGAAGATATCTCTTTGACTGGTACCAACTGTCATGAACCTTGGGGACTTACCAGAAATCTTTGCTCCATGGAAGTACCATGAATACACGTGGCTTGCTCCAGTTCTCCCAAAAGGCACTCCATACCCACATAAATTTAATGTGAATCACGAATACCCAATCGGAAAGGGGAATGGAATAAGAGAAAAAAATTGATGATGCAAGGCTTTTTTCACATTAGACAGATTTTGGTAAGCACACTTTCCGTATTCTGGTCTACAAAACAAAGTTTAACTTATCAGTTTTCTTTTGACTACCATCATAAGCTAGATTCTTATATCACTTTGTTTTAAATCAAAGTAATGCCTAGTTTACAAACACCTCTTTCTCAGCTACTCCCTTCAAATTTCTTATAATGTGTAAGTTAAAACAAACAATATCACAGTGATTACCTTTTACGCTGATGCCCATTGTGGTTGGTCCTAAACAATACATTTGTCTCAGTTTCGTGTGACCAGTTGCCCATGGCTGCCACTATGTATTTTTTAGTGCCAAAATGTAATTGCCGAATTTTGAAACTCATATCTCCGGCTCACCTTCTTGGATTTTTGTCCTTTTGACGCCATTTTATTTCTTAAAACGATCTCCTTTTTTATAAATTGGAGTGGGATATTTATTGTGTTGTGTTTTCAACTTTTAACCATTTTGGTACTTTTACAAGCTTTACACATTTTCTTAAGTTAAGCCTTTCTGCTAGGTTCCATAGTTACCAGGGGTTGAGTTACTTAAACCTTTATTGGACCTAGCAAGAAAAGTGCCATTATTACTTGTTGTGGAGTACCACCAACCCCAATCAACTTTCTCACACAAGAAAATTAGAATTTATTTAAACCTTTCCATGTGTTATCTACCTGACAGTGGTATAGCTTAAGTGCTTTTCTCATAGATGATACGGGTAAACGTAGAGAGTCTGGTCAAACCGTTTTCTCTTCTTCAATGTGTATTTACTTTCTCCATAATTGAACTATGTCACACCTTTAATGGATTGCAGCCGGACCATACTTTAAATCACGACCGGCATTCGATGGTAGAGTTCAACTAAATATAAGCTTCACAGCCAATCATATGTTAGATATACTAACCACAGTGAGGTACACAAATCTATGTCACATATGGGTGAGGCCAGAGACCGGAGTTCCTACTGTGGCTTAATCTTTGCCTACTTGATGTCCACAGTCTTCAAATTAGTACAAGATTGTGTTGAATACTGTTGTTCATGCAAATCATCCTTTTGGAAGGTTGGATGTGGATGAAAGTCAACGTAAAGTAGGCCATCAACGTAGACTATATTATATGCATTCAAACTACCTATATTATAGTCACTTAATTGCTAGCTTGTGGTTTAGGATGATGAAAGCTTTCAAGCTCAGCGTTAAGAGATTGTTTGTGATATTTATATTATGTTCCTAGTGGAAACATTTGATGATAATATTGGTACTAACAACATGGATATCACTGATGGTGTCATTGGGGGTATCATATGTGATCTCATCTCATCAGTGATGTTATGTTAAGTTATGTGATTTGAGATGTCATCAGTGATGTCATGTGGGAGGCCACGAGCCATGTATGGCTGGATCATATATATATTAGGGTCCCATCTTGCCATTAAAGGATTCTAGTGACATAATAAACGTAGGCCTGTATGGTAGGTACATTTTCCCTGAACCTTAGAGGGCAATAATAGTCCATATCATACAATACTAGTGATGTTGTTCATAGTGAAATTAGCATGAAAACATTGCTTGCTTCTAAAATATGAAATTGTTTATAGAAGTGAAATGCTAAACTATAATGTTGAGATGTCTGTAATAAACAGAAGAGAAACATGTTTCACTATGGAGTACGGAAGTTGGGGTTTTACTTAGTTGAAAACATTCTGCCTTTATAAGAAATATATTTATTAATGGCTGCATGCATTTGGACCTCATTTGAGGTAGAATATTTAGATGTTATCTACCTTTCTTAAAGAGAGCACTGAAAAACTATGGAGTACTACAGGACCAGTAGGCTGATATTTTGAATAACCCAAGAGCAATGCTAAAACATAGCAGAATGATTTGGGCAGTCATTAAATACATGTTGTGACATAATTAGAAACTAGGGGCCAGATGTAGGTAATTCATATTTACCGACTCTTAAATACCGAATTTTACCGATTCGGTATTTAAGAGTCTGTAAATATGAAGGGGGGAGATGTAGGTATTACAGAATCTGTAAATACCGAATCTTTAAGATTCGGTATTTACCGATTCTGTAAATACCGAATCGGTATTGCCCATTGATTCCTATGGGCCTTGAAGCCCATAGGAATCAATGGGCAATACCGATTCTGTAATTACAGAATCGGTAAATACCGATTTTAGCAAGGGTGCAGGGGGTGTCACTTTGACACCCTCTAGCACCCCAAAGACGGGCATGTGAGCCATGTGGCACACAGACATGCCCTAAGGGCATGTCCGTCTGTCACATGGCTAGGTGTGCATGCACACATGTGCATGCACACCTGGATTCGGTATTTTACCACACAATAGGATTGTGTGGTAAAATATGAATCTGTAAGGCCTGTGGCACTCTCAGGAGTGCCACCTACATTTGGATATACCGAATCAGTAAAAAATACCGATTCGGTATTTTACAGAATTGGTAAATTTACCGAATCGGTAAATTTACCGATTCTGTAAAAAGGTGCCCCTACATACCAATTCTTGAATACCACTCTGTAACGGCCGAAAATACGGATTTTCGGCCGTTACCGACCGACCTACATCTGGCCCTTGATAACTAGATGGAAAGTAATCAGAAGAAGATTATCTATCTGTCTATCTGTTTTGTCCGTCTGTCTGTCTACCTACCTGCCTGTTTTATATGTATTTATATTTTTGGGAGCTTTTTTTATATAGCGCAAACTTGACCCGGAGGTATCAGAGTGCTGTACATGAGCACCAGTTGCGTTACACAAGGACCCATTCATTTTTGTTAGGCACAGGGAAATTAAAATATTTGCCCAGAAACATAGGATGTTGAGCGTCATTGCCGAGACTCGAACCCTGTTCCCCAGATTTGAGATCGATCGCACTAGCCTTTAGGCCCCATCCTCTATACAAGAAATTTAGAAATGCTTAAAGGATATTGTTAGCATATGCAAGTAGAAATAATGGTTTTAAAGGGATGGAGTTACACTTAGTTATTTATCAAGTAAAAACAAGTTTAAAAAAAGTAAGGGACTTAAAAACATTATTAAAAAAACAAAATGATGGTACATAACTATATCAGTTAGAAATTAAGGTAATCAGAAACAAAATTACAAAGTTATGGTCTGCTACATATTGGCACATCCACTGATAGTACATAGAATGTATGTTAATGATGCTTATTGGGTAGAGATAACTAGAGAAAGTGTTGTTGTGGTATTACATGGTTTCCCAAACTGTGAGTCGTGTCACAAGCAGTTTTTTGGTGAGCGCGAAAGTCCAAGCAGTAAATAAAGATGCCTTTAAATACTGTATTTATCTTGAAATATTTTCTGTCCTTCACGCACAGTCAGGCTATGTCTTCTGACATATTGCTGCTTATGTTTTTTTTTCCATTCTTTTTATTAACATAGCTCAGAGTAACATACAATGACGCTGCTCATGTTTTGAATATGGGGATTGGTGTTTACAATCATCTCTCATTTTGCAGTCAGCGAAAGAAAAGCACAGTGAATTATCTGTTGATCTTGCTGAGGCACTGGGAGTGTGAAAGGAAAGGCTGTAGGATGTTATTTCAATGAGGCACAACAAAACGTAAACACCTGTAAATGAACTGTCACATTCAACAGTTAAGAAAGCAAAAATGAAGCACATTTGTTTTGCAATTCTAAATCTGAAGGGTGATGAAACAAATATTTCAATAGGATCAAAACAGTTCAAGACACTTCACTTGGTGATGTACAAATGATAAATATTCACTGAAGTTTCAATGGAAAATTTTCTGTCTTTAAATGACAGTGCACAACCACACGATGCTTTTGTTACATAAAAAAATCTCCTGTCCAATAAAGCTAGGTGGATCGCGAAAATGTGTTGTTCTGAAAATTGGGTCCAGGTTCTTAAAAATGTGATAAATGCCGGTCTAAGTAGTTGGAAAACGGTTTTTCCAGTTGAAAAACCAGCATGTTTTACTAATGTGTTATTTGTTTCAAATATTTTCTAGCTGCAGTTGTTGGTATAATCCTGCCTTTACCATGTTTTCATTTTACCTATTCTCACCAGGTATGCGAGGAGAATCCTTTTTCTGTGGAATGAGAGAAGCCGCCGCTCACTGGGTCCGGATCACCGAGAGTGGGGAACTTCTCCTCTATTCAACGGATAGAGAAAAAGCCCTTAGCAAGCACTTCCAGGTCATTACTGACTTCAATGACCTCCCTAACTCCTTATTTGCCTGCAACGTCCACCAGTCTGTCTTTGAAGGCAAAGGCAGCAAGGTAAGGTGCCATGCTTGGCATTTGAGACACTTTTTTTATCCTAGTTACTATGATATGATTTAATTTGCTTGTTTTTACTGTACAAAGGGTCATTTATGAATATTTACAAGATTATGATTACTTCTGTCAATGTGAATTGTGCATTTTGTTCCTCCCTACGCGCCACTATACCTATTTACCCCTCAATGCTAACATATTTTGGATGCAAGATCCCCTTCAAGAAAAAATACATGTGTGAATTAATCGATTAATTGATCCTGTGCTATGATTGCACGTTGACTTAGACCACTTGATGGCATAGATTTCAGCACATTATCTGGGACATGTGGACTGTTTAAAGAGGTTAGAGAGTCAGTTTCTCCTTGTTTAACTAGAGGGTTGCTCTGCATTGATATCTCTGTTCTTTACTGAAGGTGAGGAAGTGAATAGGGAGATGTTTTTTTCCGAGAATGTGGTTTCAGGATGTTCTTGGAGGACAGGACCCAGTCTAACACCATGACATAGTGGTCCAGAGCATTTTAGAGAATTGTGCCATTTTCTTGCAGTCAACACACTTAATGACCGAAGCAATGTGGAAGAGCTTGATTCTGAGATGTTTCCTTACATTGCAATGTAGATTCTGAAGATATTCAACTCCATCTAATGGTCTTGAGTCAAAAAGATTAAAAGCCTATACCTGTGCTTTATTTGAAAAGTTTTATATAGCGCTGCTGGCTAGACCCGGAGGTATCAGAGCGCTTTACATGAGATAAGACATTTCATCAGAACATTGTTACATAGTTACATCAGTTACAGTTACAGTCGCAGTTATCAGTATATGCTTGGGAGATAAACGTGAGCTTACACAATATTATAAGATATTAGCGCATAGCATATCCAACACACACATGATATGGGGAATGAAAGGTAGTGGGGGAAAGGTAAATAGGGGAGAGGAAAGTCAGATAGATCTGAAGGGGAAGTGTACTCCAGGGGGAATAAAGCAGTCACGGTAGTCGAAGAAAGAGACAAATTAAAACCATGAAGAAACATGAAAAACAATGTCCGATGTCTGGCTGGGGAGGTGACGGCTGATGGGGTGACCCAGAGCCAGACTTCGCTATAGCTGCATAGGGCAGCTCCACCGGGCATCGTCCAGAATTGCTCGGTCTCCGCGGTCAGTAAAATGATTGTGGTTACTCGGAAAAAGTTTGAGCCAGAGAACCGGAGAAGACTGCAGGTAGTACGGAGTCAGGGCACGGGCATCATCTTAAAGTCAGGCGTTGTCCTGGCCCATCCCTACAGTGGACACCCTGGTCTAGAAATGCCCCCAGAATAGAGTGCCTTCGTAAGGGGGGATCAGCTGGAATGTCCTAACACCTCCGTTTGGGAGTGCCCCGGGGCCTCAGGAGTCCCCCGCTGCGATAGTCAAGACTGGCCCCAGCCGCCATCTTGGGGTCAGTCCTGCAGCTACTCCACCTCCGTCCGAGTTGCAAAAAATGTGGAAGGTAAAGGGGAGGGGGGCAAGAAGTTACGGTAGCCTTTCCAGCAGGAGACATAGACCAAGGTCAAGCAGGTCGTAGGGCCAGGAATCCAAAGGTGGAGCGAGGCCGCGCCACAGCGCAGGAACAGTAACGGCTGGGGGGGCGCGAGGATAAGATAGCTTGTGTTGTGCTTCCCAAAATTATTTACTTAAAGTTGCTAATCATTATGTTCTTCAATAAAAAGAATGATAGATGAAATAATACATTAGTAAAAACTGAGCACTGACTTTGGTTGACTTCTTTCTAATCTCCCAAGCAGTGTGCTCTCACATAACATAGTTCTAGATTTTTGGAGTTGAAGCATAGTCCCATAGCATTATGTGACGCTAGAGGTGTCTTCGGGGCCCCTGTTTTGCCAGAAAAAAGTGAAAGAGACATTGAAATGAACGTGTAATCCAAGACTGCAAGGGAAATGTTGATGTCTTCTATTGACTACAATACATCAAAACATCGCCTGTTTAGTCTCAGGGATTCAGTGCTGTGGAATAAAGTGCTGTTGATGCTGGATTATACTCGAGGCATCACAGAAAAGTCTTCAAATAACCACAGACTTGTGAAACGGAGACAGTAGGTGCATCATGCTCACCAGCCTTATATCAATTTGGATGCAAATAAGAGTGCTCATATCTGTATTACAAGTAAAGCAGTAATAACATATGCAGCATTACTGCAGCTGGTATTTTAGGGTCATATTGGTCTAGGTGAACAGTTGTATTTATAGGGCATTTGGTCGGTCCACTTCGGTTATTGGTTCTCTTCACTCTTAGCGGCAGCATTTTGCATGTACAAACCTGCCTAACAAGCATTGGCATAGCCAATATGTCTTGGCAACCCAAGAGTTATCGGCGTTGTCTATGTCAATGTCTTTGGGCCTTTCCAAATATTTCAGACTTATATTACACAGCGCACGCCAGAAGTCTCAGCACAATTCGGGCCAAATTCAAATAATATAGCATCATAAGGGAGGAAGCATGTTCTATGGGGCACGGAAGGGAATTTTAATTTAAGTGATATTTAATCTGACGTTTCATCGGAAACAGTACGTGGATGAATTGTTCTGAATAATAGCATAATAGGGACAAACAAGAACATGTGTGTTCTGAAGAAAATACGGAAATACAGGGTAGGCTGAGTTACACACCGTAATTGCATACATAATTTAGAATTGCATTTCAGCGCACATCAAGCATGGCCTAATGTCTGAAATTTAGAAGAAATAATGAAAACAACTTTTGAAAGAGCATCTTGTGTAGTATTGTTGTTTTTTATTTTTAGTTATTTTTATTTGCATTTTTAACACATATAAAACTTGGGTAGTATTGTTAATCCCCCAACATCTCAGGGTTCGATACTCAGCCAAAGAGACGCGTTCATTCATTGCCAGATCACAGTTCCCTCCTAAGAACGCTCAGAAATAAAATCCTCCTATGACCTGAACCACATAAAGTTGCTTCTAGATATTAATACTTAAATCTCTCTTTCTTATCCAGAGACAAACTGGGCTAATAAAGGGTTAAACAGTTTAACTCGAACTCATTATAAATTATATCCATATGTTACGCTGGCGTATTTCGAAGATATTTGCACCAAATGTATGCAGTGCAGTTGTAGAATCGATGATGTTAACGCAGGTGTGCTGTGCTAAAGACACACAAAATACAAAGCTTTAAAAGTACTGAGGAACCATATGGTGTATGCAGAGAGCAAGGGGGTGTCGGTTAACCTCCTTCCTCACTATGCCACCCTTTTGTCCAATCACCCATTACAGGGCAGACTGCCTTTCTGCTGGGTTCTTACATCAGATGGTGTGGAAGCCACAGCATAGCTGCTACTCGAAGCTCTCTCCAAGTTTCAGAGCTCTCTCCTTGCTCTTGAAGATGGGGACGGTTGAGCCATTCATCCTCCAACCCGGAACCTGCTGTCAACGCTGACCATCTGTTGAATGCAGAAGAGGAGAGGGGTAGTGAAGTCTGCCAAGAAAACTTTCCCTACTCAGCAAACAGGCACGCGCACAGTGTGATTGGGAGAATGCTGGGCTTGCAAGTGTTTGGGTTCTTAACTACATATACACGTTTGTGAAACAACTAGCCACCTCCATGTCAGCGTGATGGACATCTTTTGTGGGTTAGTCAAAAAAGTGAACCCTGTATGAGATATTTATAAATCTCCAGATTGCTCTTGTGTTTTGAAAGTCTGAAAACAATAAACTAACCTTAAAGAAATTTACCCTAACATATACCGCCAAAAACGAAACAAAACGTGAAGTACACCTGAAGACATAAGTTATTTTTTTTTACTACGCAAATCTCTCCATAATAAGTTTCCTTGTTCCTTTTAAAAACTGCTGAATGTTGTCCTTTCTCAGTTCCCACCAAGATACAGGTTGACATTTTAAGATGGATAATGAAGCATTTACGTGCATTCGCAGTAATGCCTCGTGGCCATCTTTAAACGGTATACTTTGTAGTTTTTGTCAAGAACCACCATAACATACGTGGCTAATAAAAGTTAATAGGCTGAAGGTGTTTGAAGTAAAGGATTATTTGGAAAACTCTATTAGAATAGTGTGAAATTAGTTGTCATCGGACAATTTACGTAACGGACCGGACGAAATCAGGGCCTGGAAGCCACCCTGGTACAAATTACTTTCTTCGTTAGGGAGCCTTCAGTGATAGACTCATCATGGCATAAGAGCACTTTTATCTGTGACGTATACAATGCTATTGTGGGCAGTCTTTTTATTTCTATTTGAATAATCATTGTCGATAAAGCAGAGCACCTGCGCAAATAAGAAAGGTAGTTTTGACGGCTACAGCAAAAGTAGCCTGTCATAGTGAGATACCAATAGCCTGGCCTCAGAGTAGTTTCTCTTACCTAACATGGCCGCCAGTTGTTCCAAGTACCGGTGCGTGCTCTAGTGTTTTGAGACACGTAGCCGCCAGGTTCGCCCGTTGCTAGGGCTGATTGGTATAATAGGATTGGTGCCAGTACAATGGGAAGATAAGGTAACTTGAAATGCCTCAGTGTCCTCTGTTAGGTACTATTGGAGAGACCACTGCAATGTTATTGTTATTTATTTTCAGACTTAAAGCGAGTGAAGATACAATGCTCGTGTGAAGTGCTCTTTAACAAAGAATAAAAGAGCTCAGAAAACATTCCCTAAAATGAGAACAGCATATGAATAATAGTAATTGGTCACTGCTCTCGGCGAATCCGAAACACAGGAAGTGACATGATGCGGGCATGCCATGGACGAATGGGTAGAAAGAATGGGAAAGCGACAATGGAGCCAGCAAATGGAAAGCCTATGGGCGGGCTGAAGCCCTCAAAGTATATACCACATGTCTCTCCGATACATAAACATTGAATGCAATACAATGCTTGTGGTGTTCCTAGGGCGCAGAGATACTCCTTCGGGAGTCGATTCGAGCGCGATATAAACCTGCAAATAAATAAATAAATAAATGTCTAGAACAAAGACTTAAAAAGTAGTCCACTTCATTGCCCGTTCTGGTAGTTCAATCCCTGCTTTCAATTCTGCTTTAATTTTATTACTTTTTCTAATGAGTCATTTTTGATCTATTTTATTTCTATGCAGCTGCATTTTTGATTTTTAATGGTTTTACAAGTTTATTGCCTGTTGCATTTCTTGGCAAAACACTTTGCAGGCATGCAAAGGCCAGACCCGGCTTTGCCAATGATTCTTGAATTCTGTTACTCATCTTTCTGCAGCCTCTCCGACTCGAAGGCAGTTTTGCATTTAACACTCTTGCTTTTATAGAGCATCTTATATCTGTTTTATAGAGTTTAAGAGTTGACATTTTTGTGTATTGCTCATATTTATATTTGTTCATTTTACCAGCATTTTCCACATGTATTTTTGGTCTACGAAAAATCAAAATCAAATACAACTATTCTTCACAAATCTTTATGGGAAATATGTACTTGTTCTTGGATGCTTGTGATGTATCTCCACTATACAACAGCCATATTTAGTACAACCATATACTCGTGTTACAGCGCTGTTGAACACAACGTGATGTTTATGAATTTTGAAAGTGTGTAAGCCCAGAAGATAGACAAGCACTATATGACTTACAGACAAGAGCTATATTTACAACAAGGGATGGTGATGGACAGAGTCTCTGAATTAAGCAGAATACTCTCACCCAGTCAAGAGATCAGGGCTAGATCCAACACCGTTTTTTAGCTCATTGCACCATCCCAGTTTCAGAACCTGGCTGTATGCGAATTAGTCTGTCCCTGGCCCAGTGCATCATGGGAACAGGGCAGACCAGACTACAAAAGCCAATTCTTACACTGGGAAGGAAACAAGCTTCCGGGGACCGGTTTCTGGCATTTCAGCCGTCTTCGGCCCGGCTTGCTTGAATCCTGATGGTGCAATGAGCAAGGGACTCACATCTGAGTATACCCTTCCACGCTTAGGGTGGACAAAAATATTTACAACAAGGGGTGGTGATGGAAAGAGTCTCTGAATTAAGCAGAATACTCTCACCCAGTCAAGAGATCAGGGCTAGATCCAACACCGTTTTTTAGCTCATTGCACCATCCCAGTTTCAGAACCTGGCTGTATGCAAATTAGTCTGTCCCTGGCCCAGTGCATCATGGGGACAGGGCAGACCAGACTACAAAAGCCAATTCTTGCACTGGGAAGGAAACAAGCTTCCGGGGACCGGTTTCTGGCATTTCAGCCGTCTTCGGCCCGGCTTGCTTGAATCCTGATGGTGCAATGAGCAAGGGACTCACATCTGAGTATACCCTTCCACGCTTAGGGTGGACAAAAATATTTACAACAAGGGGTGGTGATGGACAGAGTCTCTGAATTAAGCAGAATACTCTCACCCAGTCAAGAGATTAGGGCTAGATCCAACACCGTTTTTTAGCTCATTGCACAATCCCAGTTTCAGAACCTGGCTGTATGCAAATTAGTCTGTCCCTGGCCCAGTGCATCATGGGAACAGGGCAGACCAGACTACAAAAGCCAATTCTTACACTGGGAAGGAAACAAGCTTCCGGGGACCGGTTTCTGGCATTTCAGCCGTCTTCGGCCCGGCTTGCTTGAATCCTGATGGTGCAATGAGCAAGGGACTCACATCTGAGTATACCCTTCCACGGAAGACGGCTGTAATGCCAGAAACCGGTTCCCGGAAGCTTGTTTCCTTCCCAGTTCTGAAACTGGGATGGTGCAATGAGCTAAAAAACGGTGTTGGATCTAGCCCTGATCTTTTGACTGGGTGAGAGTATTCTGCTTAATTCAGAGACTCTGTCCCTCACCACCCCTTGTTGTAAATATTTTTGTCCACCCTAAGCGTGGAAGGGTATACTCAGACATGAGTCCCTTGCTCATTGCACCATCAGGATTCAAGCAAGCCGGGCCGAAGACGGCTGTAATGCCAGAAACCGGTCCCCGGAAGCTTGTTTCATTCCCAGTGTAAGAATTGGCTTTTGTAGTTTGGTTTGCCCTGTTCCCATCATGCACTGGGACAGGAACAGACTAATTTGCATACAGCCAGGTTCTGAAACTGGGATGGTGCAATGAGCTAAAAAACGGTGTTGGATCTAGCCCTGATCTTTTGACTGGGTGAGAGTATTCTGCTTAATTCAGAGACTCTGTCCCTCACCACCCCTTGTTGTAAATATTTTTGTCCACCCTAAGCGTGGAAGGGTATACTCAGACATGAGTCCCTTGCTCATTGCACCATCAGGATTCAAGCAAGCCGGGCCGAAGACGGCTGTAATGCCAGAAACCGGTCCCCGGAAGCTTGTTTCCTTCCCAGTGTAAGAATTGGCTTTTGTAGTTTGGTTTGCCCTGTTCCCATCATGCACTGGGACAGGAGCAGACTAATTTGCATACAGCCAGGTTCTGAAACTGGGATGGTGCAATGAGCTAAAAAACGGTGTTGGATCTAGCCCTGATCTTTTGACTGGGTGAGAGTATTCTGCTTAATTCAGAGACTCTGTCCCTCACCACCCCTTGTTGTAAATATTACAGACCAGAGCGGCAGCTCAAGGCTTATGAAGACAGAAGGCCTTTACCCACTGGTATAGCCTGCGACAGAATGGCTAGTGGCAGTGTTTGTGTGAAAGTGGCCAGATTCAGTGCATAATAGTGCATGCCCCCTCGCGCTGCTTACCACTATTCATAGTATCTGCTCATTGTGGTGAGATGAAAGTCAGATTAATTGTGTTGCACAACTCCCACCCTAACCCTGACAGGTTCTGAAACATGACGATTAAATGTTTTTGCTAAATAATTGCTTTGCAAGGACTCATTGAAATGGACTCTCATACATCTGATTCAGGTTTCTAGCCCAGAATAGATGTGGGGAAGTGAGCATTATTGGGCAATGTCAACAGGGCATTTAAATGATTACAGAGCCGATCTACATGCAAGGGCATGTGCTGCTTGCTTGCGTTTTTCATGATGGTAGAGATTAGTTATAGCACATGCTTTCAAACACAAGGCCTAATGTGAAATTTTGTGTTTTTGTTAGTACATCCAGATGGGAAAAAGATTGTTTTCCTTTTTTATTTATAGGTAAAATGTTTTACAAATAGAAACTTGAGAGCTTTATATATAAACTTCCCTGGACATGTTTCTCCTGGTGAGCACTGCTGCTGAACCAAACATCTTGTTGAACATAGTCACATCCTATACTGTAGTAAAATAACTTATCTTTTCATAACATATTATTCCTGTACGTATGCTCAATTTCTGGTTCTTTCTAAGTGGATATTTTGAGTTACAAGGATTAGATAATAACTAATTATCTGATGCCCATCATAGCTCTAGCGCAAACTTTGGACATCAACCAAGGACATGTCTGACCCAAAGACGTTTCATTACAATTAATCTTTACTCATAGTCTCCAATCCTCTCTGGAGTGTTCCATTGCATATGAGCGGATGTGGATAAAGGCATGGCTAGGAGCACTTCTCGAGTAGTGTGTCCTGTGATGTAAACTTATTGTCAAACTGTCTCCGGGGTGAGCTCCAAATGCTAGCATACTTCGCCAGCTTTCTTTGTCACCTTTCATTAACACATTAGCGAATCTAGAATACAGCTGAAAGGCCACCTGAGAATGGTTTGTATGCTGTTGTAACTTTGAGCTGTTTTAGGTCCTGCCTACCAGAAAGTGCAAACTGTGGTGATTTATTATTGGTTAGCTTTATTGTCACTCTCATTTGCTTGCTTCCGATTCAATGGCTTGTCTTCCTCTTCTTGTGTTTGCCCCTCCCCTGGAGCATACCACCTTTACCATCATTTTGATTGGGGGACTTGTATCCTTCCTCTGCTCACATATACGGAACTATTTTTTTCTTTTTCATCTGGCACTGGATGTGTTTTTCACTTTCTCCCTTGTGTGATGCTTCCACCCTCAAAGCAACCCCTTGTGCTATGTTGTTCCCCACTCCTCCCAAATTGTCTATAAATTTACCGCAACAGGGATATTTTTGCTGGGGTGTGGCTAAAGAGCAACTTTAAGGGTTGTTTTTATTTTATCTCCTGCATTCCACATATTGCATGAAAGCACAACCATGTGCACACAAATCTTTTATGGCACTTAGGGAGGGCCATCTACTGGGCTACTGCAGAGGACCAAATGGCTGAATGCTGTGGAAAGTAAACGAGTCCATGCCAAGTGTTACCCTTTACCTTCTGACATTTCATTATTCTATTTAAAATCTGTTCAGAATTCCCTGAGTGAAAAGTATCTGAAAACGATCCACATCATTTTTAATTATTGAAAACATTAAATTCAATGTACAGCTGCAAATATATGTTTTTGCTTTTCCTACTGTATTTTGAAATGTTTTTCTTGTACTTTTTGTAACCACTGCAGACAAGCATTGGTAATGCCAATAGCTAGGCACTTGTATTATAAAGCCCTAACATATTGGCTTTGCCAATGTTTTTTTATTTGGCATTGCCATGACAATGGAAACACACCAGGAGCAGTATCCTTAAATGAAGTTTGAAGAAAAGTCACCCAGTTATTTCACTTCCCTTCATCACATAATCTGATTATACTTTCTCCATAATGCTGCTTCCAACAGAGAGGTAATAACTCAACTCTTCTCAAGGGTCATGCTGGACGTTTAAAACTCTCTACCTAAGCTCTCTAATAGTGCCTCATAGAGGTGGCCGCCTTACATTAAGAAGTGCTACAGAGCTTCTGCACCCTTTTGATGTCACTCCAGCTTCTGCAATGTTGCAGAAATGGAAGCCACTTCTCATATGTCCTAATAGAAAACTGCATAGTCCATAAAGAATTAGAGATTGGTTTATTTTAACCCTTTCCTCCTTTTTTCCCAGGTTGAAGATATACATTCTTGTCAAGGCACATAACATTAAATACACAATCCATTATAGACAGCACAGTACATCAACAATAACCCGTGAGACAAATTCAGTACTGTACATTGCAAGTCTAATACTGCAAATGGAAGAAAACCTGGACTGAAAGTAAAAGCAATATAGAATAATCCTCAGCAAAGCTATTGGGTAACACTTCTCTTGCCAAGAAGGGTCAAAGTAGAATACACAGTACTACAAGAGTTATTTGGAGAGCTGTTCGTATCGCCTAAATTGGTTAGTAAGTGTCCAGCTATGTTTATATGGTCTATATACAGGTGTACTTCTTCCTAAACATGTGCCTTATTCTGAGCCTGGTATTAACAGTAATATAACAACAACTTTAGGTAGAAAAATAAAAAATAAAGTTCACATAGGGAAAGGCAAGGAGGAAAGGGAAGATGCTTTGTGAATGCCTAGGTGTGAGGGGGGATACGAGGCCTTGTCAGGGCGAAAGAGGGAGCGTCTCTTCTGCTAGGACAGTGACCCTGGGGATTCCGGCTGTTGACCCCTAAAGTAAGGTTCAATAGGATCGTCAAATAGTTGTAGAGCGTGCAGTCGCGGGGGAACCAATCTAGAGTGTTCGATCCTGAAAAAGTAGTGTGTTAGTGCCTACCAATTGCGGGTGAACTTAGTGTCCCGTCTGGTTGATACGGGCAGTAAGTAGTTTAAGGGCTAAAATATGCCATAGGCGTAGAAACCATTTGGCTACAGGGGGAGGTTGAGGATTCTTCCAAAATAGGGTTATAGCCTGCTGGGCAGCTCCCAACATTTGTACAATCAGGCGCCAATCTGTATTTGTCATAGCAGTCAATGTCTGGGTCTAATGCCTCATAGCGTAACCGTCGGGGAGGAGGGAATAGGGAACCCCACTGCGCTCTTAGTGTGGCTAAGGATCTCCTTCCAGAAGACCGTGAGGCTCAGGCAAGACCACCAGATGTGTATAAAATTACCTTTGTTGCCCTGACATCTCCGACACGTCGGGGGAAAGTTTGGTAGCATTTGTTGTGAGCGGGCTCGGGGATAGTACCATCGCGTCATGAGTTTATATGCCGACTCGCGTTGCGGAATGCTATGATATACTTTCAGAATATCCTGCCACAGTCGATCCCAGTACTCCGGGAGCATTTCCCCACCCAAATCCAAGTTCCATTGCGTTTGATATGTGTGGGGGGAGGGTTGTTGCGCGTGTTGCAAAACGGTGTAAGTGTGAGAGATCAGGCCCTTCGAACCCCCATAACTGCGAACTAAGGATTCAAAGGCATTACGTTTTCTAGTTGCACTTTGGATATGTTCCTGGGAAAGCAACCAGTGTTGAATCTGATAATATTGCATCAGAGCCCCCTCAGTAAGATAAAAAGCTGTTCTTCATTGATCGAAAGTAAGGAGTTTAGCACCCTGAAACAGATCTTGTATAACTCGACATTCGGCATCAGACCACACGCTAAAGGCTCGAGGTTTCAGTGCAGGGGAACATGGGATTACGGATTATAGGTGTGTTCAGAGAAGGAAACATAGTCAACCTACGAGAGACCGTCAATGTATGCACCACTGGGGCGTGCCCCCCGAGGGAGCCAAGCCAGATCCCACAAGGGTCTGCATGAAACCGCTCGATCCATGTGGAACCAATGCTTCTCGCTCTCTCGAACAACCCCTTCGGATATGGATCGGAGGTGACAGGCCCAGTAGTACTCCAAAAGATTAGGGCATGCCAGTCCTTCTCGATCATGCGGTAGCATCAGAACCTTGTTAGAAAAGCGTTGACAGGACTTTCCCCATATAAAATCAGTAAAATCTCGTTGAAGACAGGATGTCAGTTTAGGGTATAGGGGTGAGAAGGGATTGTAATAAATACAATATCTTTGGGAGCTGTGTCATTTATATTGTGTTAATACGTCCTAATCATGCAAGAGGTAGGCGTCTCCATCTACACAATTCCTCTGAATGGCACCTCTATAACTAGGCCAGTAGGCTGAAGTCCAGGATGAAAGCCAGGGAGTCAAGTCTAAACCGAAGTATCTTATCGACTTGTCAGACCAATTCAGCGGGATAAGATTTTGCAGTTCCTGGTCCTCTGAAGCCGAAAGTGTAAGATTAAGGGCATGTGATTTCGTAAGAATGATTCGGAAACCCAGTGCTCCCTCGAAGGATCACAGCAGCGTAGCTAACGCTGGGAGAGAAGTAGACGGGGAGGAGAGAGTGAGAAGAAGGTCATCTGTGAAGAGGGAAATTTTATGATTGTCTCCATAGGAATGCCCTGAATTGCAGGATCGTGCCGAATGGCGATAGCCAAAGGTTCCACTACTAGGGTGAATAACAACGGGGATAGTGGGCATCACTGTCAAGTGCCGCAATAAATCAGGATGGGGGCAGTAAGACATGCGTTAAGGTGAATGCGAATAGTGGGATGTGCATAGGAGGCCATCAATCTGGAAACCATCATGGGGCCCAAGCCTACCCTCCGTAGAACCTCTCGTAGAAAGCCCCAATCCAACTGATCAAAGGCTTTCTCGACGTCAAGGGACATCAAGCAGGAAGGTATGCTCCTATACTGTGCTTTATCCACGAGGTGGGCAATCCGGCGAATGTTATCTGCTCCTTGGCAATGGTGGATAAACCCCACCTGGTCGGGATCAATAAGACCTGGAAGAGGAAGTTCCAGTCGGTTTGCTAGGATCTTGGTGAAGATCTTAGCATCAGTGTTTAAAAGGGCAATGAGGCAATACCAAGTAGGCAGGGAGTGGTCCTTACCTGGCTTTGGAACGAGAACTATCTCCGCTTCGGACATGGTTGGGGTAAGGTCTGAGACGTCTCAGAAAAAATTGAAAAGCTGCAGTAGGTGATCGCGAAGCTGCGGGTAAAAGATCCGATTGAACGTTACCGGACGACCGTCAGGACCCGGCACCTTCCCTATTGGGAGTTGTTTCCGAGCCTTAGCTAATTCTTCCTGTGAAATGGGTTCCTCCATCAGTTTCCTGTGATAAGAATCAATCGTGTCCTTAGTACGAGAGTCGAGGAATCCCGTGACTGCCTCATGAAAGCAAGGTATATCCGCATAAAGTTCCTTATAAAAATTCGACAGAGTCAAGTATTTATCTGGCTCTGAAATAGCCCATGTACCATCTGGGCATTTGAGTTTGGCAACATGTGCTTTCGATGTCCTAGCTTGAAGAAGTCGTGCTAGGCACACCCCAACTTTGTCCACCCCCCTTGTAGAATTTCTGTTTAAGGGCAAGCAGGTGTCTCTCCGCCTTATTAGTGCGATGCAGTCATAGCTGACCCCAAAAATCCGCAAGTAGTCGTTAATTATGGAGAGATGGTTGGACGTGGTCTTTTCTTTCTGGAGACTTAATGTTTGCGGAAAGGGGTGTCTCTAATAATCGGGATTCACGGATTCTGGCTATCTATATAGATTAAATTACCCCACGTATGATAGCCTTAACAGCGTCCCACCTGACAGCTTCAGAAGTATCAATAAGGTAATTTACTACGAAAAAGGCCTTTATCTCCTTTCGGATATCTGCCACATCAACAGGATCCCGGAGGGCCTAAGGTGGTAGTCTCCATCTAGGGTGAGCCTCTGTGTGAGGTTTGGGGATTGTAAAGATATCGAAACATGCGAATGATCTTATAAAGAAACGTCAGATATATCTGCATCAGCTAAAGCTTTCCTCCTTTTTTAACCATGCACAGCCACCTACAAACACATACCAGGCTCAAGGGAAATAGGATTAATAGTGGGTCCTCCTGTTCAGTATTGATAAATGCTATTGACCCCGCATGGGGTTTACAGAACAATCAGAAACATGCTAGCCTTTTGCTAGGATATGAAGAAACTATGGGGCATATTACCAACAACTAGCAATAGTTATCGCTAAATGAGCTTAGCGATATTTTTATTATTGCCGCGCATCGCCGGATTTTATCGCAGAGATAACGTGCTATTAGCAACGTTTATCTCAAATGCGATAAAATATACCTGGCGATAGCGGCTCAATGCGTTAATATCGCTGGAAATTCAGCGATATTCAGGCATTAACGCCAATAGGGTCTTAACCTGAATATCCAACTCCCATTGGATATACAGGTTAAGAAGTGGTCTGAGCAGGCGTTAGTTTTTGGCGATATTCGCGCTTAGCGCAATTTTTTTTATCGCTGTGCATGCGTTGATAATAGGCGATAGCGATGTTAGCAACTGCTTTCAGTGGCTAACAGGTTGGGTACGCCCACTTTGCATGTCATTAGCGATAAATGTCGCTGACATGCAAAGCGGGCCCCAAACCGCTCGCTATCGCCTACAAACTGTAGCTAACTGCTGTTAGCGACAGGTTGCTAATAGGGCGATGAAATTATCGCCGCTTTAGCTGGAAAAGTCCAGCTAAAGCGGCGATAAGGCCCTTGATAATATGCCCCCAGGTACCCTTAATGTTTGCTTTTTCAATGATTTTGATATAAACATATAAACCACTCATCCTTTAGTTTACCTACCAGTAATTTTATTTTAATATATGGTCCTATACAAATAGCAGGACACTTTCAAAAAGGGTCATTATTGCCAAAAAAGAACTCCAGCAAGTTCTCACACCAAGGGAGACCATTAGGATAAGATGACCCTCTGCTTGCCCAACGAGGATGAAACTCAATGCGACAGAAGTGGGCGAGGGTTTTGTGTCCTTAAAGTAGGAATTCCTTTCGTGAAATACTCCCTTCTGTCTTGATAAATGGACAGCATATTGAGGCTCTCCTCTCTTTTGGAACATATCTTTCGGTCTTGTGATTTATATGTTTCAGAGGATGTATGATGACGTGAAGAGATCCGCTCACTCCCTCCTTTCGATTGTATGATATGAGATATTCGTAATCTTTTATCTGACTTTGCAAAAGGCTAGTACCCTGCTCCTCTCCAGCCAAGCCAGATATCCTCTAGCCTCTCTCCAGACCGAGAGCGTACACTATCAGACCAAGGCAGCCTGACCTAAAAAATGCTGTCTTCTTTTCAGACTGTAGGACTGAGGCCATCTTGCAGTCAGGCTCTTCTGATCGGCAAGCACCACCTTTTTATGTCTTCCAGCCAGTTCCATAACAAATGCCACTATTTTCTAAGCTTCATACTCAGTAGTATTGAGTCTCCAGCCAGCAGCATGAGCTCTACCCCACTGGAGTAGTTCCTTATGCTCCCTCTGCCTTTGGTGTCATTCTTGATTCTGCAGTTGCCCGCAGTGCCATTCCTTATGCTCCCTCTGCCTGCAGTGTCATTCCTGATGTTGCTGCTGCCTGTGGAGTCATTCCTGATGCTGCAGATGCCTGTGGTGTCATTCCTTTTACTGCCATTCCGCTGCCTGCAGTGTCATTCCTTATGTTGCTACTGCCTGCAGTGTCATCCCTTATGCTGCTGCTCCCTATGGAGTCCTTCCTGATGCTGATGATGCCCGTGGTGTCTTTCCTTATACTGCTGTTGCCTATGGAGTAATTCCTGCTGCTGCTGCCTGCGGTGTCATTCCTGTTACTGCCATTCCGCTGCCTGCAGTGTCATTTCTTATGCTGCCTGTGGTTTTATTTCTTTTGCTGCCACTGCCACTCCTGCTGCCGGCCGTGTCATTCCTTATGCTGCTGCTGCTGCCTGCGGTATCATTTGTTATGCTCCGCTGCCTGCCGAGTCATTCTTTCAGCTACCGCTGCCTAGGAGTCATTCCTAATGCTGCTGATGCATTTGGTTTCATTCCTGATACTGCGGCTGCCTGCAGTGTCATTCCTTATGCTGCCACTGCTTGTGGTGTCATTCCTTATGTTGCAGCTGCTGCTGCTGCTGCGATGTCATTTGTGAAGCTGCTGCTGCCTGCTGTCTCATTTTTTATGCTCCCTCTGCTTGGGGTGTCATTCTTTATGCTATAGCTGCCTGGTGTGTCATTTCTTATACTGCTGCTGCCTGAGGTCTCATTCCTGATGCTGCTGGTGCCTTTGGTGTCCTTCCTGATGCTGCTGATGCCGGTAGTGTCATTCCTGTAGCTGCGGATGCCAACGGTGATAAAGAAGAAAAGGTGGCAAGGAGGAAAGGATATATATATATATATATATATATATATATATATATATATATATATATATATATATATATATATATATATATATATATATATATATATATATATATATATATATATATATATATATATATATAAATATTATGGCTCCGTAGGGTTGCACTCGAGCCTGCGTGCGCCTTCCCCAAAGCGTTTATTGGTATGGGCAGTTGCGTGTTTGAAATAGGCCCGACGCATTTCGGAAATTTATTTTCCTCATCAGGGGCCAGCAGTAAAGTGCACGACGTCTACCATCTCCCTTTATGAAAACACACATTGTGCTTATGGTAGATGTAGTCCATATGTCCTGGATGGATGCACGTTCAAATTACTGCTCGTTCCAAAGGCTCTACCATGAGACCCAAACAACACTCCTGTCCTTATCCATCGCGCAGCTCCACATACGCGACTCCTTGAATAGCGAGTCTCGTGGCCCCCGCTTTCCGGGGTGGTGCAACCCAGCGGCAGGACCACCGCTAATGTATTATAGCTCCGTGGGGTTGTCCAAGTAGCGGGATGCACTCGAGCCTGCGTGCGCCTTCCCCAAAGCGTTTATTGGTATGGGCAGTTGCGTGTTTGAAATAGGCCCGACGCGTTTCGGAAATTTATTTTCCTTATCAGGGGCCAGCAGTAAAGTGCACGACATCTACCATCTCCCTTTATGAAAACACACATTGTGCTTATGGGAGATTTAGTCCATATGTCCTGGATGGATGCACTTTCAAATTACTGCTCGTTCCAAAGGTTCTACCATGAGCCCCAAACAACACTCCTGTCCTTATCCATCGCGCAGCTCCACATACGCGACTCCTTGAATAGCGAGTCTCGTGACCCCCGTTTTCCGGGGTGGTGCAACCCAGCGGCAGGACCGCCACTAATGTATTATAGCTCCGTGGGGTTGTCCAAGTAGCGGGTTGCACTCGAGCCTGCGTGCGCCTTCCCCAAAGCGTTTATTGGTATGGGCAGTTGCGTGTTTGAAATAGGCCCGACGTGTTTTGGAAATGTATTTTCCTCATCGGGGGCCAGCAGTAAAGTGCATGACGTCTACCATCTCCCTTTATGAAGCTGCTGCTTGCGGTGTAATTCTGAAGCTGCTGCTACTTGCTGTCTCATTTTTTATGCTCCCTATGCTTGGGGTGTCATTCTTTATGCTATAGCTGCCTGGGGTGTCATTCCTTATACTGCTGCTGCCTGAGGTCTCATTCCTGATGCTGCTGGTGCCTTTGGTGTCCTTCCTGATACTGCTGATGCCGGTGGTGTCATTCCTGAAGCTGCTGATGCCAACGGTGATAAAGAAGAAAAGGGGGCAAGGAGGAAAGGATATATATAATATATATATATATATATATATATATATATATATATATATATATATATATATATATATATATATATATATATATATATATTTGGGAAAATCACCACACTGCAGACTGCCACTGCCAAAGTCCAAATGACGAGGAGTGAACCCTTTAGTTGCTGGTGCAGAAAAGTGCTTTTATTGAATAAGGGCCAGCGTGCCCGCCATGACGCGTTTCGCCTCCAAAAGAGGCTTGATCACATGACAAACTGCAAGCCAAGAAGCAGACTATTTAAAGTGACAATGCAAAGCAACAGATAATAGACATGGAAAAAATACTGTGCAAATTTGCGTCAATGTGACCAATAAATAAATATTGTATCAAATTTTAAGACAACCTGTATAGCAGCAAACCTAAAAAATGACAATTTGATATATCATATTAAAATTTATGAACCATATTTTTTTGTTTTAAATTGATTTGCATAGTAATGAATCACAGGTGGTAGCGTATTAAGAACATTTCCTATAAGCCATAGTGGCTAACATCGTAAATAGGAAAATAATCTAATCTTCCCCTACATTATTTTGTGTAGGGTCAAACTAACCCGCCACGGTCCCACTGTCCTTTGAAAACAAATTGCTAGCACAATATAAAACTCAATTTTAGAAAGCATTCCCATGTCTAAGTTGTCTGATACAATTTTTTAGCTGGGTTAACTCCAAACGCATAAAGCCCAAGTGGGCCATCCAGTAAATAAATGTCTGCTCAATGGATTAATGTGCCAAAAGTGATGTGCAAAGTGCAATAATAAAGTGCAAAAAGTGCAAGACAAACAGATCATTAAAAAACAAATTTTTGTATGAATTACTTGATGCTCATATAGCCACATATTTCTATTAAAACCAGCTAAAACCATTCAGTTAATATCTCTATCCGGACAGGCTAAAATATTTCTTAAGAATCCTAAATGCAGGTATAAAGATCTTCCCTGTCATTCAATCCATTGGGATTCTTTGTGTTCAGCTCCAATATATATCTAGTGTCTAGGAGACGGAGTTTGGCCTCTCGGTCCCCTCCTCTCCTTGATACTTCTACTGTATCAATGACATAATACTGGAGCTGATCAGGACTGCCTAGATGTTTGGCTTCAAAGTGCCTGGCAACCGGATAGGTCTGGTCATGTCCCGCAATAGCCCGTATGTGTTGGAGTATCCGCTTGTGGGCGGGCAGTCGGGTACTGCCCACATATTTCAACCCACATGGACACTCCAACACATATATGGCGTAATCTGTCCTACAAGTCAACCTCTTGGTGATGGTAATTGGTTCCTGCCCAAATGGACTGCTGTAATGTGTTCTATTACTACCATAACGGCAGGCCTTGCATTGGGGCCATGTTTTGAAACCCTTGCTGAGAGACAACCAAGTGGTAGACAGTTGAGGCTCCAAGGTGTTCCTTACTAGCGCTTTAGACATGGAGGGTGATCTACGAAAAGTGAGCAATGGTTTATTCCTCACTTTTTGTCCAATAATTGGATCACTTTGGACAAGGTTCCAATTTTTGTACAGGATCTTTCTCAGTTCCCCATGCTGACGATTGTAAGTCAATATAATACGGGAGGGTACTTCAGGGACCTTATCCACAGCTAGATAAACCCTTACCTTAGCTCTATCCTTCGGAACCATAGCCTCCTGTCTTGTAATAAACTTGGTCCATTGGATTGCTTTAAGTAGGCTTGTGTTTGAATAGCCTCTGGCTAAAAAGCGTAGCCTACTTGCCTCTTGCGCGGCTGCGCATTCTACATCTGTGCTGCAAATTCTTCTGATCCGAAGCATTTCCCCGAAGGGGATGCTCCGGACCAGATGTGCCGGATGATGGCTTCTGGCATGCAATACTGTGTTGCCAGCACTGGGTTTCCTGTACAATCTGGTTGCTAGGCTGTCATTCTCAACATATACCTCTACATCTAAGAAACACAGTGACCTGGAACTGATATTGGAGGTAAAATTCAAATTGATGCTGTTCTTATTAATTACCTCTACAAAAGCCATGGCACTTTCAAGAGTGCCCCTACAAACAAGGAACAAATCATCTATATATCGCAGGTACAGCAAAATATTGTTGGTGGCAATTTCCTGGTGTTGGCCAAAAAGGACCTGCTCCTCCCACAGCCCGACGTGTAAACACGCGTAGCTGGGGAAGAAGCAGGCCCCCATCGCCACACCTCTGACCTGCTGGTAGATGGCACCATTAAAGTTGAAGAAATTTTGTTCCAGACACATCTTTGTCATGTCCAGTAGCACTCTGTTGTGAGCCGCTGAACTGGAGGGGCATTTGTTGAGATAAAATTCCATGGCTTTCAATCCATCACAGTGTCTTATGGAGGTATATAGGGCCGACACGTCAAGAGTCGTCAATAACATATTTGGACCCCAGGAGAACCGCTCCACTTTGCACAAGAAATCAAAAGAATCCTTTACATAGGAGTCTAGAGACTTAACAAATCTTGAAGGAAGAAGTCAATATACTTTGACACATTCTCCATCGAATTTTCAAGGGCAGAGATAATGGGCCGACCAGGTGGTATGTCGGCCCCCTTGTGAATTTTGGGAATTAGATAGAAGGACGGGATCACCGGATGTTCCTTTTTCAAGTAGCGAAATTCATCCTCCGATAGAAGACCCGCACTTCTCCAGGCTTGTAGTTTCTGATATTGATCCACCCATGCTGTTTTAACAATTTGAATGTTACTTCTACGATAGCATGTAGAGTCACCTTGATGGACTTCTGCCTCTTTCAGGTACATCTTCCGGGGCCACAAGACTACATTTCCGCCCTTATCAGCCTGCTTCACGATTATGTCATGGTTGGTTTCTAGCTTGCTGATAAGTTGTTTGTAGCATCTATTCTGTTTACTGATGCAAAACTTTTTTTTGTTAATGGCAGTATACAATTTCTTTAAATCTTCTACTACTATTTCCTGGAAAGTATCTAAGTTGTCATGTACCATGACTGGCTGAAATGTAGATTTGGGTTTAAAGGGTGTAGTATATTGACTACAAGGAGCATGGATCATACTTTTCCCAATTCGACCGGACACTTGTTCGTTTTGTAATTCCCAAATTTCTTCAAAGGTGTTCTGGTCTTCACTATTGGCCATTGTTGGACTTTGCATAACTTCAAGTTGATTTTTCTTTTTGGGTTGTATTTGGAAGAATTTGTTTAATTTCAATTTACGGGTGAATCTGTAAATGTCCATCCTTGTATCTGCATAGTTCATATTGCAGGGCGGGCAATATGATAGCCCCAAATTAAGGACAGCAGTCTCCCCTGTAGTTAACTTTAGGTCTGTAAGATTAATTACTGATTTTGGCTCGGTTTTTTCGCAGTCTTTTTTTGAAACCGATTCCAATGACCTTGTTTCCCCGGTTTGCCTCCATTTATGTTTCCGGGCGTGGCATTTCCTCCGTTAGCTCCGTTTGAAGTTAGCCCTTTGTCTCTTGCTCCAGTAGGTTTGTGTGACCTCAGGGTTTCTCGGCGATCCTGGCACAGGCAGTTGACTTCATGCGCCAGGGATAGTTTTGTAAACCCCAGATTTGAATCTCTTATTGGGTCCGCTTCCGGGTCGCTTTCCGCAGCCGAGCTGAGGTCCGAGAATGAAGCTGACGGAATAATGGTTTCATTAGTTGCATGCTGGGCAGTTCTATTGCCTCTTGCCCTAGCTTTAACAGCTTCATATCTACGAGCGAATGTGAAGACCTGCCCATTTTGGTAATCTATCCGGTATCTTTCAAATTTAAAAGCTTTTCTCTTTTTTATGACCTCTTCCTCTTTACTGAGTCTGCTCATCATGTCAGTCCTCATCTTTGTAATTTGATCGGTAATTTCCAATTTAGTCAGCTCCTGCTCCAGGATATCGATCTCTCCTTGCAATTTGATGCGGTCAATTTCCGCATATTTGACCAAAATATGTAATAGTTTGCCCGAGGACTCCAGATTTGCCTCCGCCCACTCGGACAACATAGTAGGATCTGGTTTATTGTAGCTTGGGGCTATAGTGATTCTCAATCCCCTCCGGACTCGTCCAACTTCTAAATAGCGTGAAAGAGACCGGTGCTCCCACCACTTGGATTGTTCGGAACGCATTAGTCGTTCCAATTTCCTGAACAAATCCCTCATGGTGGTGCTACCGGTCTCGTGGCTTGTTGGCATAGTATTCAATGATCCCCCAGCCGGGGAATCTAAAAACATGGAATCTGCTGCCTCCGCTCGGCTACGCAGTCTGTCGGCGGACATATTAGCGCTATTAATTTTAGGCAAATAAGTTATTTATGCACCTTGAAAAAACGGCTATCGGGACTTTTAGAAGAATGTCCTGCCCGATACCGCGCACTCTCCCCACTGTCAATTCCGTGCGCCTACCTGGGTCCAAATTCCAGGAATCACCTCCGGGGCCCCGAACAAGAAACATTGGCTTATATCCCAAGCAGTCCAATATATGGCTTCACAGGGGCTCGTCGCGGCTTTCTCCTCACCGGAGATAGTATACGTCCTGAAACCCGGAACAGGTCCAGATCAGCTGCTTCCTGCCGCGTTGCCCTGAGAGGGGAGGGGTCTCACTCGTACCACGAAAGCCTTAGGTACAAAAATATTTTGGAAAATCGCCACACTGCAGACTGCCGCTGCCAAAGTCCAAATGACGAGGAGTGAACCCTTTAGTTGCTGGTGCAGAAAAGTGCTTTTATTGAAAAAGTGCCAGCGCGCCCGCCATGACGCGTTTCGCCTCCAAAAGGGGCTTGATCACATGACAAACTGCAAGCCAAGAAGCAGGCTATTTAAAGTGACAATGCAAAGCAACAGATAATAGACATGGAAAAAATACTGTGCAAATTTGCGTCAATGTGACCAATAAATAAATATTGTATCAAATTTTAAGACAACCTGTATAGCAGCAAACCTAAAAAATGACAATTTGATATATCATATTAAAATTTATGAACCATATTTTTTTGTTTTAAATTGATTTGCATAGTAATGAATCACAGGTGGTAGCGTATTAAGAACATTTCCTATAAGCCATAGTGGCTAACATCGTAAATAGGAAAATAATCTAATCTTCCCCTACATTATTTTGTGTAGGGTCAAACTAACCCGCCATGGTCCCACTGTCCTTTGAAAACAAATTGCTAGCTCAGTTTTAGAAAGCATTCCCATGTCTACGTTGTCTGATAAAAATTTTTAGCTGGGTTAACTCCAAACGCATATATATATATATATATATATTACCTACTGGCGGTCGCCAGTAGGTATATATAGTTAGGATTTTTTCTCTATGGGTTTTTTGAAAATTCTATGTCTAATAACTTTGGCGTTTGTGGACGGAATCGGCTGAAATTTTCAGGAAAATGGCACATTTTGTTTCTGAGCAGCCCTTGAAAATTTGGGTGGGGTTCGTCCAGTGGGGGCCGAGAAAAAAGGGGGGTCCCAAAACGTGTTTTTAACATTGAGTTTTCCATAGGGCGGTTGGCCTCACTTTTAGCCCGAACGGCTGAATGGATTTGCACGAAACTTGGCAAAATTGTAGGGACTGGTAGCCCGATGTGCCTTTTGTAGGTCTCAATATATGTGCTCCAGTGGATTTTGAGAAATTAACGTTTAAAAAAAGATATATATCTGTAACAGCGGACCGGTTAGCGCTCTGGTTCGCGGACTTTTCGCGCAACGGAGCTTTGTGAAGCGAAGCTGATTGGTTCTCCGGCGTCTGTCAACATTCCAAACAGTCCGTAGCGGCCGCCATCTTGTCTCTCGGTAGGATCGAGAGACAAGAGGAGGTCAAAACAAAGGGGGAAATAACTATAAGGGGGCATAGTAGATCCTCGCTGACCCCCTAGGTTTGATGTGGAGGTTTTCAAAGGGCCCCGCGGGGCAAAAAAAAATAATAAAAATAATAATTGAACGGCTGAATGGATTTGCACGAAACTTGGCAAAATATTAGGGACTGGTAGCCCGATGTGCCTTTGCTAGGTCTCAATATATGTGCTCCAGTGGATTTTGAGAAATTAACGTTCAAAAAAAGATATATATCTGTAACAGCGCTCCGCTTCGCGTAACGGAGGTTTGCGAAGCTGATTGGTCATTCTGTCACTGGGCTATAGTTGGGCTACATCTGGCTGATATTTGGGCTACATTTGTTTTTTTGTGTGTCTGGCGGCCATCTTTGGGCTACATTGGGCTACATTGGGCTTCATTGGGCTACATTCGGCTAATTAGCAAATAGCTCATCGCAAACTAGGAATGGTAAAGAATCGCTATTTATTCCTTAAAGTTCGCTATTTAGGAAATGCAAATAACTTTTATGATACATATGGCGGTTCATCTCTAACAAGATAAGAAGCATAGGGATAGATTTATGATGACTGGCGCATCACCAGGGATGTGTTAGTCATTCTGTGCCGCTGTTCCGTCACCTATGGTGTGCTGCATTTACAATGCGGCGCATCATGGGGCAAAAACAGCACAGATGCGTGATGTATCTGTGCCGTAAAGGTGGCGCATTGCTGGAGTTGTATCGCAAGTGTGATGAAGCTCCAGCAAGGGTCGGGGGTGCCCCTGTCGCAGGGTTTCTGTTCTCACACAGAACTGTGGACAGAGGATTGGAACCTCGGCGAATTAGGGTGTCCCAAAACTCACGTTAGTAATCAAAAACTATTTAGCAAGCTAGGTACAGTGTCACATTGGATATAACAAACTCTCAATGTTTAGACAATCCAGAATATGAACTTATAGTACCTCAGGATACGTGGAACTCATGAACAGTCGGTCGTTATATATTTCTTAGAAACCAGAACATGGAGTTAAGAAGAACACATGTGTATTTGAAATGTTTATTTACTAATGCCGTCTTCTCAGGCGTAGTACCTTAGATAATAAAAGTACACATATTATCAGTAGCAAAATTACCAGCATAGTTACTAGTACATAAAAAGTGAATGGTGATAGTATGTTAACATGCTGTAAATGAATAAGAGTTAGCAACACTTATAAGCAGCCGCGGGCCGTGGAGGGAGTTACGGTGAGGCAGGGAGGCGGGGAGGGGGAGAAGCAGGGTGGAGAATACAAGTACACATATTATCAGTAGCAAAATTACCAGCATAGTTACTAGTACATAAAAAGCGAATGGTGACAGTATGTTAACATGCTGTAAATGAATAAGAGTTAGCAACACTTATAAGCAGCCGCGGGCCGTGGAGGGAGTTACGGTGGGGCAGGGAGGCGGGGAGGGGGAGGGGCAAGGTAGAGAGGGCTCCACCCTGCTTCTCCCCCTCCCCGCCTCCCTGCCCCATCGTAACTCCCTCCACGGCCCGCGGCTGCTTATATCTCACCCTCCCTAATACACATATTATATTATTTGCTAAGAAGGTCTCTTTGTGTTGGTTTAGGGCGTGTCCATACTTTAGTGTCTTAGATTTGAAGGAATCACATCAGCATACACCAGCTCTCTCTTCATGTGAACCGCATCAACTGTTGTGTATGTGTGTTCGGCAAAGCAATATAAAACCCGCCTCATGCCCAGAATTGGCAGAAGTTGCACTTATGTTATGAGTATGAAGTCGTGGAGATCAGACCTCATAACAATTCTGTATCGTGTTGTTCTTGAAACTTTAGCACTCGCTGTACAGATATAGTTTAACAAGTAAAGCAGATAGTAGACCAATAACATATTATTCTCATGTAAACCACGATGAACTACTAGGTGGAAAGCTAAAGCAACAACTAAGTGTCGTGTGCAGAAGTTGCAAAAAAGGAAAAATGGCGTTTAAACCGGTAATGAGCCCATGCTAACTTAACACGGTGTAAAGATATCCAGGACCTAGATGACACCTCCTCATGATCCGGAAACGAACTGAATAAGATAATAGAAGTGCCATCTCATGAGAGCAGATTGCAAGTTTATATGTGGACGGTCCGCAAGGTAAAGCATTAAAAACTAGGAAAATTCAATGCTAAAGAAAAATAAAACAGCCAAGTACTTTATCGAGTCTTAAGCCAATAGGCAAGGTAAATAATAAAAACTTGACAAATAAGTCAATGAATTGTCAATGAAATGCTAGTACTCAGCATATCAAACATGAAAAAGGTCTATGACATAACTGTGTATGCAAAATAAGCTGCAACAGCCTCCAATAGGAAGTCACCGTCTTCATCCGAAAACAGTTCAGCCATCCAATTTAAAAGCGGAAAAGAACATACGTGCTCTCCCAGCACCGGATCCTCTATCGCCATCAGAGGACAGCTCGGTGGGTTTTCAAGAAAGCTGTGTTCCAAGAAAGACTGTGCTGCCGCCAGTAAATTCCAGGGACCAAGTAGTCCATGCATCAATGCCACAGCCATAATCCTTTCGCCAGGACAAATCAACTCGTGAGTAATGATAGGAGTCATCAGCTGATTAAAGTCGACGTCAGGAGAAACCGGTCCGCAGAGACACAAATCAATGGCCCAATCGAAATCACAGGTCAGGCAGTGAAATACAGGCTGGACACAGGTGAAGTAGGAGAACCGAAAAGATAATCCATATGCCGTGCTTAATATCGCCAACGGCATTGTGCCATAATATTCTAGCATGCGATTGCGGAACAGTGTCAGCAGCTGCAGGGTCGGAGGTTGCATAGGAGGGACATCCATATTTAAAAATGTAAAAAAGCACAAGAGCGTCCGCTGGTAATGCAAGTAAAAATGCAATCCACGAACCAGAGTGGAGAAAATGGAATGAAAGGGAGCAGGGATGACTCCAAAGATTTTCTCAAATGAAGTCACGAGACCACTGGTAACAACTTTAAAAAAGTGTGCCAGGGATTTTGTGGAGGATGCGTTAAAGATAGTCGGAAACATGTTGCTGAAATTGAAAGGCAAACCTGTGTACGGGTGTTCGCTATGTGAAGTACGAAAGTTTCACGGGCCGAACTCAAGGCCACCTCTCTCTGAGACAAAAGAGCTCTTATTCTTGTCATGCCGTTGAAACGTGTCCCAAGGTTGGTATTTGTGGCCAGATTGAAAACTCCCTATGTTCATGTGTGGGAGGAAATAGAACATTTCTGCAGCAAATAACCCGTTCACTTACTGTTACGATAAAAGGAATACTTTTTAATTAACTCAGAACAATCTTCATTATTGAGCATCAAATAACTACCATTTTCCAACAACTTGAACGTGGGGATGATAGCAGGAACTGGCGTGCCTTGCAACACGCAAGCCATATTTGGTCGGTGTTTGTTGCATGAATCGTGTAACTGTATGTGCCTACACATTAGTGAATGATCTGGCGTCTCAGTGCATTCCTCTCCATTCAGATAAACTTCTTGATCATCTTTGAAACATCTGTATGTGTATGGAAGCGACCAGACCTCATGAACAAAAGCACTACCTAAAGGTTCATAAAGACCTATTGGTATATATTTCATACAATTTGAAAACTTATATAAAGCAAAAGGCAGCGTTATTAAACCGTGGATAAGGCATGTTGCCAAAAAACCCGCAATCCTCTGCTGATGATGTCACTGAGCATGTCATGAATGATGTAATATGTGACATCATCAGTAGTGGATTATGGGTAATAGTATCTCTAGTTTACTCCCCTATAGCTGTCTTTCTTTTAACATAAGTGTGTGTTTTCTTCCCTTATACTTACTGTTTTTGGTTCGCTTCCAGTTCGCGTACCAGCGAGCGAACTAGGAAGCGAACTAAGAGAAATAGAGGTTGGCACAGTTCCAAATATTGTACCAATTTTTTAATAACGGGGAGGTAGTTCTGAAAAGAACTTTTTTTTTTATTTTTCTGAACATTTTTTTACTGTTTTTGAATTTTTCGGAACAGTTTTATATTTTTTTGGGTTTTTCTTGGAGGGGGCAATGAAAACGATTCATTGTAAAGGGCTCAACAGGAGCAACAAAACAAAAAAAAGAAGTATTTATTATTTTGGGCGTTTCGGACAAACTTGCATATGATAGTCAATAGCTCTGTTGATCAGAGTGATGCTTCTTTCTCCGTAGGAAATGAATCCATCGCAAAATACGCAGGTGTGTTTTACTTCACCAAATCTCATTTGTATATTTGGCACCATCTCCCTGCCCTCTGGTCCCGTTACTTCCGGTACAACAGATCTTCTGGCCATAATAGGGAGATTATCTAGGTCGTTCCGAAACTGTGCAGCACTGTAGTTGTTAGGATGCCACCTAGTCATATGGCGATGCATTGTGTAGTTTCCGAAACTGTATTTTTTGTCGGTCCCTCTGGACAGTCTATCTTGACATATAAGGCAAGTTACGTATCTTGCATTTACTTTTTTCTGACCTTTGGGAATTTTAAAAAATTGCCAAATGAAGTTTTCTTTCCGGTGAGACGTCTTGGGCTGCTCAGGCAAAAACTGCCTCTCTTCGTGCTCGTCCTCCTGTTCCTCTTCTTCTTCTTCTTGTTGAATTACAACTTGAGCAGGTGGTCCACTCTTCCTTGGATGTGGTGGAGGTGGTGGGGAAGCACCAGCTGAAGCTACTAAAGAAGCCATTGCTCAGTGATCACAAAGGGTCTTTCTCTCACAATGATGAAAGTCAGAGTGAGGAAAGAAGGAGGGATTTTCATCATTTGGGAAAAACAAGAGTTCTCAACCAATCAAAAGTGTTCATTTTAGATTATATGACCTAGTCTTACATCATTAGGAAACCAAAAGTGAAATGAACCAATGAAAAGTGTTATTACCAAGTCACATGACTTGCTGTGTTTACGTTAAGCGCTTTGCAGGGCCTCCCGGTTTGCTTCCAGAAACCTGCGCTTTGGCACTCGCTTCGCGTACCAGTTCGCTAACGTAGCACGTCATATGACGTATCACGCGACAACGTGGAACGTCATGCGGACGGGAGGCGTCACGATGTTGTTTTCTAACGCGGCACTTGCGGTAAAGAAACGTTTACCGGCTCGCGGTCTATTTCGCGGCATCAAGGTCAGCTAACGGGAAGCTTCCCGATTCGCGAAGCGGGAACGAAGAAAAAAAAATATTTTAAAAAAAAATTATTCATAAACATATAAAATATATTTTTGGATTTAAAGAAGAATACATTTTACAGCTACAGATATTAGCTGTTAAAAAACCAATGAAATTCACAGAAAAAACCATAGGTTATAGACCATATATAGTTAGGAATTAGCATTTACAAAACCTTGAAAATTCACTGAAAAAACCATAGGTTATAGACCATATATAGTTAGGAAATAGCATTTAGAAAACCTTATTTTACTCACACAAAACCATTGAAATTCCATATATAGTTAGTTGCACTAACTATATATCGCGCACCTGCAATCCACTGCTGATGATGTCACATATTACATCATTCATGACATGGTCAGTGACATCACTGATGACATCACTGATGACATCTCAAATGACATCACTGATGACATCACTGATGACAACATCCAGTGACTGTATGCTTCTGTAAAGTTAAAATATGTCTTACATATTGAAGAATGAGTGGATGTATAAGTGTCTGGATGAAGGATTTAGTAGGTGCATGACTGACTGTATAAGTGAGTGATTAAATGTGTCTCACTGAGTGCATGGGTTAGTGACTAAACTGTTTTAAATTGTGCATCATTGTGTCTGTTGTTTTGTAATCTGATGCATGTGTTGATCATTAGCTATATGACTAACTATATGGGTTATTGATTAGTTGCCCAAGTATTTGTATGGGAGACTGAGTGTGTGTGTGGGTGTCTGGGAGGTGTATGACTCTGTGCATAGATGTGTGAGCAGTTGATTCACTAGATGTATGGGTTCAAAAGTGCATGTGGAAACATCTGTATGGGCGGTTGACTGTGTGCATGAGTGTATTGGTGAGTGAATGGATATCTCAGTGCTACATGTCAAAGTAAGTACATATGTAAAACACAGTACATGTGATAGTTGACATATATAAATAACTGTGCATAAGAGCCAGTGAATGTGTGAGTGGCTGTATGGATTATTGTGAACTTGTATCAGGGATTGTATAACAGAGTAAATATGTGTTATTATATGTTCCAATAAGTAAGGTGTGTATAACTATATAGTTGAGGAAATCGAGGTGTGATTGATTCTTTGCAAGACTGACTAGGTGTGTGAGTAACTCCATGGATGAGTGACAGTCTGTGAGTGTCTGTTTACACTGAGTGTATCTAAGGTTATATTAGAGTCTGAAGAGGTTCATTGTATCATCACATGAATGATGTCATCAGTGATGTGATCAGTAATGTCAAATGAGATGTCATCAGTGATGTCATCAGTGATGTCATTTGAGATGTCATCAGTGATGTCATCAGTGATGTCACTGACCATGTCATGAATGATGTAATATGTGACATCATCAGCAGTGGATTGCAGGTGCGCGATATATAGTTAGTGCAACTAACTATATATGGAATTTCAATGGTTTTGTGTGAGTAAAATAAGGTTTTCTAAATGCTAATTCCTAACTATATATGGTCTATAACCTATGGTTTTTTCAGTGAATATATATATATATATCCCAGTATTCATGGGTGTAAAAAAAAGGAAGTTGTATAAAAACAGTTGCTGAAGGTATTACCACTTACCGTGACCAAGGCCGCAAGGCTGAAACGTGTTGGTGTGCAGACTGGGCTCTGTTGAATAAAGAGTAAAAAAGAAAACCAAGTTCCTGAGTGTGGCGCCTTCTTGTTGGAAAATAAAAATAAAAAAAATAAAAAATAATAAAAAAAAATAGAATATATATATATATATATATATATATATATATATATATATATATATATATATACACACACACATAGGGAACTGCATATTACCCTAGTAACAGTACATGGTACTGTCATTTATTCATGTTCCTTATTTTCAACAAAAAAATCACATACCAAGCACACATGATTACGTAATTTAATTATCGCAATCTTGATTTAGTTCATCATAATTTTTTTTATTATTTTATCAAACAACACACATATACATTCAGATCACACGAAATTCATAGATTCCCTCTACCCTCTTGATGGAAAAAAACAGTGTTCACCTACTACATAAAGGCCCAGTGCCGACAGAACGGAAGGAGGTCACAACCACATATGCTTTTAAGCAGAAAGAGATTTCCAGCGGGGAGTGGTGTAGAGGCCCCGGAGTGGGTTCTAATAATTTGATTATTGATGTGCAAGCTACAAGTAGTGGCGTGACACACCCTGGATGTTTACGCATTTTTCTAACTGGGTCTTGACCGTATGGCATCTGGATTCGTTTCCATTAAGTTTGTTTCCTCAACCTTGTCCTGAGGAGGCCAAGACGTATATAAAGGCCGAAATGCATCCGCGTCAACAGGTTTTGACAAGAGGAGTCTGATGGTAATTGATTAATCTTTTGACGATTGAATGCACAGTTTTGTGATTAAGGTTTCTAGAGGAATAAGAACCTGGTGTGCATACAATACGACCTCTGAGTGTGTTCCCTTTATGTAATAGGTGAACACTGTCTTTTCCATCAAGCGGGTAGAAGGAATTTATGAATTTCGTGTGATCTCTATATATTGGTTGTGTATATATATATATATGTGTGTTGTTTGACCGCTGCTTGCAGTGTCATTCTTTATGCTGCTGCTGTCTGCAGTGCCATTTGTTATGCTGCCGCTGTCTGCGGTGTCATTCCTTATGCTGCCACTGCCTCTGGTTTCATTCCTTATGCTGATGTTCCCTGTGGTGTCACTGCTTATGCTGTTGCTGCCTGCGGTGTCATTCCTGATGCTGCCGCTGCCAGCGGTGTCATTCCTTATGCTGACGCTGCCTGTGGTGTTATTCCTTAGGCTGCCGCAGCCTGTGGTGTCATTCCTTATGCTTCCTTCCTTCCTTCCCTGGGTAACCAAGATCTTAGAGAAACATATTAACATCATTGTAACTCAGTACTTCGAGCATAACCACCTGCTCGACGTTTCCCAGACAGGCTTTCGCCCCAAACATGGGACAGAGACTGTCTTGTTGGCTGTGACAGAGGAGACAAGGCGGATCCTGGATCAGGAAGGGTCAGTGGCAGTGATCCTCCTTGATCTGAGCGCCGCCTTTGATACGGTAAACCATAAGATTCTTTTAAACCGTCTCCTCGACTTGGGAATATCAGGAGAAGCCCTGGCCTGGTTCAGGTCCTTTTTAAGTGTTCGCACGTCCCAGGTCTTTGAAGGTACATCGGTCTCCTCTAGCAAGCCACTGGGATGTGGGGTGCCGCAGGGCTCTTCGTTGAGCCCTACGCTCTTTAATGCATATATGAGCCCGCTGGCTGGGATTGTGCGTCCGCATGGTATTAACATCATTACCTATGCGGACGATACCCAGCTAGTGGTCTCCCTTGTGCAAGATAGCAGCCCACTTCCACAGTCCAACCTAACAACATGCCTGGAACAGGTCAAGAGCTGGATGACGAAGTCCTGTTTGAAGCTCAATGATGATAAAACAGAGCTTATGCTCCTAGGCCCCTCAGCCCCTTCTACCTTGGAGCTGCTATGGCCTCTGAGCATGGGCACAGCTCCCACCCCCAGAGACAATATCAAAAGCCTGGGGGTGTGGATGGACAAATCATTGACCTTCGATATGCAGGCATCCAAAGTCTCAGCGACCTGCTTTGGCCTCTTGAGGATGATTAAAAGAATTCTCCCACTTCTTCCCTTTGAGGCCAGGCAGATAGTTATACAGGGCTTAATCCAATCTCGCCTTCACTTCAACAATGCTCTGTACCTGGGGGCGCCGGAGTACACGTTACAAAAACTGCAGCGCACCCAAAATTGTGCTGCCCGCACATTGCTTGGAACTCCCCGCAGAACCTCAATAAAATCTGGCTTAAGAGCGTTGCACTGGCTGCCCATTAGAGAGAGAGTCAAGTTCAAGGCTATGTGCACTGCCCATCAAGCTTACTGGAAATCTGGACCAGAAATCAACCACCCTCTGGTATTACCCTATCAACCCACTAAAGCCCTTCGCTCCTCACATGTCTTCCTAGCTCAAGTACCTAGGATCCGTAGAGCGAGGGCCGGAGGTCGATCCTTTGCTTATAAAGCCCCTAAATTTTGGAACACTCTACCCCTCCATCTTAGAGCTGACTCCAATCTGTTGAGCTTCCGCAAACAGCTCAAGACTTTTCTCTTTAATTAGTGGGATCTTTCCCTGCTCTTTTTTCTGAAGGCACGGTTATAGTTTTAGCGCCTGGACGCCTCAGGGCAGCTGTTAACGCTTAATAAAACTGGTTTTCATTTCATTTCATTCATGCTGACACTGCCTGTGATGTAATTCCTTATGCTGCCACTGCCTGTTGTGTTATTCCTGATGCTGCCGCTGCCGCTGCCTGCGGAGTCATTCCCTATGCTTCTGGTTCCTGCGGTGTCATTCCTAATGCTGCCGCTGCAAGTGGTGTCATTCCCTATGTTGCTGGCTCCTGCGGTGTCATTCCTTATGCAGCCGCTGCCTCTGTCATTCCTTATGCTGCTGCTGCCTGTGGTGTCATTCCTTATGCTGCCACTGCCTGTGATGTAATTCCTTATGCTGCCATTGCCTGTTGTGTCATTCCTGATGCTGCCGCTGCCAGCGGTGTCATTCCCTATGCTGCTGGCTCCTGCGGTGTCATTCCTTATGCAGCTGCTGCCAGCGGTGTAATTCCTAATGGTGTTGCTCACATCGCTCGCATGCACTTTTGAACGGATCACCTCAAGGTACATGGCAAAGACTGTTCTGTCTTTAGCCAGACGAAACCTAAGTACAACAGAGAGATTCCTGTTTGTATGTATTTATTTATTTTACTTTGCAGTCCATACACATTGCAGGTGCTTTTTTTGTACACCTGAATAATGTAAGAGTGAGCTTACAACCAACTGTGGCTTTTCAGATACCATGCAAGCTAAACGTCCCCTCTGTTGAAATGGGTGAGGATTGGCAAAACCTTTAATGTGATATTGCAGGGAAGCATCATTTGTGCAGGCAAGCATCGTGTGTGCATGGCTGTGTCAGCATGTGTGACGCATTAAAGCAGACGTGTTTGCTTATTTGCTTTGCTAATGGTTATTGTTGTTTATTCTTAGCTCTTCCTAGTGAGACGTGGAAAAATGACAGTCAACATGACCTGCCTGTTCTATTTACAGCCTTTGATTCATGGACTCTTTTTGTGAAGGTGACAGTTTTCTTGCACTCTAATAATAGAGCACAGCGCCTGGGGGAGGGGGGGGTGCAAAGTGGCCTCTGCCAGTGTGAGGTCACACTCCCAGGTTGGAACGGAATATATTTCTCACTGCTGGCATGTTGATGCACTTAGGAAACTTCGATACCTTCACAACTTTCTACCACCGATGTGATAGGATTATCAACTCTCAAGAATGTATGACATGCTGTAAAAACTATCCTTTCATTGGTTCTCCTTTTTCCTGTCTACTTCTTAGTTGTCAGTCACACAAAATGTGATTGGAAAAAGGCGTGCAATTATTCAAACCCCTGGCAGTCACTCAGGGTAGCATTGCCAATCCATTGGTTTTTGCCCACGGTGCCACTGAAAGGCCCTCCTTATGCAAATCAGTAATGACCCTGCGGCTCATGGGAACAGCCCATCCCGACTTCCAGGTGAGGCCCCCTCCCGAAGGGGACATAAGCAACCCCCGGTTGGTTTCAACCTTGTTAGGCCTCATCAGTGAGGTATAGCCTGGATCCTATGGCACAGTGAGCAACAGACCCGCGTCTGGGCATACCTGTCACCACTTAGGACATGACATCAACCAAACAAAAGGGGTTGAGGGAATGCTTGCAAATAGTCTAACCATGCTAATCGCTCAGTGTAGCATTACAACCCATAGTTTTTCTCCTGCTGTGCACTCCAGATAAAGGCCCGCCTTTTTAGTTATCCGCATGAACGATGGTGCCTCAATCCCACGTACCTTGCATCTTTGCTACATTCCCTATTCAACTCTGAAGCATAAAAAGGAAACATATTAGGGTAAGAATTCTCACTGCTAGATCGGATACCAGCTCCAGTAGCATGAAGCAGATCTACAGTCGTTATCGTAAGTACACCAAACTCAATCAACCCAGTGAAATGGCCTGTACGAGGCCTGCCTATGCTGGAATAATAAATAAATAATAATTCCTATTTGTAAAGCGTGATATATCACCCCTTAAGGTTTCACGGCACTGGGGGCTGTCGGGGGGATTAAGTGAGCTATTGCCCAGAGTCCCATGATGCTGAGGTGAGCTTCTGCCGGCATTCGAACCTTAAGCCGCGCACTCCAGAGTCCGTCGCTCTGGCCGCTGCACCACACATCTCCCTTGTGACTCATTTACAATTATTCAAGGACTTCAAGACGGCAGGCCCCTTCACAATACCAGCTAAGAGGAACTATGATCTAAGGAAGCAGGTCAGAAACTAAGTAGGAAAAATAAATTTAGGATATGCTGATGCCAACTGCAGCCCAACAATGTGATAAGCTCTTGGGACTCCTGATTTTGCCCTTCTGATGCAGCCTTAGGTTTTGGGGTTCTTGATATGTCTTTTGAGTGCAAACTTCCTCTTGATCCATTAGGAAACACTTCATACACCACTTAGAATAGGATAACATATGGACCCTCTTAAGGTGATGGAGCCCTATCCCAGAGGCAGAGATGCAGAAAGTGAGCTCTTGAGAGTTGAAGCCCACATGATCCTACCATTTAATTCACAGCCATATTGTACATTAAGCTGAAGAACGTAAGAATTTAAGAGTTTAAGATAATAAATGGGTCTTTCGATAACCAAACTGAAATATTGTCATTAAAAATGAAACTACTTTGAGGTCCAATTTAATACTTATGTTATGTTAAGTTATGTTGTGATCATTTGTAAAGCACACTGTCACCCGGGGCTGTATCCTGGCATTGAAACAGGTGTCATTCTAGCCTAGCCTAGGGCTGGCGGGATCGTCTATTCAAAGAGCCAGGTCTTCAGCTTCTTGCAGAAGTGATGTGTAGCTTGAAGAAGCAGCTCTGCAGTGTAGTGGCAGGCCTTTGCAGGCTTTAGGAGCAATGTAGGTTTAGGCGTGGCTGCCAGTTCTGGTTCTGCGTTTGGTTGAGTTGTGTGCAAGTAGGAGTCTGACCGAGCGGGGGTGCCTGGATGGTTTGTGAAATGAGATTTGGCTATTGAGGTTGGCAGCCCGTTTTAGATAATACTCTGAAGGTGTGCGGGAGGAGTTCGAAATGAGTTTGTTCGCGTGTTGGGAGCCAGTGGAGCTCCTGAAGTTGTGGTGTTAGGTGATTGTGCCATGGGAGGTTGAGTAAGATTCTGGCTGCCAAATCCTGAAAGGTTTGTGTCTGTTGCGTTGCTTGCTAATCCACGGGTAGTGAAGGTTCCTGTAGTACAACTTGCTAGTGATGAGAGTGTGTGTGACGATGTTGCAGGTGCCAGTTAGGAACCATTTGAAGATTTTCAATAGCATTCTAAGGGTGTGGAAACAGGAGGCTGTGACAGCGATGACTTGGGCAGTCATGTCGAGTGGGCTGTTGATGATGATCCTGAGGTTTTTGGTGAGGGTTGAGGGCGTAGATCTGAATTCAGCCGGCCATCAGGTGGAATCCCACGTTGATGGGTTCTTGCTGAAGATCACGACTTCAGTCTTTTCAGTGTTAAGTTTGAGACAATTGTTTTTGATCCAGTCAGCGACTTCAGTCATGTAGGTGGCAAACTTATACAGGGTGTTGGGAGTTTTGTCTGGGAGGGAGAGATTAAGTCATTTATTTTAACATATGTACACCAAAACAATTTTTATTTGACAGAATATCTTGTTAACCAGGCTGCTTTAGTACTTAAAACATGAACCTGTTTCGAGGACCGACTTTAATTTGTATGCATAATATGCACTACTCCACAACCCCATGGAGACAAGGTGCCACCACCTTCTCAAGTTATCTTAATTGGTTTAACCAACTAGTAGGTTCATGCCTGGTAGATATTTGTTAACTATTATTCAACAATAGGTAAGCTACCTCTCCATGGGGTCACCTCGTGAGTTGAACTCACAAACCATCACCCATCAAAACCATAGAAACACTTTCCTTCTTTTTTAACAGTTTTCCAAGACACCACAACTGAAGCTGAAGGTATTGTTTTACTATTTTCTATACTAAATTACTGTGATACCTAAGCCAACAATTCAGAAAATTCTAAAAAAAACATTTTTACTAACTCAAATTCTGTCCTGATGAAACCTCTGGGAGGCAGTCTGTAAAGGCCCAGGCACCCTGTGTGGACCGCAAACAAATGATAACTTCTGGTGGAGAGTGCTGAAGGCTGCAGTGCTCATGGTGCAGTGCAGAAGGTGCATTCAGTGGAATAATCTCCATGGCTTAGCCATTCTAGTTTTAGAGACTGAGTTTGAGGAACTGACGCTGTTCCATGTTTGGCAGTTTGCCGTCTTGCTACAGCAAGCTGGCTGTGGGCCATTGCACTCTCTTAACCTGGATAGCCAGGCCCCATTTGTGCTCCCTCAGAGTAAATTTGTATTACATCGGTGGTGCAGTGGCATAGCCTCACTGGAAGTAAAGGAGCCACCTTCAACAATACAGGTTTCAGGGTAAACCGAAGCAGGCTTAGGCAAAATGGTGGCTTCGTGACCACTGTGAGAGTTGTGGGGATCTGGGGGCAAACAGGGACTTGCTGACGCCGCATGCACACAAACAACCACAGACACAGGATGGTGGCCGTCTGGGCCGGAAGTCCCGAGCGACCTCGGCCTCTTTATTTATGCTCTCTGGCCACGCCTGGCCAGAGAGTGATACAGAGTGTGGAGGTGCTTCCGGGGGTACTATCCCCTCGGGCTATCAACTAGACCACTACATCCCATCCCAACTTGTTTTTCTAAACAATAAAATAGAAAATGTACTCTATCAAACAAAGTCAGCCAGTCTCTTGCTAGGCCGGGGGTTTCACCTCAGATTGTACGGATGCCGGCGGCTCTATTGCTCTTGTCGGGGACTTGCTGGTCATTGGTCGTTAACAGTGGCCTCAGGCCTGGGGGTATCAAGCTGCTGTAGTTTCATAGGGCTTTGAGGTGGAGTACTATCAGAGTTGCATTCCGCTCCATCAGATGGCTGCTCGGTGGTTTCTTGAACGAAGAAATGTTCCTGGTTATTGTTTCGCCATCTCGCTCCGCCGTGACTGCCGTTCCCTTGGTTGACTTTACGGTCCATACCCCGGGCTCATAAGGAGTACGAAACTTCCATCCACTCCACCGATTCCGTAGCAACACGGAGCACACAGGCGTCACTACACGAATCTGCGCACTTCGTCGATGACTTGCTCTCTCAATGGTTTTCTGTCTTTTTGCTTGGGCAATCGCTGGGTCATAGGGCTCTGGTTTCCAATTGTCAGCCATGGGTAACATGTCCCGGCGGGGTCCTGCAAGAATGAGCGACCATGGAGACCGTTGTGTGGTACAATGGGGTGTGCTACGATATTCTCTCAGAAACTGTTGTAGAGCCACTTCTGGATCCGTATTTTCAGCCATCGCTATGCGTAGTATTTTGTTGTTGGTACGCATAAATCGTTCGACCTCTCCGTTGGCCTGTGGCCACTGGGGTGTGATTCGGTGATGCTTTATTCCTACTCGTGCAAAGAAGTCTTTAAACTCACTGCCTTGGAACGGAGGCCCGTTGTCTGTTTTGATGACGTGGGGCAAGCCAAAAAGGGCAAACGACTTCTCCAAGACTGGCTGCAGGTTGGCAAATGCTGTGGACGGCAGTACCTCGACGATCTGATACTTGGTGTAACTGTCGATGAGAACAGCTGTAACTCTCCCGTCAGGGAAGCTGACGAAATCAAGGCTCACCCACGACCATGGCGACGGGGCCGGATCTTCTGTGATCACGGGTGCTGGGACCTCGGCGTTGCTTGTGAGTTGACAAGCCCTGCAGTTTCGCACAATGGTGTCTACACTGTTTTCTAGATCAGGAAACCACACCTTTTTGCTCATTCTTGACTTCATCCGCCCGATGCCTTGATGACCCTCATGAGCGAGGACCGTTGCTCGTTCCTCCAGGCTTTATGGTATGACGATGCATGAACTTCTCAGTACGACTCCGTTGTCCGCAGCACTGAGCTCATTTCGAACTTTCCAAAAAGTTCCTAGGCAAGTCCTGTCGGGCTCACTCCACCCTTGGATGTTCTTAAGTAATCCCTCCCAGGATCCGTTCTTCAGAGTCTCTGCCACTCGTATGAGGATTGTGTCTTTGTTCATGTGTAACTTTATTTCTTCTATCGATAGAGCTCACGGACACGACCACTGTGCGACCATGTTGACGAACTCTTCTGTCATCGTTTCATTTTTTTTTTTTTTTTTTTTTTTTTTTAAAACCTTTATTTGAGTAAGCAAAAAAGTACAAGGATGGGCCTACAACCACACGGGCCGGCCGCCAAAGAGGAGTAGACACATATCATATATGCCCGCAGAGGTAAAAGTCAATCAACAATGCAATACTCATCACTATTTACAGGACAAAAACAGATTTTATTTATATGAAAGAACAAACACACACAAAAAGGCGAAAGTGTATTACTGAAGGTCAGCTCAATGGACGTAAGGGGGGGGACAGCAACAGAAGTACAGTAGCAAAACTCTAAGCACTGAGGAGCTCGGGGGGGGGGGGGGGGGAGGGACACAGAAGTCAGTACAAAAAGGGGGGGGGGAGGGCCGGAGACACCAGCACAACCCCTATATGAAAGGTTCCAAGAACGCTTGCCTAAGGAGACAGGGCAAGTTCGATAGTGCCCACAAGGGGAGGAGTACAAATGTCGCCACGGTAGTCGTTCCATTGACCCCACACCTTCACCCATGCCCCGGGTCTGCCCCTGGCCACATAGACAGTTTTCTCACGGAACATGGACCAATCCATGTTATCCTCCCATTTCGAGAGGTCAGGGGGCCTGGAGGCCCCCCAGAGTTGTGCAATATCTCGCTTCGCAACCATATAGCCCAGGGTGGCCCATCTAGTCTGTGCCACCGAGTAGTCCGTGGGCTCCCAAACATTCAAAAGACATCGACGAGGTTCCGGACGCAAGGACACACCTGTCACCACAGCCATCACTTCAAGCACGGCCGCCCAATAAGCAGCCACCATCGGGCACTCCCAAAGAATATGCAGGAAAGTAGCACGCAAACCACACCCACGCTTACACAATCCATCGGAGGAAAAGCCCATCACCACCAGTCGCGGTCCCGTCACGTACACCCGATGAAGGATCTTCAATTGGACCAGACGGAGACGAGCCGGAATAGCCACCTCCTTCGGGGAGGAGAGGGCTGATTGCCAATCCTCATCATCAAGTTCTAACCCATCTCCCATCCACAATTCCCGAAGTCGGGCCAATAAGTCGGTCCGATTGTTAATCAACTTTTTATAGATCAGGGAGATAGTGCTATCAGGAAGATGTTCATCAAGGATACGGTCCTCAAGGGGGGAAGAGTCAGGCGGAATCTCGCCAGGAGCAAACACCGAAGCCAGGGCGTGCCTGAGCTGTAAATAACGAAAGAATTCCCGACCACTCAGGCCATAGTCAGCCTGGAGGGCCTGAAACGAGCGCACAGAACCCTTAGAGTACACATCCCCCACCTTAGAAATCCCAATCATGTCCCAACGGTCGAAACCCTTGGAAGACCAAAGACCGCCCAGACGTTCTGAAGCATAAAGCGGCGTCGCCAACGTCAAGCGATCCTCCCAGCCCAAGCTCACATTCGCGGCACGCCACACCGTCAAAGCAGTCAATGTAGGTCCCGCAAGATGGCGCCCAGCGGAGCGAGAATAAAGCACTCTGTTAAAGTCACCTCCCGGAAGCTGAAGTTTATCCATTTCAAACGCCGGATTACGACCTGGCGAAAACATAGCGTGATTGATAGCGGACAGATGGGAAGCCCAGTAATATCTCTTAATGTCGGGGAGCGCCATGCCCCCATCATACCACGGGATGGAAAGTTTCGCGAGAGCAATGCGCGGACGCCCATCCCAAATAAGCTGCCTCTGAAGGCTCTCAATCTCCCGAAAATAGGACTTAGGGATAGGATCATAATAATTCTGGAGAGCATAGAGAAACCGCGGCAATGACATCATCTTAAACAGGGCCGCCCGACCCAGGGGAGACAGGGGAAGTTTGCGCCAACGGGCAACGTCCAAACGTAGCCTAAGCAACGGGGGAAGGAGATTACGATCAAAACGAAGGGACGAGTCCAGGGTAACAAAAACCCCCAAGTATTTGAAGCCATCCCTGGCCACCTGAAGAGGAAGTCTGCTCGGCAACGGAGGCAAGACACCAGATAAAACATATACACAGGATTTAGTCCAATTGATGACGAGGCCTGAGTTAGCGCCAAAGGACACAAGAACGTCAAATAAAACAGTTAAGGACTTGCGAGGGGAAGTAAGGTACAAAAGGATGTCGTCCGCATAAAGCGAGACGCGGTCTTCGAAGTCCGGGGCCCAGCGAATCCCTTTAAGGGACGGTTCCCACCGGAGCCAGGCCGCTAATGGTTCAAGAGCGAGCGCAAACAACAACGGGGACAGGGGGCAACCCTGACGGGTACCCCTGCCCAAGGAGAAGGGAGCCGACACTCTACCGTTTACCACAACTTGTGCCAGAGGTTCCGCGTACAACAACTGAATCCAGCTAATAAACTCGCACCCGAATCCAAATTTCTCAAGAGTCGCCCATAGATAGGGCCACTCCACAGTATCAAAGGCCATAGAGGCATCCAGGGACGCCAAAATGGCCGGTTCAGTCAGAAGCCCCGCCCTCGCCATCACGCCGTGAAGGCGTCGCAGATTCAAAGCAGTGTTGCGATGCGGGATAAAGCCAGACTGATCCGGATGGACCAAATCCCCGAGAACCGAAAGGAGACGGGTCGCCAAAAGTTTTGCCAAAACCTTGGGTTCAACATTTAACAGGGATATGGGTCTATATGAGGAACAGAGGTCACGTGGTTTACCATCTTTAGGGATGACGACAATTGTCGCCAGACGCTGATCATAGGGAAGGATGTTACGTTCACGAGATTCTAGAAACATGGCGCGAAGATACGGCGCCATCTTATCGGGGCGTAGCTTGTACAACTCAATAGGCAACCCGTTCGGGCCCAACGCTTTGCCCGAACGGAGCGAACGGATAGCAGTCGCTATCTCATCATTCGTAAAAGGGGAGTCCAAAGCAATACGGTCCAGGTCGGTGACACAGGGCAAAGTGATATCGCGCAAGAGGAGGCGGGAGTCAGCCACGTCCCTCACAGACACGGGAGCATATACAACACGGAAATATTCCGCAAAACGATCAACAATAGCAGTCGGATCAATCACATTCTCACCACTCGCAGACTGAATCACAGGCACCACACGATTAACTCTTTCTTTCTTGTCCAACCACGCTAGGAGTTTACCCGCCTTGTCACCCACATCGTACAATCTGCCTTGTTGCTCACGAAACATCACCTTTGCAGCGTCAGTGACCAGGGATTTATATGCAAACTGTTTTAGACCCAGGGCATGGAGTTTCTCAGGCGTGACACCAGAGTCCAACTCGTCCTCCAGAGCAGAGATCTCCCCCTCAAGGTCCACCACCTCCCTCCTCCCGGCTTTCTTGGCTTCAACAATCAAGGAAAGGGCCTGTCCACGAATCACAGTTTTAAAGGCTTCCCACAGGGACACAGCCGAAGGGACCGACCCCTCGTTTTCCAGGAAATATGCATCCATGGACTTGAGCAAGAGGGTACGAGTCTCAGGGGAGGAAAGATACCATGGGTTAATTGGAGCCACTCGGCCCGCTGCCTCCACCCCAACCTCGAAACGAAGCCAGAGCGGCGAGTGGTCAGAAATACCCCTTGGCAAATGCAAAATCTCACGAACCGCCGACGACTGGGCCGCGGGCATCAGGAAATAATCCAGCCGAGACAGACTGCCATGAGCCCCAGAATGGAAAGTGTATTGGAGCTGTGTGGGATGCAAAAGTCGCCAGCAGTCCACAAGGCCAAAGGTATCCAGAAACCCACCCAACCACTGCTGAGCCTGCGGAGTATCCCTAGGGGGATGGCGATCGTGAAGGCCGGAAAGCACCGAATTAAAATCACCGGCCAGGAAGAGAGTGCTTTCAGGGAGATCTAACAAAACACGGCCCAGATCAGTGAAAGTAGAAGTCTGTAAACCCGGGGGAACATAAACATTAAAGAGAGACAGGGTGCGGCCCTCATATCTACCCACCAAGACAGTATATCTCCCACGGTCATCTTGAATCACCTCGTCAATTGCCAGGGGGAGGGAGGTTCGAACAAGGATACCCACACCCCTAGATCCGGAGGTAAACCCCGAGTGCGCCACAAGGCGGTAGCCCCATCTATTCATTGCATTACAAACATTACCAATCAAATGGGTTTCCTGCATAAAAACAATGTCTGGCGACAAACGTCGTATACAATTCAAGACCACACTGCGCTTAATACGATCTCCCAGGCCATTAACGTTCCAGGAAACAAATTTCAACCCTCTACCCCCATCCCATCCACCCGAGCCAAGACCCCTCATCCACGAGCAAGACACCAGAAACAGCAGCAGATACAGGAGCAATTCGCCTTGAAAACAACACACAAAAAAGAAAGAACTTCCCAGCCCCCCTCCCCCAAACTGAAAGGAAACACCCCCCACCCTGCACCCCTGCAAAAAGCTAAAGAGCCACCCCAACCTGCAGTGTGCCTGTCGCCCCATAACCCCTAGTCTACACAAAGACCCCGGAGGAGGAAAGGTCTCCGTTCCACCCGCCCCTGACAAACATCAAGAACGAAAATTAACAAAAGAAAGATAAAATAATCACAATGCAGAGGAACGCCGGTCAACAATCCTGAAAATGTATTCAAAATAAAACATGTGAGCCAAACAGTCAGATCTCCACACCACCTTCGGCACCACCAGGGTGAGCGGCGGATTCAGTCTCAGGAGTACGGTCAGGCAAGGAGTCCAGCCAGTCATTAACAGCATCTGGGCGATCAAAGAAAAGGGTACGCTCATTGTACTCGACCCGAAGTTTGGTGGGATAGAGCATAGCATAGCGTAAGCCCCGATCCCGAAGACGTTTCTTGGCCCCACGAAACTCCATCCGTTGTCTCTGAACTTGTTGGGAAAAGTCCGGGTAAAAGTTCACCGTAGCATTCTCAAAGGCCACCGGGCCCTTCACCCGCGAGGCCTGCAGGATAGCGTCCCGGTCTCTATAATGAAAAAGCTTCGCTACAATGGGTCTCGGCGGGGCTCCCGGCCGAACTTTGCCCCCTGGAACACGATGTGCGCGTTCCACCGTGAAGAACTTCGTAAGGCCGGAAGGGGCAAGATGGTTCAAGACCAGATCCTCAACCAGGAGATCCACCGAGTGGGGTTCAGGGTTCTCCGGTACACCAACCAGGCGAACATTGCAGCGACGTGCCCTATTTTCAAAATCCTCCAGGCGTCGGGTCATGAAGTCGTTCACCCGACGGAGATTTCCGACTTCTGTCTGGAGCTCCGAGACATCCTTCGTGAGGCTGGACGATTTAATGTCCAATGATTAATGTCATACAAACAAGGACCCCCTGATTTGGCGTTGTCAGCTCCAACGACAGGGACAATAGATATATTGTAATTCTTAGGTGAATATGTGATGGCTACAGAGGAAATTTATACAAAGCAAATAATAATTTTCAAGATAGGCATTAGTTAGAAAGGAATTTTTAAAGAAATTTTTTTGGTTTTTGTCAACAATTCAACATTTATTGATTAAAAATTACAACCATTTAAAATCATAATAACCTGTACACAAGGACAATTAACTAAAGCACAATTCATACACAATACTAAAAAAGAAGAATAATATTCATACAAAAAACTTAATATATATATAGACACACAGCTAAGGAAAAAATTAATTATTCTGTTTCCTAAATCATGTTATGTTAAAAACTTAACAATTAAATGTTACTAGAACATCTCAATCTACGTGGCATGACATCATATAGTCTCTCGACGCGCGTTTCGGCGTTCCAACAAACGCCTTCTTCAGGAGCCACACAAGTACACTAAAATATACATGAAAAAGAGAAAGCATGTATAAGCATATATTTCGACAACCCTCTCAACATATTCTACAAAGTATTCTAAGCTTTTTACAAATTATCAAGTTGCTATTCTTGTGTACTATTATCTTACTCAACATCCAAGAACCAAAAGTCATTGGCACTTTTAATTATGTTCAAAACATATCAACATTAGAACAATATTATCTTTATACACAAAGTTAAATGTCCTCTTTTGGGTGTAGCCATCTCTATCTGACAACTCATACTAAGTTTATCCTTAGTATGAGTTGTCAGATAGAGATGAGTAAGTTTATCCTTAGTATGAGTTGTCAGATAGAGATGGGTAAGTTTATCCTTAGTATGAGTTGTCAGATAGAGATGGGTAAGTTTATCCTTAGTATGAGTTGTCAGATAGAGATGGGTAAGTTTATCCTTAGTATGAGTTGTCAGATAGAGATGGGTAAGTTTATCCTTAGTATGAGTTGTCAGATAGAGATGGGTAAGTTTATCCTTAGTATGAGTTGTCAGATAGAGATGGGTAAGTTTATCCTTAGTATGAGTTGTCAGATAGAGATGGCTACACCCAAAAGTAAGTTTATCCTTAGTATGAGTTGTCAGATAGAGATGGCTACACCCAAAAGTAAGTTTATCCTTAGTATGAGTTGTCAGATAGAGATGGCTACACCCAAAGTAAGTTTATCCTTAGTATGAGTTGTCAGATAGAGATGGCTACACCCAAAGTAAGTTTATCCTTAGTATGAGTTGTCAGATAGAGATGGCTACACCCAAAGTAAGTTTATCCTTAGTATGAGTTGTCAGATAGAGATGGCTACACCCAAAGTAAGTTTATCCTTAGTATGAGTTGTCAGATAGAGATGGCTACACCCAAAGTAAGTTTATCCTTAGTATGAGTTGTCAGATAGAGATGGCTACACCCAAAAGAGGACATTTAACTTTGTTGTAAGTTTATCCTTAGTATGAGTTGTCAGATAGAGATGGCTACACCCAAAAGAGGACATTTAACTTTGTGTATAAAGATAATATTGTTCTAATGTTGATATGTTTTGAACATAATTAAAAGTGCCAATGACTTTTGGTTCTTGGATGTTGAGTAAGATAATAGTACACAAGAATAGCAACTTGATAATTTGTAAAAAGCTTAGAATACTTTGTAGAATATGTTGAGAGGGTTGTCGAAATATATGCTTATACATGCTTTCTCTTTTTCATGTATATTTTAGTGTACTTGTGTGGCTCCTGAAGAAGGCGTTTGTTGGAACGCCGAAACGCGCGTCGAGAGACTATATGATGTCATGCCACGTAGATTGAGATGTTCTAGTAACATTTAATTGTTAAGTTTTTAACATAACATGATTTAGGAAACAGAATAATTAATTTTTTCCTTAGCTGTGTGTCTATATATATATTAAGTTTTTTGTATGAATATTATTCTTCTTTTTTAGTATTGTGTATGAATTGTGCTTTAGTTAATTGTCCTTGTGTACAGGTTATTATGATTTTAAATGGTTGTAATTTTTAATCAATAAATGTTGAATTGTTGACAAAAACCAAAAAAATTTCTTTAAAAATTCCTTTCTAACTAATGCCTATCTTGAAAATTATTATTTGCTTTGTATAAATTTCCTCTGTAGCCATCACATATTCACCTAAGAATTACAATATAATTAATGTCCAATGATTGCACCCTCTCATTCGTCTTGCCGAGATCAGCACGAATAAGATTAACCTCAATAGCCACGGTGTCAAGTTTATGGGCCAAGGCCTCGTACTGTAGGCCGATGGATTCCCTCACGCCCGAGATGGCGCCCATGATGTCCTGTAGGGAGGGCTCCGCCGACTCTTCCAAAACTCGTTCGGACGCTGTACTAGAACCAGGCAGGGCAGCTCCGGGGGACCCCTTAGAATGAGTATAGCGGTCCATGACATTTGATTGAACCGGAGCTCCGCGCAGAGGTGCTTTCATCTTGCGCGTCTCTCTGTCCCCTCTGCCCGCCATTTTGAAGATGCGTCACAGGACAAGCCACCAGGGTCGACGGGCCCGACACCCAAAGCACAGGATCAAAAGTACACAAAAATGAGGGGCACAACTCGGGTAGAGGTCGCCAAGCCAGCAAATAGTCCGCAGGAAAACCCAACAGCCGATCTGCCTCCAGGTCTCAGCCGCAGCTCGATAGTCACACCCGTAGCCCAAGTCGGAACAGAATCGAAACCGAAACTTAGGAAGGGGGACCCACAAGGCCAGATCTCCTGCCGTTGTTGTTCAATTCCAGGACGGCTACAGAACCGCACCCCGTCCCGGGCGCACCTCAAGGGCGGAGCCCAAAAGTTCAGACCATCATATCACAGGAATAAGAGATCCAAATCAATTTCTGAAAGGTGCCAGGCTGATCAGCCAAACGTCCTCCACACGGATTCTTGCAAGAAATCAGGATTCAGTCAGGATAAAATGCCGGGAGCGGCGAGGGTCCGGAGAGCGCTGTGCTCAAGCGGCCATCTCGGATGCCCGCCAAGCTCCTCCCTCCTGTCATCGTTTCTTGATCATTGTCCCCTTCAGCTGTCAGTGCTGGGTGGCGAGACAGAAAGTCAGCAGGATTCTTTGCGCCTGGTCTATAAATGTAAAATAAAATGTAAATTGATACTTGTATAGCGCACTACTCACCCGCAAGGGTCTCAAGGCGCTTGTACGAATACCGCTGTGGAACTCATCCTGGCTTTCCCTGTGAAGTGTCCACTCCTGGACACCCCCAAGGTGGAGGCCAGGCATCCTTAGCGTTGTGGGGGCCATTGTGGAGATTAAGCAAGCTATTGCCCAGAGTTGCAGAGTGTGACTCCATGATTGGAATAGGCACCGAGGCGAGAATTATCAGGTCCGTGGAATTTTTTAGCCCAAGACCCGCCGAGGTGGGGAATTGAACCCTGGTCCCGGGCTAGACCTCTGCATCAGGGTCTGCCGCTCTAACCATTGAGCCACACTTCTCCCTATACATCACGTCTATACATCAGTTCCATCTGGTAATGTTGCAATTGCATGGCCCACCTTTCGTTCTTGGGAGGTGGATGAGGCGCCGTCCCTTTGAACAGAGGAATAAGAGGTTGGTGGTCTGTTATTACTCGAAAGGGGTGCCGGCTCACAGATAAATGAAAATGGTTGCATGCCCACTTGATCGCCAATGCCTCTCGCTCCATTTGTGAGTACCGGGATTCTGTTGCCTGAGTGCTTTACTTGCAAAAGCTAATGGGACCCACATGCCTGGTTCAGTCTCTTGAGTGAGCAGAGCTCCTAGGCCTACCGGGCTGGCATCTACCAGCACCTCTGTGGGGAGAGTGGTGTCAAAATAGGCCATGGTTGTGCTGTCTAATAAGGCCGACTTGACTTGTTTGAATGCTTTGTCTTCCTCGTGGGTCCACTTCCAGGAGGTTTCCTTCTTTGTGAGATTTCGCAGAGGTTCTGCTATTGTTGCCAGGTTTGGGATGAATCTCCCGCAGTATGTTGCCATACCTAGAAAGCTTCTTACTTCAGATGCAGTGGTTGAAGCGGGAGCAAGGTGAATTGCTTGGGACTTTCTGGGATCTACTTTGACTCCCTCCGAACTAAACACGTAGCCAAAGAAATCAATAGTTTTGCGGAAAAACGGGCATTTTTCTTTGTGAAGAGTCACGCCTTCTGCTAGTCGCTGAAGTGTGGCTCAGAGCCGTCGGTTGTGGTCTTCAAGAGTTTTGGAGTGAATAAGGATGTCGCCACTTACGTTAAGGACGCCCTGGAGGCCTGATAAGATCTCCCTCACAGCGTTTTGAAATATCTCGGCCGCGGAAGATATCCCAAAATTCAGTCTCTTGTATTGCCGAAGCCCAAGGTGAGTCGAAAATGTGGTAATGTACCTGCTTTCCTCTGCTAGGTTCAGCTGGTGATCCGAAGCATGAGTGTCCGCAGCGTCTTGTTGCGGCAGCCTTGGATAAGTTGTGCCGTTACCTCTTTGATCTGATCATCTTCAGTACAGGTGCTCGCTAACTCTCTGAGACGTGCATGAAAAACGACCATTGTCTCCCCCTCTCTCTGCCTGGCTTGTCTGAGTTTGAACCGCTCGTAGTGAGGATTGAGTTGAGGGTCAAAATGGGCGTTCAAGGCTCTGACAGCGGCGTCATAGTCGGTGGGTGCGCCAGTATTCGGGAGGTGCTCAAATAACTTGTATATTTCGTCTCCAGCGAAGTGTAGAAGCAGTGATCTTTTCACGGCTCCGTCAGTTTCCCTCGTTGCCACGAAGTAATTGTCGAGGCGGCCAACCCATACTTTCCACCTTGGTGATGCGGTAGCAGGGTCAATTAGTTCACTGAATGGTGGCAGTGCGGTAATCTGGGTGTGCACTGGATGTTGTGGCACCGGTGGGGCCACCTGCTGTTGAGCCGCTTGCGCCACTGGGTTGGACATGGTGCGCTCTCACTCACTTGCAGCACACATGTTGACCTATGTGTTTCTGCCTCAGTGTGCCTCTGTGCCAGGTTGAGTTGCTTTTGCCAGTGTTTATTGTCTTACTTATGCCCTGGATGTTTTGTTCTTGCTGCCGTGCAGTTTGTTGCCCCGGGCGAGTCGCCTTTATCACTATTGGTCTGCTGCTTTTTCTTCTCCAAGCAGGCGGTGCCTTTGCCAATGCTTGTTTGATCTCTCGGGGAGGGCTGATCACGTTGCCCGGCATCACGCTGCTTGCGTGGTGCTCTGCTGCCGATAATTGAGCGCCAGAAAGCTCCGTCGAGCACGGTCTGGCCACACGTGCTTCTCTGCAGGCTTCCGCGGCCATTAACAGCAGCCGTTCCCGCGTTTGCGCATGCGCGCGTTGCCTGCGGGAATCACTGGGGCCTCCGGCAGCGCTGAGTCGCTGTCGGTTAATGCGTACAGCGTCTTCCAGAACTGAGGTGCTTGTACGTGCCGGCTGTGCTGCGTGCCGCTCACCCTCAGTTCTGCCAATGACGTCGCTCTCCGCCGGCGGGCTCCCACGCTGCTGGGTTCGCTCCTGTTGGTGCCGCCTTTCAGGTTCAGGTAGGCACCGATCTTCTGCGGGGGTATGTAGGCTTAGGAGGATCCCATCCTTTTTGTCAGTGTGGGGATCTGGGGGCAACCAGGGACTTGCTGACGCTGCATGCACACAAGTAACCACAGACACAGGATGGTGGTCTTCTGGGCCGGAAGTCCCGAACGACCTCGGCCCCTTTATTTATCCTCTCTGGCCACGCCTGGCCAGGGAGTGATACAGAGTGTGGAGGTGCTTCCGGGTTTTTTTTCCCTCAGGCGATCAACTAGACCACTACAAGAGTCACTCCCTTGCCATGATCTAACTAACTGCGAGGAACCCCCAGAGAGAAAGCAGAGATAAAACAGCTAAAAAGTAGATTATAAAGCTTGAGGTACTGCTCGGTGCATCATAAAAGCGATCTGGGAAAACAACTCGAGATTACGGATGAGGTGATTGCGGCGCATTGAAGCCCTGCTTATACGAACAGTAAAAGTGCTCTACATCGGCGTGCAGACACTAAAACTTGGAACATACCTCTGCCCTGAAAAGGCTCTTCAAATTCTCTCTGGTGTCTGGAGGAGCTCGGGAGGACTGGGTGGGGCGAGAGGCCCCCCAAAGCAAAACCGGCGGGGAAGGAAGGCACCGCGACTATAGTGAAGGCAATCCCTGCAGCTCGGAAAACAGCAACTCTGAGGGCTGGAGACGCTGCTCACACGCTCAGCCAGGAGGGGATAGAGATCGACGGCAGGACGCCCAGCTGCGAGCCCAGCAACAAGGCCCAAACAACAGATGGTGCCTGGGATGTTCCCCGGACAGAGAACAAGCGGCAAACAGGTAAAACCCCCACATAGGGACAAAACTGCTAACAAGATAGTGGATGTGGATGGCGGCATAGGCCTAGAGACCTCAGCAAATATGACACTCAAAATATCCCAGAAGACTGTTGCAGAAGCTCCCATTACAGAATCAATTAACATAATTATGCCTAATATAGAACCTAAAGAAGGGCTGAGAAAGGAAGGAGTGGAATATACAGACAGCACACAAGCTAACAGCTTTAAAATACATGGAGGGCCCGGGCTCAATGATTATGACACTGACTCAGCAAGGCTTGTTACTAAAAATATAGGAACTCCAGATGGAGATACATTTTTCTCTTTAACGGATGAATCAGATCACACCAATGCTAGTGATCTTGACAATATGGAGCCCGAAGCTACAGAAGAGGATAGTGGCAGCCCCCGACAACACTGGAGACTCAGAGAAGGGCACCAAATCGAACAAACAGAATGAGCATTATGGGTCTAGGCTCGAACTCCGATAATAGCCAAGCTGGCCATTTACAGTGGGACTATTCTGCTATCCAGTTGGAGATAGAAACAGATGAAGAACATATATAAATGAATCCCCGCCCAAGGACTTCAAAGCTACTGTGAGCAAGACGGACTCTTCCCCTCTATGGGATTAATATATTCTACTCTCAAACAGATGCAGACAGAAGCCTGCCAAGAGCACAAGAGGGCACAGTTAGCAAATAAAAAACTTCAGGGGGCGATTCGTAAAGCGACAAAAACTTGCTCAGAAATTGCGGAATGAATCACTGTCTTAGAGGAGCATGTGGTGGGGCTGGAAGCTGAAATGGAGAGCACTGATCAAAAAACCGTAGCAAACAAAGCCAGAATGAGCGATGTACTCTGGAAGCTGGAGGATTTTGAAAACAGGCAGCCACGAAACAACTCACGACTGCTAGGCATAGATGAAAATGCAGAAGGCAATGGCATACTTGAGTTTGTGTTAAAACTTCTCAAATGTGCTTTTCCGGGGTTGTCGCACTGGAACTGGGAAGCCGAGGTGCAGCGGGTGCACAGGTTCCCACTGATGCTGAAAAAAAAACCAGGGCAAAATGAGAAACCTCGAGCTATTCTCATTTTTGGGGGGAATTTCCTTCTACGGCAAACAATATTCGAGAAAGCGAGACCGAATGCAAAGAGAGTAGCGGAGGGGCACTCTTTCTTCGTACGTCCGGACTTTTGTCACTCAACAGTGGAAAGAAGATGGAGGCTTCGGCAGCTGATCAGTCCTTTCCAAAAAAAAGGCTGCAAGGCCTTCTTAATGAACCCGGCATGTCTCAAGGTTATTTTGAAAGGAAATACTAGAGTATTTACCTCAGAGATCTTGGCCCAGGAATACTTGCAGGAACTTACAGGCGGATAAAGGAACATATATGGGCTAATAATGGTTATCTGATTTTGTATATAGTGTGATGGGTTAAACTCTGCTAGAAGAAAAATGGTCTTTTCTATCTTCATTGTTTGGGGGTTCTTTTGCTTTTTTTGTCTTTTATTTACTCGTCTTCAGGCAGGGATAGGGCTAATTAAAATGTTATTTCTCCCCAAAATATTATATTTTTCAAGAGCTATCCCACTGGAAATAAGTAAATCTTGGTTTCTAGCAATGAATCAATGAATCTCTAGGTTTTTGTGGGCAGGACAGCGCCCCCGAAGAGCCTTAACGTATATGACTCTATCCATAGATCGCGGGAGCTGGGTAGTCCCAAAACTTCAAGTAGATTATTAGGCAACAGCTATGAAACAGATGGCCTATTTGTTAAGAAGTGATTTGGAGGATATAAGGGAAACATCTAATATATGGGGCAAAGGATGTCTTATGCGACATTAATTTTGCATATTTTAAAAGGGTTAGATTTAAGGTATTATTGGGTACATTTAAAGTCTGGACGGCAGTCTGGAAAAAATTGAATATTGGTAGAATCCATAGGTATACCCCAATAGCTAATGATGATTTATTGCCAGCCATATTTCATGATGGGTATATGTAAATATGGGTTGAAAAAGGTGTACGGTGTCTGGGTGATTCAATGGAAGATAAGGAAATGATTTTGTTTAACACAATTAAGGAGAAATTTGGGATAAGGAATAATCAATTTTTCAAATATTAACAACAAAGGGACTTTTTAGTTAAAAAGACAGTCTGCGGTAGCAAAATCCCTCTTTTAGATATGGTTTTTGGGTAGCGCCCAATATTATCCTCAATATATAAATTAATCAACAAGGAAATGGGGGATGATTTCATTAAACACATAAATTGGTGGCAGGAGTTTTTTGAGTTTGAGTTTTAAATTATTTATAAAGCGCGCGTTCACCGGAACGGTTCCATGGTGCTGGAGCTTTTACAAGCAGGGATAGGAGAATGTGAAGATTCCCTTCTGTTAAGTCAGACAGCATGCATCTCGGCAAGTCTTCAAATACAGTGTTTTAAAACGTGGCTCAATCTATATATAACACCTGCACTGATTTTTAGATGGGGTGGGACGTCAGGTACACAATGTTCTCGATGCGGTGCGTTAGCTGCTGACAGTGTACATATGTTCACCACATGTCCTTAGCTTGCCCTTCTGTTAACTGAAATAGGTCAAAGTTTAAATACAATGCTGGGATACATGCTGGAGCTCACACCCCAGGTAATAATTCTGGGGATAAGTAACCAGGAAATGGGGGAACCAAACTGGATTTTGCTACTTATTGCTATGGCGGTGTATAGGCTATGTTTGGCCAGCGCTTGGTTAGATCGCGATCCTCCATCAATAGACTGCTGGTTAGGGAAACTGCTAGCTACATATAGGTGGAAGACTGCAATATACAAAAGAAGAGGATATAGAGCAAAAAAAGGGTCTTTAAATCTGGGAGCCTATAAATAGATTAAAGTGGATGCTGATTTAATGGATTATGCTTAGATATGTTAATTATGTAGCCCGGTGGCAACGTGTATATATTCTATGTCAAAGGTTACAGGGGAACTACAGCAAAGTAATGTATAATTTATGTCTTTTGGATCAGGAGGAATGGGGGTAGCGCAGGAGGGATAAGTGGTCAGGGAGCAGAGGGAAGAATTAAAAAATCTTTACATTGATTATATCTGTTTCATGTAAAGCAGGATTTGTTTTGTTTCTTTTGCATGATGTCAAATAAAGATATACATTTTTTTTTTTTAAAGGAAGTAAAGGAGCCAGCTGTTAATTTTTTAGTTTGGCCATATGTACAGAGGTGCCATGGCTGGACATTGTAGAGAGAGAGGAATTCTTCCACCCCTGAGCATGAATCTACACAAGGGCCATGGAAAACAAGCAGCTTAAGCCCTTGACAGTGAAGGCTGGAGCCTGTAGAGGGAATGCTCCAACCACAGCTTGTGTAACAAGGTGAAGGAAAAAAACAGGACTACTAGGGTAGCAGTCAAAACTGTTCAAATTACATTGGAGGTACCCAATACCCTCATCTGAGACAAGACACGCCCCACTACATGCCCTATTCCATTGAGCTGCAGCCATACCACCTTTCTCTCAAGCGCGAGCCCCCTGCCAATAACATGGGACATCCTGTTTCCTCCTTCATCCCACATCGGCACTGGGGGAAGGTCACTCACTTTTCGGATACTAACCAGGTTATGTGCCCCACTTACATGCCAGCTGGATACATTTGATCCTGTTATTAAGGTATAATTGGGCTATCTGGTTTTAGGTTTAAATCTATAATAACTGATAAAACCCCACCGAAAGGAAAATAGCTATCAGCGGTGTAAACATATAAACACTGATAAAACACCTCTGCAACCACAAACTAAGTGCCATTCAAAGAAAGGAAAAGATGAGTGAAAGTGACATTTTTATTTCTTCCTGAAGGGCCCAGTACAATGTAACTTTGTTATACAAGATAGCATCAAGAAAGACTGCTAACATTATTCTGCTTGAGTTTTGTTATTTAAGGATGTCACTAAAATATCATCTCTTCTTCCTTCAGCTTTTTTCAGTTTTGCCGTCTTTGGTCTAAAGATGCAGTGTTTAGAAGCATGTTTTAGGTCACATTTAGTTATTTTATAAACTGTAGAGAATCTGGAAACATCAAAATCATATTTGATATTTTGGCTACATTTGATTTCACTGATAGGTAAAATGGCTGGTGTCATAAGAATCTTTCCCAGTGTTGATTGCAAGTTAATTGCCAAACACCCCAAGCTTTAAACATTCAATGCAAGATGTAGTGACAGGTATATGTGAAAATAATGTTGTCACCAAGCATTTGAGATAGTGGTGAAAACATGACACCAGTCGTTTGGTAAAAATAGAATGCTGCTGAAAATAGTTCCTACCAAGTTCAATAAAGATTGGAGTGATATTGTTTGTATTTGCAGTAATTCAGCTACGTATGTGAAAAAGTTGTATGATGGTCTGTCAAAATCGATACCTGAGCTGAAGTGCTTCCCTGTAAGAGATCCTTGTCACTTGCTAGAAGGTATGCTGAAAGCATCTTTACAATCTTCAGAGTTAATGAAGATTGACTTTGTAGTCTATTCCGGTGCAGCAAAAATGTATTTGGACCTCATATACCTCATCAGTGCAGAAAGTAAGCAATAATTAAAATTAAATCAAATTCCATAAACACCAGAAAAACAGTTTCTGTTGTTTTTAATGGCGCGAAAATGTGTAACCACTGATAACCACTGTTTTTTAAGGTATTGAAAAAACTGAAAAAACCCACCAGAATTTACCAAAAATAGAAACTGAAAACAGGAAAGCCTAGGTATAATACTCTTGAGGATAACATAAAGAATAAAGAATTACAACACACAAATAAAATCACATTGGGGGGCCTAGCAGGCAAAGTATTAGGTGTGGAGCAGAAGATCAAAACAACAGTTGGTAAGGTTCAAGCACCAGAGGCTCTGAAAACCTTTTCTGAGCTGAAAAAGTTTGCAGTCAACACCATTGGTTAAGGTGTACTTAAAAACTGAAATGTTGGATAAGTTGAGAAAGAGCCCTCTGTCAAGAATGTTAGGCATCCCAGCTTCCATCACATAGGAGTGGCTTATGGGAGAAATGGAAAGAGTGCTGGCGGAGATCCTGGGTTGACAATCTGAGCTGATGGATTTCCTTTGAGATGTCTCAGTCAAATTGTAGGTGAGGCAGAAAAAGTAATAGTGGTGCTGCAACCCACAAAAGTACTTGATTTTTAGGATTATGATTGAAAAATAAGTGATCATATGTAAGTAATGTATGTATGTATGTATATACGCATGTTTTTGGCTATGTGTTCCTTGAAGGTCAGATTGGTGTCCAGTGTAAATTCAAGTGACTTAGCAAATGCTGAGAGTTGGGGTTCAAACAAAGCCATCAGGCTTCATGTCATTGAGCCAGGCTTGTAATGTATCTTGTTTGTTGTTCTTGGCAAATAACAGGAATTCTGTATTGGTTGGCTTCAGGTAGACTCTGGACATCCAGGTCTGAATGATGAACAAGCAGTGTTTGAGGCGTTGGATGTCTGATGAAGAGGAGACTTTCACACTGAGCTGTGTAACATCGGCATATAGGTGAATCTTGATGCTGTTATCTGTCTCTAGAGCACCAGGTGGATCCATGTAGAAGTTGAAGATAACAGGGGCAGTATGGAATCCTGGGGGACTCCACAAGTGACAAGGAACTTTTGGGACCTGGAGGTGCTGATGTAAATAAACTTGCGTCAATTGGAAAGGTAGGAGGAGTACAAGTCAAGGATATTGCCGTTGAATCCCATTTGAGACTCTAGGATGTCTATGAGGGTGGAATGGTTGACTGTGTTGAAGGCAGCTGGGAGGTCCATCAATATCCGGAGGCAGGAGTCATCTTCATCTCTGATCAGGAGGGCACTGCCTAAAATGCATAAGGTAGTGTCTCTAAGCGGCAGAGTGGTCTGAATACAGACTAGTAGTCGTGAAGGAGAGTTGTGAAGGAGATGGTTAGTATTAATGTGATCAAGGAGTTGAAGTTCGGCTGCATTATCAATGATCTTGATGATGTTTGGGAGGTGAGAGATGGGCCAGTAAGTGGCGAGGTCATCGGGGTCTTATGTAGGGTCTTTAGGAATGGGAGGACCTTGCCTGTCTCCAAAGGTTTCTGTGAAGATGCCTTGAGTGAGGGCATCTTGAAGCTGTTATCTGTGAGTAGATCACCAAATGACTGCATGTAAAGGTTGAAGATGACAGTAGACAGTGTAGAACTCCGGGGGACTTCTCCGGTAATAGGAATCTTTTGTGACCTGGAGGTTCTCATGTGAATAAACTGGTATTGATTGGAAAGGTGGGAGAACCAGTGAAGGACATTGCCAGGGAATCTCCCTGTTTTGAGAGCTTCTGAGAAAATGTCTCCAGTATGGGAGGCATTGGCAATTGCAAATAAGGGTATGAGAGCATCCTCAAGGGGAACTTTGATGCAAGATGAGTGTAAGACATCTTCATAAGAGGTGGCTTTGATGGGGTTCAGTTTGTTAGTCAGATCTGGAAGAGATAGGGATTTGAAGGATTGGGGCATTCTGTGGGAAGGAGTGGGAGTAAGAGATGACACCGGTGTGGTATTGTCGATGTGCTGTAACATCTTCTGTGCTTTTTTCATTGAATAAAAGGTTGATGAAATTGTACTTTTCTGTGGAGTGTGGAATAGGTGGGCCTGGCAGGAAGTTGATGCAGTGCTTGTCTTGAAAAGCATTCTGCTTTTGTTGGTGGCTTCATTGATGGTGTTGGTATAGTACTTTGCTTTGGCTAATGTGGTGTGCTGTCTGCATGTTGTGAGGAGGGACTTCCGTATCAGGAGATGATTCTTGGGAGGTCTGTTTTTCTTTCCTGCCTGTGAACTGGTCATTTATTGACGGCAAGGTCTTTAAAATATTGAAGTGCTGAAAGTTTTGGCTTGCACTTGCGTAATTTAATCGGGGCATGGATATTCACACAGCTTTCCAAATAATTATTGATGTTGTTTGTAATGATGCTACAGAGTCGAGGTAAGGTTAAACCTCCTTTATTCTTGAGCACCGTATAATACAGCTGGCAGGGAAGAAGGCTCACAACAACTTCCTCTCCCTGTTCAAAGGTAAGCATTCTCAACATGCAATAGAGGAATGAAGAAACAGTCTACATTCCACACGTTAAAGAAACCAGATCCCAACACATCTCCCCCCCTTTATCAAGGGCAACAATAAACACAAAATAACTATAAAGAAAACCAAAAAACGAACACATAATGCATAACCTAATCTATATACACTAAATACAAAAAATTACCATTTAACCTAAAACAAAGTCTTGGAGTCTAGAAGGTACTTTAGGGCTCCTACTCGATTTCCTCAACACAACACTCTGGGTTGTTTCATGTTTATTTAGACTCAGATCATCAGTCTTAGACTTGCGTTCTTTGGTCCATATGTATGATTTTAAGAAATCGCTATTTGAGATTCGCAAATTGGTATGTATGTAGAAAATCGCATTTTTTTGCGATTTCTTAAAATTCCTTAATTGCGATTAGCAAATTGTGAATCGCAATTAAGGAATCCTTTCCCATTCATTTCTATGGGTCAGGAGGCCCATAGGAATGAATGGGAAGTTATTCTCAATTTGCGATTCGCAATTTGAGAATCACAAATCGAGAATAATTTTAAGGGTAAAGGGGTGTCCAAAGGACACCCTGTTGCACCCCTGAAATAAGCATGGGTGCACATGTGGCGCACATACATGCCCTATGGGCATGTATGTGCATCACATAGCACTTTGAAAAATACAAAAATGTGCATTTTTCAAGGAATTTGCAAATTACCACCAACTTCAAGTTGGTGGTAATTTGCGATTCCTTAAGGACAATTTGCATTTTTTTTTGCTACATACATTGCATTTAAGGAATCGCAAAATTTGCGATTCCTTAAATGCAATTGCAAAATAAGGAATCGCAAATTTTGCGATTACATATTTTGCACCAATTTTCCTTAATACATACCATTTTGCAAATTTGCATTCGCAAATGCCGAAATTCACAGAATTTCGGCGTTTGCGAATGCAAATTTGCTTGATACATATGGCCCTTTGTGAATTACAGATAACTTATTTTTCTCCTAACATTTACCATCTTCCAAGGTTACTGCGAAATCACTAACACTTATCACCTTTTTAGGAGATGAAAATTGGGCCGCTCTCTTCCCCACTCTGAAAGGAAACTTCACTCCCAATCTCCTACATTCACCTTCAGAACTCTATGTGCTGATGTGGAATACTTATCCTGAACCAGCAAACGTTTCTCATTCATACCTTGCATAATTTCTTCAGACACCACCTTCTTCTTCATCCACAACCTGTTCATCTGTGATACAGAAAATCTTCCCTTAAATAGCACAAAAGGAGATAACTTTGTATCAGAATTGGGTAACGTGCTTAACACCAAAATTTGAAAGGAAAACCTCAAACTCGTGGGACACAAATTGAGGGCCATTATCTGTAACCAATTCATCTGGAAGACCTTCCTGAAAAAAAAAATCTTCAAGACATCTTCCACCACTGCCGAAGTAATACTATTCACAAACGCAACCTCTATCCATCAAGGGAAATAATCCATAGTTACAATGCAACATTTTACATGACCATGGTTCACACCAACTGAACCTATTATATCCATCACCAGCTTTGACCATGCAGCCTCCGGGACAGGCACAGCAACAACAGGGGAAGGCACAGTTACTTGTGTCTTGTCACTAGCAAAACAAGGCTTTCAAACTCTCACATATTGCTCAATTTGTCTGTCCATACCCAGCCACCAATATGAATCTCTCACTCTCCTCTTCAAAGCTCTCATGCCTATGTGACCTTCGTGGGCTAAATACATCAGACACAACTAATAGATCATCCCTTCTTAACACACTGCCATAACAACAATTCGGGTTCAATTTTCCTGAACGCATCCACATGCTTATCTTGTATTTTACCATTGGGCCAGCCTTCATTGATATATCTCATGATTGCGGTTAATGTAGTGTTGTTCCCTGTTCAAAGTTAAGCATTCTCTATATGCAATAGAGGAATGAAGAAACATTCTACATTCCACACGTGAAAGAAACCAGATCCCAACATTGTTTAAAATGATGTTGGCATTAGAATGAAGCCCTTGCTTGGTGTCCTTTTACTGTTGGGGAGGCCTGTTGCTGACTGCAAGGTGGCAGTCGGCATTGCAGTGATTGGGAATGGGCATGTCAACAGCTCCATGGAGTTGAGTGTTACTTGCTGTCCTAGGGTGCATTACCAGGAGGACTTATGGATGACTGCTAGATCGCCTCCCTTCTTATGTGCACGATCCACATGATGTATCCTATAGCCTGTGGGAAGAGGTACATCAAGGTTGTGCAAACATGTGGGAGTGAACAATCTTTCTGTGATGAAGATAATGTTTGGTGAGTGGAGTACTGCAGAGCACGCATTACCGAGCGTGAGTAGGAAAATTTGTTCTGTAGTTTGAGGGTGTGTGGAAGTTAGCGTGTTGTGTAAAAAGTTGAGTCAAGGTGCTGTGTGAATGCTATGTGAGAGTGTCAGGGTCATCTACACCTGGGTGTGTTTGTGGGGATTGCACATGATTTTATCTTATCTTGTAAGTTTCACTCGGCAAAGGCCCTCACTGTTTCTAACAAACAAAAACAGGCAATACTTTTGTCTGTGTGTCCTTTGCTGAAATGCCCGAGTGATGAGACACCATGAAGTGTTGCTTGAGGTAGGGAAAAGGCAGGAAGTCATGTAATTTCCTGTTCATGTGGATGATTGAAAATGGAGTGATAATATGTCTATATAGATGGATGTTGGATAATAAATTCCTCTTGCTTGGGTACTTCTTTTAAAAATGGTTTTGGTGGTAAACCAGTAATTCACGGAACAGTGTCCTCTTTGATATAGCCATTACCAGAGGAGCACGGACACAGGACCTTAACAAGCTCCTGGTTCCCCCCTCTCTCCCCTTTTGTTGACTGGGTAAACCAGTAATGTCATTTCCTGTGCAAATGGATCATGGGGTATTAAGTCTTCCTGCTTGGCTTATTGATGGGAAATCTGTTAATGTCGATTCCTAAGCAGATGGATGGGGGTAAATGCAATGATGTCACTTCCAGTGCAGATGAATGATGGGAAATGCATTGATTTCACTTCCTGTGCAGATGGATGATGGCAAGTGAAGTGCTCTTGCCTGGCTTCTTCTTTTAAAGACCGGTTTGGTGGGAAACCAATTAAGTCACTTCATCTACAGATGGATGATGGCAAATGCAGTTATGTCACTTTCTGTGCAGATGGACGATGGGAAATGAAGTGATGTCACTTCCTGTGCAATGGATGATTGGAAATTAGTTCCTCTTGCCTGACTTCTTCTTTTAAGGATAGTTTTGGTGGGAAACCAATGAAGTCACATTAGGTGCAGATGGATGATAGCAAATGCAGTGATGTTACTTTCTGTGCAGATGGATGATGAGAAATGAAGTGCTCTTGCCTGGCTTCTTCTTTTAAAGATGGTTTTGGAGGGAAACCAGTGAAGTCACTTCCTGTGCAGACGGACGATGGAAAATGCAGTGATATAACTTCCTGTGCATATTGATGCTGAGAAATGCAATAATGTTACTGCCTGTGCAGAAGGATGCTGAGAAATACAGTGATGTCACTTCCTGTGCAAATGGATGGTGAAAAATGCAGCAACGTTGCTTCTTGTGCAGATGAATGATGGAGAGGAAGTGAACTTTTTTTTCTGGAGGTAAATCTAGATATATTGGCATTAACAGTGGAAGAAATATGGTAAAATATATCTGCGGCACTACTGGGTTTTCCAATTTAGCTCAAGGTGGATTTTAGATCCTTTATTCTTAATCTGAGAATGTGCTGACTACTGGACCACATGAGTAATGCTTCCAGTTTGGATGACATTTCCATGGGAAAGCGTAGACAATGCTGTCCCGGTTGGAGCAGATTATAGGAGCTCTTCTCTGATGGGGATGGAAAGGGTAGTAGAAGTAACCTCTATTGAAAAGTTGAATTAAAAATATTGCAGAATTTAAAATCAAAAAACAACAAAATAATGTTTAGCAAAAATCTAAAAGAGAACGCAGGACCTTAATACAAAAACTGAAAATAAGGTAATCACTTCTACCCACACATCTAAAATCAGTTTAGTTCTTCTATTCCAATGGCACTCACTGGTTTCTCATTCTTCTGCTGTGAGAGCTGTGCCATCGTTATATCAAAGACTTTTCTTATTAAGAAATTCAATTCATGAGTTCCACCTCTCAGGCCGTATTACTACTATCAGTGGATCTGATGTTTCCCATGACAAACCCAGTTTTCATTAATGTCGTGGGAGTTTCTGGCAGTGTATGTCAATTCTTGTTTTCTGTTACCCTACAGTGGCAACTGTGAATTCAGAATTGCATTCTGCTTCATCCAAACCTAAATTCTGTGATTCCAACTGCAATAACCTATGAGTAAGACGAAGATGTCCAGAGCACACCTTTCAATAAGTGGTCTCTCAAGGAATGGTGGAATATTTTGGATGCAGTAACTCAAAGCTGCATATATGAATGCCTTTCTTGAGGAAGGAGTTTTTGGGTAAGATGTTCGCAGCATTTTACCTGGGGGCATTTGCGATCTGTAAAATGCTTTTTGGTATGTACCAACCCTATTTTGTGAGTCGGTAACCTATTACCGACTTGCAAAATAGGGTATGTAAGTCACAAATAGCGAGTCGCACTGGTATGTAGGAATGTTTTGCAACGGGAAATGCGGTCGTAAAACATTTGCAGTTACCACCAACTTCAAGTTGTTGTTAACCCATTTGCAAACTGGAAGGGGTCTCCAAGGGACCCCTTCCACCTTACAAATGTGGGCACCAACCCATTTTAAGAGCAGGCAGTGGGCACATGGACCACTCTCTGCTTTAAACAAATTTAAAAGGTAGCTTTTCATTTGGATCGGGAGATAAAATTGCACACAAAAACTGCCACTTTTCTTTAAACAATGCAAATGGAACTCGTTTGTGCCCAGTGGTTCTTCATGGGTTAATTTTGCACAGAAGTATTTACTGTATGAACTGAAGAGGGGCGGGGACCTACTATAATTGTATTTTATTTGTCTTCTTGGATCACACACCCTGCTATTATGCCAAACGAGAGTTGTGTACTACAAAGATACAACAGAAAGCTGTGGGATATTTTAGACTGATGGAAGTAAGTAAATGCTATATTCGGACCACAGACCCAAAGAGTGGGAACAGTTTTCTTTGGGTGAAAGCCAACATTATAAATAACTTCTGGCTTATGATAATAATCCCACAGTCCTGGGGCAATGCTTGAAATAAGTGTAGTTTAAAGTGCATTTCTCTGTAGCATTCTCCTGTGGTTCTGTCATAACGTTACAAAAGAGGTTGCTGTTTTGCTTTCTAATGTTTTGTATTGATTAAGGTCCAGTTAATCCCCGTTGGAATGTAACTTGCAAGTGACGCTATTTACAGATGCAGAGTGGGTTCTATAGGGCAGTTCTCTGCTGAGTATTTAGCAGTGTGCCTGAAAGCAGGTCATTGGAAACCTGGCACTGATAAACTACACACCAATATCCAGAACCTATGCCCTGATGCAGTGAAGTAGAGGGTATAGCTGTTTTAGCTCCTCGAGGTGAGCTTCTGTTTCAATCTATAAGAAGAAGAAATCCTCCATTCTCTTTATGTATTGACTTCATAAAAATAACTTTCCTGCCATTCATTCTGTCATCATGTGCTATGTGAATTTACTAATTCACTTCTACATTAGGACCGATTCACAACATTCCGTGGATTAAAGTTAGAAATTTGCTCCTGTGGGATTATTCCTATATTTGGACCACATTTCAGTCTTTTCTTGGATCTCAAGCAATCGTAGAAGTACAACTGGATACTATGCCAGTCGTAAATATCCTGGAGTGCAGACAGGCATACCATTCACGCATACAAATTTTCCCCCAGGCGGAAAAATGTGCATGTGCAAGTGAGCTAGTAAAGTCCATTTGCACCTTTAACTTTTCTTTTATTTTGTCCATAGGTAAACAATTTTTCCTGGTCAAGAATCCCTTTGTTATGTTATGTTAATTATTCATAAAACAACCTGCTACCCAAGCTCGGGCGTCCTGGTGCTAACGGAGCACAGACTACAAGCTAATACCTGTTAATGATCTTAATTCTAGTTAAAGGAAGCCCAGATTTTAGTCACTGTAAATGCTAAAGACCCACCACCGATTGTGGATCTCCCGAAGGGTGAGATTTTCAAAAGGTGGGCAGCTGAAGACCTCAAGACCCTACTCAGTCTGCGGGAAATGATGAGTTGTTGTAAGGAGGTGGGGCCCTTTTTAGGTCGAGCCTGGGCAGCGCATGCGCTGTTCTGCGAGGCATGCTGTATTGGAGTATAGACTTGGAGCTCCACTCACTCTCCGCCCATATTTTCCATTGGCTTGTGTCATTGTCCTTTGTAAATGCTGGCTTCAGATTCGCTAATAGGCTTGTTACTCTCTCCTTTGAAACCTCCCCTGGCCACCGATCCTTTTACTTCTGTTGTTACACGGTATGTCTTATTTAGTCTGTAAGCACTATTTTGTTTAATGAGTTTCTATTCTGCAGGCACAATATGCTTTCCTGCAACATTCAGCGCGCCATGCACGCTTTCACTTACCAAGCAGCCCGGAACAATGGCAGCTGCTTCTTTGAAATGAATTAAGTCTCACATTTACAACAGTTTGAGCTATTGGCATTGTAAGTGACAATGCCTTTTATTTATGTGTTAATTATCAAAACAGATAAATAAAAGGCCTTGTCATTTACAATGCCAATAGCTTAAACTCTCGCAAATGTGAGACCTATTGCATTGCAAATGCTTGTTATGTTAGGCTTTGGACGTCAAACTAAGAGCTTTGTAGGTACGACATCTATCAATGGACGTGAGGCAAAGGGAATCCCTCATATTCATGCTGCACGCCCCCATGCAAATGAGGGGACACCCCCTTGAAAATAGTACTTTATGTTCGCCAGCGCTACTGGTATTACAGAAGGGGCCTCACAAGCATCTGAGGCCCCTTCTGTAATACCAAAGTACCCTGGGGGCGTGCAAAGAGGGTGCAAATGCCCGTTGCGCCCCCGGTGTAATTTATGTAATACGGCCCCTGAATATTAACTTACTTTTTGAGAGCGAACCACTGAGGTATGTCCAGGAAGACCTAAACATAACCATACATTTCCTGTTTCGGAATTTCCACAATAATGTCTGAATTTTTCTCATTGGCTAATCCCATTAGCACGGGTAATATTCTGCAAACCCTGATTCAAATTAGGATGGTGAATCACCTTTACAAATCGATTTTTCTCAGTTAATCTTACATGCGTAAATACCTCTGTGAATCAGGGCCTAGCTCACTTACTCATAGGTTTGAGACAGAGGTATGTTTCCCTGTGGAAGCCAATACTCAGCATACAATGCAGGCTGTGCTGATAATTTAGATGATAACAAATTCAGTTGTGGTGGTCTAGTGGTTAAGGGACTATTTTATATGGGGAGATTTTAGTTTATGCTCAGCCATTGGAAACCATTCATGTTGGTATCCTTAGACCTCAATATCTGGATTGCACTAAACACATCAGAAACTACTTCGGGTCCAGTGAAGCTCTAACCTGCACAAACATGGAGGCAGATCAGTGGTTAATTTGAGCCAGTGGTTGCAAGTGGGGTACACCAGAACTTTTTTTTAGGGTATGGGACTTATTTAGCATCACTACCCTTTGGCTCTGAACGAGTAAAAGAAAGGCAGCTAAGTGGGAAAGAAGTAGGGAGAGAAGACAGAAAAACAGTTAGAAAGGGAGAAAGCAGGATTGAAAAAGAACCTGCAAGAGTTAGATAAAGAGTCAGAACATGTCTGGTGGTGGAGGAAAGAGGCATGAGGTGGAACCAAGAATAGACATCCTTGGTATTCAGCACTCTGACCTTCAGCAGAGGGGCCCGATGGCTTCTGAGGAATCACCATGCTTAGACATGCTTGTACCCCCAGGTTTCTCCCTCATAAACAAAGACAGGAAAGACAAGTGAGGGGGAGGGGTAGCTATCATCCATAAAGACAACATTGTCATCACGGAAATAAATTCTCACAACTATAACACATTTGAATGTCTCTCAACCAACATTAAGACCAAAGATAATGGATCTTTACTTTGTCACCTTCTCTATCACCCTCCAGGTAAAACCTCCGCATTCGGAGAACAATTAGCTGACCTGATAGCTCATAGTGCACTCGGTGATGCCAATAATCTAATTCTAGGCGACCTGAACCTACGGTGGAATGAGACCAACAACTCGCTAATCCAATCGCTATCCAGTCTCCTCTGTGATAACAATCTAACCCAGTGCTGCACAGAGGAGACGCACTACAAAGGAGCCACCCTGGATGCCATCATCGCTCGAAGAAACACCATCACCATCACCATCAATCACATTCTCCCAGTCAACTGGTCAGATCACCACATGATATTATTTCATATCAACCAACTAACTCTCTCTCAATCACCTTTGCAAGATCCCCCCAAATGGCTGAGAAACTTCTCCCAGGTCCCCATGGGAGTCCTTGAAGAACAGTTAAGCTCCGTTCTCACCGACACCAATGACCACCTCTTAACTGATGACCTCACTGAATGTTACAATGCAAACCTAATGTCCATGCTTGACAAAATAGCTCCCCTAAAGCACAAAAAGAGTAGAGCCATCCCATTCAGTTAATGGTTCAATTCGGAACTCAACTCCGAAAGGAGAATTCTAAGAGCCAAAGAGAGAAAGTGGAGAAATAACCCCACCTCCATCCTCCGCGATCAACTCGAATCAGCCCATAGGAAATATAACAATCACTTCAAAAACAAGAAATCCAGCTTTTTCCGCTCCGCGCGGGACAGTGCCAAAAACAGACCCAAGGAGCTCTATAGCATCATCAGACAACAAACCTCTAAGCCCGTGTCCTCCTCTCTACAGGCGTCCAAAGAACTATGTGATAACTTTGCCCATTTCTTCAATGACAAGATCTCCAAAATCGAACTCTCACTAGACGTCAACAACACGCACCCCACGAAAAGCATCACGGCTGCGTTGCCTGATCTCTCTCCTGGTTCCTCTCCCAACTCATGGCTCAGTTTCCGTCCCATCCTAGAAACTGAGATAGTCACCTTGATCTCCACCTCCAAACCCTCAGCCCATGTCCTAGACCCCATTCCGCCCCTACTGACCAAAAAATTGAAGCTCCGCTCTGGAGCATGATCATAAATAGCTCCCTGAAAAACGGAGTGGTTCCAGACTTCCTTAAAATGGGTCAAGTCACCCCCTGTTGAAAAAACCCGGCCTAGACACAACAGATCTGAACAATTTTAGACCTGTGTCGAACCTCCCCCTTATTTCAAAAACTCTAGAAAAATGCGTACTTCATCAACTAAACCAGCACCTAGAGACAACATCAACCTCCTAGACCCCCACCAGTCAGGTTTCAGAAAAGGCTGTAGCACAGAAACCGCGATTCTCAACATCACCGATGATATCCTTGGATCACTAGACTCTGACCAATGCTGCCTCCTCATTCTCCTTGACCTCTCGGCAGCATTTGATACTGTAGATCACAATCTCCTCAAAAGGGCTCTCAAATGGTTCTCCTCCTTTCTACATAATCGCACACAAAAAATAAAAATAAAAAACTTCACTTCCGACCTCCAGCAAGTCAACATGGGCGCCCCTCAAGGCTCGGTGCTATCACCGCAACTCTTTAACATCTACATGGAACCTCTCTCCAAACTTTTCAGAAAAGCCAACATCCGCCTCCATCTCTACGGCGATGATACTCAAATCTATCTGGAAACTACCTCTCTTAAAGACATACAAAGACTTAGGGCCAGATGTAGGTCGCCCAATACCGGTCAGTAACGGCCGAAATTACCGAAATTACCGCATTTCGGCCGTTACCGACCGGTATTTGGCATTTGGAATGTAGGTGGCATTTTTGTAGGATTCTGTATTTTACCGAATCGGTAACTTAAGGAATCGGTAAATTACTGATTTCCTAACATACCGATTCGGTAAATTACCGAACCCGTAATGTATAGGGCACTCAAGTGAGTGCATTCCTCAGTTAAGGATTCGTTATTTACCACCAACTACAAGTTTGGTGGTAAATAAAGAAAACCTTTGAAAAAGCAATTTTTTGCTTTTACAACACTGCGATGTGGCAGACATACATGCCCGTAGGGCATGTATGTCTGCCACATGTGCACCCATGCACTATTCAGGGGTGCAACAGGGTCAATGTGACACCCTGCCACCCTTGTATGTGTTCCCCATTTACCGAATCGGTATTTACCGATTCGGTAATTCCCATTCATTCCTATGGGCCTCCAGGCCCATAGGAATGAATGAGAATTACTGATTCGGTAAATACCAGGCCCATAGGAATGAATGGGAATTACCGATTCGGTAAATACCGAATCGGTAAATACCAAATTTTACCGATTTGGTAAAATTTACAGAAAAATTACCTACATACTATTTACCTATTCTCAAATACCGAATCGGTAACATTCGGTATTTAAGAATCGGTAAATAGTATTTACCTACATCTGGCCCTTAATGATGTACTGAAAGATGTCCAACATTGGTTGACAAGCAACCACCTGAAACTAAACCCTGACAAGACTGAGTCACTCCTCATCTCGAATAAGGAAGATAACCCCCAAATTGCCGAATGGTTAAAAGATATTGATGTGCTCAACGGAAATCTCACTCTAGCAGACTCTGTCAAATCTCTAGGCATCACTCTAGACTCAAAACTGAACTTGAAGAGTCACATTAAGAATTCGGCCAAAAGCGCTTTCCTTAACCTCAGACTATTGAACAAAATAAAACCCTACATTCCGCCCAATGATCTCAAACAGGCCACCCAATCTCTGGTACTATCAAGCCTGGATTATGGGAACGCAGTCCTCTCATGAACTCCAAAATCTCACCTGGCTCCCATAAAAACAACGTTGCATGCGGCCGCCAGAATGATCACCGGTATCAAGAAATTCGATCATATCTCCCCTGCTCTCAAGGAACTAAAGTGGCTTCCAGTCGAAATGCGGATTAGCTTCAGAACAGCCTGCCTCACCCATAAAGCCCTTCACACCGGTAAACCTGAGTACTTGGCCCAAAAACTCACTAAAGCCGGCCAGACCAGGAACCTGAGAAGTTCAAACTCCCTCCTACTCATACCACCAAAAACTAGAAGAAAAAAACCTGCGGACCGATCTTTCAACGAAAGCGCGCCCAAAATTTGGAACTCCATTCCCTCTCACATCAGAACCATTCCCTCCTTTGTAGAATTCAAAAGCCAACTCAAAACCCTGTTCCTCAACCGCTCCCTAGGGAATGGATAGCTCAGGGCAGCTAGTGGTCATTGAGCTCTGCTCCAGCTCTTAGTCTCCGAAGCACTCTGAAGGCAATTGACTATCCTGCATTACATTGTGTTGCTCTTTAATTTTACGTTCTTAGGCTGATGTGTCACTTTTCTATTTTTGTATCTGTTGATTTCCTGCTATGTACCTACTATAAAGCGCTCCGATACCCTCGGGTCTGGCCAGCGCTATAAAAAACTTCTTAAATAAATAAATAAAATAAATAAATTTGGGCCCCAACACGTATTATTTTACAAATTAAGCACTACCTTGAGATACTTGGGTCAACAGCCTAGACAACTGGATTCCCTGAATTCAAACTTTGAACCTTCAAAATTATTAAATGATTGAATAAATCTTTTGAAACTTGTTTACAATGAGCTCCAGGTAGACCGAATAACATCGGACTTCTTTTTTATCTTACTACCCTGACTCAAGCATGCCGTTGGAATGCCCAAAAGCATTATTTCTTTTCTGTATTTTAGCTCCCTAAAGTGACCACATGAGACACCTCGAGTTTTACAAAACTCGTAAATAAGTGAATAAGTAAATACATTTGGGGCATCTATAACTATCTGGCTTCAAATATCTATTTTTTAAGGATCAGGAGCAAAAGTCGAGAAAAGCATTTTGCATTGTATTCACATGCTATTTACAATGGAACAAAGAGTTTGCACCAGGGCAAAAAATAAAAATATCTTTTTTTTTACTGGGCTTGCTTAATTAGAAACGTAGCTAAAATCTCCACTTCTCAAACGTGAATCTTGGGAGTAAGTCTGAAGCAAAGTTCATTTGTTCTGTTTCCTAGAGCATATGCAGCAAAGATCGTTATGTAAAACCAGTTTGCTGAATTGTTTTCTCATAAGATATGAATTTGTTGCCATCTCTTTGACATAGGTCAATCGATTTATTGGCAATAGATTCTTCCTATCACCTCATTTAATTCATTTTCGACTAGTGTAAAAAACAGTACTTTATATGGACTGGAGCAAAATCTATTTAGTCTGTTCCTTATTATGCAAAATACAAAAATATTGTAAAAAAATAAAGATTTGAGAGTATTGCACTTGTGCTTTTCTACTTAATATAGAACTTAATTTGGTGCTTATCACAGGTGACAACCTCCATCCAGGTAATTACGGACAGTTTCCAGTCCCGGACTTTTGAATGATAGTCCAATGCATTTTGGGCATTTGTTGTTTGTTTTGTGGAGTTTTATATAGCGCGAACTAGACCCGCAGGTATCAGAGCGCGGGTATTGAAGTCTTGTCTTTTTTTCATGAAACTTGTGAGACTACACCACTTAAAAACAATAATTTGCAGGTTAAAACATCAGAATTGGAGACAGTGGGGCCGATTCACAGAACTAACTTACAACAAAATCCTAAACTTACTACTTTTGGTATTCACAGAATGCATTTAGTAGTCTTCAATTAGGATTGTGTCTTAAATTAGGATTTTGTCCTAAATCAGGATTTTGTCTTAAATTAGGATTTTGTCCTAAATTAGGATTTTGTCTTGTTAGGATTTTTTCCTAAATTAGGATTTTGTCTTAAATTAGGATGTTGTCTTAAATTGGGATTTTGTCTTAAATTGGGATTTTGCCTTAAGTTAAACTTAAGACAAACCTAAATTTAATTTAAGACATAATCCTAATTTAAGACAAAATCCTAATGTAGGAAAAAATCCTAATTTAAGACAAAATCCTAATTTAATACAAAATCCTAATTTAGGACACAATCCTAATTTAAAAACAAAATCCTAATTTAAGACTACTAAATGCCTTTTGTGAATACCAAAAGTGGTAAGTTTAGGATTTTGTCGTAAATTAGGTCTGTGAATCGGGCCCAGTGTCCGTAATGACCTGGAGTGAGGTGGTGGTAGCTACTCTGGAAATCAGCTTCTCTGTACTCAGTTACATTACTACTGCTATAAAGTTAAGAAAAAATGATGTCTTCATTTTAGAATTGTATTGTCCTAAAATGCTGTATTTTCTAGGATTTGCTATTCATGTTCTATTTCACTGCTGTTTTTATTCTTACTACGAATATGACAATTGTATTTATTTTTTACTTTTATGGCCTTTAATTAGGCCGAATAAAGTTCTTTTGATTTGATTTGACCTGGAGTGAGGTGATAATCCCGTACAAACATTTCGCTCATTCACTTGACCTCTAAAGCTCATAAGGGCTATAGCTCGTCATAGGGCTCAGTCGCTGAATTTGCCTCCATCATAAACCGGTGTATGCATTCTAGTCATAAAGTAATGTATGTAGTTAAGCAAGAGTTTAGTGAGACGTTGAGACTGCCCAGGCGTTCATCTACCCAAAATAATAATGTGGTCTGTGTCACTACATTAATAAGCTCTTAAATGTGTAGTGCATATTAATCAGGGAATTTATACCGTATTAGGATGGCCTTCAACTCATCAGACCCTTCTACCTTGTGCATTTCCATACCTGCTGTATCACTCTTCTAGGTCTAGCTTTAGCCAAAACCTTGGGCCAGATTCACAAACCTAACTAAAAGTAAGTATATCATATATTTAATTGTAGTAAAATCACAAGGGGCCCGATTCACAAAAGTAATCTGAGACAAAATCCTAACTTTACAACTTTCGGTATTCACAAAAGGCATTTAGTAGAAGTAAAGTTAGGATTCCTCACTTTACTACTACTAAACTGAGATAAAATCCTAACTTTACGACTTTCAGTATTCACAAAAGGCATTTAGTAGTAGTAAAGTTATCCTAACTTTACTAGTAAAGTTAGGATAACTTTACTACTTCTACTAAATAACTTTTGTGAATACCGAAAGTCGTAAAGTTAGGATTTTTCTCAGTTTAGTAGTAGTAAAGTTAGGAATCCTAACTTTACTTCTACTAAATGCCTTTTGTGACTACCGTAAGTCATTTTAGAGAAGTAATTGGAAGTTTTGACCTCATTATAATTTCAACTAGGTTAGTCTCAAAAACTGTGCCAAAATATGAACATGACTATTGGGCTTTGCGAAACAGTATGCAGTCATCTGTGATGGTGGAGCTTGGTGGAAGAGATGGCTTGATAGATTCTACTTTGCCTGCTTGCAAATTCTTCACATTTAGATGGTAGTAGTGAGGCAGTACGAGAAGAGGACTGAGAGTTTGACTGTTTGATAAAGCAGAAGAGAATCTTCTGGTGGTTTCTAGTAACATCAAGAATAGATCTAATGCGATTGGATTAAGTTTTGAAGATGTTCAATTTTTTGTCCTTTCTGGAAACCCTGGGAGTAGAAAGACTGGAGAGAGAGGGTGCTTATCTCCATTTTTTCTCAAGAAGTCTCGGTGTAAAGAGTACCTTCGAATACCAGGGGAGAAAACGTTTTGGACATTTGTTCTTTCTTTTCAGAAGAGCATATTAATTGATTAGAATTACAATGCATTTATTATTGTCCCTTGTTGTGGCATTCACATCCCATTGGGAGGTAGAGTAGGAAAGCATACCCTAACAAGGTCGTTGGTGTCAATTATTTTGGTATTACGGAGCCATGATTTTTCTTTCTTATATTGGGCCAAACTTTTTGTGGATGAAATGTAGCTTGAAAGGAATTTGTATTTTTATCGGACCAGTCCAGTGGGATAGGGCTGTCAACAGACAGAAAAGCATACCCTTGGAGATAATTATGTCCAGGTTAGAACTTTTGCAGTGGGTTAGTTTCTTGCCATGTTAGAGTAGGTCATGGTCTTGTAGAAATGAAGAGAACAAAAGGGCTGGTTTGTTACTATCCTCACCCCAGTGGAGATTGGGGTCACCCAGGAAGATGAGGGTCTCTGTGCATATCAGAAGTGATGATATAAGCTCTAAAAACTCCTCAACAACACTAATGTTTTCACCTGAGGAGGTATATTATGTACATCCTGAAATAAGAGTCCTTATGATCACAGATTTCAAAAGACAGGTACTAGAACGAGCAGGAGCATATAATAGGAAGTCATTTGTAGCTTAGTGTGTGCTTGTAAATTCATGCTACACCATCAACTGAGATTTTGAAAAAATATCAATGTAAAAATATCGGGAGACAGAAATATTTGAAAATAAATTTTGTGATGCACAGATATTGTTAACAAGAATATAATTTTTTGAGGTAAATAATATTGTTTTAACCTGTTCCATGCTGAGGACGGCCGGGGGCCGTCCACATGACGGTGGGCGTGTGCGGGGGACGCCGGGGGGCCGTCCAAACCCCGCTCACTGATTAAAATGCCCGCACTGCGGCGGAATTCGCGCCGTGGTCAACGAGTTAAATAATAGCAATGTTTTTAATATTGTTTTCAATAACATAATGGTTAAAACTATTGTTTATAACTTATTTGAATGTGTTTCAGTTGATATATTAATTTTGTATTCCTATTGTTTATATATAGGTTATATTTTTATAAATATAGATTGTAATTTTAAGTGATTAAGAATTTTTCAGGTTAATTTATAGTGTTTTAGCAGGTTGTTTGGTTTATAGGGGGATATGGTTCGAAGTGAATTAGTTAATGATATTTATGAATGATTTAATTTTAATACACTTTATTATATGATTGATATGTAATACGTAAATTATTTAATATTGGTTTATTTTTGTTATATGTTATTTGCTGGCTGTTATCTTTGTAGGGTTATAGGATTGGAAGTTAATTAACCCCTTCCACGCTCATGACGAGCTCAGCTCGTCATGAACAGCGGCTTTTTGAAAAAGTCAGCGCCCAGCGGGAAAACTCGCAGCGCGCATGGGGTTAAGTAATAACTTATTAATAAATATGATTTTTTTTATTATGTATAATGTGAAATACTGATTTGTTTTACTGATATTTTAGTTGCGGGGTGCTAGGTTTGTTGGCGTATAGGACGGGAAGTTAATTGAGTAATAATTATTTGTAAATTAATTATTTAATTGAAGTTTAAATATTTAAATTATGTAATACTTATTCATTTTAATTATATGTTAGCTGTGGGATGCTAGGTTTGTATGGGCATAGGGCGGGAAGGGAATTAATTATTAACTGAAAAACGAGTATTCCATTATGTCATTATTTTATTGAATAGTAATTATGTAATTTGATTAATTGTATTTCAATTTTTGATTACGTTTAAATATATTTTTATGTTAATTAATAATTTGTATATTAAGAGTCTAATTTTTTTTACATTCATGGTGTTTCTTATATATGTAATGCAGTAGCGGTCGGTGGTGGGAGTGCTGCCGGGCGGTGATGTGGGGTGGGGGAGGGGCAGGGTGGGGTATAGTAAACTATGGAATACGGCCAAATACAGGTAAGTAAACATATAAATAAATAAAACGAATTTAGTTGCGCGCTCTGCATCGCCAAATGCAATGCAGTGCGCGCAACGAAATTCGTTTTATTTAATTATATGTTTACTTACCTGTATTTGGCCGTATTCCGTCGTTTACTACCCGCCACCCTGCCCCTGCCCCTCCCCCACCCCACGTCACCGCCCGGCAGCACTCCCACCACCGACCACTACTGATGTAATGTGTTTTAAGTGAAGTACTTTTCCTACTCTTGTGTAGACTGCGGTAGGAATAGTAAAATTAACTTTGTTGCAGATCAACACTTTCTCTAGTGTTGCTCTGTTTGGAGAAGGAATAGTAAATCTCACCCCTCAAAATCCCAAAATTTCCGTACTATTTCACAGACTGGAGTGGGAATAGTACATTTTATACTTCCAAAGTCATACACTTTCCCTACTGTTGTGCTGTTTGGAGTGGGAATAGTACATTTTACCCTCAGGAATCCAATGCTTTCCATACTGTTGGAGAGACTGGAGAGGGAATAGTAAATTTTACTCCTCCAAAAATCAACACGTTCCCTACTGTTGTGCAGACCGGAGTAGGAATTGAACATTTCACCCCTCCAAACTCCAACACTTTTCCTACTGTTGCACAGACTGAAGTGGGAATAGTACATTTTACCCCTCCTCCCCCCTGAAATCCAATGCTTACCCCACTGTTGCACAGACTGAAGTGGAAATAGTATATTTAACCCCCATGAAATCCAACACTTTCCCTACTGTTGCACAGACTGAAGTGGGAATAATACATTTTACCCCCCTGAAATCCAACACTTTCCCTACTGTTGCACAGACTGAAGTGGGAATAGTATATTTAACCCCACTGAAATCCACGGCTTTCCCTACTGTTGCCCTGTTTGGAGTGAGAAGAGTAAATGTAACCCCTCTGAAGTCCAACACTCTCCCTACTGTTGTGTTGTTTGTAATGGTACATTTTGCCCCTCCAAAGTCCAACGCTTTCACTAATGTTGCACAGATTGGAGGGGTAATAGTAAATTTAAGCCTAGAAGTGTAGTACATTTAAGCTAGAAGTGTTAACATTGGGCTCCAAGGTATCACTTTCTGACTTGTGACTGTGATCTTCTGTCCAGTCTCATTTGGGAGACACGGGTGAATGCTTAGAAATTGGTGGCTCAAGCAAAAACGTTTATGCAGGAAATTCTGACAATGGGCTCAGCAGGGGTATAAAGTCACACAATGAAGTGCCCTAAGACAGTAATAAGTGAATCAAGGCAATAGAGTTGTTACTACACGCTAGTAGAAAGACTCTGATGCATTGCATATTACAGCTGAGAAAATGATAGTAGAGTTGTGCTGATTATGTGGGATGGATTTAGGGCTCTTCCCAAGTACTCCCATCTTACGCATGCCAGGGGAAGTGGCAAAGGGTGCTACCCTTTTCTAAATAAAGGTGTAAAATTGAGTAGCCAGATAGGGTGAGAAAGGATTGGCACTGTTGGATGTGAAAGAGTTCTGCATTGCTGATGTTTCTTTGACAACATATAATTTGAAAAGTGTATTTTTATCAGTGACTCTCAGTCCTGTGTGACAGAAAGGGCTTCTGCCCACTGCACTCTGAGCTGTGTGCCTTGCACTTGGTACTACAGAGTTTGTTATTGTATATATTTTGTAAAGCTCCACGTGCCCCTTCTCTGCCTCTTTCAATTGCTTTATGGAGATAGAAAGGAAAGCATATATGAGATTTGACAGACAGTGGAAGATGGTGGTTGATGTGGAATTCTACCCTCCATGGAGATGTGTAGTTGTCCAGCCATGCAGGAAGACCAACTTGAATTCAGGAGTGTTAAGTAGGAGAATATTCATCTTTGATTGAGTAAAACAGTAGCTGCTCTTGCATGTGACAGTTTATGTGCAGGGGAGATCCTGTCTAGGGTGTCTGATCAGCAAAGAGTGGGTTTAATGCAAGGGACAGGGCACTTTCAGTAGGGTGGGCACTAGTAACTAGTCCACGTCTTGGCTGTAGGTGGCATGGAAAAGATGTGCATTGATTGCTCCACTAAACCTAGTTGAGTCCATGTAGAGTCTTAGGTTCCATGGGTTGGAGTTCAAGAGAACATTAATCTACCTTCAAATTATTTCTAGTTCATCATCCACATGGGGAATATATTTCTGATGCCTCATCTCAGCGACAAGGCCGATTGATATGGCTGGAAAATCCTGGCGAGTTAGAGTGGGGGAGTTGGTGTGAGTGATTTGTGCATCACACAGTCTTCATTTGTAATATGCCAATGACTGGGAGCAAGGAGGGATCTTCAGTATAGAGGGGATGTTCCCTTAGTGTTGTGAGACAAATATATATGAGCTGAGCAAATGTTTCAGGACTCTCTTGAGTATCTGGAATGGTTGGCAGCCCTTAATGGATTGTGTTACTCTCTTCCAAGGGAAGAATACCTCCAGAGGGATCAGGGCAACAGCGGACATAAGGCTTTATCCATTTGACAAGGCTGAGACACTGAAGTTCAGTTTCGTTAACTTTGTTGCTTGAGTAGTAACGAAGGCGATGTTAAACAGTGATTTTCAGCCTCTAACCTTTGTGTGGGAGTTGTGATAATGTGTAAGGTTGAAAGGGGAGGATTAATTGGGTTCAAACCAGAGCCAGTTAAGTGCATCTAGTAGTGGATTTATTTCAGACAGATCTCCACAGGAGGCCATGCCGACCCTTTTGTAGGCGTATAACAGGATGTCGTCTACGTATATGTGAAAGCTGGTGATGAAGCCTTCTGTGATGCCGGTCAGTTGGATAATGTAGATGATGGAGAGAAGTAGCCAGAGAACCAATTCCTGAGATCCCCTACAGGTGATGTGGTTATTTGGGAGAGGAACTAAAAGAGTATAACCTGGTGAGTGTCTGTTTTTTTCTGCAAGCAAGATAACCAAGGTAGGCCTTAACATCTGACCCCCTGCCCTTGTTTAAATGCTCTAGCTGTAGATGATACTATCAAAGGCCACCAAGATTGCGAGTAGTACATGTGTACAGGCATTGCTCCTGCCTCGGATGGTTAGCAGATCTTCTCTAGTATTTTGTTGGGTGATTTTAGACTGATAGCACCTGTGCAATCCTGGCTAGTATTGATTGAGAAGGCAACTGTTCTCCAGAGATGAGGAGAGTAGATAGGTGACCCCTGTTTTCCGTGCTTTCCCAAACAGGGTGAGCGCGATGCAGGTCCTGTACTTGGAGATCAATCTTATGCTCTTCTGTGTCTCTGTGGGGTCATTACTTAGCCAGGTCTTGTGGCTTAGTGTACTAATGCGTCCACTGTAGGGGCCTGTGTTCGACCTCATGGTCACAGGTAAAACGATCACCATTGAGTTGGGTAACAATAAACGTCAGTTATTCTGCGCAAAGATACCCATGGGTGAATGTGTGCTTTACAAATACACTTGTTACTGTGTGTAGGGTTCCAGGACCTTCTTGGGCTTGGCTTATGAGAATGTGAAGGTAAATGGGTTCTATAAAGAACGCTTGCTGCCTGTTTTGGGATGCCTGTGTATCTGTAACCTACATGCTCAGTAAAGAAGACTTATTCCTACCCATCTGGCTTCGGTGCATCATTTTAGTCCCACACTTGTGCACCATAGCATCATACACTGGTTATTTATTTAAGTGTTGAACTGTGAGGCGAGAGACGAGCTACCAGGGCCAAGGACTGCTCAGTACCATACATGACAACTTTTTGAACGAGGAAAGAGGGAGAATGTTAAAAGAAAAACTGTGGGGAATTTGTTTTCCCTCTTGACCAACATTAAAACAGAGTCAATTTTAGGCGGGAGCAACTGAAATGAGGCTATTTTGACTTTAAAAATTGGACCAGTTGGCATATATGCAGTACAGGCCAGGGGCAAGTGGTGCGCTTGCCTTCTGCCTGTATTTTATGCCCAACTAAAAGATATTCTAAGCATAAAGCACATGCAAGTGACTGGTACCCTGCTTTTCACACTTAGCGCTACATTGGAAGCAGCATCTGGCTCTAGAGTGTCCACTTCGCTTCCGGGAGACCTTGGCTCTAATCTCACCTTTGCGAAAAGAACACTTGATGGACAGAATGCTGAACAATGTCAAACGTTCACCCCCGTACAGAGATCTGGGCCTAAATCCATCGTTTTTAGCTCCCCATGTCATTTCGGTTTAAACGACAGTCATACACAAATCAGTCTTGATTGACCCTGTTCCCCCATGGGAACAGTCCAGCTCGAACTGCCAGGCAGGTCCTCTCTGGACCGGGAACAAGCATCCTGGGGCCGGTTTCGGGGCATCACCCCATATCAGCCAGGCTAGCTTGCCTCCAGTGGCATTGAGAGCAAAGGACCTGTGTCTGGGCATACCCGTTGCACTCGGGGTGACAAATGTAAAAAGATCAATTGATGGACAGCCTTGACTGTTCCCATGAGGAACATAGGCAAGACTGATTTGCATATGGCTGGTTCTAAACTGGGGTGGCATGGTGAGCAAAAGAACGATGGATTTAACCCGGATCTCTTGACTGGGGAAGAATGTTTTGATTTGTTCTGAATTCCGTCCATGACTTGTGTGTCTTTTGCTAATCTTGCCTTTAAAATGTATCTACATTGCGTGTTTCTCATAGTCACTTTAACTCTCTGTCGCTCAGAATGTCAATATGTGTAAATGTGTATTATAAAAAAAACTGTACAGCGCGCTGACTAGTACCATCCAATTGAAATGTTCCAAGCTCGTAATCCACCACAACCTCAGTTTTAGCTTCCGTGGTCTGGCACTACATGAAATACTTAAAATAAAATTAATTATTAAACAGGCTCCATTGATGATGTTGATGATGTTATAGCCACCAAACAAGAGAATGAATTCACCCTCGTAAAAGCTCGTGGCAAAATGTCAAGACAAGCTAAGCTGAGGGAGCGGCGTGTGAAGAGCAACTGAGGGAACAATGTGCTGGGCACGTGGCAAAGGCAGGTGTTGCATGAACGGGAATTTAATAATGAATACTCAGCTTTGGAAGACAGCCGCGCGCTGGCTCCAGACACGAGCTGCAGGTGACGTCATCGCACCGTTATAAGGAAACGGAAAATTGAGGACTGTCTAAGCAGCTCTGTGACACTGGTGTAGCATCGCGCAATAAAGTCTCTGTCCACAACTTCTTAGTCAGCAAGAAAGGCCACTTTATTAAGACAGGTTATAAACAACACATCAAACCACTTCTTTATTTATTTATTTATTTACTAATTCAAACTGCTCTCAGCCTAACAGATCATTCCTACCCACTGATAAACCCCCCACCAAGTTAGCCCTAACCAAACCAGAAGCCCCTAACTCTTATGTATACCCCTTTCTTTCCTACAACTGCCTATTGAGGATGGACCAACCCGCTCCAGGCTGCCCACCCCCCACTAAAATCCGCCCAAAAAGAAAAATAACCTGTCTTAAAGTGGCAAAATAAAAAACCCCAACTAAACCAGCACGTAAGCACTGGAAAAACAAAAAGGCCTACAGAAAAAAAAAAGGGGGAAGGGTGGGTGGGACAAAAACGAACCTCGCCGCCCGCCTCCCTAGTGCGCAATGCTCCCTTGCCCTGCGCTGGCCCTAATTCCCCCACCTGGCCCTCACTAATCAACACCCCACCTGCCGTGACCATTGACTTGCGCGAACCTACCCGGGGAGAGACCGGCTCGCGCACGGCTCTCCCTGGGTCCCCCCCGCGCACAATAAAGTCACTGTCCACAACTTCTTAGTCAGCAAGAAAGGCCACTTTATTAAGACAGGTTATAAACAACACATCAAACCACTTCTTTATTTATTTATTTAATTACTAATTCAAACTGCTCTCAGCCTAACAGATCATTCCTACTCACTGATAAACCCCCCACCAAGTTAACCCTAACCAAACCAGAAGCCCCTAACTCTTATGTATACCCCTTTCTTTCCTACAACTGCCTATTGAGGATGGACCAACCCGCTCCAGGCTGCCCACCCCCCACTAAAATCCGCCACCCAGGAAAACCTTTAGAGTTTTCCTGCCCCACCCAAACAGTTAAACTGAACTCTGAGAGCACCATAATTGAAAATCAAGAACTTTTGCAATTAAATCGCGTAAATCTGAAAGATAAAATGAGTGACCCATGCGAGAAAGGTGGACACCATCCTCACGCAATAGGTGCCATTCCGAAACCTGCAAATGAGGGTGAGCCAAAGCATAAATACAGAAATCATTACAAAACAGTCTCATAGAACGGGTCAGCTTCTTCCGGGCTTTGTTCATCGCAGAATCATTCCTTGCACCAGTCCAGTGAAGTCGAGGCACGAATTCTGTCCAGATCACCACGGTGCCGTGTTTTAATCAAAGTTAAGCCAGATAAAGAGACCAGGTCGTTCTCGCCCAGAAGAAGGACTAGCAGGTCAGGTGGGCCCCCACCCGTAATACCAAGAGTAGCCAGCAAAGGAAACAAACCCCCCCCAACGCATTCCTCCGATACCATGCCAAACAACCTCATGGGTTAAACTGTTAAGACCTAAAGATCGCCCACAAAGGTGTCCTTCTGCAGCCACTGCGGCCCACAACACGAAGCAGTGTCCAATAATCCACACCCTCCGGTTTAAGCCAGCCAGCCTGAGCCAGGGACCTAGTAGAAAAAGAAATGTTAACGAAGCAAAGATGTGCTACTTACTCACCTATTGCTCGAAACACCCCGACCTCCACCTCCCAATTCTCCGGATCTGAGACCAGTCCCACCCCTGCCGGGCAGCCTCAGTCGCCGCCCCAATCCTAAAGGAATGGGTACCAAATTGTGAAGGCTCCAATCCCAGAGCTAACAATACCTTCCGTAACACAGCCAATAACTGGACAACTGTAACGGGACTGCCATCAGCGTGACAAAAGAGCACACCAGACGAAAAAGCACAAGACTTCAAAAACACTCCCACTCACACACCGGGCAACAAGCCACAACACCACGCCTACCAAGAAAACCCACTTACCCCGACCCAGCTGGTCCGTTTTGGAAGCGCGCAAACAGATGCGCAACCTATATGGTTCAAGAACCACTTCCTCACTGGTCATGCCCACCCTGGTGCGCAAGCCCAAAATCTCAGAGGCCCGAAAGGCCCCCCCAAAAAAACAACCACACAAAACACAACCTAAATTTAAAATACTCAAACTCATCAGAACAGCAATCCCTTAATTGAAACAACATTTGTTGGAGCAATCCAAAGTGACCGGCCGGCGCAAACACCTGGAAACAGACTGCAGCCTACCCAGGCCCTTCAAAACCTTGACCAACACCCCCCCACCGGATCTCTTCCCCACCGCAGCAGCCCATAAAAAGAGACCCCCGCCAATTTGCCAGAGATGGCAACTTAAAAATATCAACAAACTCGGCACTCCAAATCCTAGACCTAGGTTTCTCCGAGAAGTGTGAACCAAACGGCATACCAATTCCAGAGTAAGGCAACTTTTTGTGAACAGACTGGTCCCCTTCACTTGAAGTCATTGTGTGAGCATCATCCCCTACCCGCCCCGCTCGAACAGCCGTATCATCCCCTTGTGACTTAATTCACAGCAGCATGCCACTCAGACAGCTTCGTAAGAGCAACTTGCTCACCAACATCCCCATCCCCAACACCAACACCAAGAGAACGAGTACGTTTGACGGGGAGACTCTCCCCTTGTTGCCACACAGACCACCACCCTTCCTGACCTTTAGGCAACTGCACCAACTTTTGTCGAAACACCGCAGAAATCCCCTTGGCGTGGCTTTGTTGAAGACGGAACTCTCACTTTTGCGTGGTCCGCACCAGACTCCTGCAAAAAACTAACAACATGGGATTGCCCCACACCCCCTTTCCAAACCCTTGTGGCAACATTTCTAACCTCCCCATCAGGTACTTCTCCTTCTTCCAAATCATCATCGTCAATATCCCAATGCAAGACATCCTCCTCAACAAAATTTCCACTTCCACCAGGAATCTCCCCATCTCCCACACCTCCATCGTAATACTCCCATTGGATACCATCACTGCGCACTGGGCCCTGTTCCTGAAAAGAGGAATCCGCTCCAGAAACCTCTTCCGCTCTCCCTCCCCAAAAAACCGCCGTTGGGGCAGGCCGCAACAGAATCCCCTGTCGGCACACGTGAAATGGCGGCATCGTCCCCTCCAAACTTATTATTCACATCAGCCTGCCGCACAAGCAGCGTTTGAAGAGCAACTTGCTCCCCAACAACCTCATCCCCAATACCAATAGATCTAGTACGAAACTGGGAGACTCTCCCCTTGTTGCCAAACAGACCACCAGCCTTCCTTACCTTTCGACACCGCGACATTCTCCGTTGAAACAACTCAGGGTCCCCTGGACGCGACTTGATTGACGATGAGACTGAAGTTTTGCAGGACCCCTGCAAAATACTGAGAGAAACAGATTGCCCCAACACACCCCTCTCATTTGTGACTTGAACATGTGCAACATCCTCAATTCGTAATTCACCCCCCTCCATGTTATCATTAGAGACATCCAAAATAAGGTCATCATCATGTCCAACATAAATCCCGCAGCCCCTAGGCAACTTGCCATCACCAAGTCCACCAACTTTAGAATGCCATTGGATAACTTCGCTGCGCACAGCGCCTCACATTCCAGAAGAGAAATCCGCTCCAGATCCCCTTCCAGTGCCCTCCACCCCAGACTGAAACGCCTCCTGCTCAGCCCGTAACTGTGTCCGGTCAGCCGAGGACCAACGCACTGTAGCTGTATCCCTGCCGTTGTAGCCGCTCAAGCCAGACTGCACCGTACTGATATACCCACAAACCCCCGCCGCAGCAGTGGAAACAACCGCGCATGAATGGCCACCTGGAGCAGGCTCCCGGATAAGGACACCGCAGCATGCATAGAGTTAGGCCCAACCACCTTGCTTCCCAAAGGAAAAGGAGCGTAGCTCGGTGGCAACACACCCCCATGCCCCACAAACAAGCCGACGGAGGAAACAAGTGAACCAAGGGCCCCAGGCTGAACCTGCTGGGAGAGGGGGACAGCACATAAGCCCATGCCAATTAATTGGATAGACGTTGCGAAAACCTGGGCCATTGTACCCAGAACCATGCCGATGTGACGCTTAGAGTATATCCATTTGTATCCCGTCCCTATGTATAGAGAGATAACTCTAAGCACTAGTATATGCATTAGCCCTCTGTACTCTACAATTCCTAAGTAACACGTAGAGTATACCCATGCGTATCCCATCCCATGTATACAGAGATAACTATAAGCACCAGCCTCCTCATTGTGCGACCCTACAGCCTGCACCCTCACAAGTTCCCTCTGTGCATCCCCCATGCAACTCATGCAAAACTTAAAGTTATATATGTATGTAGTTAGTCAGCCATGCACGCGTTTCCAGAAAGCGTAAACCCGCCAGAGCGCTCCCCAAAAAGAACAGACTGATACATGAGGAGAACATTACACGTGAACAGATTACAAAAGCAGACGTTAAGTAACATGAGGTAAAAGCGACAATTGTGAGAAAACAAAATACATGGGTAGCAAAAGCGCCAGGAGGAAAAAGTGACAAATGTGCAGGTTACAAAGGAAAACAAAGAACAAGTAGAGGTATAATACTGCAATATAAGCTAGACAACCAGGCACAAGCATAAACGTAACGTAGGCAATGGGGGCACCTCTGCAAGTATCGAAGGCAAACAAAATGTGAGAGGAAGCATACTGTGTGTTACAAGGGAAAAAGGTGTGTGCAAGGTACAAAAAGGTTCCCAACATGAGTACAAAGACAGCAGTTGCAATCTGGCTTCCATGCAAAGCGCTCCGACACCCCCGGGGAAAACCCACGCCACACAAAACCACTTCAATAAAACAGAGAGAAGAAAATTAAGGAACAGCCGAGCGAGGGCTGCTCCCAATAACCAGGTTCCTCCCCCGCCTCCCCCGGGCTCCAGAAGCTGAACGAGGAACCCCATGTCAAAACTCCCCGCCCCGCACCCGAGCAGCCTGCCCAAAGGACCCCCCCCCCCCCACTGCCACCAGACACACCCCCATGGACCCCTGCCCCAGAAGGGACAGAACGTACCTGCGCAGGAGCGCCCATGAGAAGGGGGGGTCACCATCCGACGGGGGGGGGGGGGACTCGGCAGACCCCATCCAGCTGCACAAGGGGCATGGCGGCAGCACAGGACTCCTGCCAAAAAGGCCGGCGCCGCCATAGCCACGCCTCCAGCCGCAGTCCGGAAAGGGCGCCCTTTGCCCGACCCCCGCCGCACCAGAAACTCCAGGGAAGAGAAGGTCCACGCGTCCCGCTCCGCAGAGGACCAGAATGGCCTGCCGTACCACTGCAGACTCCTCCACTGCACCACACAAAAACGAACAATGCCGCCCGCCTCCCTAGTGCGCACTGCTCCCTTGCCCTGCGCTGGCCCTAATTCCCCCACCTGCCGTGGCCATTGACTTGCGAGAACCTACCTGGGGGGAGACCGGCTCGCGCACGGCTCTCCCCGGGTCCCCCCTAATCTCTTCAGAATTAGGTGGCCAAGTATGCAAACAGCACAGAAACCTAAATGCTAATTTCCCAGATGTTTGAAATTAAATAGGATTTAAAAAAAAAAGTTTTATATAGCGCGAACTCGACCCGAAGGTATCAGAGCGCTTTACATAGCACTACTTACGTTGCAGACTGACACATTCGTTTTTGTTAGGCACTGGGAGCTTAAGTGATTTGCCCAGAATCACAGGATGTTGCGCGTCGTTGCCGAGGCTCGAAACTGGTTCCCCAGGTTGAGGTCGACCAGTCTAGCCCTTCAGACCTACTCGTAGACCTGCAATGATAGGAAAAGCGCCTTTAGAAGTGGGGCTGGGAGAAGGGCGTGGTCCTCTGGCCCTTCTCAATTTTCAGGCTCCACAGCATCCTTTATTCCCAATTTTCAAAACAGAACCCCCGTGTATTGATGACAAGTAAATTAATACGATTAATGCCACTAGATGGCACCAAATCACCTATTTTTAGTACTCTCTCTTTCTTTTGAGACATTTCTTGTTACAAATAACAACAACACCTACTTCGTCCGATTCGAAGCCTCCCTCAAGTTGTTTATCTGGACCCCGCAAAAACGTCAGACTTGACAGTATTAATTCCCGCCACATTGCTGCTGTCTAGACATCCTCTGGTGATACTGGACCCTTTGCTAGAGTGGAGCTGCAGCAGCCATAGTGCCAATATCGGCCCACTCACCAGCCCGCTCGCAGCAACATGCATGTCGCAGAAATAAGCAGACAAGACAACTTTTTGTTGGCGAAAAGTAGCTGCAGGTTTATTAGCATATACACATGCCAACAAGGTGGGTTATCTTACAGACGATCCAAAGGCAAGCCGCCCCTCGCGACCTACCACCTGATGGGCCAATTTGCAACGTGGCCTTAGCCAATCGTTGCTTAGCGGTTGTGGTGAGGAGATAGCCCCTCCCATTTCCGGTGAACCATTGGTCCACCCTCCTGCTCACGCCCCCCCCCCTACGAGGGGCGGAGCGTTCAAGCGACCCCCGGTTGTACAGGTTTCCAACCGCCCGTAGGATAGCGGGCGCCGTCGCACCCCCAGGGTCCACCGCACAGACTTCCTGGGGATATTAGGCCTCAGCATCCTATTGTGCTCCTGAAGAGGGTACTCCCGGGTACCTTTCCGCCTCTGGATCGCCCTGTAACTCCGCCTGCAACACAAATGAGAAAAGATTAGAAGACATTTCCCCCCCACCCTGAAAGCGCCGGGTATGCGGAAGGGAGGGAAACGGCGTCAGGGTGAGGGGACAGCGGACAAAGGGGCCGCTCGGTGGGTGGGGGAGGAATATATACTCTCCCCCGCCCACACCAGGCCGGAAGTGACGCGTGGGACCCTCCGGGGTCTCAAGGCGCTGGGCTGCCCCGTGTGCCATCTTGTGGCACTACGGTGGCCGCCCTCTTACTTGTGTCCCCTGCGGGGACGTGTCGGTCGGCCTGCATAGTGCCAATATCGGCCCACTCACCAGCCCGCTCGCAGCAACATGCATGTCGCAGAAATAAGCAGACAAGACAACTTTTTGTTGGAGAAAAGTAGCTGCAGGTTTATTAGCATATACACATGCCAACAAGGTGGGTTATCTTACAGACGATCTAAAGGCAAGCCGCCCCTCGCGACCTACCACCTGATGGGCCAATTTGCAACGTGGCCTTAGCCAATCGTTGCTTAGCGGTTGTGGTGAGGAGATAGCCCCTCCCATTTCCGGTGAACCATTGGTCCACCCTCCTGCTCACGCCCCCCCCTACGAGGGGCGGAGCGTTCAAGCGACCCCCGGTTGTACAGGTTTCCAACCGCCCGTAGGATATCGGGGCGCTGTCGCACCCCCAGGGTCCACCGCACAGACTTCCTGGGGATACTAGGCCTCAGCATCCTATTGTGCTCCTGAAGAGGGTACTCCCGGGTACCTTTCCGCCTCTGGATCGTCCTGTAACTCCGCCACAGCCCTGGGTGTGGTGACCGTCGCAGCCAGGGCCCCCCACCAAGGCCGGCATACTTCCTACTATTGCTAGGGCCTCACCCCTAACCAGCCAGAACAGTCCCAGCTAAATCGGGCAGGAGTGTCAAGGTATCCTCCCGAAGCCCCTTGCACATGGCGTAAGGTCTCCCAAGTCTAATGACGTCCTGTCTCTACTGCCCTTTGAATTACACACAGCGCAGGACTTCCTGTGCCTGGGCTCCAGCGCCTCCCTTGACGAGCGCCTTGTCTACAGAGCTGGAGACATGTCTAACCACTGAAATTTACCTGATCCCCACTGGTGGCAAAACCCACTGAAAGTCCAATGTTTTCGTTCTATCAGGTGCCGTAACATGCCGTGATGGCCAGTGCACAAAACGTAAAAAGATCCTTGGTGCACACACCAGATGTCACGATCAGGAATGGGGAATTAAGAGAATTGGGTCCGATTAAGAAACACTGCAAAATTATGCAAAGTGTTATTCTATACTGCTTGCTGAACCAGGGACTGGTCACAGATGCCTGGACCGTGCTAACCGCTTGAGACCCTGATCTATACACCCGGGTGGTGTCTGCTAGAAAGATGGTGTGTCAACAAGGTTCCCTATATGGTGGCCGGGGAGCCTCCGCTGGAACCCGTCTGTGAGCGTGTCAATACAGAGATACACACCTCAGTCCAGAATACCCTTGCCTGATCCTCAAAAGGCACCTAGAGCCCGCTGCCCCCCGCAGCGCATGGCGAGGGAAACTGGCTCAGAACCACCAGACTGGGTTTTGAACACCATCACCACCACAGGCCCTAGCTAAGGATTAGCTACCCCATACCTGGCAAGGCCTTTCGAAGGCCAGCCGCTCGCCCCTTATTTGACTACCTAGCCCCGGGAAGATGAACTTGTAGCAGACCCGCAGGGGGGTCAATCATCGAAAGCATGCTAAGCAAGACAGTTGGTTGCGTTCGCCAAAACCTGTCGAAAGGGGAGGACTTGTAGACTATCCAGGATGATCTCGAAGAATCATCTCGTGGTGCATGCCTGCACCTCCAACAGCCCATCTGTTGACATAGTCAATGCTGCTTAGTTGCACAAAATACAGAAACCACACTAATACTTTCATGCATAGCCGGCCACGAACTGGCCACCCTTTAACAAGGCCCACGGGTTGAAATGGTAATTGAGACATTTCCATAGTTCAGTGCACAAAAGGGTGGCATTGGGTTATTTTCCTGTAGTTTGTAAAATACTGATATTGCCTGCCCCTACAGGGCCCTCAAGTACGGCAAAATGCATAAAACATAAAAGTACGAAGTGCCTCTTATGGTGCCTGGTGCCCAATACATTAGTTGGACAACTCACTTCGTGGCCGCAAGTTTCTCCAACAGGCGTAAAAAGCCGTATTGGGTTATGCATAGGCGACCTCCCTATAACACTATGAAAGGTATCTCCTCATGTTTGCCAAAGTACAAAACGTTTTCCTTTGCCTGACCTACGTAGGACCCTATGAAGCTTAAATCAAGCTGCCTATCCAACTGTGTATACATGTAGTGCAGCTAAAGCAAGCATCTACATGGCTGCGAAAGGCCAACATGTGACCCACGTTAGAAACCAATGGAGGCCATAAAGTATCCACCTGAGCCACAGTGGAGCCAGAGCAGAGAGGTCTAGGTGGGATCAGGCAGGAGGGGGAATGATTGCTAAAGCAGGCCCAAAATTCCGTGCAAATAGACAAAGCCACACCAGGGTGCCCATATGCAGGTATAGAAAACTGGCGAGGCTGGGTACAACTACGCAGGTGTCTCGGCGTGGGCCAGAAGGTATGGGTTGTATGTGTGGCAATACAAGCACAACTAACCTGCAGGGCTACACAGCGTGCTCAGGCAAGAGTGCTGAGCAATGCTTGGAAATTGGCCGCTGCTCCAAAGTCTCCCTATCTTTACTTACAAAAGGGAGCGCTACCATACAACAAGCCCATCTCAAGGTTAGGTCAATGCTACATATTGCATAAGATAACTAAGCCACAACAAATCTTTTGTGCATAGCCAACAAAGAAATAGCCGCCTCCATCCATGGCTGCCAAGGTGTCAACTGCTATGTGTGACATGTCAATAAATACAGTGCACTATGGGTGACATAAAAGGACCTGAAATAACACTTTCTTGCCAGCAATAGAACGAAGAAGCAGAGAGACCCAAATCAGTAAAGACACCCAATTACTCAATAAGCGACTCTATAAGGCCAATGAAGAGGCGGCTATAGACAGGTAAACCCGAGCTAAAGTGTGCCTGTGTGAAACACTAACATAGATACGCTACTTTGGGAGTCCGAGTGCCCGGTGTGATATAAGGCTGCATAGCTCGGAAGGAGCAGCGAAACGCAACTACAGTCGGTCTGCAATGCCTGGCACCGTAGTGCAGGAGAAGGGCAAAAGCCACTATGCCTTGCGTGAAGATTCACCTAGAGCAGCAGGGGAAAACAGCATGCGCAGTCATCGCCTCAACCTGAGCATGCCCACCCAATCTATTATCCGAGTGACGCCGACCACGTCCAAGTCTCCTTATATTCTAATCAACCTGTGAGAGCGAGACCCAACACCAAGGTCGCACTACCGCCCCACAGCGTAAAGGAGACCGAGCATAGTATGTCTCCCTGCAAGCTGCACCCTGCGCCACCAGGGCAATGAGTTTTACTCTTTAACAATATTAGACAGTTTCTAATAGATCAAAACTAAACCTCCAAAAGCAAGTTGGAAGAGTCACCCAAAATTTCCATTACAATTAGTAAGCTGCTGCGTAAACGTATTACACACACGTAACCATCCCCGAATAATGTATGGAAACACAATCTAAAATAGCAAGAGAATGCCCGGGCACTGTCAGTAACTCTTCCCAAAGAGGTCATGAAAGGGCTGGACTGTCAAACGGGCATAATACATATCGGGTCGTAATGACTCCTGGGGAGAACCTGGGTGTCCCATACCCTAGCTCACTGACCGCAGTGAACTAGGACCCTTCTACCTGTAGACAGTTTGGGCCGCCCTCAGGATAGAGGGCGGTTCTCCAGGGCGGTTCTCCAGGGCGGTTCCTGCAGATGAGACATAAAACAACGATTAGAAGCCCCGCCCCCCTTCATGTAACCATAAGAAATCGTACAATTAGACTGGGGCAACAGCCCCCTTCCTACCAGGCTAAGCCTGTCAGTCAGTTGCGAGAACTGATAGATTCCAATTACATGTCGTAGGAGTTGGGCGGGGCAAGCCAATGTGAATCTACAGCGCCAGCGGCAGTAGTGCAGGGAAGTGTCATGTTACTAGGACCATAGCTCACCTGCTAAGCTTAGTCACAGGGGATGCAAGCACTGGCCACATGCTGCCACTGCTTACCGAGAGCCCCGAGCAATCATAGACAGAAAATCAACCAATTGCCCAAACTCATCAGTTGTAACCGGCGAACAACCTATTATTCCACAGGAGCTAACTGCTCTGCTCAGACTCACCGGTTGACTACCAGAGACCCTTCTACCTGTAGGTGGTTCAGGTAGCCCCCGATGCGAGTGGGGCGGTTCTCCAGCTCGGAGCCCGCATATGGACACAGAACAATAAAAGGGAGCCCTGCCCTCTCACACCCAGGAAATATTCTAACCTGAGACAGGGGCAGTCAATGCCCACCCACGTTACCAGGGGCATGCCTGTTCGTCAGATATGAGAACTAATATGACCCTATTACCTTCTCAGTGGGGGTGGGGTGGGGCAAACATATGTGCGGCTCCAGCGCCGGAGGCAGTGGAGTGGGGTAGAGTCTAGCCACTAAAACAAATAATAAAATGCAAAGTAGTAACTCACCAATGCGCTTGGTGTGTGTGAAAAGACGCATCGTAGCACGTCCCCTTACCCGACTACCCAGAACACTTCATCCCAGGCCTTCCTAGACCTCAACCAAATCAATAGATGCCCTCTATTACTCAAAGGAAGGCCTTTAAATACATATGTACATTCTCCTAGACTGAGGAAGTGTCTTACCCGTGAGTTCTAGAGGTATAAGAGACCCAAAAACGTGCAGAAAAGCCTTCTACCTGTGTTTGGTACTCTTAAGTAACCTACACCTGTGAAAATTTCTCATGAAACACACTGCTTGCTCCCTCTTACAAATCGTATCCTTCCGGTACTTGCAAAAGAGTCGCCATGTCCTACGTGGCGTAAGTCCTTTCGCTGACAGTCCCCAGACTAACACCCTGTTCGCTACATCAAAATCGTGCTTGCTTGTTGTACTTGCACCAGAGTAACCATTTCTTACGTACAATTGTTCTAGGGTTAGACATATGTCATGAGATGCAGCCCCTGCCTCTACTTGTGCAATGTACGCCTATGTAACTAGCACTCCCATCGCTACAAGTGACTAGTGTACGAAGATGAGGGGAGCTCACGTAAAGTGCTCCCATGTACCCATTCTGTCCTCAAAGTAGAGCGCCTGACACCTTCTGGTAAAATCCGCACTAAGACAGGCGTGCAAAAGCCTGGGTGCGGGAAGAAAACTGCAGCATACTGTGAGGCGAGAATAGCCTCGAACCTGTTCCCCCGCAAAAAGCCGTAAACCGTGCACAGCGGGGACTACAGGCGAGTCTCAAACGCTCTGCCACGTGCGGCCGGCAAAAGAAGCGAGATGTTTGCACCGAGAACACGGGCAAAATACAACGCGGCAGCGGCATAGCCCAGCCTGCGCATCCTCGCCGAGACTCCCATAACGGAGGAAAAGCATCCACCTTACCCCCCACGCGCTGGATAACAAAGAACAACAACGCTGCCAAGTCCAAAAGTACAGCACACTTAAAAGCTGCGGCGAGCGGAAAACTCAGTGAGCACGTGTTACTCTCCTCCCGGACACAGCATACCGTGGCAAAAAGAGGGGTAGAGCACCTGGTGGTTGCGGGCCACCCCCGGGCCTAATACATGAATGCCGCTGCACTCCGCTGTGAGATTAAGCATTACCCAGAGTTAGGCCTTCTGACTCAACTTTCACCATTATTTCCCAAATATGCTCTGCCACGTTCAACAAAAAAGTTGCCCCTCCGATGGAGAGAACAGTGCCGGCGTAAAAATTCCTAGAAATGGCATACATGCGTAATTCACAGACGAAAGCAAAGCCCGACTGGGAACCCCGCTGAGCCTGGCCTTTTCCCTGCTGAACAAACGCGAGCGTGTGCCCTCAGCTCCCCCCCCCCTGGCGCCAGAGTGACCAAACGTCCTTGAGTCCCGGCACCTCCTAGACTAGTAAGACGCTAGGACGCGCCAGTGCCACGGGGGGGCATCCTAATAAAATTAGGGACCCCAAAAGACGACAATGGAGGCCCGCAGCCGCAACCCTGGGAACCTAGTTCTACTGAGCACCTATCAAGCTTGCTACAGGTAGTGCCACCAGCCGGCGAAAGCTGAAAAGTTACCAGAAGGTAAAAATTGATAAAAAACGCTCCACGGGCCACCACGCCAATAATGCGAACCGGGTGCCCGGAAAATAGTAAAACAAATACGGTGCCTGGAGCACGCCCTGGACACAAACGGGCGATCTAAAATTTGCCGCCATATTTACAACTATACTTAGTTCCGGAGAGGAGGCGCTAGGGTCCATCCCGAAGGTCGGGTTGTTAGCTTCGACTGTGTTGTAGATGATAAAGAGAAAATAGCAACTGAGGCAGTAACGTATGTTGACGGCGACTCGTAGGCCAAGCCTGGTGGCTGGGAACGCAAAAGGCATGAATCCCTCCTAGGAGGTGCTTCCTTTCCTATCCAAGTCCCCCGTCGCCAGACAAAGCCGGCTAGAAAAGGCAGCCCCCAACAGAGATCCTGCTTCAAAAGAAGAATAGACGTGCATAACACACCAAGTACACCCCGCGGTGAGTGCATCTACCTGTCTGAAGACGTGACAGAGGGCAGCACGGCGTTTCCATCGCTAAAATAACGCTACCCTGAAGGGCTAGTCCGATAACTACACTGCCATCAGGTTGCGTGGGCAGGCGCAAGCCGTTCCAGGAGGCGGGTCGGATAGACAACGAAATGCATACCAAGTGCATACACCCAACGCCTCCATCTGACACCGGGGCTCACCCTGCTCCAGTGCTACACCGCAAGCAGCTTCGCCTATCAGGACACACTTTGGTTCGGATGGCAAAGACAGATAACGGGAGCACGGATCGCTCCAGATCAGAAGGCTTAGCAACTCTGTAATGAGGCACTACGTGGATCGGGGCGCCTCGCAGCCTAGCTGCCCCCGACACTATCTTCCCCGCCCCAACCTGGACCAACACCGCCAGAGCACAGACTGCGGTGACCCCGCTGGCTTCCCTACACCCTTGCCCACGCAGGGCGCGGCGCCGTGGGGAAGCCGGGACCAACACCATAGTGTTGACAGGCGAGCGGAAACCCGGCGGGCTCAGCCCCAAATTGCCCTCCATGGCCTCTCTCCTATTTCAGGACTTGCGCCGGCTGTAGGCGTCGCTGCCCGGTGCCCCCTACAAGGCCATCCTCCCCACCCCTGCCCCGTCCCATGGCGGCCGCTGCCCCGGCGATGGCCGGGCATTGCCGCTAGGTAAAAGGGAGAGGGGGGAGAATCGCACATGCCGTGCGCTTTAGTGCCCGGTACCATCGACAGCCACAGGAGGAGGAGCCCCCCCCAAACGCAGCTGCAGGCTCGCAGAGCGGGGGCCGCACATTGACACCATCGCAAAATACGCCCCTGTCGTGTTCTGGTTGTTTGCTGGGCGGCACACCATCTCTCTCTCTCTCTCTCTCTCTCTCTCTCTCTCTCTCTCTCTCTCTCTCTCTCTCTCTCTCTCTCTCTCTCTCTCACTCCCTCTCTCCCTCTCTCTCTTTCGTTCTTTCCCCTTCATCAATGTAACTGTGAATGAGGACTGTCAATGGTGGGCGACAGTGGTTATGATAAATGTGTCATGAACATTTGTTTGCAACAAGGGGGGAGATGTCGTGACCTGATAGGGTGGGCGACCGACAGTAGGGCGTTAGGACCCTGTGGGTCCTGAGGGAGAGTGACCAGGTCGTCACCGGACACCAGATCCGGCGAGGGGACAGGAAGAGGACAGACAATGACCAGGACAGGGACGAGGAAGGACGTGCTGACGAGCAGCTGTACGAAATGATAATAAAGGAAATACCGACTAACCTGTGTCCTGTATTTGGTGTGCCGCCCAGCAAACAACCAGAACACGACAGCCCCCACCGAGACAACGCTAAGGATGGGGCTCACCCGCTGGAGGTGTGTAGCTGGATCCATCTCCCTCGCAGTGGGACGGGAGAAAGGCGGGGTAAGTGACCCTACCCTCCACAGCCAAGCTGCTGGTAAAGGACAGCGGTCCACCGGGACACACACCCACCATGGACCTAGTCCCCTACTACACGGGGCAGGGCCCCTGGATGCCCTTTCCCCCCTCACACACAAAAGGAGAGAGCGCCTCTATGCCGGAGGAAGAGTGCATGGAGCGCTGACTGAACACCCCCCCCCCCAGGCGGACCGTGGCCAGGCCACCTGGCCCTCTATAACTAAGACACGGGGTGGGGAAGGGGGGGAGGGGGGGTCAGATGCTGTTACGAACACCATGTGACAGAGGGGGGTGAAAATGTCCCACACGGCCGCTTGTACCCCCATATGGGTTCCTGGGCCTGTAGATGCCGAGTGGTGAGGGGGCCTAGTCCCCCAGAAGGAGCCCCGGCAAGGTCGCCTGGGAGATGATGATAAGTATGATACGGGCCCTACCCTGCAACTGAGGCTGCGACCTTGCCACTAGACAAGGCAGCTACTGCCCGCGGGCCCCACCCTTCACTCCCCGACCCGCTCCCCTACCTCTGAGCACCCACGGCCTTCACTACTTGGAAAAGCGCAAGGCCGGTGCAGGAGCTGGGAAGGAGCCCCCGCGGGCAATGCCCGAGAGGAGGGACCCCTAATAGGTCGGGGAGGAAAACAAGGCCCGCACTGACTAACCTCGTGGTCAGGCGACCTCGATGCAGAAGCAGCAGCAAACGGCGTCAGGGTGAGGGGACAGCGGACAAAGAGGCCGCTCGGTGGGCGGGGGAGGAATATATACTCTCCCCCGCCCACACCAGGCCGGAAGTGACGCGTGGGACCCTCCGGGGTCTCAAGGCGCTGGGCTGCCCCGTGTGCCATCTTGTGGCACTACGGTGACCGCCCTCTTACTTGTGTCCCCTGCGGGGACGTGTCGGTCGGCCTGCATTATTTGAATTATTTTAAACCTTGATGAGTAATCTAGCAACCACAGGCTGAAGTGTATTAAAAATGAGGGCGCTGCTGTCACACCTGCCACAGTTCCCCTGCCATGACGTCAGCCAAAGCAGGCTGGTGAAAAGTATCAAACTTTCCTCGGGCTGATAAAGAGTACAAGTAAACCGAGCGGTTTCAGTCATTCTATGTCAGGAGTGAAGGCATTCGGATTATGCTTCTTTTTATTAGGTCTTGTGTTTGGCAGCGCTTGCTGTCTCAGCGAGACTTTCGGGCACATGCATCAAAGGAAATTGCATTCGCAAACGGTGCGAATAGCAAAATTCGGCCGTTTGCGAATGCAATTTCCATTTTTGGGATGCATTATTCATTTTATTGTTCTCGCAATTTAAGAAATTGCAAAATTGCGATTTCTTAAATTGCGATTACATTTAAGGAATCTCAAATTGAGATTCCTTAAATGCAATGCATCAAACTTTTAAAATTTGCGAATTCTCAAATAAGGGGTGCAAATTACCATGAAGTTGACCTTCATGGTAATTTGCGAAAACTTTGAAAAATGCACAAAAGTGCATTTTTCAAAGTGCCATTTTACACACACACATGCCCTTGGGGCATGTGTGTTTGAAAAATGTTCTTAATGGCAAATTTCAGGGGTGCAACAGGTTGTCCTTTGGACCCCCCTGCACCCTTGAAATTGCATTCTCATTTTGCGATTCCTTAATTGCGATTCGGAAAATGAGAATGTCTTCCCATTCATTCCTATGGGCCTCTAGGCTCATAGGAATGAATGGGAAGGGATTCCTTAATAATTAAGGAATTTTAAGAAATCACAATTTATTTAGCGATTTCTTGATGCATTGCAGTTTGCGATTCCTTAATTGCGATTCCTTATTTTTCGCAATTAAGGAATCGCAAACTCCAATGTTGATGCATGTGCCAGTTAAAGTAATCTATATGTTGGGTGAAACTCTGTGTAATCTGTTATACAGCTTGTGATTCGTTTAACTGTGGCATTGTTGTTGTTTACTTGATTTCTATTGGCTGTTGGCCCTATGGGAACTTCCGTGTAGTCCCATGGCAGCGGCGCCTAACTACAGTTTCCCTCCGCTGGCACTTAATTGCCTGCAGCCATCTGGTTTGGGGCGTGGCCCTTCTCCTCTCCCTCGTTCCGCGCGGCCGCATGTTTATATTGACTTAATTGCTTGTGTTTTCTCTGAAGAAATTGTCATGTGGCTGTTCATAGGTAAAACCATGGAAATAGACCATACACGCAAATATGTTCACACTCGTCTGAAACAGGTGAACCAGGACTTTGAGATTGTAATATTTATGTAAAGATTGGTCAATTCCTAAGGAGCTCTGCCGCCCTCGTTAAAATATTTTCGAAACCACGCTACGTCACTATGTGCAGAGACCCCCACTGTTCCTCTACCACCAGGCAGCTAGACCGCTGCCTTCTTTCTGTTTGAGTGTACGCAGACCCTGTCGGTTGAATACCAGACGTACGAGTCACGACCCAGCCTCCTATAATCACGCAGTTTGCGTGTCACGTTCTGTGAATTCAGGTCCCCGAATCCGTTTCGAAATACTACAGGCCCCACTATTCCCGTGTTGTGACTGACTAATTTTCTGAAAAACTTCGATTTAAAATGTTATTCACCTTTCACCGTTCCAAGATGGCTGACGCGTTTTTAGCGTCACGGGGCGGCTGACGTAGAGTTCCGTTGAACTGCTAGGGAGTTTACCCTGCGAGTCCGACTCCACCTTCTCTGTTCACGGGCGGCTGTTTTGGTTTTTCTTCCCGTGAGTTCCACTGCTGCTAGTGATTTACTCTGGCGTGTATCTGTACTCCTTTCAGTCCCACGTGATAGCCTTGACGGTGTGGGTGGGGGACCCGTTCACTGGAAAAGTTGGCTGGTGTACTTTCTGCGATGGGACCACGGTGCGCAATCTACTGCTTCCCAGGAACAAGGTGAGGGAGCTCTCGACGCAATGGGAACACTATGAATTTGAGATTGGAGTCTAAGGATTAAGCGGTCATTAGCTTGGTTTGTGGGACCAGTGCAAGAACAGCAAACAGTAGTCTAATCTAGACGTTAGCACTTGACCAAAAAGTTGTGTATTTCTCTTTCTGCCTTCAGCTGAAAATAATTAAAAACGTACAGTACAGAGTGTTATCAAGTACTGTTCCAGCATTAGTCCCAACTCCCACACTGCCCTAGTAAAATCCTAGGCCTCAATCAGCCATATTTATTTAATGCATTTGCAATGCAATAGGTCTCGCATTTACAAGAGTTTGAGCTATTGGCATTTCAAATGACAATGCCTTTTATTTATGTGTTGGTTTTTAAAACATAAATAAAAGGCATTTAACAATGCCAATAGCTTAAACTCTCGCAAATGCGAGACCTTTGCACTGCTAATGCTTGTTTTACTAGAGATAATACAGAAGCCATTCACTTACTTTGCTGAATTTTTGTAATAACATGCTCGTATATATTTATTTGCATATCGCTTTGTCTTTACTGTTATTGGGGCTTGCACTCACACTTGTGTGCGATTGGCTTAATCAGGGGGCTATGCCGCCCGCTTTGTTCATGTTGCCGTGGAGCGGGAGAGGGAGAGGGACGCGCGGTACATGCTTGGAGCCCAGTCCTCTCTTGCTGACTTTGTTCACGCATGCGCGGTGAAGCCGAAATCAGGAGATTTACCGATCAGTTCACTGCACGCAAGCAGGTTCTCAGCCCTTTACAGGTCCCAGTGAGCACCCGACGGGGCGGTAAAGACAAGAACAAGGCCTTGCCTTTGGAGAGCTAGATGCCTCCCTCCACATTGTACTTTGGCAAATTCTGGGGCTTATTTGTCCCGATACCTCGTTCTCTGAACTTGGATTTTGCACCTGTTTAAGGCCACTCCCCCTGTAACCTTCTCCAGACCCTCACTAAATCAAAATATAATGTCATACCAGGGTGATGAGGGTGATGACCATCTGGAGTATGCAGAAGTCCCTTATCAGCAAGACATGGAGGAGCGCTTGGTTGAGGCACTTGATACTCAAGTGGAAAGCTCTGTAAACAAAGCCTTAATAAAAGCATTGCAGCCATTTGCACAACTCTTGTTGTAAACGTATCTAGGACCCTATTTAAATATTCCCGATTTATGCCCTTATGTGGTCATAACAAATCATATCCTTATAAAGGCATAAGAATCATACCCATATTAATTCATAGCCAATGCAGTCCAAATACGGCAAGGCTACTCCCATAGACTCCTAGAAAGCACAACGTGTTCTTAAACAAAGCAAGCCTCCAGCAGCCTGGGAATTCCCCCTGCTTCTGTATTGATTTGTCCTAGAACTCCTGGAGTCCTGAAAGAACTGCGAGTTCTTAGTGACGTCTTATGTCCAACCGTACGTCAAACTCGGCACCTTCCAGGTATAAATATACCAGCATCTGCCCTAGCAAAACACACGGTGGTTTGGAGCATATCGCCTATCTACTTGCCCGACGCCGTGCTGTAGCGAGTGCCGAAGGAAGCCGACCCTCCCATTGACTCACTGAGAGAGACGCTGTCTTTTCTCCTGCCGAGAAATCCAGCTCCAGTGTTTCCCTGTCACCCTTGTGGGTTGCTGGGAGATCGAGTCCTGAGAGAGAGATACAAGACCTCCTTCATTCTATAACCAAGGTACGGAGCTGATTAGACCCTTAGAGAATTCTTGATTCAGATTCTTGGCAAAAACTATCTTAACTAAAACTGCAGCTCATTTACTCCTTCCCACGTACTAGTCTTAGGTTAGGTACACCGGGGTAGGCGTATCTTAGAAGCACCAGTTGAGTACGTTTAGTCATGATTTTATCTATGTATATATTTTATCTATTTTAAACACCGTATGGCTTAGAAACCATACCATGCTTTTAAAGTATTATTTCATAATACTCCTTTTACTGTACACACTTTACTTTATGACAAGTATTGCAATTGTGGCAACTCACTTCTCTTGCATGAGAAAGAAGACTGTTCAATAAATAACCTCTTTTATTGAAAACGCCCGTCTCTCTATTTCTCTGCGCTTCTGGTGAAACTAAGCTTGCACGATTGACTGAGTGAAATAGCTATCTGTTGTTTCCGCGACTCTGGAGGTATACTCCTTATTCTGGAGGGAGCAAAGTTGTCATGTTTATGCGGTTGTCAGAAACTAGTCCCTTCTTGTCTATTCAGGAAAGTTAACACCTTCTTGTTTACTCGAGAAAGTTTCTAGTGACCTCTGAGCTAGCTGGCATTCATAATTAATTCTAACATATTCAATAGAGACCTAGTCGACCTAAGTCCTACGTCTAAACTATCGTTTATGTTATTCCAATGCGCAGAGCCTATTGGGAATATAGGAACTACACTACATGGTGCCCAACGTTTGGTAAGGCGATAATTTAACGCTAGATACTAGAGTAACTCAGTCGTGCTTTTCACACAGACCCCTTTTCCCTGTAAAAACTCCAATAGACGTCTGGAGTGGGTGAAACGTTAATATCCGCCAAAACTTAGTAGGATGAGAATCCTATGTATTAGTTTTTGGTTTAGTCAACGTTGAAGGATACAGTGTTCCAAAATATTGTGCACCTAATCTTTGTTTCCTTGAAAACTTGCTCTGCAAATTTTCTGTCAGCAAAAATGACGGAAAGTGACGAAAGGGAGAGAGCTAGAATAGCAGCTCAACTTCTAGCGGAGGACACAAGTCTCCAACAAGATGACCCGGATGCTATAATCATCCCGGTAAATGTAAGGAAAACCATAACTATAAAACTTATAGAAAATGGAGTATCACCAAGAGGTGGTATGGTCATATTTGTGGTAGAGACCCATGAATATCGGCAGACAGAGGTATTCTATTCATGGATACATTTTCCGGCAGCAATGCTGTGACACACGATTTCCACTACTACAAAGTAGAGGAATCTCCAACGGAATACGTTCCTTTGGAGGACGTTGAAATTCCACTAACCAACCAAGAGCATCAGCTCTGGTTTAATGGCGCCCTAAAACATCACAATCACATTACCAGGCTCGGTCCACTAGGTAGACCAGGAGCCACATGGCCGGTTCTAGCCAGCTACACACCACATCCTGACATTGAAGGAATGTCAAACGAAGAACTTTTAGTTCAGCTAAAACAATTTATTAATACATAGACAATTGGTCCAATATGTCATGCGGATTTTAACAGTCCAACCAGCAATAAAAATTCCACAGCACACCCCTCACCAGGGGAACACAAATAAAATTACACTACAGACTATACAATCAGTCATTGGCAAATTACCCGCATGTCGGGAAGAAATTCCGTTCTGGTTAGCTCAAAAAATTACTCAAATAGAGGCAGTATTTTCTGGTACTACACCCAATGAGAAACACAGAATTCTGACAATCTGTCTACCAATGGGGATCGCACCACATGTGGAGGACTGTGACACTTGGGGAACAGTCTTTGCTTCAATATACACAAAAACACATGGTGTTCTGTCTATGATGGTTATACCAGACGTACTAAGACAGATTCAAAATTAATACGGTCCAGAGCCTGCTTTAAATCTAGGTATGAAATTACTGAAAGACTTTAAGCAAGTCTCGGCTATACTACTAGCCAACAAAAAAGGAGAAGCAGCATCTGTGGCGTTCCGCCAAAAATTAAAAGAAACAGATATAGCAGAACAACCTTTTGAACTTGCCAGAATAATTGAAAAATCCTATGAAGAATTAGGTAGAGGTAGTTTGGGTGGGAAACCACTAAAACCACAACTAACTGAAAATCCTGAAAAAACATTTATTAAGAATAATTTCATTACTCCAAAAAAGAAGTGGGATGGTAATAAACAAACCACTCCTAGAGAAAAACATTTCCAGTCCAGGGGAAGGTCTCCCCAACGGAGAAATAGATCTCCAGAACGGGTGGGCAGGTCTCCACAACGGGAGCCCTCTGAAAAAAGATACAACCTTAGAAATAGGGATAATTTAAGAAAAGCTGACAGCATTAGGCTATCTACACGCAGACATCCACACGGAAAAAGGAGATCCCATAAATATTAAGACAAGATTCATTTGGATGTGGCCCCAGCACTCGGCTGACGCCAGAACTGTACTAAAAGATTTGCGAGTCTTTATTGGCACATACGCAATTGGCATGCTACATTCTGACCAGGGTCCTGCGTTTAGCTCTCGCGCCTACAAGGAGGCCATGGCCTGCTTGGGCATTGCATTGCGGTACTCTAGTCCATTCCATCCCGAGGGAAATGCGGTAGTAGAAAGAAAAAAACGTGACATAAAGCAATCTATAACAGCGAGGGTATTAGGTTCGGGTGACGGGTGGGTCAAACATCTAATAAGTGTCCAACATAGTCTTAATAATCTGCCAAGACATTCTCTGGGTGGAATCACTCCGTATGAACTTTTGTTTGGTACTAGAATGATTATCGAAGATCTCAATGGTCAGACTTCAGTGGTGGAACAAAAAACCTTTGATATCAAAGATCGTTTGACTGTTTTACTTAAATGAAACAAGAAGAAGTCTAAGTAACACAAAGCTAAAGCCAACGGCCACTGAAGAAAAACCACCTGTCCCAGCAAGACCTGTCTGGATTCCAAAGATTGGGGATCTGGTCAGAGAAAAGATCGCGGTGAAGAAGGAATTTGGGCCTTCTTACAGAAAAGCAGTACCTGTCTTAGCTATCATCGGAACAAGATCAGTAGTACTACCGCCGCTTGCTGGTAAAAAGGAGAACAGAGTTGTATCAATCGACCTGGTAAAACCACAATCATGTGGCCAATAATAAGTAGTAGGCCCAGTGGACTTCCAAGAAGTAGCAGAAGACCAAACCTTGCTACAATTCAAGAGGTTCAAACTGAGAGACTAATCAAATTTGATAAACCTACAGTGAATAATAAAGGACTATGCAACAAAGCCATGGAACTTGTGCCTCTTGAAACCCAAATTGCAACAGTTCGTCAAGAAACACCAATCTACAATGATGCAGCCTCTGTGTAGTATTCATGTTACATCTATCAATGTTTGTTTGAGAATGCTTTTAGAATGTTACAGAACCTTATCTCTAGGGGATTCTAATAGAAGCTTCTCTGTGTTGGGAGATTCTGAGTTTGTCAGTTACTTGTTACTTGAATTGCCTGTAAGATGAGTCTCTGCCCGGGAGTCCAGTTATTTGAATAAATCAATTCAAATTAATTTTGATGTCATTGGTCATTACGACATCATTTTTGTGGCGACAATTGCTGGACTCCACACGGACCCACAAGTACATTTCGGCCGTTTTCATTTGGAAACTAGTACAGCTGTACCTGAAATTGACGCTGTTGATCCTAGCGTTTGTGAGGATTTTTCGCTTCTGCTGACATACTTCACGGTCGGAAGTCGACTTCAGCGGTAGGAGTACAGCGCCGACAGGTGGGAAGATGAGCGTTCCTCGCTCATTTCATCAACACACGGAGTCCCGGTGAGCCGCGAATGTGTGTTGCTTTGGGCGGACTTTGTCAAAAGCTTGTTTTGTTTAGCAGTTGCGGGTAGAGCGATTCTATGGTAAAGATCGAGTGGCGCTGGAACGCATGGTTGCTAGTGTGCGTTCCAGCAACTGTGAGCACGTTGAGCAACGCAAGTGACGTAAGCAGCGCAGGCGACGTCACGAAGTAGCGTGTGTGGGCACGTCTGCGTTGCACTGTTGAAACGCAAAAGCTACTCTCCATTCTTCATTCTGTTTCTGCTTGTGGAACAGCTGTCATTGTTCCTGGACGTTCTCTGAAGCTTCCGCAACGTTCTTTTCACAGAAACAACGTCATAAAGTATCATTGGGTCACAATATAGACTGGAGCATTTTCTCACAATAGGAACCTCACAATTGACTTAAATAAAAAGTTTCAGAGGACTTACACAGTAACTTTACATAGACATTATTTTATTTAACCTACTGATGATGATGCAAGCTGTCTCTCCTCCTTCACCATTTTTAGAAACAGCTGGTGATCCACCAATAAAATGGAGGAAATGGTTTGATGGATTCGAAACGTACCTGGGTGCAATTGGCGCAATGAAATTTCGCGCAGAGCGAAAAAAGTACATTTTATTGCACTCATTAGGGTTTGAAGGAAGGGAAATATTAAAGCATCTCCCAAACCTTGTTCAGGTAGAAGGTGAACCTCTTGATGAGTATCAAGAAACGATTAAGACATTGCAAGCTAGATTCGATGTACAACCAAGTTTAGTAGTGCTCCGTCATAAGTTGTTTTTGCGGGGTCAAAATTGCGGTAAAGATGTTGACAACTTTGTAACGGCCTTGAGGAGTCTGGCATCTGACTGTCAGTTCGAAAATTTTACTGAACCTCTGGTATGTGATCAGTTCATAGCCAAATGCACTGACAGGGCGATTAAACAGAAACATTTGACTTTAGGCAATCCAACTCTAGAAGAGACGATACGAATGGCGAAAAGCATTGAGACTTCTCAGATTTCTGTAAAAGAGTTGAAGGAGAAGAATAATGAGCAAATTTCAGTCATGAAGGTGAAGGATAGTAAGACTGTTTATAATAAATTTTCGGATAGCCAACATCCTGCGGACAAACCCAATTCTTTCTTTTCAAAGACTAACATATGCTTTAGGTGTGGTTATAAGCCACACGGTGTAAATGGAAAATGTCCAGCAAGATTTGTAACATGTAAGATCTGTAGCAAAGTTGGACACTTTGCAAAAGTGTGTCAAACAAGTAAGACCAAGTCATTTCTCAAACCTCTCCCGGTCAAATGTGTAGTGGATGAAGAAACTGTCCAAAGTGATGAAGATTGTGCAACTAAGGAACTTAGAAATATGGTTGTTGTAGTTCAAGATGATGGTATTGTAGTGGGAGACCCTGATTTATGTGTTGATCCTTATGTAAACATCAATGTTGGGGATCGCGTCCTTAACCTTCTAGTTGATTCGGGGGCAAGGATCTCTATGATCACTTTAGACCTCTACAATGCTACATGGCCAAATAGAATTCTTTTGCCACCAGATCGCAAAGCAGTTTCTTATGAAGGGAGAGAAATTAGTGTTTCAGGGTACAATGAAGAGGTTATGGAATTTGAAGGTAGGAAAATTTTCGGTAAGATATACGTGGCACACAAGGGGTTAAACATTTTAGGTTGGTTCCACCAAGGACTGTTTGGAATGGTTCTTAGACCGGGCACTAAGAACCAAGTGTTGGCTGTGAGAGATAGTCCTGGGATTGAGAATTTAATTATGATTATCCACATGTATTTTCAGGAGAATCGGGGAAGATTTCTAATTTCCAACATAACATTATTGTGAAAGATGGAGCTTGTCCTTTTAAGCATAGACTGAGAAGTGTGCCTTTCAGTATTAGACAGGACCTTGAGAAAGAACTTGAGACTTTATGTCGGAAAGGAGGTATTGAGCCTGTGGAGTCTTCCCTGTTGCTTTCTCCTTTGGTGGTAGCGAGGTTGGATTACTGCAATGCCCTGTACCTGGGTGCCCCTCAGTACATCTTTCAAGGGCTCCAAAGGGTGCAGTTGGCGGCAGCTAAGGTGGCTCTAAACAGACCATGGAACTCCTCAACATCCTTGGCACTGAGAGACCTTCACTGGTTACCAATTAAAGAACGGGTCAGCTTTAAATCACTATGCATCGTCTTTAGGGCGGTTCATGGACAGGGACCTTTACCACTGCAGGATCAATTCAATTGGTACGAGCCCCCTACACAACTGCGGTCTGCTAACACTGGCCTAGTCCTGGTCCCCAGATTCAAACGGTCCAGAATCGGGGGCAGGGCTTTCAGTGTGGCAGCTGGTCAATTATGGAATGGGCTGCCACAGGGCCTTAGGGTAGCTAGCTGCCTGCTGAAATTCAGGAAGGAGTTGAAGACCTTACTATTCCCCAGGGGCTAGTTCATCTTTTCTAATCTGGAACTGTAGGTATAATCGTTAATTCCTGTCTGAGCGCCAAGATACCCGTAGGGTGATAGCAGCGCTATATAAGAACACAATACAATACAATACAAAACAAAATGGGGAACTTAGGGTTTGTGTAGACCTTTGTTGCCTCAACAATGAAATTTGGGTCGATTCTTTTCCCCTCCCAAATATAAATGAGTTGTTGTCAAGTTTAAAAGATGCAAAAGTATTCTCCAAGCTAGATTTGGCATCAGCTTACCATCAGGTAGAGTTAATACCAGAATCTAGACCATTGACTGCTTTTATTTCTCCTTTTGGGACTTACCAATATGTACGTATGCCGTTTGGGCTTGCCTCGGCGGCATCTGTTTTCCAACGACTGATGTCTAACATGTTAAAAGGTATCGATGGTCTTTCTGTTTTTCAGGATGATGTTCTCATTTTTGCAAGTGATATGAGTACACATGATACGATTTTGAGAGAAGTGTTGTCTAGGTTTCAATTGAATGGTGTGGTTTTGAGGAGGGACAAGTGTGTTTTTGGAGTGAATGAAGTTGAGTACTTAGGGCACTTAGGAAATGTAAAAGGTATTCTTCCTAAACTTAGGGCCCGATTAGGATGGCGGACGGACCAGCATCAGTCCGCCACCCCCGAGGTGGAGGGACCGTCCGCAGGGGCTGCGGCGTTCCCTCCCTCGGAATTAGGATGTGACCGCCACCCTGGCGGTCACATCTCCTATATTTAACATTGCGGCGGATGCTTCTTCAAGTAGCACCCGCCGCAAGCTTAAATGTGCATGTTTTCATTTGCATGCACGAAGCGGCAGGAACCGCCTGGTGCCTGCTGCTTCGTGCATGCAAAGGCAGGAGTGTACCATAGGTACCCCCCATGTGCACCCCCAACACCCCTGGGGGCCCGCAACAGGCCCCCATACTCAAAACACCACATGCTTTTCTACGGCGGAAAACCCGCCGTGGAAAAGCATGTCTCTGCCGGCATCCTAATAAGGCTGGCGGTGTCTGATAGACACTGCCGCCATATTAGAGCTTTTCCGCCGCGGTCGGAAGGCGACCGCGGCGGAAAAGCGGCAGACGGAAACATGACCTCCCCAGCCATCCTAATCTGGCGGGGGGTCTTTTCTGTGTCCGCAGCGGTGAATCTGCATCCTCTGGGCCGGTGGTGGCTTCCGCCGGCCCGGAGGATGCGGATTCACTGCAATCCTAATCGGGCCCATAGTTTGGTGGAGTCTATTGTGAGTGCAAAAGCTCCTGCTGATAAAAGTGAGTTGAAATCTTTTCTTGGATTATGCGAATGTTATTCTCGTTTTATTTACAACTTTGCTAGCAAGTTGAGACCACTGTCACGCATGTTGTTGAGAGGTGAAAAGTTCAAATGGGATACTGAGTGTCAGAGTGTGTTTGATTGGGTGAAACATGAACTCAGTTCTCCTGCAATTTTGAAACATTATGACCCAAATCTCATGTGTACACTTACTGTTGATGCATCTAATGTTGGTCTTGGAGCTATTCTTTCTCAAGAAAAGAATGGTGAGTTTAATACTATTGGTTATGCTTCCAGAGTTTTGTCTCAAACTGAAGAAAAGTATTCAGTTATTGAAAAGGAATTATTAGCCTGTTGGTGGGCTGTCTTGAAGTTTAAGAATTTTTAATGGGGGAGGAAGTTCTGTCTCAGAACGGATCATAAACCCTTAATTTTCATTCTCAGTGGGAAAAATATTAGAAGTTTTACTCCGAGAATTGCACGCTTATCATCCAAACTTTTGCAGTTTGATTTCTCTGTTGATTATATCCCAGGGAGCAAAAATGGGTGTGCTGATTTTCTATCTCGTTCTTCTTGTATTCATGAGGAATTTGAAGGTAGTGATGAAGCAGATAAGGAACAATTTCTTGTTGCTGCAGTAGATCTACCTCAGTTATGTGCTGTGTCTGAAGATGAGTGGCGTGAAGCTCTTAAGGGTGATGTGTCTTTGAGACAAGTCGTGAAGTTCATTGAGGAAGGGTGGCCTAAAGAAAGGAATCTTAATTTTGAATTTAAGACGTATCTACAAGTAGCTGACGAGCTGACCCTTGAAAGTGGGTTGGTTTTGAGAGCTGACAGATTAATTCCCCCTGTGGTTTTAAGGAAAAGATTAATAGGTTTTGCGCATGAAGGTCATTTGGGTGCCACATTAACGAAAAAAAGGGTTCGGCTTTCGTTTTGGTGGCCAAACATGGACAAAGAGATTGATGACTTTGTCAAATCTTGTGTAGTTTGTTCCAGTTGTGATAAAACTTTGAAAGTAAGGACTCCGCCCTTGTTACCGATTGAATTGCCTTTTGGTCCACGGAATAAGTTAGGTTTAGATATCGTGGGCCCATTTCATTCATTGGATGTGTCTTCTAAGTATGCTTTGGTCCTTATGGATTACTTTTCCAAATGGCCGAAGGTTAGGTTTGTGAAAGAGGTGTCTGCAAAGGTTGTGGGGGATTTCCTTAGTGATGTTTTTCTGAAAGAGGGTTTTCCAGAATATTTAGTAGCAGACAATGGGACACAATTTGTTGCTTCAGAGGTGGAGGATTATTTGGTCAAGTGTGTTATCAAATATCTTAAAAGTTCTTTGTATCATCCATAAACAAATGGATTGGTGGAACGTATGAATAGAGTTTTGGGTAGGGGTATACAATGGGCTTTGCATAATAAGTGTGTTGTGAGTAGTTCTGTGAGAAGTATGCTATGGTTTTATAGGACAACCCCTCACTCAACTACAGGAGTGTCACCTTTCGAACTCTTACGTGGTCGTAAGGCTTCTACGTTGTCATGTCCGGGTTGGATGAGTAGGTGGATCAAAGGGGAAAGATGGAATGATGATGAGGTCAGGAAGCGAGTGGAAGGCGTACAGTGTAAACAGAAGATATATTTTGATAAGAGAAGTAATGCGAAGGATGTGAACATTTCTTCTGGGGATTTTGTACATATCTAGAAACCTATCAATGTTAAGAAAGGTCTCTCTAGGTTTGGTCCTCCAATTAGAGTCACTGATGTCAGGAAGAACTCTGTAAAATTAGTTAATGGGCATTGGTGGAATAAGAATCGTTTAGTGAAAAGCCATTTATCTGTCGATAAGAGTTATTTGTCCAATGACCTACAAGAGGAGAGTGATCTTGACAAAAATGTTAAGAATGTTATCTCCAATGGTGAAGATTGTGCAAGACCTTTTGTCTTGAGGCATAGTACGTGTCAGGTAAAGATTCCTATTAGATATAGAAGTTAATTATTTATATTTGTTAAGGTTAAGGAATGAGTCCTTCTTTATTTTATGTCCTTCTTTATTTTATTCTGCTTCCCTTTTCTCTTTTCTTGATCCTATTTCATTTCTCTCTTCTTTTCTTGTTCTTTCTTTCTTTTTGTTTTTCTTGTTTAAAGGGAAAACGTATGTAGTATTCATGTTACATCTATCAATGTTTGTTTGAGAATGCTTTTAGAATGTTACAGAACCTTATCTCTGGGGGATTCTAATAGAAGGTTCTCTGTGTGGGGAGATTCTGAGTTTGTCAGTTACTTGTTACTTGAATTCCCTGTAAGATGAGTCTCTGCCCGGGAGTCCAGTTATTTGAATACATCAATTCAAATAAATGTTGATGTCATTGGTCATTCCGACATTCTGACTATACAAATCCAAAGATTAATAAAAATCCGGAAGCTATTCCAACAATTGACAGAACTGCATTTGGCTACTTCATCAATTTCGATGACTTTTCTGAAGATCCAAGTGAACATGAAGAAAAGCCAGCAAATAAAACTTTCAAAGAAAAAATAACTGAACTCTTTCATCAACTTGGAGAAACATATCTGATTTCACCATGGATTGAATTGTGGATTGTGTTAGGTGTACTTTTCCTCCTACTCTGACTCATTTTGGTTTTAAGCTTGGGAAGATTTATTGATGGAAAATCCAGTACAATGGACACAGCAAGTCAGAATATCAACTTGGTTCTAAAGCCTCACAGATCTTCTCACATTGAAAAAAGAGAACTATCGTCAGTAAACATCACAGCCATTCCTATACCTGGTGGTGTAGCATGGGACGCTACTGATTACGACATCTATGGCCCGGTTGAACTCTTGAAATATCCACATCAGTTCAAGGTTTCATTAAGTGACTTTGTATCACCTAGTACTTTCTCTGATGATTGGGACTTTGAAAATATTAATAATATGATGTCAGATTTAGAAATGTCAGCAACATTTACAGAACATGATTATTTAGAAGGTTCATCAAACTATGAAGAAATCTGATGCTTTAATCATTATGGGCATCACTATTTGCATAAATCTGCTAATCCTAGAAATGTTTTTGCTTATAATCAATGGGAACATTGTCCAACACCGCCAAAAGGCAGCTCGAAAACATTTTATGAGAAATTCCCATACTTCTCAGGGTTTAACACAACTGATCCAGAGACGTTTTATTTTAAAATGATTAATAAGACAGGAATGAATAACATGTTGAAAAATACTAAATTGATATATTCTGCAAAATTGTATGAAAAAATTTCTACATTTGGTTTTGAATTTTGGAAAAACAACATTGAGACAAAAACTGTCTGGGGTACAAAAGATTGGCAAGTACAAGGTTTAGAATCATTATTCAGAGCCTGCATGATCCCAGAACAAAAAATGTTCCTGAATGACACCATTCAACAAACAACCTGTCGTGGCCTAGCCAAAATAAAGGACTTAAACAAACCGTCTATACCAAAGCCCATACCTGATAGTAATAGCTCTACAGATGCGGAAATAGACATATCCCATATTTTACACCAAAACAGAACTAATCCTGATTGGAAAAATGGTTGATCTGGTCCACAGACACTAATAACTGTCAAGATAGATTCCTGAACAAACAGGGGTTCAAATAGAACGGGCCAGACCCAAGATATTCCCAGAGACAACATCCAGGGATAATTACAGCATACAGTGTAGGAAAACTATGTCTCGAATGGCTACAGAAATCCACACTACCTGAAATTAAGCAACACTTGACTTTACTTAAAGAAGGTGCTGACTTGCGAGATTTCTTATTGGGACCTCGCAAACAGCGTCAAAAACGTTTCATATACGCCGGTATATACGCTGCTTACAACGAAGCTTGGAAAGTAACGCAAATTGAAACTGCGGAAAAAATACGAGAAATTGATTGTATTAATTTGGAAAAATCACTGTCTGTAGTGGACAATGGGTAAACGACTCTGTCCTCCAGAATTTATTCACTGGACAGCATTGTATCATCTGCTATTGATATAATAGAACAGGATATGCTAATGTTACAACATGGCCAGTCCCAATTACGTTCTATTGTACAGTTAGGCTGGACGTTACAAAATCTCCATTCAGGCTACGTGCCATGGCGTCTAATCAACACAACGTCATTATTTTCTATCTTTAACCTTACTGATAAACAAATCTCTTTGGCACAAAAAGGAGCAGACTATACTGTGCTGAGCATTGAAAAACTAGAAAGATTGCCATTGACAGTCTCTGAAAGACCTGTCATTGAATGGATAATACAGGGGCACAATTCCAATAACGACATTACAGTTTCAATATTGCCAAAAGCACATACCAGCAGGCCTGGATGAAAGGTTGGGTAAAATTTACATCAAGTCAACATGGAATCTACCTTAAACACATAGATGTTACAGTGGGGGGAAAAAGAGGTGTTTCTTAGTGGTAACAACTGTAAAAATTCACTGAGCGGCACACTTCTGTGTCAAGGAATTAACTTGCATGGAGCCCGCGAAGGTTCATCGAATAACCTTTCATGCCACCTGCACGGCACCCCTGCTACACAAACAGAACCTTTTTTCAGACAACTTTCCAATGGCAGTTACGTTATAATAAGTGACCGCAGCTGTTGTGGCATGGTTCCAGGAAGGACCTATCTCGTCAGTGTAACTTCCATGGTCACTTGCTGTATGCAAGTATTGTATCCAAACAGCAAACCAGACAAGGAGGCAACGATATGGCCTTCTCTGAATATCTCTTCTATTCGAATTGATACTTTAAGCAGAATGAAATCCATTCTTTTACAAACAACTGTGCCTTTAACCTCGTCTAGAGAAACGAATGATCTGCAAGTTGCAAGGACAGCAGCAGAGATACATGCATTATTATCAACAAATTGCCCCGTACATTTCGTATCAATGTTAAGTCAAATCTTAAACATGTCTAATACCAGTGGCATTGCACATGTATTTAACCACTTGGATGCTAAGGGGTGTGCGAGTAGGTCCATGTAATTTCCATTGAAATCAATGGAAACTCCATGACGAGTTACCCTTGTCATTAGCACTGAAGGGGTTAAGACAGTTTTTTTGGGACTGTTAGCACCCTTTTAAGCAGTCCTGAGCATCTTCCCGAATTTCGTGCACTCTGTGTTCGGCGGCCTGCCTCTCATGTTGGGACTCGTAGCAGGAATATTATTTTTGTTCCTTCTGCTCCGATATGGCAAGTCCAGCCACAGAGAAAACTCAGGCTACAATGGAAGAAACGCTCCTAGCGATGAGATACCGAGACCGGATAACTAAAGTACTCGGCTTGGCTCGGCTAAGAGATCTGAATACTACCTGGTTTCTTTCATTCAGACCAATGTGGCAAGATTGCATCCTACCTGTTCTACGATGCCTGCTCTGCGGAGAAGAATGCGTGTTGGACGTATGTCTCACACTACCATCAGCAGTAACTATGGATATCGATACTTTGCTTGGTTCGGTAACGGCTCATGCAACGTGTTGTCCCCAGCGGCTACCTATTCTGATGACGGCATTCGTTGAGACCTCACCATTACGATTAGGTGGCGGTGAGGTACAAGATGAAAGCGGCACACAGGTACAACCTTCTGTGACCATTGCTGATCTAGACACCGATGACGGCAATGCTTCTCACATATGCACTATTTCTACTTTTTCGGACATGGTCCAACTTTCACCTACTGTTGTAGACTAATTCTTTGCCAGCCTATCTGAGTTAATGTTCTCTCCTAACAACGAGAATAACGTTTGAAAACACAAGCACATAGCGTTCCCTAAACTCTGAATTCGACCTTCAGTTTTGATAAACAGAACTTCCAAAAAAACTGTGAAACTATTTTTCCCTGTAAGCGAAATAATTTTTTCCCCGTTCCCAAAATATTTACCTTTTTTGGCACATGATACTCTGCTTAAAGTAGAACTATTCTTAGAGAACAAGATTTCTATTTTTTGAACACTCTAGAGACAATATTTTGACTTAGCCTCTAGCACATGTACAGTCTTGTATAAATATGTGATGAAATGGTCTCAACCTTCTCTTCTGTATTAAGAGCCATTTCATAAATGTAAATTTCGTGATTCATTCAGTCAACATTCCAATGTACAAAATATGCATTATCTGAATGATACACTGCTTGAAAACGTACAGTATAATACTCATTTTCGTGTATATACCATTTCAAATGCATTTTATGTATTTTGGGGTGGGATGGAAAACACATGCATAGTCATATGTTTAAAATTGCTTAGTATTTAGTAAGGATGGACATTATACGTGGAGTGGGTGTTGTAAACGTATCTAGGGCCCTATTTAAATATTCCCGATTTATGCCCTTATGTGGTTATAACAAATCATATCCTTATAAAGGCATAAGAATCATACCCATATTAAGTCATAGCCAATGCAGTCCAAATACGGCAAGGCTAATCCCATAGACTCCTAGAAAGCACAACGTGTTCTTAAACAAACCAAGCCTCCAGCAGCCCGGGAATTCCCCCTGCTTTTGTATTGATTTGTCCTAGAACTCCTGGAGTCCTGAAAGAACTGCGAGTTCTTAGTGACGTCTTATGTCCAACCTTACGTCAAACTCGGCACCTTCCAGGTATAAATATACCAGCATCTGCCCTAGCAAAACACACGGTGGTTTGGAGCAGATCGGCTATCTACTTGCCCGATGCCCTGCTGTAGCGAGTGCCGAAGGAAGCCGACCCTCCCATTGACGCACTGAGAGAGACGCTGTCTTTTCTCCTGCAGAGAAATCCAGCTCCAGTGTTTCCCTGTCACCCTTGTGGGTTGCTGGGAGATTGAGTCCTGACAGAGAGATACAAGACCTCCTTCATTCTATAACCAAGGTACAGAGCTGATTAGACCCTTAGAGAATTCTTGATTCAGATTCTTGGCAAAAACTATCTTAACTAAAACTGCAGCTCATTTACTCCTTCCCACGTACTAGGCTTAGGTTAGGTACACCGGGGTAGGCGTATCTTAGAAGCACCAGTTGAGTACGTTTAGTCATGATTTTATCGGATCACTGAAATAATATCGAGGGACAGAATATCGACCAACAAAAATACCGTTGACAAAATATCGAGAGACAAAATATCGAGTTTCTATCTACAAACAGGTAAGTACAAAAATATCGAGTTAAAAATATCGTTTACAAAAATATAGTTGTAAAAAATATCGACTTTAATAAAAACAATGTTTAATTACATTAATATAAAAAATTAATTACTAAAATATACTTAACAATACTTAAAATAACTTTAAATAATTAATGAAAGTAAAAAAATAATATGTTTTTTAATCATATTTCTTAAAACATATATATATATAGTAACAAAATTTAATAAAATAATAGCCAATATTATTAACGTACAAATACAAAAGAGTAAAAATTACTATTCCCACTCCAGTGGGTGCAACAGTAGGGAAAGCGTTGGATAGCGTACGGGTTAAAATTACTATTCCCACTCCAAGGAGTGCAACAGTGGATATATGACATTACAACGCAACTTTTACAACGCACTACCATTACAACATAAGTATTGGTAAGTATATAATAATTTTTATAATTTAAATTATTTAAAATTAATTTAATATAATTTAATTTAATTTCATTTCATTAAATTAAAATAATGTAAATTTAATTTTACTTTATTTTTACACTGTACCCCTGTACCCCAAAAACCCAAAACTGACCCTGAACCCTAAAAAAACCCTTTACCCAAAACCCCAAAACTGACCCTGAACCCTAAAAATACCCCATTACCCAAAAACTAAAAACTGACCCTGAACCCTAAAAATACCCCTTTACCCAAAAACTAAAAACTGACCCTGAACCCAAAAAATACCCCTTTACCCAAAAACTAAAAACTGACCCTGAACCCTAAAAATACCCCTTTACCCAAAAACTAAAAACTGATCCTGAACCCTAAAAATACCCCTTTACCCAAAAACTAAAAACTGACCCTGAACCCTAAAAATACCCGTTTACCCAAAAACTAAAAACTGACCCTGAACCCTAAAAATACCCCTTTACCCAAAAACTAAAAACTGACCCTGAACCCAAAAAATACCCCTTTACCCAAAAACTAAAAACTGACCCTGAACCCTAAAAATACCCCTTTACCCAAAAACCAAAAACTGACCCTGAACCCTAAAAATACCCCTTTAATTTAACATAATTAGCAATTAATCAATTAAATTAAATTAATTACCAATTACATTTTAATTAATTAACAAATATTTTTTAATTAACAATTAATTAAATATTACTACCAATTATTAAATTTACATATTTAATTAATTATAATTAAATTACTTCCCACCCTATTCCCCTATAAACCCACAACCCGCTACAGGAAATGAATTATTTAAATTTACACAATTAGCAATTGATCAATTAAATTAAATTAATTACCAATTAAATTTTAAATAATTAACAAATATTATTTAATTACCAAATAATTAATTATTACTACCAATTAATACATTTACATATTTAATTAATTATAATTAAATTACTTCCCACCCTATTCCCCTATAAACCCACAACCCGCTACAGGAAATAAATTATTTTAATTTACATAATTAGCAATTAATCAATTAAATTAAATTAATTACCAATTAAATTTTAAATAATTAACTAATATTATTTAATTACCAATTAATTAATTATTACTACCAATTAATAAATTTACATATTTAATTAATTATAATTAAATTACTTCCCACCCTATTCTCCTATAAACCCACAACCCGCTACAGAATAAAATTACACAATAATTTTTAAAAAATCATTAATTAAAAATATTTATAACATAAAATGACACTTTTCACACATATTATAACATAAAAACACTATAAATAATTAAATGTTATTTAAAAAACGATATTTTTTACTATCTAGATTATATACTTGGATATTTTCACTTTCTATATTATTTACAGTCGATATTACTTCACTTACCTTAAAAACGATATTTTGACTGTCGATATTCTGTCCTGTCGATATTTTGTCCAAACGATATTTAAAACTCGATATTCTGTCCAAACGATATTTTGGAGTCGATATTATGTCTGTGCACCGATTTTATCTATGTATATATTTTATCTATTTTAAACACCGAATGGCTTAGAACCCATACCATGATTTTACAGTATTATTTCATAATACTCCTTTTACTGTACGCACCTTACTTTATGACAAGTATTGCAATTGTGGCAACTCACTTCTCTTGCATGAGAAAGAAGACTGTTCAATAAATAACCTAATAACCTCTTTTATTGAAAACGCCCGTCTCTCTATTTCTCTGCGCTTCTGGTGAAACTAAGCATGCACGATTGACTGAGTGAAATAGCTATCTATTGTTTCCGCGACTCTGGAGGTATACTCCTTATTCTGGAGGGAGCAAAGTTGTCATGTTTATGCGGTTGTCAGAAACTAATCCCTTCTTGTCTATTCAGGAAAGTTAACACCTTCTTGTTTACTCGAGAAAGTTTCTAGTGACATCTGAGCTAGCTGGCATTCATAATTAAGTCTAACATATTCAATAGAGACCTAGTCGACCTAAGTCCTATGTCTAAACTATCGTTTATGTTATTCCAATGCGCAGAGCCTTTTGGGAATATAGGAACTACACTACACTCTTAACATGTTATGGCTGACGTGAGCTGATGGGTTCAGCAGGGGGCACTGCGAAACTCGATTTGGCTTGGCAAGAGGCAGGCTTTGCACGTGGTACTTCTTCCAAAGGATCCTCGGCTGAGGTTGGCGCACCCAGTCCAGCGGGACCATGAATATGGAAGTACCAATGGTTTTGTAGTGCCTGGTTTCACTAAGAGCTCCACCTTCACGTCGGATCCTTCCACTTCTTCCTCTGATTCCCATTCAGACAAAGAGACTATTCAGGGGGATTTTGAACCGGTCACCAAATGGAAGTGCAATGTGCAGCACGTGAGACCCGATATACCACCAAACTAGAGTTTTCGACACCAGATTGTACACCATCACTCCACAGAATGGGTCCCCTGTATGGAGGTGGCACATTATGTAGAAGCTGATCTGAGGCAGGGCTTTGAGAGGGAGGTACGCAATACTTTGCGCTCCGAGTGCCCGCGCCCATCTTTGCTGGGGAAGGTGGCGGATCCCCCCAGCAAGACCCCAACATGGCCACGTTTCTTAAAAAATTCTTCAAGGACCCCAAGGAAGGACTGGATAGCAGCTGGTGGGGATGCCAGGGCAAAATGATCGCCATCTCCGGCCCCATCACTAAAATACAGTTCAGGCTAAGGATAATCAATCCCAATTGGATCCTGGCAGGGTCCTGGAGTGGGTGCAAAGGGCTTTGTGTCTTCGAGGGTAACACCAATTGTGCCTTGTCCACTGAATATTTACAACAAGGGGTGGTGAGGGACAGAGTCTCTGAATTAAGCAGAATACTCTCACCCAGTCAAGAGATCAGGGCTAGATCCAACACCGTTTTTTAGCTCATTGCACCATCCCAGTTTCAGAACCTGGCTGTATGCAAATTAGTCTGTCCCTGGCCCAGTGCATCATGGGAACAGGGCAGACCAGACTACAAAAGCCAATTCTTACACTGGGAAGGAAACAAGCTTCCGGGGACCGGTTTCTGGCATTACAGTCGTCTTCGGCCCGGCTTGCTTGAATCCTGATGGTGCAATGAGCAAGGGACTCAAGCAAGTCCTATGTCTAAACTATCGTTTATGTTATTCCAATGCACAGAGCCTTTTGGGAATATAGGAACTACACTACACTCTTAACATGTTATGGCTGACGTGAGTGGATGGGTTCAGCAGGGGGCACTGCGAAACTCGATTTGGCTTGGAATCCTGATGGTGCAATGAGCAAGGGACTCAAGCAAGCCGGGCCGAAGACGGCTGTAATGCCAGAAACCGGTCCCCGGAAGCTTGTTTCCTTCCCAGTGTAAGAATTGGCTTTTGTAGTCTGGTCTGCCCTGTTCCCATGATGCACTGGGCCAGGGACAGACTAATTTGCATACAGCCAGGTTCTGAAACTGGGATGGTGCAATGAGCTAAAAAACGGTGTTGGATCTAGCCCTGATCTCTTGACTGGGTGAGAGTACTCTGCTTAATTCAGAGACTCTGTCCATCACCACCCCTTGTTGTAAATAATTTTGTCCACCCTAAGCGTGGAAGGGTATACTCAGATGTGAGTCCCTTGCTCATTGCACCATCAGGATTCAAGCAAGCCGGGCCGAAGACGGCTGTAATGCCAGAAACCGGTCCCCGGAAGCTTGTTTCCTTCCCAGTGTAAGAATTGGCTTTTGTAGTCTGGTCTGCCCTGTTCCCATGATGCACTGGGCCAGGGACAGACTAATTTGCATACAGCCAGGTTCTGAAACTGGGATGGTGCAATGAGCTAAAAAACGGTGTTGGATCTAGCCCTGATCTCTTGACTGAGTGAGAGTACTCTGCTTAATTCAGAGACTCTGTCCATCACCACCCCTTGTTGTAAATAATTTTGTCCACCCTAAGCGTGGAAGGGTATACTCAGATGTGAGTCCCTTGCTCATTGCACCATCAGGATTCAAGCAAGCCGGGCCGAAGACGGCTGTAATGCCAGAAACCGGTCCCCGGAAGCTTGTTTCCTTCCCAGTGTAAGAATTGGCTTTTGTAGTCTGGTCTGCCCTGTTCCCATGATGCACTGGGCCAGGGACAGACTAATTTGCATACAGCCAGGTTCTGAAACTGGGATGGTGCAATGAGCTAAAAAACGGTGTTGGATCTAGCCCTGATCTCTTGACTGGGTGAGAGTACTCTGCTTAATTCAGAGACTCTGTCCATCACCACCCCTTGTTGTAAATAATTTTGTCCACCCTAAGCGTGGAAGGGTATACTCAGATGTGAGTCCCTTGCTCATTGCACCATCAGGATTCAAGCAAGCCGGGCCGAAGACGGCTGTAATGCCAGAAACCGGTCCCCGGAAGCTTGTTTCCTTCCCAGTGTAAGAATTGGCTTTTGTAGTCTGGTCTGCCCTGTTCCCATGATGCACTGGGCCAGGGACAGACTAATTTGCATACAGCCAGGTTCTGAAACTGGGATGGTGCAATGAGCTAAAAAACGGTGTTGGATCTAGCCCTGATCTCTTGACTGGGTGAGATTACTCTGCTTAATTCAGAGACTCTGTCCATCACCACCCCTTGTTGTAAATAATTTTGTCCACCCTAAGCGTGGAAGGGTATACTCAGATGTGAGTCCCTTGCTCATTGCACCATCAGGATTCAAGCAAGCCGGGCCGAAGACGGCTGTAATGCCAGAAACCGGTCCCCGGAAGCTTGTTTCCTTCCCAGTGTAAGAATTGGCTTTTGTAGTCTGGTCTGCCCTGTTCCCATGATGCACTGGGCCAGGGACAGACTAATTTGCATACAGCCAGGTTCTGAAACTGGGATGGTGCAATGAGCTAAAAAACGGTGTTGGATCTAGCCCTGATCTCTTGACTGGGTGAGAGTAATCTGCTTAATTCAGAGACTCTGTCCATCACCACCCCTTGTTGTAAATAATTTTGTCCACCCTAAGCGTGGAAGGGTATACTCAGATGTGAGTCCCTTGCTCATTGCACCATCAGGATTCAAGCAAGCCGGGCCGAAGACGGCTGTAATGCCAGAAACCGGTCCCCGGAAGCTTGTTTACATCCCAGTGTAAGAATTGGCTTTTGTAGTCTGGTCTGCCCTGTTCCCATGATGCACTGGGCCAGGGACAGACTAATTTGCATACAGCCAGGTTCTGAAACTGGGATGGTGCAATGAGCTAAAAAACGGTGTTGGATCTAGCCCTGATCTCTTGACTGGGTGAGAGTACTCTGCTTAATTCAGAGACTCTGTCCATCACCACCCCTTGTTGTAAATAATTTTGTCCACCCTAAGCGTGGAAGGGTATACTCAGATGTGAGTCCCTTGCTCATTGCACCATCAGGATTCAAGCAAGCCGGGCCGAAGACGGCTGTAATGCCAGAAACCGGTCCCCGGAAGCTTGTTTCCTTCCCAGTGTAAGAATTGGCTTTTGTAGTCTGGTCTGCCCTGTTCCCATGATGCACTGGGCCAGGGACAGACTAATTTGCATACAGCCAGGTTCTGAAACTGGGATGGTGCAATGAGCTAAAAAACGGTGTTGGATCTAGCCCTGATCTCTTGACTGGGTGAGAGTACTCTGCTTAATTCAGAGACTCTGTCCATCACCACCCCTTGTTGTAAATAATTTTGTCCACCCTAAGCGTGGAAGGGTATACTCAGATGTGAGTCGCTTGCTCATTGCACCATCAGGATTCAAGCAAGCCGGGCCGAAGACGGCTGTAATGCCAGAAACCGGTCCCCGGAAGCTTGTTTCCTTCCCAGTGTAAGAATTGGCTTTTGTAGTCTGGTCTGCCCTGTTCCCATGATGCACTGGGCCAGGGACAGACTAATTTGCATACAGCCAGGTTCTGAAACTGGGATGGTGCAATGAGCTAAAAAACGGTGTTGGATCTAGCCCTGATCTCTTGACTGGGTGAGAGTACTCTGCTTAATTCAGAGACTCTGCCCATCACCACCCCTTGTTGTAAATAATTTTGTCCACCCTAAGCGTGGAAGGGTATACTCAGATGTGAGTCCCTTGCTCATTGCACCATCAGGATTCAAGCAAGCCGGGCCGAAGACGGCTGTAATGCCAGAAACCGGTCCCCGGAAGCTTGTTTCCTTCCCAGTGTAAGAATTGGCTTTTGTAGTCTGGTCTGCCCTGTTCCCATGATGCACCGGGCCAGGGACAGACTAATTTGCATACAGCCAGGTTCTGAAACTGGGATGGTGCAATGAGCTAAAAAACGGTGTTGGATCTAGCCCTGATCTCTTGACTGGGTGAGAGTACTCTGCTTAATTCAGAGACTCTGTCCATCACCACCCCTTGTTGTAAATAATTTTGTCCACTGAATGGCACAAGTTGATTCTTATGCACATCGGACCTCAACTCGCAGATTTAGCCTCCACCAAGGCTGACGCCTTGGCCAACGGGTTGCTATTTGGAAACAAGTTTGTCAAGGATTTAGGAAAGTATGTGTCAACCTTTTCAGCCTTACACAAGGCGCAAACATCATTGAAGAAGGTCTTCAACAGGGGCCTTTTGTTAGGGCCGGGCGCTATTGTGGCCGACCGCCAGACCGTGACTTCCAACAGGCCGCACATGGCTAGGCACCCAGAGGAGGGGGCGTCCTTCAATGTTACTCCAACTTCTACCTCACACAAAATCGAGACAGACAAGGTAATGACCAGTGTGGGGGTTATTGTGGCGGAGACAACACCGCAGATGCCTCTTTTGCAGGTGACCCTCAATCAGAGGTTATGGTGGGGGGACGGATGCAGTTGTTTTATTGGTTGGCAATTTCACAATACCCATGGGTGTTGCAGATGGTACAAGGGTTTCAACTGGAAATTGACTCCGCTCCTCGTCAGAGGAAGCTCTAGTCCCCTCTCCATTTTTCCCAAACCAAGATGTCTTTCATAGACAAAGAAGTTCAGTCCCTCATAACCAAAGGTTTTTTTTTTTCAGAATGATCTTCTTGGTTCCGAAGAAAGAACAGGGTTTCCGCTTGATACACAACCTGAAGGAATTCAACTATTGGATTGTGTATCGCCAATTCAATATGGAGGGCATACATTTTATAGAGCGCGGGTTTACCTGCTCGGGATTTTACCATACTCACCCGGGCCCATAAAACATATAGGGCCCGATTTACAGAACTAACTTAAGACAAAATCCTAAACTTACTACCATTTTGGTATTCACAGAATGCACTTACTCATTTTGGTATTCACAGAAGGCACTTACTCATTTCGGTATTCACAAAAGTTAGGAGTCCTAATTCTAGGACTCCTAAATGCCTTCTGTGAATACCGAAAGTCTTAAAATTAGGATTTTTCTAAGTTTAGTAGTAGTAAAGTTAGGACTCCTAATTTTCGGACTCCTAAATGCCTTCTGTGAATACCGAAAGTCTTAAAATTAGGATTTTTCTCAGTTTAGTAGTAGTAAAGTTAGGACTCCTAACTGTAGGACTCCTAAATGCCTTCTGTAAATACCGAAAGTCTTAAAATTGGGATTTTTCTCAGTTTAGTAGTAGTAAATTAGGACTCCTAACTTTAGGACTCCTAAATGCCTTCGATTAATACCGAATGTCTTAAAATTGGGATTTTTCTCAGTTTAGTAGTAGTAAAGTTAGACAAATCCTAATTTTAAGACTTTCGGTATTCACAGAAGGTATTTAGGAGTCCTAAAGTTAGGAGTCCTAACGCCAGCATCACACCCCTCACTGCAGCTAACAGTCAGACCCCGATTGGGTTATCGAACTCCTTCCCAGAACGCCGATTAGGTTATCAAACTCCTTCCCAGAACCCCGATTGGATTATCGAATCTTCTGACAGAGTCCTCCGCCAGCACCTCTGCTCTCGATCGCCTACTGAGTGCGTTGGGTAAGTGACAGGTCAGCTATTCGGACAAGTCGGACAATCTAATTAGCTAAGCCTACTTTAGATATACCATTTTCCAGGGCAGTGTACCACCCCCTAATGTTGCAAATGTGTGAATCCCGCAATTTGATTGGACAAAAAGACGAGGAGAGGTCATCACACCATATTAATGTGAGGTAAATTACATTCTGTATTCAAATTAACGTTCCCTCCCATAAATTTATTTTCCCATGCACTTTTATTCCACCCGGCAGTGAATGTATCAATAACAAATACAATGTATTTATAAATTGTACAGTCCAGCTTCCTCTTGTAGGGTCATGGGGTGAGTTTCCCAGAGTTTTCACAGTCAAGTCTGATGCTGGCATAAGTTCAATGCCATGGCTTGTGGATTTGGGTGAAGTCAGCGCATGCTCAGTTTCAGGACCCACGATTGAGCAACTTTGTACTTGATTGGCCCAAACACGAGCTAATAGTAAAGTCAAAGAAAAACAGTTTTAGAACAAAGAATAAATGAACACACTGTATAACACTTATCTCTACTCTATTCCCATTACTTTATTTTAACTACAGCGTTAGGAGTTAAGCAGAACAAACAATTTAGCAAAAACAGCGATGCAAGCTTTAGCACGTTAAAACATAGAGAAGCCATCTTAGTTCTAGTGTGCAGAAGCAAAAGTTTCCCACCAAGCAGAGAAATACGTCATGTCACGTGAGTGTGACATACGCATGCGCAGTAGAAAATCCCACGTTGCGGGGACCATTTTAATGCAATAGAGTTACGGTTAGTGAAAGCACATAGGCGAGCTTCCCCTAGATACTAGAAATGTCATGTAGTGCATCATTAATAAGACAAAACATGTTAATTAATACATTATGAATTATTTCGAGAGGGTTGAATCCAAGCACGTTGCTTTTACGTGCGCAACCTTGCTCCATCAATCCCCTCTTTGATGATATTTTATATAATCACCAATTAATGAAACAGATGCCAACTTTCACATTTCTCCCAACTCAACTTCTTCAAACTTTCTGTTTTTTTTCCCCTTCATTATTCATGTGAAAGTTTTTCACTTTCTTGTACAAATTTCCATTCAACTCTTCTAACTCGATTTCATTAATATTTCTCTTCTTTCCTTTCTTATTTACTGTATATGTCTTTTTGTTTCTACAGCATTTACACCAAATTATTATTGCTAAAATCAATAAAGCAATTCCCGATATTGGCATCAGTATTCTACCTACAAAACTTTTTCTTACGTTAGAAAACCAATTACCTATAGAGGAGAGACCATCTGCAAGTCTCTTCCATGCACTGTCAACCTCCAGTGGTTTGAGTTCCTTTTCCAAATGTGTATTATTTTTTACATACCCTTTAATTTCAACACTTTTATCAGGTATGTAAGTGCAACAATGTTGCGCTTTCAACATTTTACAGTCTCCGCCCTCTTTTGCCAATAATGTATCAAGAGCAAGTCGATTTTGTAATACCATTGATCTTATCGCAACCAATTCATTATTGATCATCAAAAATCCTCCAGCAGTGTCAGTCGATAAACGATCCACCACTGTTGATAATTTGCAGATTCTTTGAGTATTCAGAACCACTCCCACTGAAGGTATCAATGCACTAAATATATTGCCTGCAATTTCAGAAAAACTAGCTCTTTTACTACGTATTAGTCCATTCATTTTCTCATTGCTTCCAGTAATTTTATTAACATAATATACCTTTGGGAATACTATTCCAAAATAGCAACTCCCATACCAATGGTCCCGCAGTTTATAATATGCCTTGTTTCCGCATATATAATAAATCCCAGGAAATACTGGTTCAGTTCCATCTTTGAAACCCCAACCTCCAATTACTTTATAATTGTGTTCACATTCACTGGAACCAATGAATATATTGTTATAATAACTCGGTATTTCCCTGTGGAGACAGAGTTTCCCTTTCTTTTTCGAAATCCAGTAACAAAGCAGCGTGAGTCTTGCCATTCAAGGTGAACTCTTTATTTTCAGCCCATTTAGGAATCTTTCATTTCTGTTCAGTAGCTTTTCTTTGGAAAACCTCTCTCCTTTTCTTAATTAAGTTTAAAAATATTTTCTCCTTTTCATGTAAAATGCATGCTAAATTGTTTTTGTGTGCTTCAACTATGTCTATTGTACCCATTGTTAGAAAATATTCACCTATAAAACGAGTTATGTCACTCTTAGTATTTACAGGATTCATGTTACTACGTATAGGAAGTTCAGAAAAAATGACATCTGCGTTGGAAAAATAATAGTGTAATGGTCCTTTTTTTATAAAATAAACTAGTTAAACTACTACATGAAATACCATATGTCAGGGGCAAATGATGGTACGTAACACCCTCGGCTACAGATGTTGGTAATTTCATATAAACATAGCAATCACTTATTTCCATTGCTTCTACATAATGTACTAACAAGTTAGCAAAAACATTTAAATTGGTTCTATGTTTAACTTTGCTATAGTGTAAGCCTTCCTCATCTGATGCTTCTAAATTTACCTTGTGCAGTCTAAGACTATCTACTCTTTCGTGTGTGTCTAACTTTTCAGGTGTATTTACCTTCTCATGTATGTTAGTGTTATTCTTCTTGTTTTTATTCATTAGATAAGGAAGAGCTACTGGCAGTCCTAGCCATATTATGAGTACTATCATTATACTACATGTGCATATTCTACAGCATGTCTTTAGACAATTTCTTTTCGGTCTTCCATTAACAGTATGATCAGCCATTTTTGACTAAGGAGACTTAGCCCCTCTTTGTAACTTTTCCACAAACTTTTAACCTGTGAACCTTTTCTCAAGTTGGTCTCACTTCTTAGTCAGCCTGATCAGAAATTAATTTGTCATCACGTTTGTCACTTATTTCTAAGTTTTCAAAATCTTCAAGGATGACATAGGTCCATTCAGGGCCTCTGAACTTGTTATTCAGTCTTTTCAGTCGAGGACTTCTCCTTCTCGGTTGCTCTGTGGATGTTCCAGCTTGACTTGATATTTCATTTACTTGCTCTGGTTCTTCATTTATAGTTTTAAGACGAAATTTCAGTCTTTTGACAAATCCAGGCCACTTATCTCCCTTTCTGAGTCTTTTAGCTAGCACTGTGTTTTGTTCTTATTCAATTGTTCTTTTATTTTCATTCAGTTGTGGCACAATTTGCACATCTTCATCTCCTGTATCCCTCTTTATCTGACTTGGTCCAGATCTTGTTTCTGGATACTAATCTGGCCTTGTTCAGGGTTGTGCTGATTTTGACTTTGACTTTGTTTTGGTTCGCCTTCTTCCTGAACACGTTTTTCTACACTTATCTGATCCTGCTCAGGTAACTCGATCTCTTGTTTTTCTTCTTCCTGAGCCTTTGCCCTAGTACCTATCTGTCCCTCCTCCGACTCTGGAGCTGTGACAGGTATGCTGAATGTCTGAGTATATTGATCTCTCCTTATCTGTTCCTCCTCAGAATTACTATTGGCTTTGATTTCTGTAATCTGAGTACGTTCTTCTATTCCTGACTCTTCCTCACTATCACTCTGTCTATCTAGATAGGTTTGACTTCTGGTTCTCACAAAATCTGCAGGAATGTTAATCACTGGAATCCATTCATCCTGACTGGTGCTCGGTTGTTCCTCATCAACTACTTCGGGATCAACTTCTTGAGACCCCTCAGCTGCACAACCTTCAGCTCCATTTTCATCAGGTTCTGTCACCCTCGTGGTGTGACTCGCGTGGATCCAGTTCGGAATTCCCTTGCACTTCACAGCTGTAGTGGTAACCAATATCACTTGATGTGGCTTTCCCCACCTTGGAGCTAAGCAAAGGTTCTCGAGTATGTTCTTTTACCACAACCCAGTCACCTGGTATCAGATCATGTGCTGGAGTTGATTGTCTGGCGACAGCGTCTTCTCCAACCAGGTGAGAGATAGAATGCACTTGGCCAGCCAGTTCTTTGCAGTACTCTAGTACTAAGTCATCAGATATATTTATCAGCTTGTGTCCTGGCACCCATGCCTGCCTCATTGCTCTTCCCATGAGTATTTCATGGGGACTCAAGCCTGTGTTTCTGTCTGAGATGCTTCTGAGTCCCATCAGAACAAGAGGTAAAGCATCAGGCCATTCTAATCGAGTAGATTCATATATCTTTTCCAATCTTGATTTGATTGTGCCATTCTGTTGTTCTACCATTCCAGAAGCCTCTGGGCAGTATGCGCAGTGCAGCTTTTGCTCAATTTTAAATGCTTCACAAATTAGACCAATTATTTCATTATTAAAATGTCTTCCTCAGTCTGATTCAATTGTTACTGGAAAACCGAAACGTGGAATGAGCTCTCTGAGTAGTAGTTTTGCTACAGTAATGCTATCATTTCTTCTGGTAGGGTAGGCTTCCACCCATTTTGAAAATAGGCAGACGATAACAAGGACATACTTCAATCCTCAACAAGGGGGTAGTTGGATAAAATCAAACTGTAGTCATATGAATGGACCTTCTGCCTTTCCAATCTTCCCTGGTAACACTACAGTTTTCTTCCCAGGATTCATTTGCTGCCAAATTAAGCACCTCTGGCAAAGACTCTCTGCTATGTTCCTGAACCTCGCATTGAACCAAGTTTGCCTGAACGACCTGATCATGGCGTCTCTGCCTAAGTGTGAATCTCCATGGTACATCCTAGCCATCGGAGCAAGCATAGTCTGGTAACAAAGGCCTACCATTAAGCTAAATAATGACACCACCTTCAGCCCTTTTCTGACAAACTATCTTTTTCCATTCTTCCTTTTCCTTTTGCTCTGCATCATTTTGCAAGTCTCTCACTTCTTCCCACGTTTTCACTCTTCCAAGCAACATAAGTTGGCAGCTGTTTCCACATGCATCAATTTTCTTGTTTATTGCCATTTTATGTTTGGCACAGTGTTGGGCTAATTGGTCAGCATATCGGTTACCTGCAGTCACTCTGTCGTTGCCAGATTGGTGAGCAGCACACTTGGCCACTGTTTCTGGTCATTGGATCTCTTTTAGCAAGTCTTTTACATAATTTCCATTTTTAATAGGAGTACCTGATGAAGTCAGAAACTCCCTTTGCATCCAAAGTTGGCCAAAGTCATGCACAACCCCATAACCATACTGGCTATCAGTGTAAATGGTTATTTTCCAATTTTTCCCAATTTTGCAAGCTCGTCAATGCAATTAATTCGGATACTTGTGCAGACTTGTCTCCAGGTAAATAGGATGCTTCAACTGGACCCCATAAAATACCCACAGCATAAGCAGCACTCAATCCTCCTTCTTCATGTCGCATGCATGAACATCTACAAATAGCTCATGTTCTGAATTTATTAATGGCTCTTCTCTTATGTCTGGGCGAGGTTTGGTACAGTACTCTGTGAGGTCGATACCAATATGTTCGACTTCATTTTTAACTTCTGCAAAATGTGAATCAGGCAATAATATTGCTGGGTTCAGAATATTACACATAGCAATGGTCACATTGGCTGCACCTAGAAGTATTCCTTCATACTTAGTCAGCCGACTAGGAGTCAAATACTGAGTTTTAGTTCTTGTTAACAAAATAACAACTGTATGTGGAACATACACAGTTACTGGATGTCCCATAATAATGGACTCACTTTGCTCAAGACTCATGCAAGTTGCAGCTACTGCTTTCAGACATCCTGGCAATGCAGATGCCACTGGATCCAATGTGGAAGAGAAATATGCCACAGGACGTCTCATCAGACCATGGGTCTGATTCAGGACTGAAAGTACACAATTATCTTGTGTATCACAAAACAGTGCAAAGTCTTTTGAGTAATCAGGCATTCCTAATGCTGGAGCTGAGCACAGACAATCTCGTAATTTTAAGAAAGATGACATGCTTTCATCATCCCATTCTACTGGGTCTTTTGCTCTTTTCTTTGTCATTTGTATCAATGGTTTTGCTAAGACTACAAATCCCATAATCAATTTTCTTGCAGTAACCTGAAACTCCAAGAAACATTCTGATTTCTTTCTGTGTTTGAGGTAGATCCATGTTTCGGATTATTCTGATTCTTTCTGAGGTAACCCTTCTGACACCTCTCTCTATCTCGTGCCCCAGATATTTCACTGATGTAGTACAAAATTGCAGTTTCTCAGGTGATACTTTGTGTCCTCCTTCACCTAAATGATTCAGTAAAGCAATGGTCTCAATAACACAGTCATTTCGAGTTTTAGACACCACTAATAGGTCGTCTATATACTGCATCAGGACTGAGTGTTCGGGCAGTACCAGAGATTCAAGGCACTTTTTCAAAATCTGATTAAAAATCGATGGGCTTTCTATGTACCCCTGAGGGACACAGTTCCAAATGTAGACATGGTTGTCGAATTTGAACGAGAAAAGATATTTGCTATCTGGATGTGATGGAATGGAGAAAAGTGCATGACATAAATCAATTACTATGAACCAACCTGCTGCCCACGGTATTTGATACAGAATCACAGCAGGATTTAGTACAACTGGACAACATGGGACAACAATTTTATTAATTTTGCGGAGGTCTTGTACGACCCTGTACTTTCCGCTTGGTTTCTTTATGCCAATTATGGGTGAATTACATGGACTGCTCATTATTTCTTGCAAAATGCCTGCTTCAACAAGACGCTTTATTTCTGTTGCAACTCCTGCTTTTATTTCTGGGCTCATTTTATACTGTGGAATATTTGGGTAAACGGCACCTTCTTTCACTGTCACTTTTATTGGATCGACATTTGCCATTAATCCTACATCTTTTCCTGTAAAATCCCACACATTAGGATTCACCGTATACTATAATTCCCTTGGCAAGTCTTCTAGAGTCAACTCAGTTTCCTGTTTTGCTAACATTAATTTATAAATTCCATCTTCATCTGGGGTTTGAATTTCAACACCACTTGGTGTGCAAAAGATAGTGCAATTAATTTTACACAGCAAGTCTCTACCTAATAAGTTTACTGGACTGGAATCGCACACAACAAACTTGTGCATCTCTTTAACACCTTCGCTGCGGCGGCTATTCCGCCGCAGCGCTAACGATCGCGGGGGCGGGGGGGCGCGCGGCTCACCTGCGCGGGTGACAGAACCGTTCCGTCACGGCTCGCGGGTGAGCTGTGCTTGTGACGGAACGGTTCCGTCACGGCCCCGCCCGCTTAATGAAACGCGGCGCGCATGCGCGAAATCAGCGCCGCGCATGCGCACAGCCCACCCGAGGGGCGTGACGGAACGGTTCTGTCAATAGCGTGGAAAGAGTTAAAATTGCCTATTCAGACTTCCATTGGTTCTGTAACTGGGGTACTAATTTGTTTATTAGAAACGCCCACTACTTGGATCGCTTCTCCCGAGAGGGGTAGGTTTGGAACGTCTGCTGTTCTCACAGTATAATTGGTAGAGACAGTGTCCAATAAAAAGGTAACATTGTTTCCTTCAACTTTCCCTTCAATATATGGACCTGACTGATCGACCGGCAAGGATGCGCCAAGTACGCACTCCTCGTCCTCCACTCTCAGGCACCGTCAGAAACTGTCTTCATCAAAGTATGTGTCATTCAAAAGAAATTGTGATGTCACTGCGTCTCTTCTACCACTTCCCTCCCAATTTGTGGTATCCACACTGTATGGGGCTTGACTCCCAGAATTTGGCATAGGAGCTAGTGGTAACTTGCTCTGTATTACCTGTTGTTGCTGTTTCTTCGACACCTCATTCTGCGTCTGTGAATTCAAAGTGTTAGTTGGCATGTTATTATTCAATACAGCCTTACACTCGTTCTTCCAATGCCCCAATTTTCCGCACGCGTGACAAGGGAACTTTTTCTTGGCCTCATCTCTGTTGAATTTTCCTCTTGGTTTGCCCATATTCCCATCTCCTTGGGTCTGATTAATTTTCATTTGGCTTACTTGGAGTTCTTGTTGCTCTGCTAGTTTTACTTGTGCCCACATTACCTTTTCCTACATATTCTTTTGTTTATTGTCAATTTCGTCTCCACAATACTTTGCATATTTAAGAATTTCATCAATAGGCTTGGCCTGCCAACAAATCTTATGATCTTAAACTATTTTGCGAAATTTCTTTTTTTTTTTTTCAGAACAAATTTTATTAGGTTTTGGCAGTTGACAGCATATCAGAATTAATCCACCGCTCCCTAAGAATCAGAGAGGCAGTGTGCACAGAAAAACATCACATTCAAATACAGTCAGCTAATAATCCCCCAGTTCCCACCCTCCACTAACCCACCCGGAACCCTCCCTCCACCCCGCACGGTGTCTACATTGTCCATCTAGAGGAACCTAGCAATCGTAAACGCTGCATGTGAGCCAAGTCACCCAAAGTCAGTTAGGACGCGATCTGCGTCGGTGACCCGAGGCTCCGGGGGGTCCAGCAGAAGGCCTCTGTAGTCAGCCCATTTCTTCCAGATCTTAAAATGTTTTGCAGGACACCCCCTTACCTCAAATATCGGACGTTCTAGTCCCATGTTAAAGTCCAAACCTCGTTTCCACACCTCCAGCAGTGGGGCTCTAGGAGCCTTCCAGGCCCTGGCTATATCCCTCTTGGCCACTATGAGGCCCAAGAGGAGCAAATGTCGCTTGTACAAATTCCCCCCACCTGTTCCATGACATGGAGAAGGCCCAGCTTCGGCGAGCGGGGGAGCTCCCAGCCCAGCACCTCTTCCAGGCACTCCCACACTCCGGTCCAAAATCTCTGCAGTCTCACACACTCCCACACCGTATGAATAAAGGAGCCCACTGCACTTCCACACCTCAGACATTCCGGGGAGGCAATCAGTCCCGCCCTCCACAGTCGCTCCCTCGTGTAGTATGCCCTATGAAGGTACTTGAATTGAATGAAGCGCAAGCGCACAGCAATCGCTGCTCCCCTAGGGGCCTCCAGGACCTCCCTCCAATCCTCCTCTTCCAAACTCCCCAACTCTCCTTCCCATATCAACCGCAATTTGTCAAGAGAGGGGGAACAATTGGTGATCAGCGTCTGGTATATGCTAGAAATTTTTTTAATTTCCAATTCCCCCATGAACAATTTAGCCTCAAGGAGGCTGAATTCTGGCAAAGAAGTCAGGTCCGCTATGGTGGGGGTCAGGGCGTGTCGAAGCTGCAGGTATCGAAAGAATTGGGATTGGGGCATGTCGTACTCCTCCCACAGAGCCTGAAAAGACTTTAGGACCGAGCCCCTCATAACGTGACCCAGCGCCGAGATGCCGATTGCGTCCCAGCCACCAAAGCCCCGCAGGGAAGCCAATGCCGGCAACCGCCCATTGTGCTACAGCGGGGTTTCCCCCGTCAGCCTGTTCCACCATCCCATGCGTCGGAGCGCATCGCGCCACACCTGGAAGACTGTCTGCGTGACTGCCGGGAGCCTTTTGCGGAGTGCAGCCGAGTATAAAATCGTATGGAGCGTGTGTGGGTCCATCAGGTATCTCTCCAGGGCGTAAGTCGGGTCGCCGCGATCCCCATACCACCATTCATTGAGGACCAGCAGGTGTGACGCTTGATAGTAAGACTGGACGTCCGAGGCTGCCAGTCCCCCACAGTATGTCGAGAGGAAGCATGTGCGAAGCGCCACCCTCACTGCCCCCCCCAGTCCACAAGAACCGACCCAACGTCGAATTCACCTGCCTAAACCACTGCCGCGGTACCAGGTATGGATAATTTTGAAGCTGATATAGGAGACGGGGTAGGGCTACCATCTTGAAGATGGCCGAGCGTCCATAGACATTCAGCGGCATCCTGGACCATACTTGCATATCTGAACGTATTCTATCCCACACGGGTAGAACATTACGGGACCATGATACTCCCGGCACATCCGTCAGAAAGACACCTAGATATTTAAGGCCTCTCACCGCCTCCTGCAGGGCCGAAGCCCAAGGACCCAAGGCTCTACTGTCACCCAGGACCCACAATTTCGACTTCTGTACGTTCAATGTGAGGCCGGACACGTCTCCGAAGATGCGCATTATGTCGAGGACCCTGGGACCGGATCTGTTCAGGTCCGTAAGAAAGAAAAGAACATCATCGGCATAAAGCGCGATTCTGTCAGTCGGACCTCCCATCCATTCCACCCCACGCAACTGTGCATCCATCCTCACCCAGGCCGCCAGTGGCTCCATCGCCAGTGCAAATAGGTAGGGCGAGAGGGGGCACCCCTGCCATGTACCCCGGCCTATCAGAAAGGAACTGGACACCGCCCACGCTACCCGCACTGCCGCTGTCACGTCGGTATATAGTAAGTGAATGTAGGACAGAAGACGGGGGCCCAGATTGAGGCGTAGAAGCAGTGCCCGAAGATACGGCCAGCTCAGGGAATCGAACGCCCTATCAATATCCGCTAGTAAAAGGGCCGCCGGGATGGCCGCCGCTCGCGCCGCCTCCACCACCAACTGCGCCCTGCGAATGTTATGTCGAGTCGCCCTGTGGGGCATAAATCCGGCCTGATCCGGTTGGACCATGTCCGATATATAGGGACAAAGGCGTTTTGCCAAGGCTTTTGCTAAGATTTTCGCTTCGAAGTTTAGCAGGGAAATCGGGCGATACGACTCAGGGCGATCCGGCGGCCGCCCAGGCTTGCAAAAGACAACCACCTCCGCATGTCGCCAGTCCGCCGGAAGGCATCCACAGTCCCTAGCCGCCTCTAGCGCCTTCCTGTAGCGCATCCCCAGTTGGAGATTAAACGTTTTCATAAATTCGCAGGGGAAGCCATTAGGCCCAGGGGCCTTTCCAGCATTTTGTTCACCCAGAGCCTCTCCCAGTTCCTCCGCAGACAGCGGGAGGTCCAGTCGGGCTCGGCCTTCATCCGAGATCGCCCGAGGTGGGAGATCAGCCAGGAATCTGTCAATCTCCTCCGCCGCTAGGGACTCCCGGGGGGCGTACTGCGTCTCATAGTAACGAGCAAATGTCTCAGCCAGGACCTCTGGGTCAGTGATAGGGCTTCCCGCTTCATCTCGGAGTCCAGGCAGGGGCTGGGCCTGAAAGGTACCTTGGCACAACCTGTATAGCATCGAGCCGGACTTATCCCCCATTGACAAATTCTACTCTGCATAGCCAGCCAAGATTGGCGGGCCTCATCTAATAGTAAGGAACAATACATCTGCTGGAGATAAAGCAATTGCCTCACCGCTTCGCCGCTCCCTCCCGACGTGCAGTCGGCCTCCCTGCTACTAACCCGACTCGCCGCCTCCGCTATGGCCAGCCCGCGGGCCCTACGGTTCGCAGCGCACCACGCAATATCCACGCCTCGGAGCACCGGCTTTAGAGCCTCCCACAAGGTCACGGCGTCCGTATCTGGGCCGTCATTTTCGGTCAAGTAGTGCGCTATAGCCTCCCTCATGTGCGACTGGTAATCATCGCGCTGTAAGTGCCACGTAGAAAGGCGCCAACGAAACGGCTGTCTCTTCGTGTTTAAAAGCAGCGTCAAGGAAACCGGGGAGTGATCCGACAGACCCCTAGGAAGTATCGAGGTAGAGCCCACCCGTCCTATCCAGGGCTGGGGGACAAAAAGGTAGTCGAGGCGAGAAAAGGATTTGTGAACAGCAGAGACAAACGTGTACTCACGACCACATGCATGCTGATAACGCCAGGCGTCCACCCAACCCAGCCCCTGCACCAATCTGCTCAATTTTGTCGTAGCCTCAGGCAACGGATCTCCCCCTGGCCTACAGCGGTCCAGTCTCCCATTCATCACGTCATTCCAGTCACCGCCCACTATAGTTAATACATGCGGGATTTCAGCCCAAACATCAAACAGCCGTTCCAACAGGGCGTCCTGCAGTGGGGGCGGCGCATAGACACTGCCAAACACCACGGGCTCCTCCCCCACCTTTCCCTTGACCAAGGCAAACCTACCATGCGCATCTAGCCATTGCGTTTCGTGCGTATAATGCACTCGACGGTGTATCAAAATTGCAACTCCTCTGGATCCCCTCGCAAACCCTGCATGGAACACCTGATCATAACCATATCTACGTAAGCTAAGGGTTTTGGTGCCCATGAGATGCGTTTCCTGGAGGAGTAGAACATCTGCCTTTTCCTTCTTCCCCATACGCAAAACCGCTCCCCTCTTAATTCTGTCGAGCACCCCTCTTACATTCCAGCTCAAGATCCGCAGTGAAGCTCGCGGGGGTTCCGCCCCCTGTCCGTCAGCCGCCATCAGGGGGCCAGAGCTCCAGTCCGTCGGGCCTCAGAGGCCACACACTTACGTTTACCTTCCTCCAGACACCCACATACACCGTGCATAAACTAGGCCTACCCACTCCCACAAGTCCCCCCTACCCCCAACCCATACCCGTCCCCCCGCCAACCCCCCCACCTCAAACTATACCAATAACCCCCCCTCCAGCCCCCCACCCCATACCTCAGCAACATTGAAGTACCTGTCGCGGTGCAGGCGATCCCAGACCCCCAACGGGAGGTCGGAGATCCACAACACCAATGGATCCCTCCCAACTACCCACTAAGTGTCTAGCTACCCTCCACCCAACGTGGGGACAAACTCCAGGAGAAGGCCCGCTCTCTCTCGAGCGTCTCCCGACCCATGATCCACCCACAGATTGCCATGTATATAGCAGTAGTCCAGATGGCATGTCCAATCTCCGAATCTGTCTGTCCTTCACCTACAAGCACCCTCACGGCCCCTCGAGCCGGAAATATCTGCTAAGGCCAACGTGACACAGGGACTCAAGACTTCAGGGGGGAAGAATCCGTCGCTTTAGTGTCTTCCACAGTCTTCTCCTGGGGAGGCGGGCGCTTCTGGGAGCGCGACCTCCAGTTGCTCCTGCTGCGTGATCTGCGGGGCGCCTTCTTGGGCTCCGACGTGGATGACGAGTCCGAGCCCCTCCTCGGAGGAGTGTGTACCTTAACACGCACCGTTTCGTCCGTCCATTCAAATACATCCTCTGGAGAATTGAAGAATTGAGTGCGAGATTGAAACACCACCCGCAGACGGGCCGGATAGAGCAGGGCATACAGGATTTTCAACTCGCGAAGGCGTGCTTTCGCTGCCGTGAAGGATTGTCGTTGCTGCTGGACCAGTCTGGTGTAATCCGGGAAAATCAGAATTTTGTGGTTTTCAAACATGAGGGGGTCCTTGGCGCGAGCCTGACGTAATATAGTGTCCCTGTCGTGATAGTTGAGCAGTTTGGCTATCACGGCCCGGGGACGAGCCCCGGTGGGCGGCTTCGGAATCAGGGCCCGGTGAGCCCGCTCGATGATGAAGCAGCGCGAGAGGGATTCCGGCGGAAGCCATCCCTCCAGCCACTGAGTCAAGAAGGCCTCCATGTTCCCCTTCTCACAGTCCTCCGGAAATCCCACAAAGCGCAAGTTATTCCTTCTGGCCCGTCCTTCCGCGTCCTCCACCCGCAGCGCCAGGCCCTTTTGGATTCCCTCCATGGCGGCTACCTTCTTCTTAAGGATCACTACATCGTCCTCTACCTCCGTGATCCTGGTCTCAGTTTCGGTGATACGGGCGACAGCGTTGCGCAAATCTTGTCGAAGCAGGGTAACATCAGCTCCGACCGCACCTATCTTCGCATACAGCATATCCCTAGATTGCGTAATGGCTGCCATTAGTGCCGCATTATCCGGTCCTGAGCTCTGCTGTCCTCCTGAGGCCCCCGCACCCCCACTTGGCCCCGCAAATTTGTCCATCGGGCCCTGCTTGGAAGAGCCCCCGCTGTTGCCTCCTCTAGTCATTGCGCTCGGGGGGCCCACTCCTGTCTGCTGGGGAGGGCGGGGTACAGAAACAGCCCTAACCGGCCTTGCAGTGTCCAAGGAGCAGCACCCTCAGTAGGCCCGACACAGACCGTGGCAGCCCCGTCAGCCCGCCAAAGTCACTGTGCCACAGGAGGTGTCCCACACCGCCACACAACCAAGAGTCTAGCCACCTTAGTAGGGCCCCGCGGTGGAGCCAGTATATCCGAATGTGGCCGTGCCCACTGTCACAGGAGATGCTGGAGGCAGCTCTGGCCCCCCCCCGTGGCTCCCGGAAAAGGCACCCGCTATCAAACCACTGGCGCACGTGATGGCTGTCTTAACCGGCCAGTGTCCCCCGCCGCGGTCCGGCCTGACCCGACTGCCGAGGGATGGGTCTTGCCCCACAGGTGCCCAGGGCGCAGAGGGCTGGTGTAGGATCGATGAGAGGAGGGGGGGGGGTTTGGTGGGGAGAAGCGAGAGAACGGAGGACAGCCGTCTCCCGATGCTCCGAGGTCCCCAATCCCCGCGGTCCGAATTGGCCGCCGATCGGGGCCAGGCACCTCTACAGGAGCGTCCCCTCCCCCACCAGGCCGCACACCACGCGGCTCCCCCTTACCACACAATTGAAGTCCAGGCGCCGGTCCCACCGCCGGGAGGTCGCCAATGCCGCTCACTCGCCGGTCCCCAGGCATCACGCGATGATGGCTATTGAGCAGCCGCGGCCCCACAGGTCTCACGGGCGGGGCGGCGCTCCACACCCCTGCCGGTCCGGCGTCGCCTCACTTCCGGGCGGGGCGCCCACAAATCCAGGCCCCAGCTCCGACGCCCAACGTAGGCCTCACCGCCGTCTTGGCCCTGCGCTGCCGAAGGCGGCAGTAATCATGCCTCCAGGACACCCAAAGTGCTGTCGGGTCTTCGCCACCTGCGCCCACGGACAACCACTCACGTTAGGGCAGACATAGGTCGGGTCGACGCAGGATAATGGGAAGGATAACTGGCGGCGGGACGGAGCTCGCTCAAGCCACGTCCGCCATGCTCGCCGTCTTGGCCACGCCCCGAAATTTCTGGTTTTAACCCTGACACAAACCGATAAATAAAATGTGTCATGTCTTTCGTATCAATGTTTTCCAAACCACTGTACTGTTTAAAAACCTGTAAGAGACGTTCATAATATGCATGCACAGATTCATCTTTATTCTGGGTTGTTCTATCTATTCTAGTCCAATCAGTTTCTTTTGGGGGTACCTTTCCTTTCAAGTATAGTATTACTTGATTATACTTCTTCATAACCTCATCTGATGGGGCTCCTTTCTTCGTGTCTCTAGGGTACTCATCATTAGGCCAATCGACCGCTATTTTACATTCTGTCCATAAATCTACAGGAACAACAAGGTCAAACAACACATCTAAATCTTTTAACAACACTTTTGAGACTTTTACAAATCTTTCGACCTGTCGGTACCACTCTACAGGTTTCTCTCTAAGTTTTGGGAAATCATTCGTAAATGATCAAATATCCTGTCGGGACCATGAGACATGCACATAATCTCCTCCTGGCACTTCTCTCATCGGGCACAACCATTCTACTTTCTCTGGTTCTTTCAATAAATATTCAGATACAGTATTTTTCGCTTGGGCTTCTTCCTTTTTCTTTGTCCATCTAGCTTTCCATCTGTCTAAATCACCCCATTTCTGTAATAGTGACAACAATTCCTTAATCTGCAATTTACGTCCTGACATATTCATGTTTTCTGAATCTTTGTCAGAAAATTCAGCTCGATAAGGTTTCTGTAACACTTTTGATTTACCAATATCAATTCCCATTTCCGAGGCTAGACTTGTTAACTTTTCATGAAAGGTTTTTGTATTTCGAGTGATACTTTGACATATAAACAACAATTCATCTTCACTTAATGCATTCAATCTATCTAACCCCACATTTCCAGCAAGTAATTCTTCCAACTCAACTCTTAATTTGAAAATATCCAATGCTTTTGGCTGTGATTATGGCTTTTCTATTTCTCGGGACCATATCTCTATTTCCTCTGGGGTAACTACAGTAGCACTCCTTGTACCTAAAGATGTTTTCATCTGTACCTCTCTAGAACTTGCAGGAGTAGTTTTCCTGACTGAGCTACTTACGGGTTCTCTTATAGATAAATCCATTAAAGAAATTTCCGACTCACATTCACTTGCTTGATCATCCACTATTAATGTCTCTTTTCTTAGTTGCACTACAGGTGTAGTCAAAACAGGAGTTTTAGAACAAGACTGCTTTTCTCCATATAATGGAACAACGGGACCTATGGTTACCGGAATAGTCAAGGCTACAGGACTAGTATTCAACTGGGACATTTTCTGAATTAATTCACTTCTGTGTCTATTTATTGCTTCTCGTTCCCTATCTTGTAACACTTTTTCTAGCGAGGTTTCATGCACAACTTGTGGAACCAAAGGTGGTGTTAAAAACGGAGCACTAGGATTAACTCTATTTGCTTCTTCATGGTAAGGTGGCGGATTTTACATTAACAAATCTTCCAAATAATCCCCTTCTGAGCCACCACTAGTCATTAAAGTTTTCATTTTATCTGAACTCTTACTTCCTGTTTGTTCTTCTAAGGCTCGAACAAGGTATAACCCTTCCACTAGCATTGATTGTCTCCATTGTTTCATTTGTTTATCTCTTGTCTCTTTATGAAATCTGGGATAAAATTTACTCCAATTTCTGTCTCTTCTGGGTCTATCTCGCTCAAAAGCCTCAGTTTCCCATTCTTCTAATGCTTCGTACTGAGTTAATCTAGGTCTGGGCTTTAATTCATTCATGCGTGTTCTCAAGTTGTACAAAAATCTACCATTAAAAGTCCAATTTTCTGGAAATGTCAAAACACCTTCATCTTTAGTGTACTCCATCCAGTTCTCTAACCACACACATGTGTGATAGCCCCTTTCTACCATCATGTATGATGCAGGCAAACCCCAAGTACTTCCTAGCGGGTCTGTTTCCTACAATTGCTGGATCTATATGCCACATATGATTTGTACCGATAAATTTCAATATGCAGTTACACTAAATGCTTCACCAGTACCAGCGTGTTTCATATTTTTCATGAACCAATCAGTATTTAGAATTAAACTATATTTTGACCAATAATTACGCAGCTTTTTCTCATGAGACAATTTCTCACGCTCCTGGACTCACCCCTCCTTTACAATATTACCTCAGCTACACACCCGCTGTCTCAACCAATACCAGCTCTAAGTAACGTCAGCGCAACTCCGCAACCGACTTCCCTCGTTGTAAAGTAATACTACAACTTACTTCTTTTCAATTTTAAATGCGAATTTCATTAATTAACAATGTAAAAACATTCGCCACTGAGCCTGAGTGACTGATTCAAAGGAAAGATGTTTTGCACTCACTACGCGTAACTCCCTTCCGTTTACTCTTCATACACTACAAGTAGATCCCTTCCGCATACTCTTCACACAAGCATTGGAGAACCTGTTACTCCCCTGAGCTTACCCTTTCTAGGTGATATAAGTCCAAAGTTTCACCAACTAACCCTTTTGCTGTCAATCAAGCTCAGAAGAACCTGCTACTCCTTCAGTGTGACCCTTTATAGGTGATATCACACTAAGGTTTCACTAGCGAACTCTTTGCTATCAATTATTCACACATTTATACAGAAAGTCCCTAAATTGTGCTTCCGGTTTTACCTAACCATTCACTTACTTCCACAGACAAGTGACCTCACTGCAGTGTGGCTTCCATTTACCACCCGCTATTCTGCCCCCGGGGATTCCAAAACAAACATAGAACAATACAAACGGGTTTTGGTTAATACATAAAATCAAATTCAAAATACAAATCAATAATCCTAACACAACTAACTACCTATCTTAACTAAATCCTAACCACTGCTCTGCTACCAAAAATACTGATAGAGCACGGGTTTACCTGCTCGGGATTTTACCATACTCACCTGGGCCCATAAAACATATACACTTTGAACAGGTAAACTCACGCTTAACTAGATTTAACCTTTTAGGACCTATACCTTTGACTTATCAAGTCCTAATCACCAGTACCTAGAGTCCTAAGGGATCAAGGGAGTTAGCAAGAAAATAGGCAGTAAATAACATTCCTTGTATAAAATAACCAGAGACTCGGGAAAAGTTTAAACTCTTTATCTATGTAAATTCTTAAATGTCAGAGTCCAGACAAAATTAATTGAAACTTGGTCAATTAGCAAGAATACGATTAAAGTAAGATGACATGAGAATATTAAGAAACTTTCAATAATCATTGAAACATAGGAAGGGTAGAAAAGGGAAACAGTACAAACCCACACAGATTTTATAGCTACCTAGAATGGTGTGAAGACCAACCCTGGCCACGGGCTGAGATAAATGACAGAACCCCGATAGTGCAGGTGCCAGCAAGATAGAACAGGTGCAGACCAGAATCAGGACAGGTGCGGACCAAATTGGATCAGGACAGGACCATCACAGGCTAAGACCGGCACCCACAGCTAAAGTGTAACGCCAGCGTCACACCCCTCTTTGCAGCTAACAGTCAGACCCCGATTGGGTTATCGAACTCCTTCCCAGAACCCCGATTGGGTTATCGAATCTTCTGACAGAGTGCTCCGCCAGCACCTCTGCTCTCGATCGCCTATTGAGTGCGTTGGGTCAGTGACAGGTCAGCTATTCGGACAAGTCGGACAATCTAACTAGCTAAGCCTACCTTAGATATACCATTTTCCAGGGCAGTGTACCACCCCCAATGTTGCAAATGTGTGAACGCCCGCAATTTGATTGTACAAAAAGATGAGGAGAGGTCATCACACCATATTAATATGAGGTAAATTGCATTCTGTATTCAAATTAACGTTCCCTCCCATAAATTTATTTTCCCATGCACTTTTATTCCACCCGGCAGTAAATGTATCTATAACAAATACAATGTATTTACAAATTGTACAGTCCAGCTTCCTCTTGTAGGGTCACGGGGTGAGTTTCCCAGCGTTTTCACAGTCAAGTCTGATGCTGGCATAAGTTAAATGCCATGGCTTGTGGATTTGGGTGAAGTCAGCGCATGATCAGTTTCAAGACCCAAGATTGGTCTGTACTATTTTGAAATTTCTTAGGTTAAGCTCTTTCCTAAACCACGTTACGAATGACTGAGTTTGATTCTTTTTTTCTACTAACTGGACATCTGAGTTAATTTAAGAAAAAGACACTCTCTACTATTTCTATTTCAATAATTCTCTTATTAGCTGTTTACCTTACAACATCTAAACACCCAAGCTCACAAGGGGTTATTGGGTTGCCCTTTTGTTTAAATTATTTTTTAAAGTTTTCATTTCATGTAGCACCTCAACACCCTCTTGCGCCTTTATGCTAATATAGTCACTGGCTACCAGTGTCATGCATTTAGGTGAGAATGGTTTTATACTTACCTACACCCCATAATGTACAATTTTAAAGAAAAAATATATTATATCCTAATACTTGGTGGAAGCACCTTTACCAGTTATTATAACTTCGCTTCCAAACTAGCTCGTCTAGCTTTGGCAATATATAGCCACTCTTCTTTAACACAGTTTATGCTATATCAATTTAATCGGTGAGTAATTGATTGACAACAATCTTCAATTCTTACTATCCAAGGAAATTTACCTTTTTGTTCTGGGCCACACTGAGGATTTGCCTGTATACTTTCAGTCATTTCCATCCTGAAAAGTATATTTCCTTCCCAGTTTCAGCTTTTTTGTAGAGGACAAAAGGGTTTTCAATGCACTTTGCTCCACACACATGACCCAGTTCCTACGGAGAAGAATCCCCATAAAATTGCTGCTGCCACCACCGTACTTCACAGTAGGGATCAGGTTTTTGTATGTCTAACCTAGAGACCGCATTATCAGTGTAACCAATCTCATGTTTAAAAAACTCACCATAGAAGTGCATAGGTATACACGTACATACGAGGGCTTCATTCCGCCTTCTGTATCCTTAGTCTGTTCAAATGCCACTCACATTTTACTTCCACCCACCATAGTATACACCATGGGGACAATGAGTCAGCCCACTTCATCCACTAGCTCTTTTGCAATGAGTGGTTGAATTTTCCCTGATCACATATCAAAAGGGGTGCACAGCAGTACCAGAGCTGGTGACGCCGAGCTGCTGGGCTGCACATTTGTACATATTTTTATATGTTTGCTCATTTTTTTTCTTACTGTAAAAGTTGCAAATTGTGTGAGAAAGAGTCACCAGGAGAGGGGCTTTGGCTCCGCCCACATGTTGGGAACCAGGAGTACATGTTTTGATTAGGAAGAAGTTGTGTGCTTCCAGAAAAAAAAACTTGCTCTCCACACAGATATGGTCATTTTATTTCTTTATCTGAAGTTGAACTTTCAGGGGCACACAATTGAAAGTATAATTCTAATAACATGTCTTAGATAACTAAATAATGGTGTTTTTCTCCAGCTGCAGCAAAGATGGGAGGAGGGCATACATTAATCTAAATGGATTTTTAGGTCTGGCACCTGGCCTTTTAAACGACACCAATATTATTCTACAGTTCTTTGCTTCCACACAAATACATATCCATCCCCATGCTATCTATGTGTAATACTTCACATTACCATACAGCATTCTTTTAAAGCCAGTGACATCGCTGAAGCCCTGCCATCCAATTATGCCATTGTCAGGATGGATAGACTTAATAAAATCGGAGGGGGCATTGCTATAATATTTAAAAATTCGTTGCAATGTACGCTTGAACCTATCTCCCTGAGCAATTGCGAGGCTGCCCTCTTTTAACTCACCTTGCTCCCGAATTTTACCCTTACTGGTCTTTTAGTCTATCAGCCGCCGGGCCCTATGCATTCATGGGCGTCACAATTTTCCGACATCATAGCCTCAATTCTTGTAAATCCTAGTAATTTCTCTATCATTGGTGACCTCAATATTCATTTAGAGGATCTTAATAATAACATAGGTAAAAATCTTATTGATGACCTTGCGGCCATGAATATTACTTTGTGGAATTCGGGACCCACCCATAAAGGTGGCCACTTACTCGACCCAATTTTTTCCAACCTCCCCGACATACATTGCTTTCTCGCACTTCCTCTTCATTGGTTAGATCATTTATTATCCAAATTTAGTTTGTCAGCCCCTGTTGCCCTGTTTCCTTCCAACAGGACACTAAGGACCTGTAAAAGAGATTGGAGAAAGCTTGATGTGAACCGCCTTAAGCATGTCCTAGATTCCCAACTCCCTTGCGACTTCCGAGACACGGATGACATGGAAGTCGTGTCACTTAAGACTAACACTTGGCTCACGGAGGCTATTGATACTTGTCTTCCTCTGTCATACAAAAAAGTAAATGTTCACAAATCTCCAGCTCTCTGGTTTAACGAATCTCTAAAAGCGGATAAATCCAAATGTAAACGGTTGGAACGCATCTGAAGGAAAGATTAATCCCCAGAAGCAGTGCTCACTTATAGGAAAGAATTAAAGTTATATCACAAGGCCTGTACCACAACTAGGGCTAGCTATGTTGCCAGGACCATTGCAGAGGCAACGAACAAATCTAAAACACTTTTTAGCTTAGTTAAAGAACTTGCGGGCGCCCAAACTATTGCCAGACCACCTCCTTTGAGCAGCAACCAATGTGAATAACTTGCGCGCTTTTTCACAAAGTAGATTGATACTATCTATTTGGATATATCGAAACAGCATTTGGCATCCGGTACAAATAATACCAACCATCCCACCGTCTCCCAGCCATCTCTTACCTATGAGGCCTTGATCTTTTGGCCAGATATCAACGTTCAAGACCTAAAGGACATTCTTAGCAAATTTAAAACAGGCTCACCGGTTGATCCACTCCCGATCTCTTCACTCAAACTACTTGATACTCCACAGCTGTGATCTGTAGAACCCTCAATCTGTCTCTAAAAAAATCCACTATTCCAGCTATGTGGAAACATGCCATGGTAACACCGCTTTTGAAAAAGCCTTCGGCTGATCCGAAAATCCTTGCAAATTTCCGTCCTATTTCCCTTCTGCCCGCTTTCTCCAACATTTTTGAGAGACACGTCCACTTCCATCTCGCCCAGTTCAATGAGGCCAATGAAGTACTTCACCCTTCTCAATCAGGTTTCCGTCCAGGGATTTCCACAGAGACAACTTTGTTGGGCGTCACAGAAAATCTACGCCTTCTTTTGGATAGAGGAGACACAGCTGCGCTGATTCTATTTGATCTCAGCACAGCATTTGATACCATCTCTCATACCACACTGTTAAAGTCCCTCTCTACAATGGGCATCGGTGGTCAAGCCCTGGGATGGCTTGCATCCTTTTTAACTCACCGAACATTCCAAATCTTCTCAAATACTACCACCTCAATATTCATGCGTCTCCTCATGGAGTACCTCAGGGCTCGGTACTCAGCCCTTTGTTGTTTAACTTATATGTAACACCGCTGGCACATATTGCTGAACAAGAAGGTCTTACTCTGTTCACATATGCAGATGACTCTCAGATCACCTTTTCCCTCTCAAATTCTGATCAAGCCTCTACTTCCCTCCTTCAATCAGGCCTTAGGAAATTTGCCAAATGGATGAGTGACAATCTGCTCAAATTGAATAGAGGTAAAACGGAAGTCCTAATATTGGGTCCTAAGCAGGATCTTTGGAGTTCCAGACAATGGTCATCTGAGATGGGTGCCCTCCCTATTCCATCTTACCAGGTACGAAATCTGGGGGTTACCATTGACAAAGGTTTAACTATGCAGCCCCAGGTTAGGAAGTTAGCAGCCACATGCTTCACCATTCTGCGTTGGCTAAAGAAAATCATTTGAATGCTGCCGGGTGACACATAGAAGTCCGTGATCAATACCCTTATAACCTCACGGTTAGATTATGGCAACATCCTTTATCTAGGGGCTACACAGGCAGTCACTAGACGCCTTCAGTTAGTCCAAAATGCCGCTGCAAGGCTGTTATGTAAATGTCACAGAACAGAACATATTTCCGGACACCTTTGTGCTATACATTGGCTCAGGGTGGAGAGTAGAGTCAAATTCAAAACTCTTAGCTACATGCATAAAATAAAATGGGGTACTGCCCCTAGATACCTACAATCCTTGGTGCATATTTACTCTCCTGCACGTTGTCTCCATTCCTCATCGAATGGCTTTTTCAGCTTGCCTAAAGTCCGACTCTCCAGAATGGGCGGTAGGTCGTTTTCTTTATTGGGCATCAAACTGTGGAATTCTCTCCCCTTGACTATTCGAAACGAAACAAGTTATGTCCGTTTTCGCAGAGCCATTAAGACCAGGTTGTTCAATCAATAAATCCCTCTGTTCTTCACGGTATTAGCTTTCGTTCTCTCTAGCACACTGTCTCGTAGCGCCGGGAAACCCTTTTTGGGTAGCTGTCGCGCTCTATAAGCTTAATAAATAAATAAATAAATTAATTAATTGCCGTTGCAAAGGTTTGTTTTCGTCAGTGATCACTCCCAACAACCCATTTTGTGATGCTTGGGACACTCTTATCCCACACACACTTTGAAAAGCCTTGGCTGCAAAAGCCTGTAGCTTGTTCAAATTGCAATTCCAGTGGTTAATTTGTAAAAAAAAAAAATAAGTGCCAGGGCTTTCATCAGTAGGCAGTTTGCACCAGCCCATTTCTCCTGTTAGAGCCGACTAAAACAGAACTAACTACTAACCATGAAAGTGGGGAGAGGATGTAGTGTAATCAGGGCTGGACTGGAAACTTAAAGCAGCCATGGCAGTTTTCTCGGACCAGCCACCTGGGGAAGCACTGGCTTACCCCGGGAGGCTAGAAACGTTTGCTTACTGCTTTTGCCACTGGTGACCGACTTTGCAGTACCACTGCAAAACCTGCCCCCACCCTTCCATCCTCTCAGGGAAATGCCCGATGCCCAGTATGGCCATTCCGGCCCTGAGTGTAATGGCCAGAGCTCCCAACTTCAGAGTTGGAGAACCAGGTTGGAGTCTAGGCGTTGGTGCAACATCCTGTGTTTCTGGGTAAATCACTTATCTCCCCGCGTCTTCCATAAATGAATGTGTCCTTAATTGGTGCTCATTAATAGTGCCTGTGTTGATAATTCAGTGCAGGTGCTGAGCACCAGAAACCACCGGCTCAAATTAAGCACTGAAGTGGGCTCTTTATAGATTCTCTGACCGATCAGTCTTTTTCTTGTTTTTTGATTATCCAAGTTTGAAAAAGTGGCCTGATTTAGACACAGTTTTAATCACACCAATCATCTGGCACGTCCTAATAGTCATCCTAGCTGTGCATCGAGGGATCTGTCAGGCTATGTATTTCCTTTTCATACCTATCCTCTGATCCAAGCGCTTCGTCTGGATCCTGAAATCATGACAGACTCTACAATTTTACAGAAGTAGAGTCCAGTTAAGAGCCAATGTAAGATTGCTCCTACAGGAGAATAATAGACCAAGGATTTCTCATTTTTAACTCAATTTTTTTTAAACTTTCAAGCAAGTTTTTATTTATTTATAACAGGGGTAGGCGGTGTAGATAAAAGGGGAAAAACATTTTAATCCCAGACTGGAAGATTGCAAAAGGAGAAACATTTGGTGGTTTTCTACGGGGCAAAAGAAAAGATTATTTATTGTTTTCATTCTTTCTTGGCTTCCTTCTCTCCTGCCTTCTTTCTTGGTAAATTATCTCTTTTCGCAGATTCTGTCTCTCAGTTTATATCAATATAACCACACATAACTGAATCAGTTATTACTTGCCTTTTGCTCAATTGATTAAACTACAGCATCTATCCATACTGTTTAAATATGAGTTTCATATTACCAAGTTTCTGACCTTCAATAAAAATTTATAATGCACAGAGGCTGCTTCACTTGCAGTGCTTGCTCGCTCAGTGACGCATTTGGGTGATCTGACGTCAGTGGAGGAGACGAGGCACCTTCGTGAGGAAATGTGATGCCTCCGATTCATTGAATTTTTAATCTGATCAAATGAAATAGGCAGCGGTTTTCTGGCAGTAGCGTGTATTTCTACATTATGCAAACAGCTCTGCCACCTAGTGGGTTCTAACATAACTGCATCCTCTAAAACCATTAACTTTGCTGTTAAAAACACACAGATGCAGGGCACTGTACCAAACAGGAGCGCTGAGAGCTAAGAGGACTGGCCTTGTTGTAGGAGACGCACGGAAATGCAATGCTGCAGGCATTGACATGGAACCTGAGATAGGCACACATGACACAGCATTACAGTCACAAATATCCTGACTATAAAAATATAGGCAAACAAACGCTACAGAAACACTTGCGCACAGACAACAACGCCAAATGAAAACTGTTTTGTGGTTGTACTTGTATGACTTAATGAGAGTAAACTAAATTATGAGGCATAAAGCTGCTCTCCTCATTTCAATTCCTTGAGGATGTTTGCCATTTTAAGCAGGTAAGGTAACTCAGCGAGTTCAAGTACCAGCGACTGAAATATCTGTGTGGCTTGCACATCACATGATGTTTGACCCCTACTTGTTAAAGGGACTCCCACCATGATGAGTCATACTGACACCATTAATACAGCGCTGGAAAGCGAAGAACAGTTTTATTTTGCATAATGTAATACATAATTTTTTTAAATCCTGATACAGGGAAATATGAGGTGATTGCTAATTTGATAAGGAATAATTGCAGTCCAGAGATGAAGACCCAGGTTAACTAAGATTTACCGCCGAGGCTGTGTCACTTTTTTCATGCTTCCTGACATAATGTCTATTTTGGGTTTTGCAAAACCTGATTTGCGTTGCTTTGTAAAAAAAATAAAAGTAATTTGGTGCAGCGCATAGAGCTTCCTTGCTTTGTCTTGCTTAGGATAAGCGTCACATGGGTGAAGCATGGTAGTTCCTATACATCTATCCTTGTATTTTGACGCAAACACATATTTACAAAGATTGGTTAATATGGGTTTGCGCCAAATTAGTGCACCTGCCAGAGGCTGGTGCAACGAGGAGAAATACCTTTATTTCTCCTCATTACTTCCTCTTTTCATGTTTGCTCTATTCTGCAGCAAGAGTAATAAGCCTCAAATGAAAGTTTGTGTGCACAAAGGTACCTCTTCCTGCACAAAAACTATTCGGACCTTAACGTAGGAACCCTTGTGCCATGGTGCATGGGTGCCTGCGTTTGTAAAAGGCAACCCAAAGTGCGCCAGAGCTCGAAAATTGCTGAACTTAGCTATAGCTTTGTAAATATGGTGCAGGTCTGCTCTCTCCCTTTTATGAAATGCGACGCTTGGAAATTAAAGTGAAGAAACGTGATTCATAAATATTAAGACATAATTGGCTTAATTGAAAATGGAGAAAAACATTAAGACATTAATGCTCCATATAATTATATTTTTCAGTTATAAATTTGGCATAGTGTCTACTAGCCACTGTTAGCAATAGGCTCATAAATGCAACACTTTGAAATGGGAGAAAATTCAAATAAAGAGTTAACTTAATCATTAAGACAACTTTCCATTTTCATTTTCGCCCACTTAAAGGAATTCAGAAACATCATTTTGTTCTCATGATCCTTTATTGAATTGACAAGGACTTTTATTTACGAGTTATATACCTTAGTTCTTCAGTTCCTCACCTTTGTGCCCCAGCCTGGGTTTTAAATCTGACTTAACACTGCTCATTATAAAGCGCTGCTATTAGCAGCATGGTGACAACAATGTACACTAAACACTTCCTTCCCTTAGCTCTAAAAGGAAAATGTGACCCTACGCTTATTTAAAAATGAACACAAGGTTGTGAGCTACTCTGAAGGTGTCTGTGAGCTACTGGTGGCGTGCAATCGAATGGCTGGAGACACCTGAATTTGGACATTCAAATGGTGAACGCAGCGGGCATATACCAGCTTTTCTAGGTCCTCGCTGCTCCATTGTCTTCAATGGAGCTCTCAACATTCCAGTGTTCTAATGACAGTTATGACAACCTCATTAATTTTGTCTGCCAACTTTAGGGAGGTTGATGGACTTGCAATCTGGGATGCAAATAACTTATACAATCTCCTGTCCATCCCTTTTAGCAAAGTAATGCCTTATCAACATGACTTCTGAATAGTTGTGTTTCTCTTCTAGCACTTTCAATTCACACCCTTCATTGTGTTTTCTAAAGCAATAAACTTGCCTCTAACTACTAAATATTTACATCCATAGAGACATTTTCAGTGCAATTGACTCTACCTATTAAGGCCTCAGGTTCTCATTCACCGGGGTCATTTATTAGAGGGAAACAGAGGACTGCCGTAAATCAGTGGTTCTCCTGCCCCACTACTCTCATGATTTTTAGAAGGTGGTTCTGACACTATGGGCTGCCCAGATCTTTCGCTTTTTGAGCACCTAATTGTTGAGCTTTTACTGTGGGGGAGCCTCATAATCTGGGATTCACCCACAGTGAACTCATAATGAAGGAGACTGCATGGAGATTTTACGGGTATCCCCCTGGCTTGACTAGACCGCTGCGCAGCAGCTGGAGTATGGGGCACTGTGCTGGTTACATGCAGACACGGGTGTACATGCCTGTGCACACGTGTAGGGGCCGCGCAGGGGAGATTCCTAGAGTGCGCAGTCCAGGAGCAGCTACAGAGTAAATGGTGTGGCAGGACTTATGCAGAATTGGGTGGTGACATGGAATAGGCTTTATACCCTGGGAAGGGACATGCCAGGGAAAGTCAGTGTGTTTTACTGTGTTTTTACTTCATTATTCCCCTATGGGGATGTTGGGCCCATGGCTAAAATGACTTCCACAAAGCCTACAGATTCCAGACACGCACTACAGTCCAGTGTAGCGGATGTGAAAATGAGTATTCTGCAGAGTCCAAAGTCATATTTGTACTGCTTTTGGGTTGTCCAGAAATGTCATATTTCTCTGAGTCTCTGGCTGAGGTCTGGCCATGGCAGGTTAGATTAATGACCTTTCTTCCCAGAGCGAAGATCTTCCCTCCAAGGAGAAAAGATAGGTGGAGCTAAAAGCCAATCCATCAACTGCTGTCACTGGGTGCCAGGCACCAAGCTGAACTACCAAGCTGAACTACGTGAAGGCAGTGAGGGGAGAAGGAGTTGGGTTTCAGAGGCCAAGTGGCCAGAGACACTGGATGACGCCATGTTGAACAAACCCAGGGGCTGGACAAGAAGGAGGGAGCAGGGGCAGGGAATTGATGTGTCGCTGTGTGATAGGACACACAGAGACTTCCTGCCAGCCCCCCTCTCAACTTTTAAAAAGTACTTGCACAGGAAGAGAAGCTCTCTCTGGGGTGTGGTCTGCTGAGGCGAAAGGTGCTGGAGCCTGGTGCAATGGGCAGTTGGAAGGAAGACACCCCTGACTGCCCCCCAGGCCCCTAACAGCACCAGAAGAAGAGCCCAGGACCGGGGCGCAGAAGAAGAGGCCTCTGCGCAGGGAGAAGAGAGGCGCAGGGAGCCAGTGAAAACCGCTCCCTGCAGAATGCACCCTCTTGGAGACCCGGAGGACGAAGGAGAGTGCTCCCAGTGGCTGGGGGACGCCGCCAGGAGCGAGAAGACGTGAAAATGGGGCAAATCGGACTCCAGGGGCCGAGATATGCCCCAGAGAAGGTAGGTGACCTTTGACCCCGCCTGGGACCGACGACGAAGCGCGTGGGGCTCCGCTGCCGATTGGGTCAGTTCCCGGGGGCTGCCCCAGGAAGAAGCAAAGCCGGGGGGGTGCCGTCGCACCCCCCGTGAAGATGCCCGAAGGGGGCCAGGAGCCCACCCTGGCCCCCGGTGATGTGGAGGAGGGGGGCGGGGAGCGCTGTCGCGCCCCCCGTGAAAATTGCCCCGAGGGGGCGCCAGGAGCCCACACTACCCGCCGACGCAAGATGCGGGGGAGCACCGTTGCGCCCCCCCAAAGATGCCCGGGGGCCCAGGACCCCATTCCTGGGCCCCGAAGTCATGGAGGGGGCCCGGGACCCCATCCCTGGGCCCTGAAGTAAGGTGGAGGTGGGGGAGTGCCGCCGGACTCCCCCGAAGATGTTTGGGGGCGGGGCCCCATCCCCGGCACTGACGTGGAGGAGAAGGCTGGGGGAGCTCCCCCAAAGTCCCGGTAGGACCGCCGAGTCTGCGTCTGCCCGGCGGAGCGGGCAAACCAGAAGAGCTCGGCCGGCTCCCGCGCCAGCACGGTAGAGTGCTGGCCACGCAGGGAGCCGGCGGTGGCAGCAGGGGGTGGGCTCCCCGCACTGCCTTACCTCGAGGAAGGCCTGTGGGGGTCCCGGGTGGCACCGGGGTCCCGAAGCCGAAAGATGAAGGAGCCAGGGGCCCGGGTGGGACTGGGCCCCCAACAAAAGATCATAAGCGGCCGGGGGTGGGCTCCCCGAGCTGTCTAAACTCACCTGGAGGTCCGGGTGGGACCGGGCCCCCCACCGAGGCACCAGAAAGCGGCGAAGCGCCAGCGCGGCTCTCCCCGGCACAGCGGGAGAGCCGCTCATCTATTATTCAGAGGAAGGAGCACAATCGCCCCATAATGCTTTGCCAGGCATTTGGAAGCAGGCCGTTTTGATCCTTGGTGGTCACCCTCAATGATGACAAGGTGCTGGGGGGAGCTGCTGTAGAAGTGCAGCCCCCCCCCCAGCATGAAGAGACAGGTCACCCTAGGTGTCCTGGGGATTTGAAAAGAATAACCCCTCCAGGGCTCAACCTGCATTTAACACCTTCTGGGCTGGAACGTTTGTTCTTCAGCTGAGGGTGTTTTGATAATTGCTTCAAGGAGGAAAAGCCTGAGTTGGGGGATGTCTGGAGAAGGGCATTCCCTGGAGGTGAAAAGTGTAATTGCACTTTATTAATGGTTATTTCTTTTCAAGGGACTGATGATCAATGTGAAGTACTGGTTTAAGGTGATGTCATAAGCAAAGTGGATTTAAGTGGCTAGTCACTCCTGCTAGGGTGTCTGACCGTATTTACTTAATCCTGCAATCGTCTGTGATGCCTATGGGGCTATAATTGCAATGCACTTTTAATGATAAACCATTGTGCTCAGTACTGTCATTCTAAAGTGTGCGTAAACATGCATTCTTGCTGCTGCGCTTAGGTGACGACCCCAGACTATTAGCGCTTAAGATGTAGAGGTGCATACTGTATGGTCAGTAGGAGATGCTCAGTCAGGGTCATGTGTCACCAAGGCAGGTGTAGCCTGTTTAATGCTTGTTGAGGTAATGGGGGGATGTTCGCCACTGGGATGGTGCCAGAGCGCAGGGCCCTCGCTCCAGGATAAGACCAATTCACTGCATTGGGGACAAGATGATGTGCATACATGGGAGTGGTGGTACTAGACCCCACCCCCCTGTGGGAAGGGTGGAGATGGTATGGAATGTCACAAAGTAATTCCATCAGCTTATGTAAATTTGTAAATTGGTGTATAGTATTGAGTGGCGTGTGTGTTTAATAAATGTACTCTTACTTTTATAAAGCAAAGTAAAGACTGGACAATAAATTATTGAGTGTTATTTTTGCGCACCTGCAAATGGCGATTACTAGCCCACACCACCTCCCTTGAGTAAGCCTCAGACTGCTCTGCAACGCTACCCTCTGAGAGTCAGGCGCTGCCCTAGGGTGTTTAGTTCCCAGTGAAGGACAAATGTGTCATGTTATTTGTGCAGGCCTCACAGATGCTGCCTCGTTTTCCAACAATGGTTTATCTGCTCTATTTTGAATCTGAGCAAACACTGAGGTTACATCTGCAGGGTCTCAGCTAGTTCGGTTCATGTCAACTCTTGACCTGGAGGCCTGAACACCACTGGGTGCCAGGTAACATTGCCGTTTGTCCCACCCTAATGATGGTGCTGTGGCCATCACTCTTTTTATCTACCAGGAACAACCATGTAAGGCATGTTACTTCCAAACAAGAAGCATGCAAAATAGACCCAGACACAGGGAGAAAACGTTGCTTTGGCAGTATGTCCTCAGAAAAACATAATGGAACCACTGCTGCTCTGAAGACATCCTGTTCCGCCTGCCTGGTAAGGGTCACTAAAACATATGGGCAGTACTCTACCAGGGGAGCAAAGGTTCAAGTCTCCACTGATAGGGTGGGCTATCGGACATCCACCAGAGTCTAAATAAGCCTGCCAGTTTTTGCCTTGTTCTTAGTTAAATTGAGGAAAATTGATTATCCTTTGGCCAACCCTCCAACTGCCATCTGCCCTATGATAGTCGGTTATCATCTTCCAGCAACACTGCTATTCCAAGTTCCTTCCTTAATCTCCTATGATTGCCAAATGGGTTGTGTTTTTTTTCTCCTGAAGGAATTGAGCTTCCTGCCTCCTCCTCTGATAGCTTCCATCTCAGTATCATCACTATGCAGCCTTAGATGTAGCATGTCAATCACTTTCATTTTGAGTGAAAAAGATACTGATGGAGCAAGGTGGAAAAACAACATTTTGTATACCCCTCGTGAAGTCACTTACTCATAACAATAACATGAATTAATCGTGTGGCTTGGAAAATTAATCAACATAGAATAGAATGCACACACAAGTACACGTGGGAAACTAATTTGCTCATGTTGCAAACTATAATCAACTAACTAAGTAATGTTGTTACGTTCAAAATTAATGCAGCAGCTGTAAACTAACCAAAAGCGGCCTGAATGTGCTTTCTGTTTGTTTACTTCTGGCAAAAACATGAAGACTGGTGAGTAAATCATGCATATATGTTGCTTCATTTGCTAGGTAATAACTAACAGAGATACCTTAGTAAAGGGGGAGGTAAACAGAAGGGTTATAATTCAATAATTTACGTTTTATTGTGTTTGTTTCTATAATAGTTCCCGCTCTGGCCTATGGCCTAGAAAAAATGGACGTTTCTGTGACTCCGAGATTGAAGTGCAGTACGCATGCGCATAGTGAAATGAACTGCAGACGAGTATGAACTGCTTGTGCCTGTGCAGAATGGGTCAAGGACAGCGTGCCTTTAAAGTCCAGCTGAGTGCCAACCAAATGGACATCCGTGCTGAGAAGCGTGGGAAAAGAACTAAAACTTACCAGTTAAAGGACATGAGCGAAGCGGATATAATAAGGACAAAGACAATTTTCATTGAGCTGATCTTGCGGAAATTAAACAATAAGATGATGAGGTTATGCTCATCCACCCCTTGAATTAACCAATCAGAACTGTTAAAAGACACTGATAGTTACTTTTGTAGATAGATTAAGTAGGGAAAAAGGGTATAAAAGAGTGTGTCCGGACTTAAGAAAAAACTCTCTTCTTCGATTTCCATCTGTGTATCCTGACATGCTGCCTGAATGCTGAGTTTTTCCTGAGGCGTAAAGTCTTTGATTTTTTATGAACTTTAACTTTACGCCAAATACGCCATAAACACATGGGGGGATCTTTACCTGCAGGGTGCCTTCCGCACAGCTGTGCAGATATTTGGGGACGACACCCCCACGATGATGGATACTTTCCTCTACGTCCGCCTCCGACAAAACATAAAATCCGTCACACCCGATTTTCCGGACGAACCAGAAATCATGGCACCACTGCACTCCCTGCTCCAGGCCACGGTCCCGAAGCATGTAGTCTCCATGTTGTACAAACATGTCCAGGTGGCTCCTTCGCCTCCCTCCTTTAGAGCCCGGCAGGACTGGGACGCTGACCTACCCGAACCCATATCGGACGAGCAGTGGGAGACGAGCTGCTCTCACACACATGCTGTTACCGGAAACACCCGTCTCCGATTGATTCATTATAAATTCTTGCACCGGCTCTATTTCACGCCGGCAAAATTGCACCGCTTAGGCCTCAAAGGCGACGATAGATGTCTCCGATGTGGCATCCCGGGGGCAGACTTTATACACCTAGCATGGGGATGCCATGCGGTCGCCACGTACTGGGTGGAAGTGTTTGATGCTCTCTCGGAAATGCTTGGGCTATCCATAGACCCGTGTCCTAGGTTAGCGCTGCTCGGGCTAGCTCACCCTGCTGTTAAGACGAACCGCAAATTTTTTGCACTGAGCCTCCTCCTGGCCAAACGTCAGGTGGCATGCAGATGGGGCAGAGGGAGAGCGCCTAAATTTAAGGATTGGTTGAGTAGCATGGCTACCTGGCAAGAACAATTACATAACTATGCCGACCTCTTACCTCCTAAATCACGACCCAAAGATCTATGGGGCCCCCTCACCGCTTACCTACTTCACTTACACAATGATGAGCATTCTGTGGAAGAGGATAATTGAGAGGTAGACTGTAGAGATAACTGCTCCGTTCCCACACGGAGGTATGCCCATTCACACACTTTCGAAAGCACTACCCCAACACACGCCTCTAACCTATGCTGCCCCCTGCTGACATGGCTCACTTTGGGACCTGCATACATGAACACGCGCAGCGCATACTGTTACGCCCCCCCCGCTCCATAACATACGGAACGAGATGTGACGGGATTACGGGGTGACGATAGTCCTCCTGTCCCCCTCTCACCTCTTGTGTTACTCGGACCTAGATCGGAACGGATATTCTCACTTAGGTAATCGTCCACTACAACACATCCATAGCAAGACACAATATCGCACTCTCTGCACGGCAAGCGAGCACAATACCTTCCCCGTGGTTGAGTCACCATTACTGCGACAGTAGTGACACGGCCAGAATTGCCTGACATCCGATGCAGGATAGTGACTTCGACCCTGCGCCCCCCCGCACATCTGTGCTTCATCATTCCACAGCTCCGTTACAGGGGCGTCACTGGGGGAAGGGACAGGAAATGTTATGTTGTTATGATGTTTTAAATGTAAAAAATAACCTCATTGCTTTGCTGCTCAAAACCTACAATGTAGTCAAGTTGATCTCCTGCATTTTTCTTCACAACCCATGTCTCATACTAACGCGGCCGGCCCGGTTGGGTTGTAGGCGGCTTGCTGTGTGCATCCCATGACCTTATTAAGACTACATGTCCATCCTCTTACGTGACACTGGGGAAGCCGGCCCAAGAATGTGGGTTGTAGGCGCTGAGATGTATTACATGTGTTTATGACCAATAAAGGTTTTCAAAAAAAAAAAAACAAAAAAAAAAAAAAAACTTTAACTTTACTTGAATGAGTAAGGAGTCTTTAGAATTAGGTTAATAGCTAGAGAGAATAAGGAGATGAACTTTGGGAACTATTATGTCTTTTGCTAATATTCATGTCCTATAATCTTAATAATAATGTGCTTATTTTTGAGTTTTGAATTAAAATGAAATATAAATGTATGAGTTAAAATTCTTTCTTTCTCTTAAAATCTATTTGCATTAAACAAATTTATAAGTGAATAAATAAAGGTCATGCTAGGAGATTTTCTTTAAATAAAAGCTGGTAACTCTGTCTGCAGGCAGAGGAAGTGTGGCAAGTGAAGCCGCACATCACATAGTCTGTTTCAAAAAGTAGTGGTATTGTCATATATCACAGGTTTAGGAACCTTACGTATGAAAGGATAAATGCAGAGTGAGAACAGTCTATAAAATCATAGCCTTCAAGTACAGGGATCATTGTGTATCCTGATTTAAAACTTACAGCTGAGAGAGTAATAGAGCTTAACCCGAGCTTGAGAGAAGGGTATGGTAGAGGGATGTGCTACTTTATTGGCGAGTTTAAAATTCTGTGGTAGAGAAGAGGTAAGGGCTGTCTACTGGAAATACGGAATACTTGTGCGATTGAGAAAACTATCACTTTGGTTTAGCGAAACAGACGAATGGAGTTGTTTTATGTAGTTACTAACCGATTCAGTTGTATAAAAGTGTAAATACGGCTTCTCGATAAACCTTGTAAAGGAGGGGTCAGTTGAAGCTGCAGAAGCCAGAGCAGAGCTGACATCAAAAGTGTCACGCAGGAATTTGGTCTCGTGACCAAGACAGAGTAAGGGCTGAATGGTGCATCAGTAAAGCAGCGAGACTATTGGTTAAGCACTAAGACAACGTATCTTATTCTAATTGGAGCGATAGAGTGAACCGCGCTTTGATAGGCTGGTGTTACAAAGCAGTTTGCGGAAGAGTGCGCAATCTTTTGAAAGACAGGAAATAATCAGAAAAAATGGGGTTTTATTATGGAGAAGAAAAGGAGAAACCTTCATGGTTTAAGAGATTGAAAAATGTATTCAAGAAAGACAAGGCGATAATAACGAGAGAGGGAAAATTACTTCCTCCGCCAAAAATGCCTGCTTCTTACATGATGACGAAATATGGCTATCATACATGCATTTGGCTAGAGAATTAGGCTAGATATACCAAAAATGATGGTGCCTTACCTTTTCCAGAAGTAGGATCTTTTAATCTGGTAGTTTTACGAAATTTAAGAGAAAAGATGAAGAAGCTTGAACCGAGACCTAGACCGACTCAATTTGAGGCACTAGTTGAGTGGGAATAAGAGATGCATGAGTTAGAGCGAGAAAGGTTGGAAAATCATCGAGGACCAAGAGGTAGATTACGTGGATTATGGGGAGAAACACATGAGAGTAGAATGCGAAGATGGCAAAATGCTGATATGTGTGATGGAATGTATCCGGTTAGATTGGCAGGTGAAATAGAAGGGCGAAAATACACAGAGAAAAGGAGTAATGTGGAATCAGGAAGGAAAAATTATGGAGATGGTGAATCAGAGGACACGGTGCTGGAGGAGATAGTAAATAGACCACCACCATATCAACTGGGTTCTATATGGACCACTCCAAATGCTCCACCAGTAGAGGATAGGTTTGCTGAAACCCCAAAACGATTTTCAAATTATAGAGACCTTCCAGAAAGGGTAGAAATGAGGTATGATTCAAACACCCCAGTGGTAGAAACTAGACTTACCGGTACTCCTAAGCAAAATGAGGAAATCAGAAAAAGTATAGCAAGAGTAGAGAGACAAATTGAAGAACACCCAAGTACTTCTGAATATATACGTTCTACAAATGAATTAACAGAAAAGATACAGGAACTTACTAAAACTATAGAAGCTGTAACAGTCCCAGTAACAATAGGTCCTGTAATTCCAGTGTTTGAAAATAAGAAAATAAAAAAAACAACTTTGACGATTCCTTTAAACCAGAGTTTGCAAAAAGTAAGAGAAAAGATTTATCCAGATTTGTCTGAAATTAGGCGAACAAGTAACATAATACCGCCTGACTTGACTTTTAATCAGGGCCTACCATATATGTTTCCAACTGGAGCAGAATCTGATTCTGCGACACCCGAAAGAAATGTAGAAAAAATAGATTTAACACAAACCTCAGTAGGACCAACAGAACAAGAATTAAGTGATTGGCTTAAAACTCTAAAAGTAAAAGGACATGAACCTAAAGTATTAGATTTAGCTAGACTAAAGGTTGACATGGAAGAATTAATTATTGGAACTATCGGAACGGATAGACTAAAAACATATCAGGACGAAGAACTGATGTTCATGTGTAAAAGTATTACTTGGAAAGCAAACTCTATACATGACCATTTGGAAGGATTAACTAGTGAATTAGATGTAGATCTTGCAAAGAATAAAATATTACAGAAACCCTACAGAGTAGATTTTACAGAAAAGGATATTGAAAATATGAATACTGCAGGAAGATTAACCCAAATAAAAGAGCTAATTGTTTTACTAAGAAGATGGGGAGATGTGAATAAATGGAAAGCGAAATGTGCAAAGAAAAGAGAAGAAGCCAGTGATAAATCTACATTAGCGTTTCCGGTGAGAGAAAGGGAAACAGTAGTAAATGAATTTCCTATGAGAGAAATACCGGGAGGAGGATATGTACATGTTCCTTGGACTAGACAGGACATATTATCATTTACTAATGATTTCCCCAGATTGAGAGAAAAACCAGTAGAATGATATCAACAGGTGGATCGATTTGTAAAACTTTCAAAGGTACTAGGGGAAGGTTTAGATGGATTATTTGACATAGTAGTACCAGCAGACCTATGGTCTGAGTGCAAAATAACAGTGAACTGGCCGAAAAATCAATATCCTCGAGACAAAGTGACAGGTGCTCCTTCCTCTGAAGTGATGAGGAAATATGAGCAAGTAATAGTGTTTTTGAAAAATAAAATTCCACTGAAAGAAACAGATTGGGTAAAAATTGACAGACCTTTACAAGAATCGAAAGAATCTGTACATGCATTTTATGAGAGACTTTTGTTAGTGTTTAAACAATATAGTGAATATGAGGAACTAAATGAAAAAGATATGAGTTATTTTGTGTATCGATTTGTGTTTGGCTTAAGACCAGAAATAGGAAACATGATTAAGCATAATTTGATAGGATGGCAGTCATGTTCTGTAGACGAGGTATTGAGACATGCAAAATACTGTAGTGATGAAAATGAAGTTAAGCAGAGAAAGCTCAAAGAGAAAGCCATGTGGGCACAAGTGAAGGTAGCAGAACATCAAGTGGCACAAATGGAAAACAAAAGTATAGACGGGAGTCAAGGGAAAGTGAAGGGAAGTTTCAATAAACCTAAATTAGTAGGGAACATAGACGAGCTTAAGAAAAAATATCCTTGTCATAATTGCGGCAGGATAGGGCATTGGAAGAAAGAGTGTAAGTGTCCATCAAGAGTTAATCCCGAAAATACATCATTGAATCCGCAGGTGCAGAATTAGGTAATACAACAATCTTCGCAACAGCAGCAGGTAGTTACTCAGCAAAGTCAGGTGCCACAACCGCCACTACCACGCAGTGTAATCTGCAGAGATACAGTGCAGAGACAGGATTCAGCGGAGGCGAGCAGGTAAACCGATCGCCCAGAGTGAATGTGAGTCCTCAGTATTGGTTACAAGAGGATGGCGGGAGTGAGTTGGATGATAGCTTCTGACGGTGCCTGAGAGAGGAAGAAGAGTGTGGGCTTGGAGCCACTCTTGAGGTAGATCAGTCTGGGCCATTTGTGAATGGAAAGGTGAATGATGTAAAGGTAACTTTCCTAGTGGACACTGGTGCTCCCCATTCTACTGTTAGATCAGTAGAAGTTCAAAGTCTTCCTCTCTCGGGAGAACGAATCCATGTTGTAGGTGTAGCTAATAGGCAGATTAAAACCTCCTTAACAAAACCAGTTGAAGTCGAAATTGGAAATTTTAAAGATATGCACCGATTTGTGGTGTGTGATAGTAGTCCAGTTAACCTGTTAGGCAGAGACATTCTGTGTAAAGTGAACTGTGCCATATATTGTTCACCTTATGGCATAGAGCTCCAAACCTCAGATAAAGATAGCTTGTATAAAATAACCATGTCAATGATAGAATCAGGAAAAAATGAATTGTTTCCTGTGTTTGATCGAGAAAATATACCTGCTGAATGGAAGGAAACAGTAAAAGAGAAAGTATGGGATTTTGCAGGAGAAGATATTGGATTAATGAAAGATGTAGATCCTGTGAAAATTTCTGTAAAGGAAGGAGTGAGTTATCCTAACATTCCCCAATATAAAATGACAGCAGAAGTAATTGACGAAATAACACCAGTAATAAACAAGATGATTGAACAAGGCATTTTAGGAGAGATAGAAAGCAGTCCTTGTAACTCACTGATAATGGGATTGAAAAAGCCTAACGGAGCATTTAGGATTGTACAAGATCTTAGAAAGATTAATAAGATTGTTGTCCCATGTTGTCTGATTGTACCAAATCCAGCAGTAATTCTATATCAAATTCCACATGATGCAGAATGGTATACCGTGGTTGATCTATGTAATGCGTTCTTTACGGTTCCATTACACCCAGAAAGCCAGATAATATTTGCGTTCCGGTTCGGAGATCGCATTTTGGCATGGTGCCGAATTCCTCAGGGGTATACTGAAAGTCCATCTATTTTGAATCAACTGTTAAAGAAGTCATTAGAAAGTTTGAGCATGCCTGGAGAATCTGTATTAGTTTAATATTTTGATGATCTGTTAGTGGCATTAAAGACAAAGATGAATGCATATCAGATACTATTGCATTGTTAAACCATTTGGCAGGAGAGGGGCATAAAGTGTCACCATCGAAATTACAATTTTGTCAGAAAGAAGTGCAATACTTAGGTCATAAGATTGCTAAAGGGACTAGGCAAGTCACTGCAGAAAGAATCAAAATGATACAAGGACTGCAACCACCAAAAACGTAAAGACAAGTTAGAATGTTCTTAGGAATAGTGGGTTACTGTAGACAGTGGATTAGTGGATTCTCACTAATAGCAAAACCCTTACATAGACTAACTAAAGCAGACATCAGAGACCCTATTGTACTGAATAAGACTGAAATGGAAGCATTTGAACAGCTAAAAACAAGTTTATGTGTAGCTCCAGCTTTAGGAATGCCTGACTATGAAAAAGAGTTTGAGCTGTATTGCAGTGAGCGAGAAGGATGTGCATTGTCAGTATTAATTCAAAGACATGGAAAACTGAGGAAACCAATTGCGTATTTCACAGCTGTTTTGGATCCAGTTGCAAAAGCCTTGCCAGGTAGTCTGAAAGCAGTAGCAGCTACAAGTGTGAGTTTAGAACAGAGTGAAGGAATAGTGATGGGATTTCCTGTGAGGGTATATGTACCTCATTCTGTAGAGATTCTCCTCATTAGGACAAAAACACAATACCTTACAAATAACAGAATGACAAAATATGAGAAAACAATTTTAGGTGCAGATAATGTGACAATTTCACGATGTGTGAATATAAATCCATCTATATTGTTACCTGATGCTATGGAAGCTGAGGTAAGAAATGAGGTTGATCACAAATGTATAGATGTTCTTGAGTATTGTACCAAACCAAGACCTGACATTAAGGATGAAGCATTGCCTGAATCTGATTATGTGATGTTCGTTGATGGTTCGTGCTTGAGAACAGAGGAGGGTGCTTTGAGCGCTGCATATGCCGTGTGTACAGTGGCAGATGTCCTGGAAACATCTAGTCTGAAAGGAATTCTTTCTGCTCAAATAGCGGAATTGATTGCTTTGATTCGAGCATGTGAACTAGGAAAGGAGATAAGAGTCACCATAGTGACTGACAGTCATTATGGATTTGGGGTTGTTCATGATTACGGACAATTGTGGTCCCAAAGAGGTTATTTAACTTCTGCAGGATCCCCCATTAGAAATGCTGAATTTGTAAAAATGTTGATTGATGCTATTCAGTTGCCTGATAAAATTGCAGTGGTGAAATGTGCTGCCCACAAGAAAGGAGATGACTACATCACTAGAGGCAATATGTGTGTTGATTCCATTGCAAAATACTGTGCCAGAAATCTTGCATCCATAAATCGGGACAGGAAAGAAGAACATGTTTCAAGTCCTTTAATGCTAACCACAGTAGTTGAGACTTGGCAGGAAGTGAGACAGATGCAGGATGAGGCTAGTGAAGAAGAGAAAAACGTTTGGCTAAAAGCAGGGTGTAGACAAATGGAAGAAGATGAAATCTGGGTTTACAAAGATGAAAGACCAGTAATGCCTGATAACATGAATTCAAATGTGACCCGAATGTACCATGGTCAAGCTCATGTTGGGAGGGATTCCATGATTCGGATGTTCAGACAGACATGGTATAATCCTAAGTTTAGGGTGTTCGCCAAAAGCCTGTGTCAGAGGTGTCTAGTGTGTCAACAGTTTAATCCAAGAAGAAAAACAGTTGTGATCTTAGGAACCATAGGACGGGAGGGAGGTCCGTTCACACAAATGCAGTTGGGTTTCATCAAATTGCCACCATGTAACAGACTCAGATACGTGCTTGTAATTATTTGCCTATTCTCTAGGTGGGTATAAGCGTTCCCCACCCGGAGAAATGATGGAGTAACTGTTGCAAAACTGCTTTTGCATGAAATCATACCACGATACGGTTTTCCAGTAACAATTGAAACAGATCATGGAAGCCATTTTCAGACTGAACTATTACAAATGACTTGTGAAGCACTGGACATTCGTCAGAAATTACACTGTGCTTACAGACCAGAGGCTTCAGGGGTAGTTGAACAAGTGAATGGAACAATAAAAAAACAGAATGGCAAAAATGTGTTTGGCAACAGGACTGAAATGGCCGGGCGCATTGCCACTTGTTCTGATGACCTTTAGGAGTATACCTGACAAAAAGACTGGACTGAGTCCTGATTTTGATGGGCAGAGTGATGAGACAAGTGTTTGTACCAGTTGATAAACTGTTAACTATTAATGATGACATCATACTGGATTACTGCAAAAACCTGTCTGACATGGTAACTTATGTGTTCCACCAGGTGGGAACTGAGTCAAACACGAAAGAGAAACATCCAGCTCATGATCTAGTCCCTGCAGATTGGGTTTGAATAAAGGTACACCGAAGAAGAAATTGCTTAGTACCTCGCTGGCAAAGACCGAGACAAGTTATTTTGGTCAGCACGACTGCAGTTAAATGCCCTGGAGTAAAAAGATGGGTGCACGCCAGTCACACCATCCATGTGCCTGAACCTGAAAATCCACACGAGGAAGGTGAAAGCACAACTGATTCTGATTCTGAAGGAGAAATCTAGATATTGAAGCTCGACAAGAACGTCGACATCTGGAGGTATCTGATGCTAGTTCTACATCTGAAGGAGAAGGTGAAACTATTGGAATACCAAATTTTGAAGATCGACCTGAAAGTCAAGATTTGGTAAGAACTGATACCAGTAAGGACATTGAACAAAGTGGAGATAATACTGGTAATCAAGAAAATACTGAAGAACAGTTAGAAAGCTGTTTAAAGACCATGGTCTAAATAAACATAACTTTGACTGACTGACAGTAAGAAAGCTCTGAAAGCAGGAACCAAAATCCTGACACTGGAAGAGAGGAAATAACTCACGACAAGGATGAGATTCCAAGTACCAGTTATGGAGATGTTCCTAACAGAGTGAAACTGCTGAGTAAAGAGAAATCAGATTCTGAAAAAGAAACAGACATTATAAAGTTCATCATAAATGAAACTGTTGAAAATACTGAAAGTGAAACTGATGACAGTGGAGATGAAACTCAATTGAGAAAGAGTTCAAGGAAAAGAGCTTGGAGAGTGGAACATAACACTACAGAACCAAAGACAAAAAGTGGCTCGTAAAGGAGATAATTGGCCTAGAGAAAATGATGGACTGAAATTCAAACTGGTTAACAAAGCAAGAAAACCAGAAGATCAAGTAAATGAAATAACAAGTCAGAAAGAGTTGTAGGGAAAGAGAATAGAGGTTGTTCAAAGGCCAAAGAGAGTGAGAAGACCAAACCAGAAATATAAATCACCTGAATGGGCTTACATGTTTTTGCCTCCTATTGAGGAAGTAAACAGCAGCCAAGAGAACTTGAATTTCACAAGTCAAGAAAAAGAAAATGAGTAAAAACTGATACTCAAAGAAAGAAAAAGAAATAATTGATCTGAAATTGCAAAATAAAAGCAAGACTTGAAACATTGGTATAAGAAAAACGCTATGAGTGTAAAGTGAAAGTTTATTAAAGAAAACTGTAAAAATCGCTGTTAAAAAAAAGGCTACTAATATTGTATCTACAAATAATGTTAGTATGGCTGATTTTAGCTACTATTATTCCCTTTAGAGAAAATTTGGAGAAAATGAAAGCAAATGGGACTATGAATGAACGAAATAATGAATTAAAAACTGATAAAGTGCATGTGTATAAGCCAGAGATTCATCAGGACAAATCTATTAGTGATTTTTCAAAGAATACTTTTTAAAGGTTATTATCTGAGTATGCTAGAACCATGGATGATAGTGATTGTTATGTCTGTGTAAAATTGCCAGCATCAGTCTCAGAAGGGGTGACCTATCACCATCTTCCACTTACATATGGAATTACATGTAGTGTAATAGCAATTGTATTTTACAAAACAGGTAAATTAGAGGATTACTATTCAAATTATGATGATGTTTTTGCAAAATTGAGAGTTATAAATGAAATGAACAAAGTTAAGCCTGCAAAAGTTATGGGAGAATTTTTCTTAGAAACTCAAGAATTGACTCATGATTATGCTTTTAAACATAATTTGACTTGTAAAATGAGGAATGAAGAAAAAGCATTTTTAGATATGGTTGAAGAAAGGAGGATTGTATATAAAAGAAATGAAAAAGTGAAGCATACTAAATCTAAATATTGGGAATCGGAGGATGAAAAATTAAAAGGACGAAATGTAAATGTGGCCATAAGCATAGATACCCCATCATTATGGAAATTTTGTATTCGCAGAGACAATACAGTGTATGACTGTGTATGACAATTATTTTGTGGGAGCGAGTCAATGTGAAGACACTTATCGTATAATAGGGGGTTGGGGATTTAAAGGTGGTAATGACCCAGTTTTTCCTGGAATGTATTTCATTTGTGGGAAAAAAGCTTATTATAAGTTGCCTGATCATTGGTATGGGTCCTGTTATGTAGGCCTGGTTTTTCCTAAAATCTTTCGTGTTGATAGACATACTAATGGGATACATGAGATAGGTAAACCTTTAAGTCGTAGAAAAAGAGAGAGTCTAATAGAAATAATAGGTGATGTTTTTGGAGCACTGATACCAGCAGTGGGGATATCTTTTAATGCAAATAGAATTCGGAAATTGTCAACGATAGTAGATCGTTTGTCAACAGACACTGTAGGTGGATTTTTAATGGTAAACACTGAAATGATTGCTATGAGGGCTATGGTGATGCAAAATCGTCTTGCTCTAGATATAATTTTGGCAAAAGAAGGAGGAGTTTGTGGAATTTTGAAAGTACAAGACTGTTGCACTTCTATTCCAGATAAAAGTCAAAACATTGAGAGATATATTATTAATCTTACAGAATTGCACAAAGAAGTTGAACCACTGGAGGTTGATGGTGTCCTTGAATGACTTGGTAGACATTTTTCAGCAGTTAAACATTGGTTGCATGAAATAGGTAGTTCTATTATAGGTAAAGTATTAATTTCAGCAACAATAATAATAGTAGTGATGTTGATATTAAAATTATGTTGCATGATTAGAAAGAGAAGAAATGTTAAAAGGTCAATAAAGAAGGTGATCCAAGAAAAACAAGAAAGAGAACGTGAAAAGGGTGATATAGAGATGGAAGAGTTTCAAGAGAAACTCTATCAAGACAGCAAAAAAATGGAAGATACTAGAGTATAATCTATACTAATGGAAAGAACTTGAAATATGTTAAGATAAAATTTGCAAAATTTGGGGAGATATTTGGTGATAAATCACCAAAGGAGGGAGTTGATGGAGCGAGGTGGAAAAACAAAATTTTGTATACCCCTCGTGAAGTCAGTTACTCATAACAATAACATGAATTAATCGTGTGGTTTGGAAAATTAATCAACATAGAATAGAATGCACACACAAGTACACGTGGGAAACTAATTTGCTCATGTTGCAAACTATAATCAACTAACTAAGTGATGTTGTTACGTTCAAAATTAATGCAGCAGCTATAAACTAACCAAAAGCGGCCTGAATGTGCTTTCTGTTTGTTTATTTGTGGCAAAAACATGAAGACTGGTGAGTAAATCATGCATATATGTTGCTTTATTTGCTAGGTAATAACTAACAGAGATATCTCAGTAAAGGGGGAGGTAAACAGAAGGGTTATAATTCAATAATTTACGCTTGATTGTGTTTGTTTCTATAATAGTTCCTATTCTGGCCTATGAGGCCTAGAACAAAATGGCGTTTCTGTGACTTCGAGATTGAAGTGCAGTACGCATGCACATGGTGAAATGAACTGCAGATGAGTATGAACTGCTTGTGCCTGTGCAGAATGGGTCAAGGACAGCGTGCCCTGAAAGTCAAGCTGAGTGCCAACAAAATGGACATCCGTGCTGAGAAACGTGGGAAAAGAAATAAAACTTACCAGTTAAAGGACATGAGTGAAGCGGATATAATAAGGACAAAGACCATTTTCATTGAGCTGCTCTTGCGGAAATTAAACAATAAGATGATGAGGTTATGCTCATCCACCCCTTGAATTAACCAATCAGAACTGTTAAAAGACACTGATTGTTACTTTTGTAGATAGATTAAGTAGGGAAAAAGGGTATAAAAGAGTATGTCCGGACTTAAGAAAAAACTCTCTTCTTCGATTTCCATCTGTGTATCCTGACATGCTGCCGGAATGGTGAGTTTTTCCTGAGCCGTAAGGACTTTGAACTTTTCTGAACTTTAACTTTACTTGCATGAGTAAGGAGTCTTTAGAATGAGGTTAGTAGCTAGAGAGAATAAAGAGATGAACTTTGGGAACTATTATGTGTTTTGCTAATATTCATGTCCTATAATCTTAATAATAATGTGCTTATTTTTGAGTTTTGAATTAAAATGAAATATAAATGTATGAGTTAAAATTCTTTCTTTCTCTTAAAATCTATTTGCATTAAACGAATTTATAAGTGAATAAATAAAGGTCATGCTAGAAGATTTTCTTTAAATAAAAATTAGATGAATGGAGAATTAAGCTGGTCTTGTTCATCCTTAGCCTAATTTTTTACTAGCAGATCCATTGACAGTTAATGGAGGTGTGTCTGAATAAATTGTCTCTTTGATAAAACCATGGTAAATGTATGTATACTTGTAAAGCGCACTATCCAATCCAATCCAAAAATTCTTTATTTCGGTCGTCAAGACCATAAAAGATACAATGCACATACATTTAAACATACATAAAAAAGAGAGATGCAATTGTAAAAATACACCATAAGAATTGATTGCTAATTTTAAAAAAAACATCATACAGATTGATTGCCAGGATGTTCAAATCAGATGAGAAGAGACACCAATTCATCATTAGAAAAGACAGTTCATGGGATAATTTAAAAGCACAGTCCGTTGAGGAGAAGCAATTTTCAGTATTTGCGGCAGTTGTGCATTTAACAATTTTTTCCTAATCAGCCACATAGCATGGATGAATTTTGCCACTGCGAAAACTATGTGGGGCAAGGTACTGGTTCTTAATACTCTAAACGCATGCATGTGGTTCCTAAATCCCAGATTCCTGCATAGTGGGACCAACCAGTGTTTCCTTGGTCTCCGATATGCCGGACAGAAAAAGAAAAAGTGTGTTTCATCTTCATCATGGGAGTTGCACCCTGGACAAATTTTATCATCAGCGTGAAGCCAGTTGCAAGTGAAGGATTTAAGTGGCAAGGTGCCATACCTCCACTGTATAAACAGCTTCCTGGCTAAAATTGGGTAAATGATATCCATAAAACCTTCGAATTCATATGAATTTTTGGATTGTAAAAAGCGTTCGGTTAGGGTGCCGTGTTTAGTCGAGGTCAGGAGGAGGTCCAAGCTTTTCTCCTTGTGGATCTGTACCAAACGCTTGCGGGAAAGCCTTTGACATCCCGATTCAGGTACCTCCCATAATTCAGGTAATTTTAACCGGTACAGTTCTTTTTTTATGTAGGTCAGCCAGGGAATTTTGTCACGTTGATTCAGTCCCATAACATGGACAAGATCATTCCTATAATGGGCAAGCTCACTGGTGGACCAAAGCCTATGCCAGAATCTTATTGGCTTAGACTCCAGCTCAGCAGTGATAGAAGTTAGACCCATGTCAAGTCTCAAAGGAAACAAAGGTGTACTCCGGGGGAGGACCAAGAGACGTCTCAGAAAATTGTTTTCGACGGTGGCGAGAACCGAACCTGCTTTATGCCCCCATAGCTCACTGCCATATGAAGCGGCCGCTTTGGCCTGCATTTTATACAATTCCAGTGCCGGGCTTATTGGTTTGAATGTTGACGAATTTGCAACCTTCAGAATAGCACCAGAGAGTTGAGACAGCTTAAGCCGAGCTCTTACAATTTGGGGTTCCCAGGATAGGTTCTCGTGTAGTGTTACCCCCAGGTATTGGAAGGTTGTGACCCTTTCCAAACTAACAGAACCCAGAGTGGGATTGGGTCTAGTTTTTGTAGATGGATTGAAGATCATAAACTTGGTCTTCTCTGTGTTGATCTCTAGACCATGTTGTCTACAGAAAAGATCAAATCCATCTAGAATCCTTTGGATCCCCATGTGGGTTTTGGAGAGCAGGAGGGTGTCATCAGCAAACATGACAGCTGGAACCCTCCTGCCGGCCAAAAGGGGGGCGTCATTGTCTCTAACGTCATCAAGGTGTGATATAACGCTGTTAACAAAGAAGCAGAACAGGGTCGGCGCCAAGACGCAACCCTGCCTTACCCCTCTGCGAACAGGGAACCTTGATGACAACGCGCCGTCCCTGCCACACCTAACCTGCGCATAATTGCCATCATGGAGCCTAGTTATGGTGTGCAACAAATGGGATGGGACACCCATCTCCCTGAGGACCTGCCAGAGTTTTTTCGAGGGACTAGGTCAAAGGCTGACCTCAGATCCACGAACACCATGTATAGCCTCCCCCCCTCAATCCTCACGGTCTTCCAATACAGGAGGATGAGGCGGAAGACCTGGTCCATGGTGGACGTGTTTTTTCTGAAGCCAGTTTGGAGGGGACTCAAGATTTCATTTTCCTCCATCCAATCGTTGAGGTGGTCCAAAAAGAGGCGAGAGAAGAGTTTTTGGGGAACGTCTATGAGGCTGATTGGCCTGTAGTTGGCTGGGAGAAGAGGGGAACCCTTTTTGTAAATAGGCACTATCTCTGCTTCCAGCCAAGTACAGGGGATCTCCATACCTCCTAGGATGGCATTAAAGAGAATAAGGAGGTATGGGCCCCAGATCTCAGGATGTTGTCTGAAAAGGTCACCCGGCAATCGATCTAATCCCGGGGCCTTCCCCATTGCCAAACTCTCTATTGCACTAACCACCTCGCCACGGGTAAATGCTAGGCCCACTCCGGGGGTGGATGTGTCACTAAAGGCCGCTTCATGGGCAGGCTGCTCAAAATCTTGATACAGTCTGCCAAAATGGCCTTCCCAGGCGGATGATGCGATGTTGGTGTCCACTGCCGCTTTGGCCTCTCCCGAGCCATTGTTCACCAGGGTCCAAAATTTTTTCAAATCCCTAGATTCTAAGGCCGAGGGGAGGTCAAGCCAGTGGTTCCAATCCCACTCTTTTTTCGCCAAGGCGATTGTTTCCTTATACTGGGTCCTAAGTTTGGCAATTGGGGTCCTTCCTGCTCCTGCTTTAATAGCGGCAATTAACTCAGATTTAACCTTTTTACAGGTTGATTTATACCACGATGGTACTCGGGTCTGCTTGCGCCATGGGACTGCCACTGGGAAAAAGACCTCCGCTAAATATCCCACCAGATTTTCATGGATGCTTGCCAATTTACTATTAAAATCTTGGGATCTAGGCTCTTCAGTTAGAACATCCATTTCTATGAACTTCGGAAGTGCTATTTCAAAGATTTTTCTAATGTTTTCCTCTGAGCTTATAATTTTGGCCCATTTGACCCTTCGCCTATTGGAAGAGAGAACCAAATTACCTGGGTCATCAAGAGATTTGGGAGATTGTGAGTCAGGAGCAGGAGCGGGGTGTTTCAGGTCCAGTATGAGAGCATTATGGTCACTGTCCGTTCTTAGGGATACTCTGAAATCATGAACCTTGGACCACAGACCGAGGTCGACAAAAATATAGTCCAGCCTCGATTCATGGTCCTTCCTATTGAAAGTACACAATGAGGGGCTGTCTGACGGCGTACGACCGTTGCAAGCCCTCAGTGCATAGTTCAAAGTGAGGGTCATGATTTGGACTGCAAGCGGGACCAAGATAGGAGATGGGGAGATGAACATGGGGGGACGCCCCAGAAATCGTCTTCAGAGGTAAGGGCGCCCTCCTTTAAACCTTCCAGAGGTTCGAAGTGGCAATTAAAATCTCCACCTAACACAATTTTGTGGTCAGTTGGTAATGACCCCAGGAAACACGAGAGATCCTCCAGGGTGGGAGATTATTTGGCTATACTGACAGGCCGGGAATAGACATTTACAATAGCCAGTTTTATTGCATTGGGCCACCTGAGAAGTACACACTGGATGTCGTGCGAAAACGTGGGAATGCTTTCTGCAGTACATCCAATGTGACTAGCCACCCAAATCGCTAGGCCCCCCGAGGGTCTCCCCCTACCACTCCACCTAGCCTGAATTTCAAATACTGCAAAACCCGGACTAGTCAATGGGTCCCTAGCCCACGTCTCCTGGAAGAGGCAGATATCGTTAGAGTCTAATAGGCGCTCCCAGTCTGGTGTAGATAGTTTATTTGCAATACCTGCCACATTCCAGGAGAGGACCTTCAGAGTGTCAAACATGGATTTGGGAGGAGACCCATCCATTATTTCAGGTACAGTGCCAGCACTTAGGAGTACGGGGCACTGTACTTCCAATTCCTGGGTAGGTTGGGCAGTTAACGCTATATTGGGAGCACAGATGACTTGAGGGATTTGTGGATTGCCAATTAGATTTACGGAACGGGTCACTAAAGGGACCCTTGGGCCAGGCGATTTCAAACCACAGTCCTCAAGTTCTCTATATGGAGTGTCAGTCACTACAGCACTCATCCCCTGTCCTGGAGGTTCAACTACGCTGACTGGGCAAGATTGCGTGGAAAAACCCCTTCGGAGTCAATCTACCTCGTCAAGGGAGTAGAAACTATTTGGGTGGGCGAAATTGTATGTGGTGGGATAGACGTTGTGCCTGGGTCTATATCTGGTCCCATCTACAGCGAAACCCACCCGTGTCCACCCGTCATCACTCCTCAAGGGTTTTGGGTAAAAATACGAGAGAGGGACCAATTCAATGGATGTATTGCCTATGTTGCCGAGCCAATTGCAAATGTAGGTAACAACCTGTGGGCTCTTAAAGCTAACAATTATGAACCCCCCCCCCCATTTTCTTGGCAGTGTACCCAATCCAAGGCACCCTTCTAACCAATAAGACTTCTCCCTTTAGATTAGATGGAAGTGGCCTTTGGATATTAAGCCAGCTAAGTACCTTATTGCGCAAAGACTCGTAGGACTCTTTCACGCCATTGGCCAGCTCAGGGACCCCCGTCAATATTGCAGTATAACCCGCCGCCTCGGGAGGTAGGTTAACTGCCATACGCCTAGTTTTGGAGCTATCCTGTGAATTGGAACTGTGAGCTAGTACATTTGTTAGTCTCTCCTGAGTGTGCTGTATAGCCGGTGCTGGTTGTATTGACTTTCTCGGAGGAGGAATCGGTGGGGCAGACCTAGGGAGTGGTACAGGTACAGGTACAGTTTGAACGCCGGGAACTATAATATTATTACTCTTTTCCCCAGTAGGAACTATACATGTAGGAGGGCCAGAAACCATAGTTGACAGAGGAGGAGACGCAGCAACCATACTACTCCCTATTGTTCCATCTAGATTTGCGCTACTCCCAGGGTGTATTCTAATGCCCGTGTTAAATCTCTCAATCACAGTCAATCTCGAATCTATCGAATCCAACCTAAGGATGATAGGCTTAAAAAGACCTTCAAGGACAGTGGTGAGTGAGGCAATAAGGGAGTCTGGGGTGTTAGGGGCGGCCCCTCCAAATATAAATGGCTGTGTAAGGACTGGTGTAGGTGCAATAGGTAGAACAGCTGGAATGGCCCCGTTCATTCCCAACCTTATATGCTCCGGTGCACACAAATTTACCTCCACAGGGGGTGTTACATGCATAGTTTTGGTCCTTTTGGCACCGTTGGGCTTACTAGGTCGTTTCCTTTTAGCTACGGGATCCTCACTACCACCCGTGCACATTGACAGATTAACATCCATGGCCTGATCCCCATGCGGCACATTCTCTGTGACAGAAGAAACCTCTACATCACTTGTAATACGTGATGTACCTCTAACCCTTGGCACAGATGACGGTGTTCTAAGTTGTTGCAAGACTGACTCAATAGTTTGGTCAATGCTGTCCAGTAGGGAGAGGTGGGTCGCATCAGGCGGGAGTGGTTTGCTAGTATCTATTAATGACCCTGGCGAGAACAAGCAGGAACTGTCTGTACCTTCCTCAGATACAGAGGTACCCTTATTAGAAAATAAATTAGCTTTAAACAAAAATGTGTCCAGTGTCCCGGAGAGAGTAGAGGCAGACTTACTTCTGGTCTCCCTGCTGGCCATGGTGGAGCGTCTTAGAGGCAGTCAAACCAAAAGGACAAGGCCCAGTACCAGAGAAGCGGAGCATTAAGGGGGTGGCCCGGTCCGGTCTCTACCGTTCTCTAACGGCCTCAAACGGCCCGCCCTCTGCCCGGGCTTAGCCCGGCGCCCGCCCGCGCGCGTCCCGCGATGCGCGTACCAGGCGTGATCTTATGGGCGATGCAGAGGGAGGACGTCAGGAGGTGGGCGTGGGCTGAGGGGAAGAGTCACCAGGTGCGGCAGACACCGTCGGAATCCTGGGACTCGCAGTCCCGCTGTCACTGCCTCAGCCAGATGTGATGGTCGATCTGCTCCCAGTCCATTAAAGGGTGTGTTCACTCCCAGTTGGCTCCAGCAGCCAAGTCTTCTCCCAGCAACTACGAGCGGCTCCCGCAAAGCGGGGGCCGCGAGTCGCGGTAATGAGCACACAGGAGGGGGCGTGGGCTGAGGGGAAGAGTCACCAGGTGCAGCAGACGCCGTCGGAATCCTGGGACTCGCAGTCCCGCTGTCACTGCCTCCGCCCGATGTGATGGTCGATCTGCTCCCAGTCCATTAAAGGGTGTGTTCACTCCCAGTTGGCTCCAGCAGCCAAGTCTTCTCCCAGCAACTACGAGCGGCTCCCGCGAAGCGGGGGCCGCGAGTCGCGGTAATGAGCACACAGGAGGGGGCGTGGGCTGAGGGGAAGAGTCACCAGGTGCGGCAGACGCCGTCGGAATCCTGGGACTCGCAGTCCCGCTGTCACTGCCTCCGCCCGATGTGATGGTCGATCTGCTCCCAGTCCATTAAAGGGTGTGTTCACTCCCAGTTGGCTCCAGCAGCCAAGTCTTCTCCCAGCAACTACGAGCGGCTCCCGCGAAGCGGGGGCCGCGAGTCGCGGTAATGAGCACACAGGAGGGGGCGTGGGCTGAGGGGAAGAGTCACCAGGTGCGGCAGACGCCGTCGGAATCCTGGGACTCGCAGTCCCGCTGTCACTGCCTCCGCCCGATGTGATGGTCGATCTGCTCCCAGTCCATTAAAGGGTGTGTTCACTCCCAGTTGGCTCCAGCAGCCAAGTCTTCTCCCAGCAACTACGAGCGGCTCCGGCGAAGCGGGGGCCGCGAGTCGCGGTAATGAGCACACAGGAGGGGGCGTGGGCTGAGGGGAAGAGTCACCAGGTGCGGCAGACGCCGTCGGAATCCTGGGACTCGCAGTCCCGCTGTCACTGCCTCCGCCCGATGTGATGGTCGATCTGCTCCCAGTCCATTAAAGGGTGTGTTCACTCCCAGTTGGCTCCAGCAGCCAAGTCTTCTCCCAGCAACTACGAGCGGCTCCCGCGAAGCGGGGGCAGCGAGTCGCGGTAATGAGCACACAGGAGGGGGCGTGGGCTGAGGGGAAGAGTCACCAGGTGCGGCAGACGCCGTCGGAATCCTGGGACTCGCAGTCCCGCTGTCACTGCCTCCGCCCGATGTGATGGTCGATCTGCTCCCAGTCCATTAAAGGGTGTGTTCACTCCCAGTTGGCTCCAGCAGCCAAGTCTTCTCCCAGCAACTACGATAGCGCACTATCACCTTTCAGGCATCCTGGCGCTGTATACCGCTGTGGAACCCTTCCTGGCTTTCCCTGTGAGATGCCCCCTACTGGGCACTCCCAAGGTGAAGCCAGGCATCCTAGCGCTTTCGAGGCCGTTGTGGAGATTAAGCAAGCTATTGCCCAGAGTTGCAGAGTGGGACCCATGATTAGAGTAGGCACCGAGGCAAGAATTATCGAGTCCGTGGACATTGAGCCCAAGACTCTGCCGCGTCAGGAATTGAACCCTGGTCCCGGGCCAGACCTCTGCCTCAGGGTCTGCCGCTCTAATCGGTGAGCCACACTTCTAAAACAATTTAAACTGCAGGTGTACATACTATAAATATTTAGCTTAATTTAGACACTCCGCTATGATCCAGCAGCTTTCCTTTGAGTCTCACCAATCCATGAAGTAGAGAAAATGTGTACAAGTGACTCACAGTGTTATGGGCCCCACTGATTAGTAAATGTGTGATTTGAAACTTCAGGGAAAGGTGACGAGGTTTTGGAAGATATTTCCGGAGTAGAGCTGCACCAATACCAATGCGGACGCTCCAGCCATATTATATGTCTTGTTGTTTATGTTTTCCAGTGATTTGTTTTTTTCTGCATTGTATAGTTACAACTGAGAGTGTCTGGTAAAGGGGTTGGACTGGGACAGAAAATAGGCTGAGACACTGAAATAAAAGTGACCCCTATTAGTGAATTAGAAAGCTGAAAAAGTGTCCCATGTTTGCAAACTGGGCCAGTGTTTACCTGGTTAAGACACACTGTATACCCACTCTGCAAGGTTTGGAAGGTATGGAAGACTGCATGGATCTGAGCCTGCTGCAGTCAATCTTTGTTTTAATATCAGGGAAATCAACTGTAAAAGCTGGCCCAGCAGAGCATAAAAGCAAAACACAAATAGCCAAAAGAATGGCAGGCACACTGAGGTGACAGATCAGCCTGTCAGGCACTGCCTGATTACCTTATAGGCCAGTCAAGTCAAGTCAAAAAAAGTCAAGTCAAAAGATTTATATAGCGCGCTACATACCCAGAGGGTCTCAAGGCGCTTGTAGAAGGGTGGGGAGTTACTTGTCGAATATCCACGTTTTGAGTTGCTTTCTGAATGCTAGGTGGTTCTGAGTAAGGCGAAGGTGAGTGGGAAGTGAGTTCCAAGTTTTAGCTGCTAGGTAAGAGAAGGATCTACCTCCCATGGTGGTTTTGTTGATGCTAGGTACAGTGGCAAGGGCTTGGTTGGAGGATCGTAGCTGGCGGGAGGGGGTGTAGAAGGATAGTCGTGTGTTGAGGCATTCGGGTCCGATTTCGTAGAGTGTTTTGTGTGCGTGGGTTAGGAGCCGGAAAGTGATCCTCTTATTGACGGGGAGCCAGTGGAGGTTTTTCAGGTGATCAGAGATGTGTTCTTTACGCGGGATGTCTAATATGAGCCTGGCTGAGGCGTTCTGGATGCGTTGTAGTTTTTTCTGGAGTTTTGCGGTGGTGCCGGCGTAGAGGGTGTTTCCGTAGTCCAGTCGGCTCGTGACCAGGGCGTGGGTGACTGTTTTTCTAGTTTCGGTAGGGATCCAGCGAAAAGTTTTTTTGAGCATGCGAAGAATGTTGAAGCAAGATGAAGAAACGGCGTTGACTTGTCTGTTCATCGAGAGTGAGGAATCCAGGATGACGCCCAGGTTCCGTGCGTGGTCCGTCGGGATGGGTGCTTTTCCAAGGGCCTCTGGCCACCAAGAGTCGTCCCAGGCGGAGGGGGAGGTACCTAAGATGAGGACTTCTGTTTTGTCTGAGTTCAGTTTCAGACGGCTGTGCTTCATCCATTCGGCTACTTCTTTCATTCCTTCGTGTAGGTTGGTTTTGGCCGTGTTAGGGTCTTTGGTGAGTGATAGGATCAGTTGAGTGTCGTCGGCGTAGGAGATGATGTTGAGGTTATGTTGGCGTGCGATGGCCGCGAGGGGGCTCATGTAAACGTTGAAGAGGGTGGGACTGAGTGAGGACCCTTGAGGTACGCCGCAGATGACTTCAGTGGCCTCTGACTTGAATGGTGGAAGGCGGACTCTCTGGGTTCTTCCGGAAAGGAACGAGGTGATCCATTCCAGTGCTTTTCCTTGGATTCCGATGTTTTTGAGGCGCTGTAGAAGGGTGCTATGGCAGACTGTGTCGAAGGCAGCGGAGAGGTCGAGGAGGATGAGGGCGACTGTGTCTCCATTGTCCAGTAGAGTTCGAATGTCGTCTGTTGCTGCGATGAGGGCGGTTTCGGTGCTGTGCTTGGCTCGGAAGCCGGACTGTGAGGAGTCGAGGGATTTGTTGGTTTCGAGGAATGTGGCGATCTGGTTGTTGACAGCTTTCTCAATGACTTTGGCCGGGAATGGAAGGAGTGAGATAGGGCGATAGTTTTTGAGTTCGGTGGGGTCAGCTGTGGGTTTCTTCAGGAGGGCGCTGAGTTCGGCATGTTTCCAGCTTTCCGGGAAGGTTGCGGAGTTGAGGGAGCAGTTGATGACGTCTCGGAGGTGCGGTGCAATAATGGAGTCTGCTTTGTTAAAGATGTGGTGAGGGCAAGGGTCTGTGGGTGATCCTGAGTGGATAGAGTTCATCAGACGGATGGTGTCCTCAGTGGAGATTGGCTTCCAGTCATTGAGGATGTTCAGGGGGGGCGGGGGTCCTGCGGGGGATTGGGTGGGTTGGTCTTCAGGTTGGTTGTCGAAGCTGTTGTGGATGTCTGCAATTTTGTTGTGGAAGAATGAGGCTAGGGAGTCGCAGAGGGCTTGGGAGGGGGTGATGTCGTTGGAGTTGGCTGAGGGGTTGGTAAATTCCTTAACGATGTTGAATTATTCCTTGCTGTTGTGGGCGTTGTTATCTAGACGGTCCTTGAAGGCTGCTTTCTTGGCATTTCGGATTAGTTGGTGGTGTATGCGGGTGGCGTTTTTGAAGGTGTCCTTGGTGCTGGTGGTTGGGTCTTTTTTCCAGGCCTTCTCGAGGGAGCGACAGAGTTTCTTGGATTTCTTGAGATCATCGTTGAACCAGGAGGCCTTCTTGCTGCCTAGTTTGATTTGTCGTTTTTTCAGTGGTGCTAGGGTGTCGGCGCTATTGGATAACCATTGGGTGAGGCTGGTGGCTGCTTGGTCTGGGTTTGAGGAGTGGGCGGGGGGCTTTTGAAGAAGCGATGAGGAGATCTGGTCGATGGTGATTTTGTTCCAGTTTCTTTGCAGAGTGGGTTGGGGGTGGTTGTAGGGTGTGGGCTTGTTGTAGGTGAAGTGAACGCTGCTGTGGTCAGTCCAAAGGAGAGCTGTGGTGTGGCTGAAGGAAACATGCTTGCTGGAGGTGAAGATAGGGTCGAGTGTGTGACCTGCGAAGTGGGTGGGGGTAGTGACAAGTTGTTTAAGTCCGAGGTTTGCGAGGTTGTCCAAAAGGGTGGTGGTGTTGCGGTCGTTGTTCTTTTCGAGGTGGAAGTTGAGGTCTCCCAAAAGGATGTAGTCCTCGGAGGGGAGCGCGTGTGGAGTGATGAAGTCCGTGATGTCTTCACTAAATTGTGCGCGGGGTCCTGGTGGCCTGTAAAGGAGGGTGCCTCTGAGTGTGGTCTTGGGGTCGATGTGGATCTGGAAGTGAAGGTGTTCAGAGTTGGCGAGATTGACGTCTGAGCTGGTTGAGATGCGGATGGATTTCTTATGGACGATAGCGATGCCTCCTCCTGTGTGGCCGGTACGGTCCTTGCGAATGATCTTATAGCCTTCCGGGATGGCAATGGTGATGTCTGGGGCTGAAGAGGCATTCATCCATGTTTCTGTTAGGAAGGCGACGTCCGGAGAGGTGGTGTCGAGTAGATTCCAGAGGTCAATGGCGTGTCTGTGGACCGAGCGGGTGTTGAGCAGGATGCATTGAAGGTGGTTGGGATCGGATATCTGTTGTGTGTTCGTAGATGAGGAGTTGTTCTTGGTGCCGTCGAACTTGCAGGAGTAGCAGGAAAAGGGTCCGTGGGTGTGTCCAGGAGCGGCTTGGACGCAGATGGGGGAGCGGCCAGGGTTAAGGGCTAGGAGGGTGGTGGCATCGTAAGTAATGCGGGAGGGGTGGGCATTACGAGGACCAGGGGCTCTGGCGCTGGGCGCGGTCCCGGCGCGGACGGGCGTAGACGGGCTTACCTTTGGCGCACCTTCGGCGCGACTGGGGCGCGAATGCTGCGCGTGAAAGCTTCTGTCATATATAGATAGTGGAGGGGGGCGGAGCGTGGGAGGGGCTGCTGGGAGGCGGGGAGCGGGGAGGAGACACGGTCCACGAGTGACCAAACCCAAAATGGACGGGCGGAAACGAAACAGGGACTCCAATCAGAGCGTCAATAAAGTAAATAAATACACATTCAATGCAGCGCAATATACAATGAGATGCTTCACATAGAAAAACGATACCAGGCGCTATGTTCCCCTCTAGGCACTCAGGGAATGCAGGCTACGTCGGAGCGCGATCACCCAGGCAGGCAAAGGGTGTTAGGAGCAGCAGCTGGGGCAGGCAGTCGTCAGAACCAGCAAACGGAGCAGGAGGAGTGGAGCAATCAGCCAGGAGATCGTGGCTGGGAGCGTGGGGGAGCGACCACAATGGAGCTAGTCCAGGTGGTCACAGAGGGGTGTGGGCAGGGTCGGGCTGCTTTGCTTGTGGGTGGGAGGGGCTGCTGGGAGGCGGGGAGCGGGGAGGAGACACGGTCCACGAGTGACCAAACCCAAAATGGACGGGCGGAAACGAAACAGGGACTCCAATCAGAGCGTCAATAAAGTAAATAAATACACATTCAATGCAGCGCAATATACAATGAGATGCTTCACATAGAAAAACGATACCAGGCGCTATGTTCCCCTCTAGGCACTCAGGGAATGCAGGCTACGTCGGAGCGCGATCACCCAGGCAGGCAAAGGGTGTTAGGAGCAGCAGCTGGGGCAGGCAGTCGTCAGAACCAGCAAACGGAGCAGTCGTCAGAACCAGCAAACGGAGCAGTCCAACTCGGTCATTGGCCCTGGAAGTAAAGGTGCAAGGGGTGCTGCAGTGCACCCAAAAATAACCACCCTGGAATTCCAAAGGGGAACGAGCAACAAACATGCGTTAACATTTGGTTTTTATCTTGCCATGTTTGCTGTGTGTTCAAAAACAGAGGTGAGATGTCATGCTGTGTCTTATGAAAAAATGCTGCTTATTCCTTTAGCATGGGGATTGGTGTTTGCTGTTTTTTCTCTGACTAGACAGTGAGACGTTGTTGTAAAATTAACTATATGACAATGTCGCTGGTGTGAAAGGATGTCTATTTTTTCTAACAAATACATTTAAAATACCTATATGTGAACTGTAAAAATATTTCAAAATGTATCAGCAGTTCAGATCACAAATTAAGTGTTTTTTTGTGTAATTCTGAAGTGTAAGGTAAAAAAAGATTTTAATGCGATCAAAACATCAAGACACTTTACTTGGTGATGCGCACATAACAAATATTTGTTCGCCAAAATCCAAATTCCTCACATTATCATTCGTGTGTTATATAGTTTTATCAGTAAAACTGTATGTGTCTGCAACATTAGTGGCCATTACAGTGGAGAATGTGCTATCTGTAAATGGCAATACACTACAACACCATAATTTAGTAATACATTAGTGACAGTGTGCTCCAAAATGCACCACTAGCTAAATACTACACCCTTACCACAGCTCCTGCAGGATGGGCATGGGTCTTTTGCTACATATGTTCTTTTTGCGACGCTTGGATTTTCCATAATTCTTGTGAGGTCAGTGATGCAACATTGATGGCAGCATCCCCGCTCTGAAAATTGTTCCAGTGCCACTGGACCCTGCTGGTAAGACCAGTGCTTAAGTTGAGCTGCGATTGGTTGGTGCTCCATCCAAGACCTTTAGCCGAACACCAGCACTTCCTGTAATGCTTTGTTTGGATTTCTGGAGGTAGATGCCTAGCCTGTCAATAGCCATTCACCAGCCAGCTGCTGCAACCTAGACTGAAAGAGGGCAGTGTTGGGGTAAGGCTAGGCAGCAGGGCATGCTGCAACTGTATGCTTCAAGCCCTGGGTTAGGAATAAGTCTTAGAGAGTCTGCTCAAAGATCTATGGCTGTGGGAAAGCAGTAATAGTTTTTGTTTTCACTGTGGTTCTTGTCATTGATTCCATACTTGGTGAAGCACATGCAATGTATTCATCTGCATTTTGTTTCTGATACCTGAGGGGCAATTTCATTGAACTTTCTTTTTGCCTGGATGTAACATTGGTGCTTTTGTCATTATACGACTGATATTTGCATGGCATATACTGTGTTCTCTAACTGATATATAAATTATTTTAAAAAATGATTGCCAATATTTGTGTTAATTCAGCATACATTGTATTTGTAGACCTTTATCTGTGTCCCCAAAACAAAATAAACAAGCATTGGCTATAGCAATAGGTGTGGCCTAATGTGATACAAAACACACAAGGTGATGGACGGAATGTTGCACATTGGCAAAACATTCACCCCCAGTCACAGATCTGGGTTTAATCCATCCTTATTTTGCTCACCACGCCAACCCAGTTCAGACATGGCCATATGCAAATCAGTCTTGACCATGCGCCTCATGGGAACAGTCCAGACCGAACTGCCAAGCCATGTCTTGTTGTTTTTGCCTTAATGTGATACACCCTGAATTCACAAAAAATGTATATGGGCACAACTCTCATGCTGCACTTATACAAACACACCCCTCAAAATGCAATCACTCATGTATATCTCTCACCTTGTATTCACACACCTCCCACCTTGCACTCAAACAGCACTCACCTTGGACTTTCACAGGTCACCAGCATATGGAGGCCATCTCCTGCTCTCCAGTCCCTTTGTCCATCTCTCTATTCAGTTTATTCATCGCAGTGTTTAATTTGTAAAAAAATAAATAAAAAATAGGTGCCAGGGCTCTTATCAGGAGGCCACTGTAACGTTCACCACCCATTGCCCTTGCCAGTGCAGCCAGAGCCAGTAACAACACAACTATTAACCATCACTCTCCTACAGGAGTGACAATTCAGACTATTCCATGCCTCCAAAGCTATAAGAATGGCTTGGTCAGCATGTATTAGTAGTTTTTAACGTCTCTTGAACTAATCACTGTTGTTGTTCTCATCTCCAAATCACACAAACAGCGCCACCCTGTGGGAGGCTGTCACAAGTGCCAGTGTTGACAATTAAGTGCCGGTGCTGAACACCGAAACCACAGGGGCAAATTAAGCTCTGTTTTGGTTAGTCGCTCTTCTGTCCAGTCTCCTATCTAGTCCATCTGTCAGGCTCTCTGTCGGCCAGCTCAATTCAGTCCCTCTGTTCAGTCCTTGTCAGTCCCTCTATCCAGTACATGTGAATCTCTCTGTCCGGTACCTGTCAGTTTCTCCGTCACATGTCTATCAGTCCATCTGTCCAGTCCCTGTCAGACCCTCTGTCCAGTTTATATGTCTAGTCCATGTCAGCCCCTTGTCAGTTCCTCTTTCCAGTTCATCTTTCCAGTATGTCAGTCCCTCTGTCCTGTCCTTGACAGTCTGTATGGTAAGTCCCTTCCAGTCTGTCTCGCCAGTCCCCCAGTCTGTCATGTCTCTCTGTCTGTCCTTCTGTCCAGTCCCTCTCTGAAGTCTCTTTATTCAGTCCCTCTATCTAGACTCATGTCCATCCCCTGTGCCCAGCCCATCAGCTGCGTCAAAAACCACAAACTCCCTCCAGCAAACACCACAATATTTTCGAAGGTGTCCAGATTTCCCGGTGGTGCTGGGACAATTTTCAGAGTGGGGTGTTGCTATCAATGTTGCATCACTGAACACAAAGGGTTTATTTCGCATTGAGATGAACTTTAGTAAAAATAGCTGTTAAAATCCTGTTGCATTCTTATTTAAGGCCCGAGCAAGTTTCAGTGTGTTCCTCGCCATTTCACAATGTACAATGTGCTGATTAATGTGGTTGAATGAACTGTGAGAGCGACTGTGTTCAATGTAATAGTATTATGACAGAATCCTCGAATGTATCTGTAGTAAAATGTTTCTTCTCACTTGTACCTTAATAGTGCATATCCTGATACTCATGTACCTGCGTGTTAATGTATGAAATCCTTTGTCTAAAGTCCTATAAAAGGAGGTACTTTTCCTCTGTAACCACAATCCCCCATTTTCCACTTTATTAAGTGAATCTATGCTGGATTTTGCATTAAACTTTACTGAGTTCTTGGTACTTAGGATCTATATTCTTCATGGCTAACTTTGCTTATGATATATATCATGTATAAGATATACAAAATCCTTAAAATCTTGACCTGTTTCTGTCACTCTTACTGAGAATGCTACAGTTCTGATTCTTGATTTGGGCTCTCTAAAGATAGAGACAGGTCCAGTTGGTGAGCACCAAAGTCCTTATAGGGATTACACCGCTCCTGGTCCAAGCCATTGGTGCGTATCGGTAAGGTTACAAGGAGGCTGATTTGCGCACCAACAAAATTATCTTTGTTAAATTTGTTTTTGTCTTCTGAGCATATGGATTTAATTGTCAATGAATAATTTCTATGCAAATTAGATCCCGCCTTCATTTACCTTCACCAGTTAGAAGATGTTGTTCGATTTCTGACCCTATGAAATTTGCTTTAAAAACTGCTTTAAAAATATAGGCAGGTAACTCCTAAAAGTACAACGTTTCCTTGGGCCCGATTCACAGAACGAACTTAAGACAAAATCCTAAACTTACTACCATTTTGGTATTCATAGAAGGCACTTACTCATTTTGGTATTCACAGAAGTTAGGAGACCTAACTTTAGGATTCCTAAATACCTTCTGTGAATACCGAAAGTCTTAAAGTTTGGATTTGTCTCAGTTTAGGAGTAATAAAGTTAGGACTCCTAACTTTAGGGCTCCTAAATGCCTTCTGTGAATACCGAAAGTCTTAAAGTTAGAATTTTTCTCAGTTTAGGAGTCGTAAAGTTAGGACTCCTAACTTTAGGACTCCTAAATACCTTCTGTGAATACCGAAAGTCTTAAAGTTTGGATTTTTCTCAGTTTAGGAGTAGTAAAGTTAGGAGTCCTAACTTTACTACTCCTGAAATAATATCTTCAATAGTATAGACGTAGGACAGAGGTTAACTAGGTCTTCTACTGACGATATTAGACTTAAGTTTTGTGTGCCAGCTAGCTCAGAGTTCACTAGAAACTTTCTCGAATAGGCGAGGAGGAGTTTAACCTCCCTGGATAGACAAGAAGGGATTTGGTTTCTGACAACCATAGAACATGACAACTTTGCTCTCCCTGATCAAGAGTATATCTCTAGAGTCGTGTGAAAACAAAAGACAGCTATTTTACTCAGTCAATGCGTGCATACTTAGTTTCACCAGATTGTAGAGAAAAGAAGAGACGGGCGTTTTCAATAAAAGGTGTTATTTATTGATCAGTCTCTTTTCTCATACAAGAGAAATGAATCGCTACCATTGTAATACTTATAGTTAAGTAAAGTTCATACAGTAAAAGCAGGATTATAAAATAATACTGTAAAAGCATTGATATGGTTTCTTAGCCATATGTTACTTTAAAATGGATAAAAGATATACATACATATATACATTGACTAATCGTACTCAACTGGTGCTTCTAACTACGCCTACCCCGGTGTACCTGACCTAAGCCTAATACATGGGAGGGAGTAAGTAAGTAGCAGTTTAAGTTAAGTTTGTTTTGCCAAGAGTCTGACTCAAGAATTCTCTGTAAGGGGTTAGTCAGTTCAGTACCTGGGATTTAGAAGGCAGGAGGGCTGGTATCTCTTTCTCAGGACTCGATATCCCAGTTACCCGCGAGGGCAAGCTGGAAACGCTGGAGGCTGGATTCCTCGGCAAGAGGAAAGGCAGCGTCTTCCTCAGCGCGTCAAAAGGGGAGGGGCAGCGTCCGTGGGCTCTCGCATCAGCTGGGCTCTCCGGCAAGTAGTCGCTGCGCCAAGCTCATCACCACCGTGTCTTTACTTAGGGCAGTGTCGGTATTATTATACCTGAGAGGTGCCGGGTTTGACGTAAGGATGGACATAAGATGTCAATTAAGAACTGGTCGTTCTTACATTCTTTACAGGAGTTCTCGAACGAAATCAAAACAATAGCAGCGGGGATTTTCCAGGTTTGCTGGAGGCTTGGTTTGTTTAGAGAACTCGGTGTGCTTTCTAGGGGGCTGGAGGAATAGTGCTTGCTTAATGTGACAGCATGCGCTATGACTAATTTATGAAACTGGTTTCTGTGCCGTTGTAAGGATATTAGTGATTTATAACCGGACAAGGGTCAGAAATTGGAGTATCGATACAGGTCTCTAGATAAACACACTACATAATCAACACAAAGACCCAGAATGAAAGAATTCCCTCTAATAAGCAATTGTTTGGTGTATATTCTTGATCATTTTTGAGGTGTATTCTTTGTAATATCTGAGGTACTTCTGACTGAGCTTACCCTGTACTCTTGCGAGTGCAGGTGAAAACACAAGTGGGTTGCAGCGATACAAGGGAACGATTGAACCGATACTGCCTCTCTTGTCTTTATGTGTAACAGTGGGGCAGGAGGTTCAGGGTTCCGACACCGGAACAGCACTAATATCCTGCCCCAAATCCCACCTATGGAAAGCACAACACACACTGAAAACAAGCATTGGCAATGGGCTATGAGTGTAAGTGCATTCTGTGCCACTGCTGGGTGTAGCCACTCAATAAGTTATCTTACACACACTCTGTCACTCAACTTAGCACTCATGAATCTGATCCAGTGGAAAACGTTTCTCTGGACCCTTTTGATACTTATTAAATTATTTACTGGACTGAGTTATTTTAACACCCATACAGGTTGGTCCCCCGATGAATCCTGCTCATCGCATTGCTTCTGCTGTGCCCGTCCAGCAAGCACTGGAAGGGAGTGATAATTTAATTAATTTAATTCTATGTTTTTGTATAGCGCAAATCACCACTGGTCTCTAAGCGCTTTCAACAGAAATAGTACACAACATGCTGCAACCGGAGGGCCATCCGCCATCAAACAGACAATTAGGGTTTTGGAGTTATCTTTTTAAACAAGTGGGTCTTTAACTCCTTTCTGAAAGACAGTAACGCTGACTCCCCTTGCAAGGTTGCAGGTAGCTCGTTCCAGATTTGCGGAAGGAGTACCGACAGAGCTCTGCCACCCTTAGATTTAAGATTAAATCAAGGTTGAGTTAGTTTACAAGCTTTGCTAGAGCGCAAGGCTCTGCCCAGGGTGTACTTCCTCAGACAATCATTAATGTACTTAGGGGCTTCTCCATAGATGGCTTTATGGGCTATACAGAGACATTTAAACTGCACTCTGTGTTCGATAGGCAGCCAATGTAGCTTCTGAAGAATAGGCGTCGCACGAGTTCTCCTCGGTAGGGAAAAAATCATCCTGGCCGCATCATCCTGCACCGTAAATAGAACGAAAGAATTCAACCCTGCCTTATGATCTGATGGCCCTAAACATAGGATCCACACAATATATACGGGGTGATTTATCTAAGAGCTAGCATTGCACAGAACAAGCTGGATTGTCAACCCAAATATACTCCAAACATTTTTTATAAAAGATACATATATATTTTTATTTTTTATGTTCTTTGAATTGATATAGCAAACAATGTACGAGAATAAATTACATGTTAAATCCACATAACATTTTTCAGAACACCAACAATATACATTAATAAAGGGGAGATAAAAGAAGAGAAGGAAAATTCATCCTATATAGTCACCTACCCAGTCGCACGCCATACTACAATCACACTAACATGCTTACAAAGTCTAATTCATTCAACCCAAAATTCTTTCAAACGACTTTCATTCCTTCATATAATCCTGGTATGTGCAACACAGAGATGGAAAATTTGTTGCATAATTCAGAGTATTGTTCCAGGTGGCAGATGGTATATACAAGAATCCAGATGGATATAGGACCGTATGCCGTATTCCTGGAAATACACGCCGACGCGCGTTTCGGTGACAGGCCAATGAGGCCACACCTTCGTCAGGGCTAGTGGCAGTTTACTGGGAAGGGAACAAGTATAAAATCTGAAAATAAAAACAGTACTTTTAGAATCTTTTTCTATATACACAATATAGGTTCTGCAGTGTTCAAAACATACATTTTCTACAGTTCAATAGGTTTACATCCTAGAACAGTTTTAATTAATAGTGTAATCACTGTGCGGTTGACTTCTTGTGGCTGTGCAATGCCATGCTGCATAGTCGCACTCCCTAGGACAGACTCCCGGTTAGGTGAGATCTGTTAGAGGAAAATTGATAACCTCAGCTAAGTGAACCTTGGGGTACATCATTTCATAACACTACTTATATTCAAAACTATAACACAACTTTCTTCATACATACACTCATTTATTCAAGCGCTTTATTTTAAAAAAAGACCGGTTTCTGGGCCCAAGATCCATCAGATAGATTTATAGCCCAATCTGTGGTTTATGTTTGAATGAACAGACCTCTATTTAAGAAATTATATTGCCCATAGCCGAGTAATGTATTTACATCATGTTCTCCAGAGCCAAGGCGTTATTAATATGGTTCTTCCATATGGGTATAGATTATTTGATTGTACCAAGGAAAGTTTTTAGGCACGATGTTCTCTAGCATAGTATGATAGATGTTAAACTTATTTTTTCAACTCATTATACACAAAAGAAAAACAATTTAAGAGATATATTACCTAAATAGTGGCACAAATACTAGTAGCCAGCGGATCTAGATACAAAGAGGGTATCGCTCTTGAATCATTTTCAGACTGGATATTAGAGGTAAGGTCCTGTATTAGGGATAAAGGTCGATTAGATGAGTTCCCCATAGATTAGAGATTATCTAGGACATAAATCAGTGTTAGATAAACGACACAAGCGACACTTTTAAATTAGATTTATCTTGACACAGGCTCAGATCGAATCCCTATATTTGTCATCACGCACAGTGTTAAGATATTTATTCAATACATATCTGTCAACTACCATTTGTTTAGTGCGGAACTAAGAAGAATCTTAATAATGGACAAACACCGTGTCACTCCTATGGTGCTAATTCACAAAATTAATGTAATAATGCACTTTTTAGGTGACCTGAACAATTCTCGGGAGTTTTCTCCGATAGAGGTAGTGTTTGTATAATTGAATTCCCGAAGGCCAAAGGATATCTAATTTTCAATAATGGTTCCTAACAGAAAAAGCGGAAGCACTAGTTTTAGAAAAGATCCAAATTTAAACAATGTTTATACTAGCATCCAATAGGTCAATTTAGTCGTTTAGTTACCTAGGTAATTTAATCGCTTCTGGCGTAGCAGTAGCGCTATGTGATGAAAGCCGGTCCGACCACGGCAGATAGGTGGATGTCAAACAGGCGTGAGTGTAGCAAAATCGCATCATCCTGCACCACCTGCAGTTTCCTAAGAAGTTTCCGCGGCAGACCTAAATAGAGCGCATTGCCATAATCCAACCGAGAAATAACCGTGGCAGACACAATAGATTGCAATGTGGGGACAGAGAGGATAGGTACCAGTTTCCGAAGTTGCCTAAGCAGGCCAATACAGGAACCTACCACCGCAGAGACTTGAGGGGCCATGGACAGGTTGGCATCAATTATTAATCCTAAACTTTTGACTACTCTTCCCGGAGTTGGCACCTCCCCTAATTCTGGGGGCCAGAAAAGCTCACACCAGGGACTGTCTTGTTTGGTGATTACCAACACCTCCGTTTTCTCTGCGTTAACTTTCAGAAGATTGTTTGTCATCCAGTCAACCGTGAATCTGAGCAGATTCTTTACAGAGTCTTGCGCCTGGCTAGTATTGTCGATAGATAGATAGATATCCAGTGTTTAAAAGAAGCTTGCAAGGCACTCCCAGTTTTTGTAGCGGGAAAGCGGTACTTCTGCCTCCTTTTAGAACAGTAAAGGAAGCTTGCGCTGCTTTCTCCAGCAATTAACCTACTCTGTGTATACAGGGGAGCTCTCATAGTTGCAGCCTGTGCTGTGCCTGTTGCGGGTATGATCAAAAGTTGAGCTGTTGTTGCCTGTGTGATGCGCCTCTTCTTCATTTGGGAGATGCTTGTATTGCTTCCGCATTTACTGTAGATACACTTTGTGTGATTGACACACGCGCTGCTTGTCGCCCCTACTGTATCTGTTGTGGGTGCGAAATGAGCTTGCATGGATACTTTCTATACTGCAAGCAGGCCTCGAGTCGGGGGTACACGCAAGTACACAGCGCCCCCCTACTCCTTTCACAGGGTGGACGCCGTCCCCCTGCCAAGAAGGTGGGCCCCACAGAAATATGCTGAACTTTTCCCTGTGTAATTTTCAGACACCGGGACACGTTCAGCAGCACCTACACGTTGCCTGCTTTCCAGTCCCAGCTGCAACGTGCAGGGAGCGAGGGAGCCTTTTTTCACCTCCAGCTGAGCCGAAGTTAAGGGGCCATCCGGCCTCTATTTGTTTGACTGGGGGCCGCCTGGGACCTTACACTTAAATGTAAATGCCTCAGAGGTAAACAAAGGCACACAGCTTGCCTTCTCTTCACAGGTACTTAAGAGAGGCATGCTTTTGCCTTTGTTCTTCTGTCCCTGTATATAAATGCAGACACTGTAAGACTGTCAGATGGGTTAGTCTGTCCCAGTATTTACACAAATAATTTAAATAGCATTATTTTATTTCTTTTATAGCGCTATGTCGTGACGTCTTGAGGTCATTTGTATATTGTCTTACTTGGTCAGTCCCCTCACTTCTTTTTATAGGACTTATGCCCTGACTGTAAGAGTTTTGTTTGTAATAGGGCGGAGCTGCTTCAGTCATGCAGTTCCTCTTGTTGGTGGAGATGGGCACTGTGCAAGAGTGGCTAGCACAAGCTGCCCTCTGCCCGCAAAGATTTCTTTGTCACCCAATAAAACCTCAATGGTCATCAGCTCGACTGCTCCTCGTGACCCATCTGTTGCTCCTTGAAGTCTGCAGACTACATCCGGTGGGTGCACTGTCTGATGAACATAAGCAGCCTGCCATGTAAGAGAAAGGCTGTCATCCGCTTAACTCCCTGTAACTCCACTCTCTCCTGTCTGCATGCCGCTTACCCCACTTCTGGCTGTAGCCCTCCCAGCTCTAGCCCGCTCACCTACCCCGGTCTGCATGCCACTCACCCCACTTCTGTCTGCAGCCCTCCGATACAATACAACAGAGCCCTTCTCCAAGAGTCTCCCATTTTCAAACAAAACGCTACAAGGATTTGGAACTCCTTTCCTCCAGGCAACCCCTGCCTCACCACCTTTAAAAAGGGACTTGAAAGCATTTTTAAACATACTTGCCTATAACTAAGATGCCTTACACTTGAGCTGAGATCCCGTCTGTTCTAGCAATTTTTAAAGTTTACTTAATCTTTGTTCCTAATGATTGTGTGGACCAATCCTCTTGTAAAATCAACCTGATGCCTGTGGACATATTCATAAAACCACAGAAATTAATATAAAAATAATTTTTAGTTTTTGCACCATTCCCTATTTACAGCCCTCCCAAACTGTCCGCTTCTAGTACTCTCACCCTATCCTGTGTGCAGCCCTCTCCCCCTTTCATGTCTGCAGCCCTCTCACCCTCTGTCTTTATTTGTCTGGACTTATGTTTGCACCCTCCCTCTCTCTGCAGTCCTCTCACCCACTCAGTTGTATCCCTCCTACCTTGTCTGCTGTGCTCCCCCCTTCACTTCGACAGCCCCCCACCAACCCCTGTCTGTCTGCGGCACTCCCATTACCCCCCTCATATGTCCTCCTCGTCCCAGTCCCTACACAAGTGAAGCAGTCCTGAATCCCGACAGGCTAGTCTAAAACTCTATTATTTTTTTAATATCTATTATATAAACCCCTCCCACCGACCGCCATTCCTGTTCTCTTTCCTACCCGACGTGATGTTGGAGAGTTTTCTCCTTCTGTATCTGTGTCCGGTTGCAGAGGCTGCGGTGCGGCAAGTTTTTCTATTTTATGCTTTGTTTGTGGTTTTATATGTTATTTAAACGCTGGCCTTACCAGTGTTCCGGTTGATCGCGTCCTTGCTCTGTTTTCCGAGTGCGCTCCCTGCGCATGTGCTTGGCAGGGGCGGGCTGTCTTGCCGCTGGATAGGGTGAACTGGGAACCGGCGTCAGTTAGCATTGTGTAAAAAGCCTGGTTTTGATAGTTTTCCTAAAGATGGACCGAGGAGGCTGTAGTCTGAGAGACACGGGGAGAGAATTCCATAGTTTGGCTGCCAGGAATGAAAAGCGTTTCCCCCCACCGGACCCTTTTTGTCTATGGAGGAAGAACCAACCCACTATCCAAGGACCTTACGCAACGCGAAGGAATGTAGCGGGGGAATAGTCGTGGCACCTCCATAGAGTGCTTTATGCACTAGGCATTGGGCTTTGAATCCCACCCGTCGTCTCACCGTTAGCCAATGTAGTTGTTTCAAACTGGCTGAAGTGGAATGGTGCTTAGGTAGACCATACAGCACTCTAGCTGCAGCGTTTTCAAGTGACTGAAGCTTATTCAGCTGTTTCACTCCCGCGCCCAAATAAAGAGCATTACAGTAATTTATCCTTGAAAGGATAAGGGCTCCAACCACCGTTTTCCTAAGGGAGAACGGGATGAATGGAAGAATTTTGTGCAGTGTCTTGAGTGTGAAAAAACACGTTGAGACCACTTGATTAATTTGGGGAGCACAGATCAGATCTTTATCAATGAGAAAACCAAGGTTTCTGACCTTGGCCACCGGTGAGGGGCTGGTGCCAGCTTCAGGGGGCCAGCCACCAGTGGTGGTTCCAGAATGAAGGTTGTTTGCCAAATTCCAGAATCTCGTTTTTTCTGTGTTTAATTTTAGGAAATTGGCATTCATCCAGGACATAACAGAGGAAAGGCAGCTACAAAAACGTTCAGCTGACATATTGTTGTTTTGAGTGACTGACACTACCAATTTTGTGTCGTCAGCGTAAGACACAAGCGCTAGTCTGTGACTTTTGATTAGCCTTGCCAATGGTGTTACATAGATGTTGAACAGGGTGGGTGAAAGTGCCGAGCCTTGGGGGACTCCACCCGGGAGGATGAACTGTTCTGATCTAAGACCTTCCCAGTATATTATTTGTTCTCTGGACTCGAGAAAAGAAGAGAGAAGGGACAAGGCCTAACCAGTGACACCCACGGACTACAACCTATTAATTAACACTGTATGATTTACAGTGTCAAAAGCTGCCGTGAGGTCTAACAGTATTAGAGCTGTCCTGCCACCCTCATCCAACACCTTTCTAATCTCCTCTGTAGCCAGGATCAGAGCGGATTCAGTAGAATGCCTGGCTCTGAACCCATGCTGGGTGGAGTCAAGAATGACATTCTCTTCAAGATAAGCAGTCAGTTCCACACTAATAGCCTTCTCTAAGATCTTAGAGGGGAGAGGTAAACATGAGATGGGGTGATAATTTTTAGCCTCCAAAGGATCAGAAGGAGGTTTTTTAAAAATAGGCCTTATACAGGGATTTTTCCATCCAGCTGGAAAGATCCCAGTTCCAATAACGAGATTCAACAGAGGGGTCAGCGATGTGCAAACTTCATCTGAGGCTAGATGTAGGATGTATGTAGGGCAGGGGTCAAGTAGGGATCCTGACTTAGCTTGTGAAAGTATATCTGTCACTTGCTTTTCTTCCACCCTGGTGAATTGTGCTGGTCTACTTTGGCCACTTTTACTACCAGTATAGTACCTCGGTGGTGGATGACTTGCCTTACATGATGTCATTAAGGATATTCTGACTAAGGAATGGCTTAAGGGTAACAAGAAGGGGATTCCTCGCTTTTTGGGCAAGAAGTATTGCTTGGCGGAGCCTGATGTCTAGTTTCCTCAGGTTCCTATGGTCAATTCTATTTTTTCCTTGATGGCTTCTTCCTCTTCTTTGTCTTCTGAGGAGGCTTCCTTTGCTGATCCAGTTGAGCGGAAGGTGGAGACAGCCTTGAAGTGTTCTTATGCTGCTTTTTATTTTGGGATTCGTGCTAGCACTTACTCTGCATATGCTTCTCAGGTCTTTATCAAGTATCTTGGGAAGTTGTTTTACTGTCTTCAGGATTAGGGGATCCTACTCCTATCTTGGGACAGATGGAGGTCATGGCGCAGTTTCTGTCTGATGTGACTTTTGATATGCTGTGGGCCTTCTTTACTTTGCTGGTCGGCAGTCTCTGTGGACAAAACCTTGGCGTCTTGAGGCTGTTCATAAGGCCTTGATTCATAATCTGCCTTTATAGGGTCCCAGGCTTTTTGGGGATAATTTGAACATGATAGATGAGGCGGTCTGTGGAGGAGAAGAAGTTGTTAAAGCCTTTTCAAAGTGTGCATAAGAAGAAATCAGTTTTCCATGAGCAGGGATTTCAGGGTGTTCTCTCCTCTTCTCAGCCTTTTCGTGGACGGGCCCGTGGTTGGGGGGGCTGCGTTCCATTACAAATCCCGACCTCAGCAGCAGCTGGGCAAAAGTGACAATGCCAAGGTGGGGGCTCAGCTCCGTTTGTTCCTGGATCGTTGGTCAACTCTGATTTTCAAGCAGTGGGTTCTGCCGATCATCGGTCAGGGATACCAGATTCTGTTACGGACCCTCCCCCGGAGACCTGATATCAGGTTACCCCGTTGTCAAGAGACCTTGTGGTGAGTTCCGCTATGTTGTCAGGAGTGGGCACGTTGCTGGCGAATGGTGCTGTTCACCTGGTTCCAGAGGCAGAAAGAGGCCTGGGTTTCTAGTCCATGCTCTTCTTGGTCCCAAAACCCAATGGTTCGTCCACACAACTCTGAATCTCAAGGCTCTGAACAAATTGGTGCGGCTGGATCATTTTCAGATGACCACCTTGCAGTCCATCATTCCCCTCATCCAGGAGGGCGATTTTCTGGTTTCTCTGGATTCTGCCTATTTTCACATTCCTGTCCATCCTGGAAGTCAGCTGTTCCTGAGGTTTGCAGTAAACAAGGTCCATTACCAGTTTCAGGTGTTGCTTGTTACAAAAGTAGTGGCTCCTGCTGTGAGGGTTTTGCAGCTTCAGTGTTTTTCGGTGTTTTCTTATATTGATGATTGTTTGATCTCTGCTTCCTCCCTTCCTAAGGCTCTTCTGGCAGTGAAGGCGACCATGGCCATGTTCCAGGGTCTGGGGTTCAAGCTGAATCCGGCAAAATCTCATCTGGTCCCTGTTCAGAGACTGCAGTTTATCGGAGGACTTTCAACACCTTGTTGTGGGTGGTGTTTCTACTTCCTGCTCGTATCTCTTCCCTACAGCTTCTTCTGCGGGACCAGCTGAGTGGACCATCTGCTCTGGTTCGGGCTTGGCTGCGGGTCCAGGGGTTGATGGCTGCAACCACGGCTGTGATTCCCTGGGCTTGACTGCACCTCAAACCTTTGGTGAATCATCTGTTGTCTCAGTGGGACCCTTCCTATGCAGGTTACAACACTGGTACCTCTCTCCCCTGTTCTGGTTCAAGACTTGGGCTGGTGGCTTTGCACTCCCAAACTGGAATAAGGGTGCATTTTCAGCTTCCTCCTCCCCTATTGTTGACAACAGATGCGAGCCCTTGGGGTTGGTGGGCCACAATGGGATCCATGGCGGCCAAGGGACAGGGGTTTCGGGCGGACAGTGCCCGTTCCTTGAATTGGCGGCAGTTGACAGCCATTTGGCAGGCGATACTGTTTTTCAGGTTCCCCTCCAGGGGAAGAATCTATTGGTTTGTATTGACAATCAGGTGGCTCGCTGTTTCTTGAACCGCCAGTCCGAGTCTCTGAATCTGCTGGCTGCCATGATTTTTGCCTGGGCAGAGTCTCACCTGTTGGCCTTGAGGGCGGTTTACATTCAGGTGCACCTGAACTTTCATGCGGATATCTTGAGCTGCAACCTTCACTCCTCGGTTCTGTTCCATCTGTCTGTTCCCCTATTCAGGGACCTTTGTCTTTGGTTCGGGACGCCCTGTATCGACCTTTTTGCTTCCCGGCACAACTTCCTTCTCCCTCTGTTATGTTCCAAGCTGGTTTGTCCTCAGGCGTGAACAGTGGATTCCTCTCAATTCCTTGGCCCCGGGCCTTCTGTATGTCTTCCCTCCGATTCCCCTCCTCCTGACGGTGCTGCTGAAGATTCTGGTGGAGAAGGTGTCTGTTCTCTTGATGACACGTTTTTGGCCTCACCGCCTTTGGTTCTCACTATTGATGTGGCTGTCCAGGGGCAGGTTTGTCCGGCTTCCCGTGGTCCAGTCTCCACTTCAGTTCCCACTTCTGTCCTTGCCTCATCTTCGTCAGTTAAACCTGATGCCTGGCTCTTGAAAGTTTGACGTTGGAGTTGTTGGGTTGTTCTTCCTTGGTGGCCTGTGATATCCAATGTTCCCGTAGGCCCTCTACCTTTAAGAGTTACAGTAAGCATTGGGATTCCTTTGTCACTTAGTGTACCTCTCATGGGTGGATCCTGTAGATGGTGATCCTCTATTCTTGAGTTTCTCAGGAATGGGTTTTTGAAAGATCTTCCCCCTTCTACTTTGTGTGCTGCGTGGGCTGCTGTTCAGGCATGTAGAGGTTATGGGGCCTCCTTGGAGGGTATTGCTTCTTCGGTGAGTCAGCTCCTGCGGATTTTTTGGCTTTGTCGTCTGGTCACTCCTGTGATTGTGCCCTCTTGGGATTTGTCAACTGTTCTGAGGGGTCTCCAGTTGCCCCCTTTTGAGCCTTTGTTTTAGGCGGATTTGTTGTTGTTGTCTGCCAAATTGGCTTTTCTGTGTGCGATCACCTCTGCTAGGCTCAACATTCTTTGATTCTGGGAAAATCACTTAATCTCCCTGTAAATTAATGTGTCCTTAACTGGTGCGCCGGAGTTGATAATTAAGTGTCCTTGCTGAGCCAAAGAAACCATCCACTCAAATTAAGCACTGCTCTCACCATATCCAGGCTCTCACTCTCTCCAAACCTCCGCGCTCCTCTTTCCGCAGCCTTCTCTCCTGTCCCAATTCCAGCTCCCATTAGTCTCCTCAGTGGACCCTGCTTCTCTTTACCCGCTGCAGTCTTCGGACCCTCTGTCCGTATCCTTTCACTCTCTCCTGTCTTTAACCCTTCACTCTTTTCTGTATATAGTCCTTTCTTCCTTTCCGGTCTGCATCCCTCTTACCACTCTCTTGTCTACACCTAACTGCTCACCCATCTACAACTGCTTCAGTTCTTCAGCCTCTCTCCTCATCTAGTTCCCCTCCCTTTCTCTTCTAAAGTGTGGTATGCGCTCTAGTCTATGCGCGTATACGCGATGACGCGGCACGCACTAGACTAGAGCGGATAGGCGCGCATGCGCAGTAGAGCGAAAAGTAAAGGCGCGAATGCGAGGAACGGCAGTTGGCGACCGGAGCTTGGCACAGTTAGACGCTCGGCGCCCTTAGCTCGCAAATGCATTGAAAGGATTTAATAAACCTGAGTTATATATATTAACCTGCCTCTGTGTGTCCTGTGGAAGAAATACAAACATTACAGTGGCGACGAGGCTGGGACCCGGACACCACCAGGTGCAGTGGACAACAGCAACCCCCCACAGCCACACTCACGAGTCAGCAAGGCAAATCACCTGCAAGGAAGAGCAAAGGGCGTGGCAGCAGCGCAGCAGCACGGCACGAAACCGAACACCAACCTTACAATCCAGGTTAGTGTGGCCCAAGACTCCAGGAGCCCCCAGGCAGCAACCTGGCAACCAAGGGAGACTCCCCCAAGCCAGAGGAAAGGGGGGAGAGTGCACAGACTGCGCACAGTGCGAGGGACAATACCCCAGGGAGCCCAAGGGGCCAAGGCGACACGGCAGAGAGCGCAGGAGCGTCTGGTGAACCCACCCAACGAAGCGCCCAGGAAGGTGAACCTAGAGGTGAAGAAAAAATGGCGAATCAAGCGTCAGCCCTGATGGCACCAGTCCCGTTCCTACCTAGACCAGGTGAACCCCAACTAAAATGGGAAGACTGGAAAGATTATTTCCTCAATTACATTGAGGCTCTTGGAGATGAGAGTGAAGGTGAATACACGCCGGAAAGGAAAAAGAGACTATTGCTCCACAACTTAGGCCCGGAAGGGGTGAGGGTGTTTAAGAACCTGGTGCCCAAGGAGAGGGGTGCAACGGAGACGGATGTTTTTGTGAATGCCCTGGACGACCTGGACAGCCATTACCGCCCTGCGGTTTGCGTCTCGATAGACCGCTATAACTTCCAACAGCGAAAACAGGAGGCGGGAGAGTCCATTGATGACTATGTGGCAGCCCTCCGTCGGCTAGCGATCACGTGTAGGTATGGGAACCTGCAGGATGAATACATCAAGGACCAAATTGTAATGCACACCACCAGCAGAGCAGTTCAAGACAAGCTATGGGCAATGAACGAGACGACCCTGAAAGAAGTTGTGGCGATGGTCAAAAAGGCGGAAATGTCGAAGAGAGGCGCAGACGCGGCGAAAAGGGAAAGTGGGCCGAGACAGATGATCAACAAGATTGATGAGGCACCACAATCCAGCAAACCCAAAAGCAATTACGGAGACCCGAGGAAGGACATAAGAGGGTCTGGGAAACAGATGGCTCGCTCCGGCCCGGGAACAAAATTCGCGTGCTACAGATGCGGCAGTGCAGCACACGCGGCCCAGGACAGGCGTTGTCCCGCGTTCCGCGCCAGGTGCTCGTTCTGTGGGTTGACTGGGCACTTCGAAAAGGTCTGCCGGAAGAAAGGGACGAAGTCCACTGTTAAGTGCATCGAGGCGGCCACGGCCAACGTAAGTGAGGAAGACGATTTGGATGAGGATGATCTGGTCCTGTGCATAGAGGATCAAGTGCTGGACGTGTCCGGGAAGCGAAGAGACAAGCCCCGCACCGACATGCTCATCGGGGGCGTCAAAGTACATGTGGCCGTGGATTCAGGGTCCCCCTGGACCATTGTACAAAGGTCGATATGGGAAGAGGACTTCGCGCCAGTCATAGGACCTGACCTAATGCCGCCGGACATCAGACCCATCTCGTATACCGAGAATGCCATCCCCCTGGTTGGGTGCAGGGACCTGGAGTTCGAATTCAGAGGACGGTCAGCCACGTGCACCCTGTATGTAGCAGAAAAAGGCCCGTCGGTACTGGGATGGAGAGACGCAGGTGATCTCGGCATCATACTCAATCCTGGGGGGAAAGAACAGATTTTGCTAACAGACGAATGGCCCCTCACGAAGGAGGAAGACTGGAAGGCAGCATACCCCAAGGTCTTTGAGGGCACGGTTGGCAAACTGGACAAATTCGTGCATAAGATGGTCCTCAAGGAGGGAGCAGTACCAGTGGTGCATAAGGTCCGGAACATACCGATGTCCACGAGTGAGGCGGTGCGCCAAGAACTACTGAAGCTAGAAGAGCAAGACATCATCGAGCCAGTGGACAGTGCGGAATGGCTATCGCCCTTGGTAGTGGTCAAGAAGCCCAATGGCAAGGTCAGACTCTGCGTGGACCTGAGGGAGCTCAACAAAAACCTCATAGTGGAAAGGTTCCCGCTCCCTAGAATAGAAGAGATGCTGGCTAGGACAAAAGGCATCACTCACTTCTCAACCATAGACCTGACGTCTGCGTATTACCAGATAGAACTGCATCCGTCGAGTAGGAAGTACACAGCCTTCATAACGCCCTTTGGATGCTACCAATTCAGGAGAATGCCGTTCGGCCTAGCATCCGCTGCGGCTGTGTTCCAAAAGCTGATGCACAGGTTGTTTAAGGACATCTCGGGAGTGCAATACTTCCAAGACGACATCCTAGTGATGGGCTCCGACAAAAGTGAGCACGATAAGAAACTACATCGAGTGCTGGGAGTGCTGCAAGGCAAAGGATTGACGGCGGAATGGAGCAAGTGTAGAATAGGGTCCCGCTCTGTGACCTACCTGGGGCACGAGATAGGGACGCATGGCATATCGCCGAAAGAGCAAAATGTGAAGGCAATAAAGGACGCCAAGGCCCCAACTACCAAAGAGGAAGTGCGGTCATTCCTCGGAATGGCCGAGTATTACAGCCGGTTTGTCAGACATTTTGCCACCAGAACGTACAGGATGAGACAACTAATCAGAAACAATGCAAAATTCGAATGGGACGCAGAAGCCCAATCCGAATTCGAGTCCATTAAAGACTGTATCAGCCATGCCATCCCATTGCAAGGGTATGTCCCCACCGGCAAGACTGTGGTGACAACAGACGCTAGCGACAAGGGTTTGGGGGCTGTCTTGGCGCAAGAAAGGGAAGATGGAGCCAAGGAAACAATCAGTTTTGCATCCCGGGCGCTGTCCCAGACGGAACAAAGGTACAGCGTAATTGAAAAGGAGATGCTGGCGGTCACGTGGGCGTTGAGCAAGTTTCGTCAGTTCATATGGGGCACGAGATTCAGACTTCAAACGGATCACAAGCCACTCATCAAAGTGTTGACATCATCGGGCCATGACACCGCCACCCCGAGAATAGCGAAAATGACCTTGAAGTTGCTAGATTATACATATGATGTAGAATATCTTCCAGGAACGCAGAACAAGGTAGCTGATTACCTCAGCCGGGCAGCTGCAATGGAGGAGGCGCCGGGTGAGACCCCGGACACAGAGGAGATGGTCGCCAGCATGGAGGATCACGAAATGTCAATCAGTGCACAGGAATGGCAGGCGGCTTACGAGCTCGATGAGGAAAAGATGGAAGTAAGGAAACACCTTACCGTGGGGTGGCCGGACAAGAAGAAGCTCAAGGAGGGTGTGCGACGATTCTATGAAATAAGAGAAGAATTGTCCCTGAGTGACTCGGGGATATTCTTGTACAGAGGAGAGAAAGTGGTGCCCCCAGTGACACTGATACCCAGGCTGCTGAAATTGCTCCATGAGGGGCATTTGGGCATTGTGAAAACCAAGGCGTTGATCAAGCAGATGTATTGGTGGCCAGGAATGGATACCCACATTGAGAGGCAAGTGCGGGAGTGCGGACAGTGCCAAGGAGCGGATAAGGTGCTTCGCCCACTCAGACCGGCTCTGGGGAAGTTCGACACCCCGCAAGGCCCCTGGGAAGAGGTGGCCATTGACATTCTGGGGCCTGTGCTGGACAGCAGAGGTGTGAATAAGTACATCTGTGTGATAATGGACAAGTATTCCAAATGGCCGGAAGTGGACATACAAGAGTCGATGGACACGGAGACGATCCTCAAGTTCCTAACCTCGGTGTTCCTCAGAGAGGGAATACCCAAATCCATTCTCAGTGACAATGGACCGCAATTTGTATCGGACAAGTGGAGGAGATACATGAAGAGGAATGGGATCGAGGTGAAACACACGGCTGTGTACCATCCAGCTTGCAACGGCCAGGTCGAAAGGTTTAACAGGGTGCTCATGGGCTCCATTCAGGCAGCCATATCGCAAGGAAAAGACTGGGAGGTGGAAGTAATGAACATGCTGTGGGCCTACCGGATAACGCCCTCGGTGGTGGGGTATAGTCCGTTCCAAGTGCTGAGGGGACGATATCCCTTCACCCGGGACAATGTAGCATGGAAGGAGAAGACCATCACCAGCAAGTGGTCCCCAGCGGTGGTGCAACACAATCTGGAGAAGGCCCAGAAGATCTATGCAGCCCACTATGACAAGCGACGCAGCACGAAGGACACGGCGTTGGAAGAAGGGGAGTGGGTTAGGATTAAACTCCCCACTCTGCAAAAGAAAGGCGAAAGTAAATTTAGCCAGCCGCTACAAGTCAAGGAGGTGCGTGGTAGGGCGGCTCTCCTCAGTGACGGAAAGGTCTGGTCGCAAGACCGCATGGCCAGAGTCAACAAAATATTAGTCTGGCCCAAGGCTGAGGAGGGAGAGAGTTGCATGAATCACCAGGAGGCCAGAGCCCTCTCGGAGCACGGCACAGACAACCACGAAGAAGGTGCAGGTGATGACAGTGAAGCGGAAGTCCGGGGAGCCAGGATCTCCGACGGCGGTGATGTACAGGCGAATGCAGAGCAGAGAGCAGATGCGAGAGAAGCTGGGGTGTCCCGAGGAGAGACAGAAGAGGGAGAGAACATGCCGGTAAGACACACCCGCAGCGGAAGGGCAGTTATCGTGCCCTCTCGTTATAGAGACTTTGAGATGGAAGGACACTAGCTTGTTGCTGCCCCCCTGGGTGCCCCACCAAGACACTTTCACAGTTGGAGGACACTCAACCTTTTGGGGGGGAATGTCTTAACCTTGTTTTCATTAAAGGGGGGAGATATGTGGTATGCGCTCTAGTCTATGCGCGTATACGCGATGACGCGGCACGCACTAGACTAGAGCGGATAGGCGCGCATGCGCAGTAGAGCGAAAAGTAAAGGCGCGAATGCGAGGAACGGCAGTTGGCGACCGGAGCTTGGCACAGTTAGACGCTCGGCGCCCTTAGCTCGCAAATGCATTGAAAGGATTTAATAAACCTGAGTTATATATATTAACCTGCCTCTGTGTGTCCTGTGGAAGAAATACAAACATTACATAAAGTCGTCCCATTGTCTCGCTTTTGTAGTCCCTTCAGCCTTGCCTGTATGCTGACTTTACTTACTCTCCTGTTTGCAGCCCTCTCGCCCTCTTCTGCCCACTGACTCCTCAGCTCTTCATCTCTACTGACACACCTTTCCTCTCTGATTAATCTTTCCCTCTGCCTGCCTACTCTCTGTCTCTGTCGTCACCCTGGCTTTGGCCTTCTCAACTACAAACAGATGCTCTGTAAAACACATTGGAGCTATTCAGGAGGAAAAATGTAAAGATATTGTCAGAGGTTTACATCTCGTCCTGAAGTACGGTATGATTTTATTCCTTTTCACAAACATTTCCTGTTGTACACCTGGAAAGCTGCGCCCTGCGGTGGTTCCTCCTCAATGGCGGAGGAGCGTCGCCCCACTGGCTCAGCCAGCAGCTGGAAAAAAAAACAATATCAATTTATTTTTCAGCTGCTGCACGGGGCCAGAACTTGAGGGGGGGCTGAGTGATATGCACTTCTAACTGTCCATGTCTGTTTGCTGTGGCAGCTGGCATGTCCCGAGGGTATTAGGGCGGGTGGGACATTAATACATATATATATATATATATATATATATTTATATTTATTAAATTAAAACAACTTACCTGTGAGCGCAGTATCCTCCTCCTCAATAGTCTTCAATCCTCGAGGCAGGCAGGCTCCAAACTCCCTTCACTAATCCCAGCGCTGCTCTTACCAGCATGAAAGAAGCGCTAGGATTGGTGGAGCAGCCTCACTCGGTGCTCCACAGCACTCTGGAGGCTTTGTTTTTCTCTAACCCAGCTGTTATATGACAGCTGGGTTAGAGAGGATTAAAGGGTGCATGTGTGGCTGGCCGTCGTAAGATGGCAGGCTAAAAAAATATGGCCACTTTAATCTGAAAGTAACCTGCTCTCTTGTAATGATGCTCCGTAGTCTCAGTGGGGAACAGGTACAGGGTTTATTTGTAATAAATCAGCAAATACAGGTGAGAGCCAGGGAGCAACTGAATACAAGGACTACTCCAATCTAACTGACTCTCACATACAAAGGATGCACATAAAACATTCTAAACTGAGACCTCGTGCATTCTAACAAGAATAAGGCACGGGTCTTAAAGGCATACTAAATAGAACAACATAACACCCCCCCCCCCTTAACCAAAAGAAAACAGAACAGCAAAAACAAAATTGATAAGATGAACCAAAAACCCCAGCAACAATAGAATACACTAAGTTACATAGTCCTTAAGCCATGAAGGTAGAATACACTAAGTTACATAGTCCTTAAGCCATGAAGGTAAAACACTTGTTCTTTTCCCATGTTCCCTTTCCACAACAATGGAACCACCATTGTCACTGTTAGAGTCCAAATTAACATCTCCACCATTGTCACTGTTAGAGTCCAAATTAACATCTCCACTAACCACCCTTCCTCCCTTTTCACAAAAAGACTTATTGACAATAGAAGAGTCCTCCACAACCCCATTATTGTTCCTTTCAACATCAGCCAACCGGGATTGTAAACAACTATTTTCAAAATGATCTTCAATCCATTCATAATTATCTCGACTATTTTCCACTTCATCACATTCAACATTGTCCTGTTTGGGATTAATAGCAATACTTTTCATGTTCCAAACTTTTCCATCACTCAACCTTACAGCATTCCTCAAAATTTCAACTACTTTTTTGGGTGGATCAAAACAACTCTCCCCCTTTGGTACTTTCCAAGGTTTCTTCACACGCACCCAATCCCCAATTTCAATTTGCATATCTTTGGTGTTATAATGATCATCATAAAAACTTTTATTCTTGGCATGAATAATATCTAGATCTTTTTTGACTTTAGTAGAAGACCATTGTGTTACCTTCCCTTTTACTAACCATCCTGGGTTAACTTTGCTTCTTGGTAATCTTCCCCTCATCATAACGAACGGAGACAGACCAGTACTAGCCTGTGAAGTAGTTCTGTAAGACCACACTTCTTTTTGCACCTGAACTTTCCAATCCATTTTTTTATTGACAGCTGCCTGAATTACACCCTTGATTACTCTATTAAATCTCTCAACAGAACCATTTCCGCTTGGATTATATAAAGCAGTGGTTTTATGCTTAACACCACACTTTTAAAAGTACTATTTAGCCAAGTGCGACAACAATTGCACTCCATTGTCCGTAAGAATACAATTTAGCAACCCTTCCATAATAAAAATCTTATCTAAAAATTTTAAAACAGAAAGAGTGTCTGCTTTATCAACAAATCTTACAATAGGCCATTTTGTAAAAAGATCTATAGCCACCAATCCATACTCTTTCATTACACCCATAGATCCAATAATGTCTACAGCAATGGTATCCCATGGAAGATCTGGAATTAACCCATCACTCATGCTTGGTTTCAAAGTTCTGAGAGTTTTATCTGCAGAACAACACACTTCGCAATTCCTGACAAATTTTTCCGTATCTCCATCAACTCCTGGCCACCAAAACATATTCTTGACCATTATCTTGTTCCTTCCAATTCCAAAATGTCCTTCATGACATAACTCTAAAACCTTTTGTCTCAAAGAGATAGGGGGAATGATTCTATCACCCCTAAAAAGTATATTCTTCTCAAGAGATAACTCCATTCTAACTTCCCAAAAGGCTTCTAGAACATCTTCAATAAAACACTTCTTAGGCCAGCCTTTACAGATATACTCAAGAACCTTCTTAATTCCTGCATCTTTCTCTTGTTCCACCAACCACTCTTGATTGCTAATAGCAGGTGCTCCTGAATCATGCACAAGAGCCACACTAAACGCACCCCAGGGATCATCCACACACTCCTCAAGTGGGGAAGGCAACCTAGACAAACAATCCGCAACAAGATTGTCCTTCCCTGGTAAGTAAACCATTTTATATATGTACTCTTTCATGCACATGGACAACCTAGCCATTCTCGCTGAAGCGGTCGAAATTCCATCTGATGATAAAATCTTAACCAAAGGACGGTGATCTGTGCGAATGATCACAGGCTTGCCCCATAAAAAGCCCTGAAGTGTTCCAACGCCCATGCACACGCTAATGCTTCCCTCTCAATTATTGGGTACCTCACTTCCACAGGTGAAAGTGCCCTTGAAGCAAAAAGAATTATCTTTTCTTTCCCATTCATACCTTTCTGTGATAACACCGCCCCCAGGCCCTTATCACTAGCATCAGTTGTCAATAAACACTCCGCATTAGGGTCAAAACTTGCCAGAGCGTTAACATTTTGCAAATCATGTTTGATCTTTTCAAATTCTTCTTGACAACACTTAGTCCAATCAAACTTCAGATTCTTTTTGAGTAAATTCCTAATATTATATGTTTTTGATGCAAAATTACTCACAAACTTCGCACAATATTCAGCCATTCCAAGAAATGCTCTCACCTCTTCTTTAGTACAAGGCGCATTTGAATTCACAATGTTCACAATCAATTCTGGTTTAGAACTAACCCCCTCCTCACTAATGATGTGACCCAAATATGAAACATTCCTTTGACTAAACTTACACTTTGATAACTCAACTGTTAGCCCTGCCTTCTCTAACACTTTTAGAACCTGTCTCAACTTACAATCATGCTCCACCTGGTTCTTTACAGCAATTAAAATGTCATCCTGGAAAAATGAGATCATATCCATATTTCCTAATAATCTATACATCAGCCGCTAAAAGACAGCCGCAGCTGACGCCAGCCCGAACGGCATTCGTCTAAACTGATAGCAACCGAACGGCGTGATGAAAGCCGTAAGATACCTAGACTCTGGTTCTAACTCAACTTGGTGGTATGCGGCCGAAAGGTCTATAGTTGAGAACCATGAAGCACCTTTCAACAAGGAAACCATTTCGTTAATCTTAGGCAAAGGAAATTTCTCCACAATTATGTTATTATTTAGATGACGTAAGTCTATGCATAGACGGATCTTGCCATTAGGTTTCCGTGCAACGACAATAGGACTAATCCACTCAGATGCCTCCACTTCTTCTATGATCCCCTTTGCCAACAGACCCTGCAATTCCTTCTTCACTTCATCCCTAATCAACATTGGAATGGGTCTTACCTTATGTACTCTAGGTTCTGCATTAGCTTTAAGTTGTATTTTATGCTCAAAACCCTGCAATTTTCCTAAGACTCCACCAAAAACTCCTGGAAACTCTTTGCACAAAACATCACACAACCTACTTTGACCATCCACAACCAACACTTTTTCCTCACTATTAGGGTCTAGGATGATGTTCAAATTTTTCTGATCAAACCACCCCAATAGTGATGGTCCAACTTTAGATACATATAACTTCCCTCTTGTACTCCTTCCCTTGAATAAGAAAGTAAGGACAATTCCTACTGAAAGCCAAGTGATCTTTACTATCACAGCGATAGCATCTTCTTTCTTCCCTCTTTGTATCATTCTTTTGGTACCTAGTAGGCTGACCAATCCATTTTCCTTGTGAACCTTGCTGAAATCTGTTCTGCGGCTTACTTGCGGTTTGTATCTTACAAATCGCACTAGTACTCTTATCATCCTCTGTGTCTTTTACCACAGAGGAACATCTTCCCGACATCTCTGCCTTCCTCATAATTGCTAAAACATCATCCAGTGGCGCATCGCCATTTACCCACAAATGATCCTGTAGAGTAGAATTGTTGTTATGCATAACTAACTGGTCTCTTATCAATTCATCATGTAAATCTCTGAAATTGCAGTCAATAGCTAATTTTATTAAGTCATCCAACCAGTCATCTACAGTCTCTTACTTGGTCTGCTTCCTTTGGAAAAATGTATGTCTCGTCACTCCAATACACACTTTAGGCGCAAAATATTTGTCCATATCCTTGATGCAATTCTCAAAAACGTCTAAATTTGACTCCTCACTTTTGCTCATACGTGAATGTGTTTTTAAACCAATTGGGCCCAATGAATGTAACAAAATTCTTTTCTTTTGCTCTGGTTTCATTTTTTTTCCCTCATCGATTGCTTCAATATAGTTTTTAAAATATTCTTTCCATTCGATCCATTTAATATTTGGTTTGGTACCAGTAGCCCAAAATGGTTCTGGAGCATTTATCATAAAATTTTGTTGAGCCATCTCTCTTCTCGTATTTTCACTTGTGTCACCTGTGTCCATAATATTATGAGAAAATTACTCCGTTTTCAGTACTTATGATATTCATAAATACACCTCCCCGACTACCTCACCTGTATTATCAAAAACTACCATAGAGTTACTTCAATAAACCATTACCCGTATATTATTCCTGTTCCTTCTGAATATTATTAAGTCCACGTTATATATTTGTTTAAACATTTTAAAGAAGAAAAAAAAAAATAGAATAATACTCAATGTCTTTTTAATCTCCTCTTCGACTGTGTGATGCTCCGGTGGAAGTTTCAAAGGAAAAGCAAAATGGCCTCCACGTAAGGTCACGTTACTTGACCTTGCGTAGACACGTCCCTTCTTTATCTTCCGGTGTTTCAAGGAGACTTCCTTCCCTCGCGCAACTGCTTGCTCACGGCTCGTTTAGAATCTTCCTCTCGGCTTAAAAGATGCCGCCGGCAAAAACTTGACAGATACTGATACAGAACCGCAAAGCAATTACAATTAGAGGTATGTCATCCTTTACCTTCCGAACGACGCACCGGTGTTCCAATAGTGCTTCACCTACTTCCACCGTGAAATACAAATTCGAAACGATTCTCCAGTAAACCTTCAAATTCAAGAATAGACAAAACAAAATATCTTCAGAGGTTAAACGGGTCTGAATCTTTCTGCAATCGTCGCCAATTGTAATGATGCTCCGTAGTCTCAGTGGGGAACAGGTACAGGGTTTATTTGTAATAAATCAGCAAATACAGGTGAGAGCCAGGGAGCAACTGAATACAAGGACTGCTCCAATCTAACTGACTCTCACATACAAAGGATGCACATAAAACATTCTAAACTGAGACCTCGTGCATTCTAACAAGAATAAGGCACGGGTCTTAAAGGCAGACTAAATAGAACGACATAACATCTCTCTGCTGCTGTCATTCAGCAGTAGCCCCTCCCCCGTCCTGACTCTCTATTCGGGATGGGGTGAAAAAAAAATGGTAATTAATTAACTTCATTACCATTTTATTTTTCTCTTTGAGGGCATTTCAGTGGGGAGACACTCCTTTACTCAAATGGAGGAGCGCTCTGTCTGTTTGGCTGTCCATGTTAGGCTCGCTCGCTCAGGCCAATCCCCGCAGCATGAGAGCAGCGCGGGAATTGCACAGGGAGTCTCTGATGCTGTCCAAGGGGCTGCTGGGACCAGGAAGCGGTGGAGCTCCGAGGTGCGAGGATACAGAAGCAGCGTCAGGTACGTTTTTATTTTTAATTATTCACCCCCCTGCGCTCCTTCCGTGCCATTCCACTACTCGCGTCCCCTCCACCTACCCCACCACTGTCTATGTGCATCAGCTGCCACTGGCTCCGCCAGGTGCAGGTATCCAGGTGTACTACTTGGAATGGCATGTGAAAAGGGCTCACCTTTTCCCATGTGTGGAAGGAATTCTACATACCGCGCTTTTTTTTCTACACGAGGAAACATTTTTCTCCACAAAGTTGAAGGTGGTGTAATTTTCCAAGCTGGGAAGAGGTTGGATCGAAGTTTAAAAATACCTGCAAATGTACGTTTGTCACCCCCACTTCGCTACCCTCGAGTAGGATTTACTACTGTGGTTTTATTGCACTTAAGAAGCTCACAGTAGAAAACTCATTTATGAATAGGCCCCATTCACACTACAGCATTCCATTCTAGGTTTCACCTAAAACAGCACATGCCCTGTCTGTTGAAAGGCATTTTGTTATTTCACAGTGGGCTTAGAGTCCACCCATTTCTTACCACTGATTGGTAGGCTTCATTGTCACTCTCATTTAATTGCTTCTAATTTGTTAGCTGTGAGTGTATTTCCTCATCTTTCTCATGTTTGTTCCACCCCTGGAGCATAAACCCATTAATATGTCCTTCCACTGCTCCTTTTTAGGTTTTGCCTGCATAGCACTGGTAAAAAATGGCACCACATCTGACATAGTTACACCTTACTACCACACTAAGCTATTTTTTAACCTTATTTACCAGTTTGAATTTGAAAAGGCTCAAGTATAAGAGGCTCTGCCCAAAAAATAAAGCTAACCTATCTTCAGCAGCCTCCAAGGGCATATATTCGCAGACTGGTTTTCTTTTGATTTCTTGGCCAGTGCCTATTATTCTCTCAATGTGGTGCGATGGAATTCACAATTCATATTGCCGTCCAATCCCCATTATATTGTGGCTAAATCTGGCTTTCACAACATCACCCAAAGGTACAGGAGCACTTTATATAACCACCAGATACTGCACAATATATTTTCTTTCTAAAAAAACAAGTCATAACACTTTTTACGGAGTTTCTTTAACTTATATTGCACAACTGCTCACGAACTTAGAATGTACCCCCAATTTTTTTAAATTATTAATCATATAGGCGAAACCTAAGGCATTTAAAATGCATGTTTTATTTTTTTGAATTTGCTATGTGTTATCTAATGACATGAGTTACAAATGGGGGTGGGGGTCGCACACTACTTAAATACCGGCGGTGTTGCCCTAAAGGACTCTGGTCAATACTTAGGGGCGACACCGCCGGTGTGTGAGTAGTGTGCGACCCCACCCCCATTTGTAAATCTAATGACATGAGCTCATGGCAGAGATAAAACTGCCTGAGGCCAGACCTGCTAAGCGGGCGGAAGTAATTGCATGTATTCAATATCACTGTAACACGCTGTAGAAAAGGGGTGCAAGTTATCATGTTCGATTACAAAATGCAGAAATATCGAATTACTCTGCACGCCACTGCAAAAATAGAGCTGCTGCTCTTGCCTTGTGTGCACATCACAACTGACAGGCTCTAAGATTTTTCATAAATAAAAATACTACATTATTTCTTCTGAATGTACTGTATTCAAAGTTTTCGGAATTTTAGTGGAGGTGAATTTCTCTCATACTGCAGTGTTTTGCTCGTCTACAGTTAATGCAAATCTTGCATTTTTCATCCTTCTGACTGAACAGATTGTGCTTCACGCTGACCTTGTAAGACTCATCATAACTACGAATTCCCTCGTTACTGGGAAGTTCAGGGAAAAACATCCCTTCACGTCCCAGGTATCTGAGTTCTATCACAGTGAGCACGAGGGGCCTGAGCAGTGCTTTTTAGGTTGAGGGTCATGCATTTCTGGACTACAATGGGGTGATCGATTTGGGAGGTTTGTAAGAAGTTGGGCAATGGAACATGATAGAAAGGGATTCCTGGGACATGGGAATGGAGAAAAGTAGCGGAGAAGAAAAGAGGGAGTTTGGTGGGAGATGGAGAGGATGAGAGAGAAAAGGTATAACTGTGTAAACACACACACTCTTTCTCTCTCTCCTGCTGTGGCACAACCTCCTCTTCTCCTAGACTGGATGCCACAACAGCAATTCCGATGGTGCACTGTCTTATATAAGAAAAAAAGCAGAAATACATTAATGCTAAAAGACAGGGGACAGGGTGTTTTCCTTCCCTAACTGCACATATTTTTTAAGTGGAAAATGTTTGTGCTTCTCAATGAGGTCTCTTCTTTCCTACAATTTAATGTGCTCTTGATCATTAACATGGAAGTCAACAAGCTTTTGCTTAATGTTTTTGGCTTGCACTCCTGGAAAGCGTAGTTCCTTTACTATACTTAACACTACCATCCCTTCATATTTTACTTGCCTGATCAAGAGGCATAAGAATTCACCCTCTTTTGCACCATTCTTGACTGATCTCGGGGAACTAGGAAATTGGACATCAGAGCCTTGAAAAAGGCCTTGGCCTGGGCGCCAATATGTGTCAAAACACGTATTGCTTGTTGACAACGTTTAGCATTCAGCTGAAGTCCTGGAATGTGAATAATACACATGAAAACAAGGAATACATCTGAGTTATGAAAATTAGTTTTGAGTGTATCAATCTATGTCAGCTTGGATAATTACTTCTGTATAATATAACCTGTAAAGATTGTGGCTCCTGTACAATATTTCAACCCATGCAGTCATGAAAGCAGATGCACAGCAAGCTAACCTATTAGTATACAGAGGGACTCTGAGTCTTGTGGGGCCACCATGTGTGGGCTGGCCTAGATTCCTAATAATTATGGATTTGTAGGCATTTTTTATTTAAATTATGCCGAAATCTGTACTATTCGCCACCATGTTTTTTACGTTTTATTCGGGGGAAGAGGAGGGGAATCACTTGGCCCACTATGAGTGTATTTTTGTATATTATGCACCATTACTACCTATTTTTTAGAAAGTCGAACTGTAAAATGCACCATTGGATTCTTTTTACTTTCATAATTATCAACTAAGTAGGGGCCGCATACTCCTCACAAGCAAGTTGGGCTCACACACTTGATCCCTCAGTACAGTGTGAGGTAGATTATTAATGTCCTACACTTTGAAACCTCACCAGGCACTATTGTTCATTAGCCCTCTCATCCTCATGGCGCTATAAAAGAAAAGTTCCTACTATATCAGTTAGTTTGATTATGAGATAGAGTTTTGTGATACAGCATCACCTTCAGATATTACATATTTTTCTGGAACACCATGACAGTGAAACCTTCTTTTTTGCAATTGCCTTATGTGTGGCAACATGTATGTCTTGGCACTCTGTCTTCCTTTTATTACCAACACATTGTTACAGGCCTGCCAACTTGTGAATGTTCTGTGCCGTTTGCGGAGGGGGTGTGGCCATGAAGGAGCGGGTCTTAATGCGAAGCACAACCCCCCTCCTACGATGTCCCCCTTCCCCCTCGCCAAAAAACAAAATCAAAGCTTTTGAGGCTGCCGCTGATGTCCCGGGGAGGTTTCACACCTCGTCATGGACATCGGCTGAGCTAAACCTCCAAACAATTAGCTGGAAACCTGCTCTCTATATGGGTTTCCAGCTAATTGTGCGCCCTATCATGTGACATCGGCTCCTCGCCGGGCGACCCTGTGAAAGGAGTCGATATTGCGTAACACACGGTGGCACAGTGTGAGTTGGCAGTTCTGTTGTTACCATTGAGAGAGCTGGGCACACTCAGAAATCCCCACTCAACCAGATGGTCTTTCTAGCAGCTTAAGAGGTAAGAGGGAGAAAACAATCACAATTTAATGTCAATACAGTGTAACCAATTTGGTCACACAATATTCCACTTCACAACTAAATCTGAGATTAGTACATTGTAATTATACATTTAGAAACAGATCAATATAAATCAATTATCATATTGAAATACAGAACAAACAAATTAGTCCAAATCTGCTGAAGAGATGTACCCTATATAAGAAAAAGCAGATAACCAGTTCTAAAATGACAATGCAAGTAATCAGAAAAAATAATTGAGCATTAAACTGCATCAAATGATTCTCAAAGGTAAGCATGAATACGTTATGTCTCCCTACACTGCCTAAAAGGGACAACCCTAAACTAAGAAACATTGAATAAAGGTGAAATCAGAAAGGTGTCAGCTGTCAGAGCCTTCAGTAGAAGAGACTCCCACCAAGGGTCAAGTAACATGAAGTCACTCAAAGCAGAAACAGAAGCTTAGGATGTCTCTCTGTCCCTCACTACATTACAGCATAATACATTTGTGGCACCCAAGGAAGGTCACGTGCTCCTCCAGCAACTTTCCACAATTCCAGCACAAATTGGTTACTGGCACATCGATACGTTCCTACTTCATTCGTCCTTGGCCATTCTTCTCCTCCTCCATGAGAACTTGCCTCCTTGCCAAGATCCATCTTCTCATACCTTGCTATCTAAATTAAACAAAAACCCTTCTTTTCTAGTTAATAAGGATTTGTCCGCACTTGCAGTGGAAACAAAATACAAGTAAATACATTCTTCATTGAAGGTTAAATACTAATTACGTGTTAGACTTTAAACATGAGCTTGAACTGAAATGGTTCTCGGGACCCAAACTTTTGTCAATTTAACAGTGCACAGGGTTATAAATATGTGCACATTTGGACGCAAATAGCAAATGCAGCTTCTTAATGCATGAATAAATTGCAAAGAATTATGAAAATGTCATTTCGAAAGCATCAACATGGATATAATTGCTTGTTACGTGTATAAATGTTTAAACATTAGTCTACACATACAGATCCTGCTTTATTAACTTCACAATGTGACACTTCTAGACGTTAACCTCTCCTGAAATATTAATGTGTAAATATTACAAAGACCTTTATTAGTCACGTTATATGCACACAGTTACAAGTCTCCTTAATTTTCACCAGGAGTACTTTAAATGTGCAACACTCAATCTTATCATTAATCACACAGAATATATTCGAGTGCTGACTACGCATGATTATGATGCACTCCTACAGTATCTCAGGATGGGATCAAAATTACGCTGCTCCGCCATGGACCTATTTCTAGCTAGGTTGGAGCTCACCTTTCCTCTGCTTATCGATTTCAACCCATATTGTGCTCCGGCAGGGCTTCTATGGTTCATGTCCATCTGCTTGACAGACATCACTCAGTAGTTACCCGAAACCAGCATGAATTATATCTCTGCTCCACCAAAGAGTTAAACTTTGTGTGAGGGAAGCTTTATTTTTCATCCACCAGTGGAAAAAGATGTACTCCACTTTACGTCAGTAGTCAAATCGGGCTCTCCTATGCATATTATCCCTCCAAATAAACTATTACGAGGGAGGAAAGCTATTGCACCGGTGCTCACAAATTTGCTGAATTTGTCTTCCAGCTCGGGTCAGGTTCCAAACAACTGGAAACACGCAATGGTGGTGCCACTACTAAAGAGGCCATCTCTAGACCCTGCGCTTCCAGAAAATCTGACACCAGTATCATTGCTCTCATTCTTTGTGAAAACTGCAGAGACATTTTTAAATATCTAATAGACTAAGTTCATGGAAGAAAACCAGGTACTTCATGAAACTCAATCTGACTTTAGGGCGCTTCACAGCACCGAATCGGCCTTACTCCTGGCTTCTAAGATGCTTAAAATAGCAGCTGATGAGGGATGGATGGCAGCACTGATCTTGCTGGATTTGAGTGTGGCGTTCGATACGGTCTCCCGGGGCCTTCTTTTGGAGCGGCTGTGGGAGGCAGGTGTCAGAGGTAGCATATGGGAATGGATCAAACACTTTTTACAGACTAGATCCTTCCAGGTTTTCGTCCCTTTAAGTCTGAGATACGCCCTCTGTCCCAAGGACTTCCACAGGGTTCGGCTCTCCGTCCAACATTATTCAATGTGTATATGCACCCACTGGCAGATATTGTATTGACACATGGGGTGAAACTGGTGTTCTATGCTGATGGCACTCAGTTGATTATCACATTGGAGCAAAAGATATAGAGGCCGCGCCAAAAATTCAAAGCCTACCTAAGTGATTTGGCTAATTGGATGAAGTTCAGGTGCCTGCAATTAAATGCAGACAAAACTGAGATCATGGTAATCAGTAAACAGCCTTCTATCTGGTCCCCCAGGTGGTGGCCAGAAGAACTAGGACCAACCCCGACTCCCAAACCAAAGATTACAAATTTGGGAGTCTGGTTTGACAACACCTTATCTTTCACAGAACAGATATCAGCTCTGGCAGGCACATGTTTTGGCCTTCTAAGAATGCTACAAAAATCCTGTATATCCTACCAGTAGATGCCAAAAAGACCATTGTGCAGGCCCTGGTTACATCACGTCTAGATTACTGCAATATCCTCTAATTAGGGGTCACAAAAAGCAACCTGAATATGCTGCAGAAAGTCCAAAATGCAGCTGCCTGGATGATAGTGAACATCCCGAGGCTTACCCCGGTGGAAGTGGCCCTGAGGGAGCTACACTGGTTACTAGTGAAGGCCAGAGTTACTTTTAACGCTCTATGCTATGTTTCAGAAATAGGATTCATAATGAGAAAGGGCCTACTTATCTGCACCCCTTACTTACCCCTTACTTACCCCTCACAGACCTATCCTGAATCTTAGGTCAGGGGGCACTGCTAGGTTTGTAGTGTCAAAAATTCAAAAGGCACGCTTGGGAGGTAGATCCTTTAGCTTTCTATCAGTAAGAGCATGGAATAAACTGCCTTTGGAATTGAGGATGCAGCCTTGGGAATTGATGTTTTGTAGAAAAATTAAGACTGGGTTATTTCAGTCATCCCAAGGGGACTGGTGTTAATCTCTGCTGTCTGCAGACAGATCTTCTATGCTAGGACCGGTTCTGCTGTTAGGGACTGGGATGTCTTAGCGCGGGACACTCCGTTGGGAGTAATCGAGCGCTTTATAAACTTTAATCTAATCGTATCTCTAATCTAAAGTATATATTCAATGTGCAGAAAGAAAGAAATGCCTTTATGCATGCTTGTGCATTGAAAGGTGGGTAAAGAAAACAAAGTTAATGACCCAGGGTTTGCATGATCACTAGAATATTGAACTGAGAAAGTAGTTTCCTTTAAGAACCATAATGAATCCAACACACCTTGCTGTAGAACACCTTTTGATCACTTTGTAACTGTGACCCAGAACGTTAATGCCATAAAACAAAATGCACCTACCCTTACATATCTTTGTGAATCACCCCCAAAACATCCAAAATGGGAATATTCAGGTCATATTTATATACCTTTAGTACAAATAGAAAGTACTGTGCCCTCTTTACTTTTGCTAATAGGGAGTTAGACACTTCGCACTGATTCACAAAGGCATATAAGAGGATGTAAAAGAGTATTCCTGTAGTATTACTTTGTTTACTCATAACTGCTTTTCGTTATCATCCATTTAGGATGTCTGCATGGCGAACGGTCAGGGCGTGCGACACTGCTTCAAGCTACACAGCACTATTTGGGGAGCAGAGAACCCACCAGGCTGGGGTGAAGCTTTCTGTCTGTGCCTTCTGACATGCAGAGAGTCTTAGGGGCAGCAACCGGTGAATCCTTTTTTTCTCATGGCCAAAATTTGAAGGGACTGATCATCAAAGCTGGCTAAAAGGCAGTGCCAGTGATGCAGCAGCCCTGGGGGTGACCTGGAAGGGGGCCATTGACCTCAGGGGGTGCTGTGTTTAGCAATAACTTATGATTTAAAAGCACCTGCTGCAGAGTTCCTTGTGTGTTCAGCTTTCAGGCAGCAATAAAAAGGTCAGGATAACTCTTGTGATTAATGTCCCTGCTACAGAGAGAGATCAGTGTTTTGTCTAGTGTCTGATTTGACTCACCATAAAGTAGTGCATAGGGTTAACATGCCTGCTGCAAAGAACGTGTACTGTGCAGATCACAGATCTGTATTTCATGTGGCTAGCTGAGTGGATTGGCTTTTACCAGTGCTTTAAAATAGCTTGTGAAAGAGGGTCTGTGGAGGGTTTAGGTGCACTTTTGTATGATGGTAGTAAGTGAATCAGAGGAGGAGATCATGGGGGGATGCCAAAAAAGAATGTGGCACCGGGCGACAGCAGCACTAAAGCTGGCCCTACTTGTCATATAAGAATCTAGGGTGGATAGTCACAAGGAAGTGGCGGAGAGAGGTGTTATCCTTCTTGGCTTAACGCCTCTCTCCGCCACTTCGGAAATGTAAGGCTGCACCATATTCACAAGGATATGGTGCAGCCTTGCTTTTCCCCCTGCGATTTCGCAAGGCAGCACACATGGAAAAAGCAGAAACGAGGAGAAATAAAGCATTTCTCCTTGTTTTGCCTGTTTAAGACCTGGATTTTCCTGGACTTCCTGTTGGTGCTGCCTCCTATTTACGCTGCCCTTGTGAATAGAGGACAGAATCAAAATCAATGGCTGTTGCTGTGGAACGCCCACCGCGCCACCCACTGCATGCCCTTTCCATGCTAAATACAGCGTGCCCTATTCACAAGGCAGAGTTAAGCCACGTTAAGTGGCTTAACACTTGTGAATAAGGTGAGGCCCGTATCACCATCACAACGTCACTGAAAGTGGCGTTGTGGTGGCGAGAGGGGCTTGTGAATATGCCCCCAAGTGTCCGAAGCTGTGCTTTTCACTATCAGTTGATACTTGCCTAGTTATTACAACATTAACACATTTCTTCTACAATAGTAAACGTCTCATTTAAAAACAAAACCTCAGTTGAAATATAAATGTTGCTTAACACTGTCAGTAAGAGGAGAGATGCGAATCAAAAACAGTAATGTAACATTTTGAGGTACTTTTTAAAGAAGTCTCTCTTTGCTATATTTAGTACTGTACTAACGGAGGATACAATTAACAAATATGTCATCCCATATTACTGAGCAGAAAAACATTTGCGAGCATTTAATCAGTGGTGGACAGAATACAAAATTTTCCAGCTATCGCAACAAGAATTTTTGATTCTATTAAGGACACGAAGGCAAGGATTACGCTTTCTCAATTTCTTTACTACTCAATAGCAGCCAATAAGAAAAAAGTAAACCTTTCACAAATTACACATCCCATGAGGCTTTGAACCACGCCTCCTTATTCAACCAATAACATGAGAGGTTAATATATAAGATAAAGACGCACCATCTTGGCTTCCTCTTTCTTTTCAAAACCAGTCTGTAAAAAGTCAGAAAAAGTGCAAACAGTACAGACTCTAAACGGAGAGCAACTAACAAACTCCAACTCTCAACGGAGAGCACAACCCACAGCTTGGAAGCGACAGATATCCTCCAGCGATGAAAGGGTCCATTTCACTGATCACCATAGATTCAGGGTTGTTTGGAATAATTTCCTGAAACAGAAACAAGTTTGAAAATAGGGAACCCAACTTAACTTTATGGGTGGGAAAAAATACATTCCATAGTTATCATCTTGCAACATGACATTTGACCTTTACCTGTCCCAACGGGTGGAATAATCTTCACCTCCGTGTGCTTCATAGAATCAAAAATTCTTGTTGCGATAGCTGAAAAATGTTGTATTCTATGGCAGAACCGGAGGCTTCAGATTATGCTGGTTCAAAGCTGACCAACAACCACAGAAGAAACATGCGAAATAGGTTCATAGTAGAACACTTTAAACATTGAATCCGAAGACCGGTCCGCTGCCTTTAGGATATGCTCCAGGAGAGAACCCAGAACATAAGCCTTAGAGGCCATAGCTCCTCTAGCAGAGTGAGCACCATATACAGAAACATCAATACCTGCTGCAGGCATGACCCATCTGACCCAGCACGCCAGAATTGTCGCCAAAAACGGTCTAAAGGGTTTTTGAATTGCTAACAACAATTGACCTAAAGGATCAGTCCTATGAGCCTAGGTGCGTTCTTCATAAACTTTCAAACATTGCAAAACACATAACTTGTCATTGTGTGGAAAAGCCGTAAACTCTATGAAACGTGACATGGTCTTAGTTCTCCCAGAAATTATAAGAGACACCCTGTGGAGAAAACATTCTGCCTGCCAAATCTAAGGCTCTTACATCAGATACTCTTCGACAAGATATTAAACACAATAGCATAGTGAGCTTCGCGGACAATTGTTTCAAAGATAAATCCTTATTTTGAGGCCATGATTCCAATAAAGTCATTATTAACATCCCAAAACGTATTATACCGTGGGCGAGGTGGGCAAGCCACTCTAATACCTTTCATCAATTTGCACACGAGGGGATGCATCCCCACTGGCTTACCATCGATGTGATTGTGTCCAGCTGAAAGGGCCGACCTAAAATTATTAACGGACCTGTATTCAAGACCAGACTGTACATTCATAAAGAAAATGTAATACTTCCTTTAAATTTTGATCCCACGGGATCCACCTGTCGTTGAAGGCACCAACCCACCCATCGTTTCCATAAATCTTAATATTGTTTACGGGTGGATGGAGCCCAAGCCTGGTGTATAAACTTGGCAGCTGTCGATGAAATGCCTTCAATTCTGTTGTGCTACCCGAGACCGTCCACACCATGAGCCATAGTTGGTTCTGCAGAACCAGAGGATGAGGTGATCCTACTGGGTCCTGGAGAATTAGAGGAAACATCGGAAGCTGGAAGGGCAGATTCACAGACAATTCCAATAACGTCGGAAACCATGACGGAGTCTTCCACAGTGGTGTGTCTAACACCAAGGAAGTCCTCTGCGGTCCCCAATGGTGTAGGAACGCACCCGTTCCCATCGCCATCGCTTCCGGCCTCCAACTGAATACAAGAGAAAGATGGGTATTGCGGCGAGAGGCAAAGAGGTCTATCTTGCAAGGGCCTCGCATAGTCATGATCTCCGTGAAAATCGATGGATGGAGTCTCCAATCGCTGACATCCCGGAAGAACCTGGAATTCCAATCCGCCACCTGATTCAACTTGCCGGGCAGATATTTCGCCATTACACTTATCTTCTGACCCAGGCAGAAATGCCAAAAGTCCCTCACAATGTTCGCCAAGAGACGGGATTTCGTCCCTCCCATGCAATTGATATAACAGACTGTTGACACATTGTCCATTCTGAGAAAGATGCAACAATTGATCTTCAGAGGGGAAATTGACCGGTTGTCAAAGGAGCCCGCAAGCCGCTCCAGACAATTGATGTGTAATTTCAGTTTGTTGGTGGACCATCGTCCGCCGGCGGCAAAATCTCCGCAACTTGCGCCCCAACCCCATCGGCTGGCGTCGGACTCTGTGACGATGTCCGGAGAGGCGCCAAAAATTGCCTTGTCATTCCAAACCTCCATTTGATCTAGCCACTATTGGAGCTCCTCCCGAGCTTCCAGCGACAGGGGAATAAGGTGATCATATGCGTAACGTTTCTGAAGATAGTCTATTTTTAGTCGTTGTAAGGCCCAATAATGAAGGGGACCTGGAAAAATGGCTTGAATTGATTAGGCCAGTAAGCCCACAATCCTCGCCAGAACTCTCAACTAGATGAGATGCTTCGACAGGGTGGCACGGATCTCTCTTTTTATGGATTTGATCTATCCCTGGGTAAGAAAAGCTGTGCGCTGACTGAGTTGATCTGAAACCCAAGAAACTCCATCTGCTGACTAGGGTTGGTCATGGATTTCTTGAGGTTTATTACAAAGCCTAAGTCCTGCAGGAGAGACGTCGTCCACCTCAAGTGTGAGAGAAGGAGGTTGTGATCCTGTGCCATAATCAACATGTTATCGAGATAGATGATTAAAGGAAACCCTATCTCCCGCAGCCGTGTGACCACCGGCCTCAGCAATTTGGTGAAAACCTAAGGGGCAGACGACAGCCCGAAAGGAAGGGATAGATACCTGTACCATTGCCCTTTCCAGGAGAATTGGAGAAACTTCTGATGGGAAGGGCAAATGGGGACCGTGAGGTAGGCATCTTTTAGGTCTAGCCGTACCATCCAATCATTTTCTAAGAGAAGATCTCACAACTGACGGATGCCCTCCATCTTGAAGTGTCTGTACACCACATACGGATTGAACTCTCCGACTTCCTCCCTTCTTTTGCACCAGGAAAACGTTGCTGCAAAATACTCCGGGAATGAAGGATCCCACGGCAATAGCTCACTTGGCCAAAAGCTCTTGCAGCTCGGAGTCTATAAAAACGTGTTCTTTTAGGGAAAAAAGGAGGGGCCGAGGGGGAACCGCTTGGTCTGTGAAGTCTAATAGTTCTATCTGGTAACCTTGAACAGTGTGAATGACCCAGGCATCTGTGGTCAATTGTGTCCAGTTCATCACAAAATGTACCAATCTGCCCCCAAGGGGAAGCGATGGAAACGGAAGTGAACATACCTGAAGATTGGGTGCCGAAATCCTTATAGCCCCTGTTAACGCCTCTGTTGAAGCAGCCGCAAAACCCTCGGAACCTGGAAGGGTAGAAGCCTGCTTGTTCTGGCTCTTGGGTATTCCCTCTGAGCCTGGGTGCGAAACCTCGCTGGGGACTTGGATTGGAATACCGGCCGGCCGGTCGATCACCCCCCCTGCTGTTACCGGCCCAACGGAAACCAGATGGAAAACCCTTTTTAGTGATGACTGTGACTTGTCCAAGGATGCAAAGGTACTGACGAACTTGGCAATATCCTTGACAAACTTCTCTCCAAAAAGTTGTCCTTCTGCTAAAGGACCTGGTTCGACAGCCGACAACTCCACCAGGTGTGGATTAATATGTAAAAGGGCAGACTTACGCTGTTCGGAGGAGAGGGTGCAGTTAGCATTACCCAGGAGACAACTCGCCCTTTGGGTCCAGCCCGCCAGGACTTCTGGTGAATAGCCGCCCCAGTCTCTTGAGCTTGCAGAGCTAATTCGAGGATTTTTGCAAGGTGCCCAGTTACGTCCAGTAGTTTATCTTGACATGCTCTGAGGGCGCAGTCAATGCCCTTCTTAGGGTCTTTCTTTTTTTTTTTTTTTTTAAACCTTTATTTGCAATAGACAAATAGAAACAAAGATGCGCCTACAACCCTCCGGGCCGGCCGATGTAGCATCTCAAGACAACGGTAAGGTACACAGCTCATCAGCCGACAACCAGGGGTCCGGCAGCCATGGTGCATGACATCGATCAATCACAAACTGACAGGATATAAAAAGGTTTCATTTTTCAAAACAACTAAACAAACGAATAAGAAAAAGACAAGGCTATGCTCGAATTGTTACGTCTGTGTCATGAGATGCGAGGCGAGTCAGACCTAAAACAGCAGGGAAAGACAGGAGAATCTACAGAGGATAAAAGAAAAAGGGAGGGGTGGGAGAGGGGGGACCCAGCGCCAGCGGTATAACAAAAACACAGCACGAGAAAGAGCCGAAACACACAGCTAAGGGGAACAAGGAGTATCAGGGGGATCAGTGAAAGGGGGGTCGCAGACATCCCCACGGAACGAGTTCCATTGGCCCCATATCCTACCCCATTTTTTGGGCCTGCCACGGGAGACATACACAATCTTTTCCTTGAACATGCACCAGTCCATACTATCTTCCCACCCGGAGACCGATGGAGCCCTCTGAGATCCCCACAATTGTGCAATGTCCCTCTTTGCAACCATGGTCCCCAGCGTCACCCATTGAGTCTGAGCAACATTACAATCAGTCGCCTCCCATACATTCAAAAGACAACGCCGGGCTTCAGGCAGCAACTGAACTTGCGTAACTTCACTCATCACCGCATACACTCCATTCCAAAAAGATACAACCTCCGGACACTCCCATATAATATGGAGGAAGGTAGCAAGCATACCACAGCCCCGCCGACACAATCCATCCTCTGAAAAACCCATATGCATCAGTCGGGGACCCGTGACATAGACCCTGTGTAGAATTTTCAGCTGACCGAGTCGCAGACGCGCCGGAATCGCAACCTCCTTAGGAGAGGATAACGCAACCTGCCAATCCTCATCATCCAGCTCCAGTCCGTCATCAGTCCAGGAAGTACGCAGATGAAGCAGCAAATCCGAGTATTAATAAGCTTCTTATATATAAGAGAGATAGTGCTGTCCGGCACATGTCCGTCCAGCACCCTGTCTTCCAGGGGGGAGCTCTCCGGGATGGCAGACCCAGCCGGAAAAACCGACCCAATGGCATGACGAACCTGAAGGTACCGGAAAAACTCCGAATCAGACAAACCATATTCCTGTTGCAATTCAGCAAAGGACTTAACCCTGTCCCTAACCCAGAGGTCATCCAACTTACTGATCCCGATGAGGTCCCATCTATCAAACCCTTTTGAGGTCCACAACTCACCCAGCCTCTCCGCGGCAAATAGAGGGGTCGCTCTGGTCAGCCTATCTGTCCAGCCGGTAGCCGCGGTCGCGCTGCCCCATACCCGCACAGCCACTCCAGTGGGTCCTGTCAAGTTCTTCCTAGCACCCCGAGAATAGAGCGCCCTGTAATAATTTCCCCCGGGCAAGAGCCACCGGTCCATTTCGTAAGCAGGGTTCGGAACTGGACCATACATAGCATGATTCACATCACTCAGTTGAGATGCCCAATAGTACCGTCGTATATCAGGTAACGCAATGCCCCCATCGTACCAGGGTAACGTGAGCTTAGTCAACGCAATACGAGGCCGGCCAGCCCATACCAGCTTCCTTTGGAGGCCCTCAATTTCGCGGAAATAGCTAGCCGGCACTAGGTCAAGTGTATTTTGCACAGCATATAAGAACCGGGGAAGAGACATCATTTTAAACAGGGCCGCCCGTCCCAGGGGGGATAAGGGCAGATTACACCAAGCCACAACGTCCGACCGAAGGCGGGCGAGTGGAGGCAACAGATTCCGATCATAGCGCAACACAGGGTCAAGCGAAATATAAATACCCAAATACTTAAAACCCTCGGTGCGGACCGGGATCGGGCACACTCGGGGCAAAGAGAGAGGGTCACAGGTAAGCGGGAAAATACAGGATTTGGACCAGTTGATAACCAACCCGGAGTTACGTCCAAAGGAACGCAGGACATCAAAGAGGACTCCCAATGACTTACGGGGGGACGTCAAATACAACAAAATGTCGTCGGCATATAATGAGACACGGTCTTCAAAATCAGGGGACCACCGAATACCCTTCAAGGAGGGCTCCCACCGGAGCCAGGCGGCCAGCGGCTCGAGCGCGAGGGCGAACAACAGCGGTGACAAAGGACAGCCCTGCCTCGTGCCTCGCCCAAGAGTGAAGGGCCGTGAAGCTCTACCATTCACCACCACATGCGCCAACGGTTGCTCATACAGGAGTTTAACCCATGCAATAAATTTCGGGCCAAAACCGAACTTGGCGAGAGTAGCCCACAAATATGGCCACTCAACCGTATCAAAAGCCATCGAAGCATCAAGAGAAACCAAGATGGCTGGCTCACCAAGAGATCCCGCCCTCGCTATGACGCCATGCAGTCGACGAAGATTGAGTGCAGTATTGCGCTGGGGGATAAAACCGGACTGATCAGGGTGAACCAGTCCGCTAATCACCGTGGCTAGTCGGTTTGCCAGTAGTTTCGCCAATATCTTGGGTTCCACGTTCAAAAGCGAAATCGGGCGATACGAGGAACAGCACTCACGGGGTTTGCCGTCTTTATGAATGACCACAATAGAAGCTAGCCTCTGGTCTCTAGGAAGACAGCCGAGGTCACGCGACGCCGCAAACATACGCAGCAGATACGGCGCCATTTTATCCGGGCATAGCTTATACAGCTCGACCGGTATGCCGTTAGGGCCCGAAGCTTTTCCTGAACGAAGAGAGCTAATAGCGAGCGCGACCCCGTCGATGGAGAAATCAGCCTCCATTAAAAGCCCGTCCGATTCCGCGAGACTGGGCAGCTCAAGATCACGAAGTAGCAAGCGCGAGTCCTCCTCCGGCAAGCCCGAAACCGGCGCATACACAACCCGAAAGTGCTGGGCAAACACCTCAACTATCTCAACCGGGTCCACGACTCGCACTCCATCAATTCTCTCCACCACAGGCACCACACGATTCAGTCTGTCTCGCTTATCCAGCCATGCGATCAACTTCCCCGCTTTGTCACCCACGTCGTACAGACGCCCCTGTTGCATACGATGCAGTGCCTCAGCCGAGGTAGTGACCAAGGCTCTGTAATCAGATTGCTTAAGAGCCAAAACATGCAGCGACTCAGGCGTAACCTCATTAGGGTCTTTCTTGTATTTTTTCAGGAAAGTCGTCATGGAAGAGTCTATGTCAGGGATAACAGCCACATTTTAGATGGGCCCTAACGTCTTTGTCAAAACTTTTGCGTAAGTGAACTTGCATATATACAGCGGGGGGAGAGGTGTGTTTGCGCTTCCTGGCGCTTTTCCGGGGACTTGATTTGTGAGAGGAGTTGGTTTCCGTATCTGTGGTCGTAGTAGGGGGAATTGAAAAAGTATGAGAGGGAGGGGGGGCGTAATGTCTCCTAGGGTATGATCTTTTGAAGTGCACAATTTTGAATATACTTTGACATGAGGCCAGGGAAGTCCGGGTGACTCGGGTTCAGGGAGGGGGGCCGGGGTCTGACCATCAGAAGGGGTGGGAGGATTTCCAACAAGCTGCTCTAAAGGTTGGGAGATAGGCAACAAAGCCGAGGGGAGTACCTTATCTAGCTTGGTACCAAGTTTCTTGTCAATGATAGCGTCCATAGGATCTTCATAGTAATAAACATCATCGTCATTCTCATCAAATGCAGCTACTTCTTTTTCATAAATGTCGCAGTCCGACATAATTCAAAATATATATGCACAATATATATGACTCAAAATTTTCTCCAGATAGAAGTTCAATTTTCAACCCTGTACTCTCCAGAGCACGGGCGTTGGTCAGGATCAAGCTGGGGCAGTGGGAGCCACAAGGTACCAAAAACATATCTCAAATAACTCTTGCTGATATGACTAATGGTGGGTGAAGACCCTAGTCACCTATTCAGCAAAGGTTCTGCCGAAAATTAACTTTCCCCACTCACTGGGCTCTCAGGGGGAACAGCGTTTACTACACAACTTTTACAACACTGTGCCTCTACGACGTAACTTTTAGAACGCAAGCCGTTACAACGACTTGCGCTGGGGGCGCTCCAGGATAGGGAATAGTTTAATTTACTATCCAACTCCTTCCCTACTATCCACGGGGACTGGAGATGGAATAGTAAATTAAACTATTCACTATCCAGCACCCCCCAACGCAAGCCGTTGTAACGACTTGCGTTGTAAAAGTTGCATCGTAAAGGCATGCATTGTAAATGCATGCGTAGTAACGACATAAATCCAGCTCTCAGGGGTTAATAGGCGCACAGCGCGTTAAGGAATGTTGAAATTGCGGAGAGTTATTAGGCCGGTACACGTGTCCCTGAACAGCAGCACGGGATCAGCGTCTGTCTCAGCAGAGTCAAGAGGAGCTGCACGTGTGCGCGGGCGCAAGCAGGCTCCCGAGACGCACGCAGGTGTCCTGGCCGGGATTCCAGCGTGTGTTTCGCTCCCAGAGGGGGGGCCCAGTCCCTGAGCGTGGGTAAAGCCCTTATGGCGACTCGCAGAGCGAGAAAAACAAGGGAAATTAAAAGAAGGCAAAAGAGGGGCTGGAAAGCCCAAAAAAAGGAATGAAACACCTGCGTAACAGCGCAACACGCACTGGAAACTAAGGGGTAAAATTAAGCGCGATTGTGTGGACAGTCGCAGCGCGGCTTGCAAACGCTAAATAGTATGAAAGCATTATACGAGTATAGCATACATCAATCTATAATCAAAAAACATAAATAATGTATAACAAACACATGAGAATCAGAAATAACTGAGCATAATAATGAGGTACCTATCTTGACTACGGAGCAGCAAAAAAAGAGGAAGCCAAGATGATGCCTCATTATCTTATATGTTAACCTCTCATGTTATTGGTTGAATAAGGAGGCATGGTTCAAAGCCTCATGGGATGTGTAGTTTTGTGAAATGTTTACTTTTTTCTTATTGGCTGCTATTGAGTAGTAAAGAAATTGAGAAAGCATAATCTGAAGCCTCCGGTCCTGCCATAGAGTCCCACCCAGTGGTGTAGCTAGACCTTTTGCTGCCCGTGGCGGTCGGGCATTTGCCGCCACGCAACAGATGCAGGTGAGAGCAGGGGTTGGGGGTGGTGATGGTCCCAAAACTCGTGCCACTTGGTGGATATTGTGCCCCCACCCCCATTGCTTTGCCACTGAACCCTCCTCAACTAGTCGTTAAGGTGAGGAGAAAACAAATCATGAATCTCAAAAGAAATAAAAAGGCATCCTTTGACTCCACCTGTGTGGGGAACATAACTGGGTCGACAGCAACACTTGGTCTAGAGACACCACATAAACTGCCCAAACCTGGGAAGTTTGTGGTTCTTGAGAATTCATAAGGAGTTTCTCACCTTTTTTTTCATCCAGGTCAGCAAAATGTTATTGCTTCGCCCTGCGAGTCACTTGTTTACCACGGAATGAAAATATTACCCAGCTCTAGTTATTGTTATTAAAGAGGTGAACTGCCTCTGATAGGGGCGGCAGCCCCCTGGCTCTCGAAAGCTCTCTAGGCTACATCTGGATGTTTTACAGACTATCCATGTCATGAATTAAAGTATGGTTTAATCTGAACTATTTACTAAATCGGTTTTGATGACACTTCCACTATTTCTGATTATTTAAATTTCACTTATATTTAAAAAACAAACTATTTCTTTGATAACATCAAATCTTGCCCCTAGTATTTGATGTGCTACCTTATAAATATGCTTTCTTACTTTTTTTCTAATCTTGGTGTTATGTGTCAGAAAGGAAAAGAGCTATGCTGCAGATTTTAGATAGAACCCTTGCATCCATGAGACATTGTTAGAGAGTGATCCTAATTTGAAGGGTGCTGAGATGCCTCAATGTGATGTTTTGTTCGAGGAAAGCGGGGGGTTGAAGGTTTCTCGCAGATTTTGGTTCACAATATACCCTGATCAAGAACAGGAATTATGGAAAGAAGAATTTGTAAAAGGAAGTGGTTGAAATGTATAACAAAGGCCCATAACAATCAATGAATCAATTAAATGTATTTATAGAGTGCATTATAGCTCAAAAAGGGTCTCTTGGAGCTGGATCAAGAGCAGAGAATTTATGGTCAGATGTACTAAGCATTTTAATGGTCACAAACACTCAAATTCAACTTTTGTGGCTGTTAAATTGCTTTTTTCTATGTACTAATCTCATTTTAGGAGTTGTAAAGTTTCTCAGACTCCTAAAAAGGCATTCTGAATCGATACCTGTTCGGTATCCGGAAGGGCCGTGTTTTAGGCGTCCCTTCCAAATATTGTATCAGACCCTTCTGTATCAATTATGTTGCAAAATAGTGAAACTTTACTGACACCTCAAAGGAGGTAGGAACTGATTTGCAAAAAGATGTAAACACAAAACATTAGACCATTGTCAACTCTTAAGCTTTAAAAAGAAGAAACATATTTTTATAAACACAATCCTGTTACTTTTAAGAAAATGAGCTGCATTTTAACAAAAGGATTACTTTATTGAAAATCAATCATTCTGATCCTTGCAAGTGACCATCCCTGTGATTGTGGCCAATCACATTGAGTCACAATTTGCGACCTACTTAATGAATATTATTAGGTAAGTCAGATTGTGACTCAATCCAATTCTGTTTCTTATGAACTGACCTAATGGTACATATGTCAGTTCGTAAAAATATTCACTTGTTGCAAACAATATTTTGGGACTAGTATATTGTACACCTAATAACCCTTAGACGGGGAAAAGCCAGGTATGAAGCATTTTTCGAGATGGGCATAATGTGGCTTCAGAATGGATGGGTTGGAGAAGGGTGTTCCACTATAAGGCAGCCAGATAAGAGAGCAATTTCCCAACAATGGAAGGGATTGTGAAGATGAGAATATTCTAAAAGAAAAGTTCAATGATAGGGTACTTTGTGAGATGAGGTTCGAACTTGCTTGAGTTGAGATCACAAAAGAAGTTGGTTATTAGGTTGGACCCAAATATTGAAGATCCCAAACTATTCGTAAAAAGGAGAATGTGATACATATTCCGGTTTGTAAGACATATTTTCTGACTATTTGGGTTTCTTGAAGGATTTTGAGAATTCCATTGCTCTTAAAGAGGAAGAGATGCATGTAAAGCACAGAGTGCCATCTTTGCTACAATTTTTGAAGAACCCTTTAAAGAAGAAGTAACATTGGTTAGTCGGAGAGGGAACTATTGAGTACATGGAGACTGTGGAGAAGTTGGTTCCAACTGTTTTGGCAACTATGATGTGGAGACCTTTGCATGTGTGTTGATCTAAGGGGTCTTAGCTCTAATATTTCGTTAGGCTTAGCACTCTGGGTGAAGCAAGTGCTTTTAGCATTACTGATTTATTGTTGAGCAGTCCAGGGCTCCTCGGTTGGAGGTAGACACAGGGGAGAGAACACAGGCTCACAACTCGAAAAACGCTCAGCAGCAGTAAATGATTGTCCAGTCAAATACTTGCTTTTTTGACAAAATGAGTATTTATAATATATGACAACAAAGTGAAATGTAGCATTGTTGGACTTTTCCTTCTCTGCAGGGTCATCTCCAAACTTTTTGCCTCACCTCTTCCTGTTATCTGAACCCATTTTTGTTGGCTTTTAGGACTCTGCGCACTTTACCTCTGCTAACCAGTGGTAAAGTGCACAATCTTTTAAACATGATGAAACTGGCTTTCCCCTTTGGCACTTTAAATTTACTAAGTCCCTAGCAAAGTTGTACTACATGTGCCCAGGGCCTGTAAGTTAAATACTACTAGTGGTCCTGCAGCACTGATTCTGCCACCTACTTAAAGTAGCCCTTTTAAAACCAATCTCCGACCTGGCATTGCAGCCTGAGTGTGCAGTTTAAAACTGCCATTTCGACTAGGCAAAATAAACCATTTGCCAGGCCTAAACCTCCTTTTTTAATACATATATGTCACCCCTAGGGTAGGCCCTAAACAGCCTATAGGGTAGGGTGCAGTGTATTTAAGAAGTTGGCCATGTACTTTTAAGTTTTACATGTCCTGGTAGCGAAAAATTGCTAAATTTGTTTTCACTGCTGTGAGGCCTGCCTCTCCCATAGGATAACATTGGGTGAACTTATTACATTTAATAAGCGATAACTTCCAATAGGCAGCAGGTAGGAATGTTAAGTTTGGTCACTAAAGAATTGTAATTTAAAAGAAACTTTAATGGTAAAGTCGGATTTTAAGTCACATTCCTTAAAATGCATCTCTTAGAAAGTTTCCCTAACCATTTGGAGCCTGCAGCCTGTATCCTGGGTCCCATGACTAGATGGAGCTGGCAGTTGGCCTTTGTGTATTGCTCCCAGACAGCAAGACAAATGGAGGATAGGGGTTGGCAGGATAGGCCATCTCTTACTTGATAGGGGGGAGCTGTCACCTACCACACTTGCACATCACAAATAGTCTACCTCAAAACACTAACGAAGGGTTTCTTTCATACCAGTCTTTTGTGCCTCCAGAAATGTTGGGGCCAGAGAGGCAGGCTCCTCGGGGATATAAGCCTCTAGGAAAGTCTCTTACTTCAAAGCTGGCACCAAGTATAGATATTTGATCCTGACACCGAACTCTTCAGTATACATCTGGACCTGTAGAATACTCAGAAGGACGGTTGTGCTGCTCTGTTGCAAAACGTACTGGTACTCTGCTGCTCTGTTACTCAGCTGCCCTCCTGCTCTGCTGTGCTGCTGGCTGAGTGAGAAGGATTGGGCCTTCACCTGAAACCCAACACGACCAGAGTGACACCTAGGGCTAGTTGGCTTGTCTCCTGATCAGAGCCTCAGGGCAGAAAATACTCCAACCACCTTGAAATCAGCACCTGCACGCTGCCTGCTGTGAGTCTTGCCCCTCAAATAGTGCCACCAAGTCCTGGACCCTTGGAAGTGCACCTGAAGGTGTTCTGCCAGCCCAGCAGTGGCCCTAGCAGACCCAATGCAGCATGATGCATTGCCCAGCAGTTCATCGGAACAGCTCTTGTGTAATGTATCTCGACACAGGCCCTTGCACCACAGCACACAGGTCCTCTGAACTGACACTGTGCGACACATCCTCGACGCAGGACCTCACATCACAACCCCCCGGAATCACTACTGCACGATGCATCCTAAGTGCAGGATCTCGCACTGCAGCCCATTAGGACCATCTCTGAGCAAAGCATACTCAAAGCGGGGTCTCGCAATGCTCCGCAACTCAGATTTAAGGTACTTTGTTCAGCAGGCCTTACCTGTAACTGACCTGTGCTCCATCGCTGTCGGCCTGAACTTGTGACTTTTGCCCAGTCCAGCATGACCAGATAACAGCAGTTGCTGCTTGAAGCTTAAAAGCACTCTTTTTACCTAAATCTTTTAAATTGTATATCACTGGTTCTATTGATTGAATTTCTGTCATTTGGTGTCAAATAATGTATTACATTTTCCTCTTTTGTTTCAATTTGGTTTGTAAGTTTTCTTGTGTTGTGTTTTCACTTTATTACTGTTTGAAGTGCTGCTCAATTTGCACATTGCCATTAAGTTAAGTCTGACTGCTTTTGTGCAAAGCTACTAGAGTGTTGAGCTCATGTTAACTTGGAGTTTGCTCGTGTCACACCCTTACAAGAATTGCGGTTGCTGCTTGAATTGAGTTTCACGCACCTCAACAGTAACCCAATTTCCTATAGGCCTACACAAACAATACGCACAGTCCCCTGGGATCAGGACTGTAGTGTTTTAATGGTAGTGCCCTGAGCCCTACGTCCCTCTCACTAGAGGTAGTGGTTACTCTGCCATTCACTACAAGTGATATTCAGACTAGACCCCGCTAGCAATCTGAGTTTCAGGCATCCCACTTCAACTTTTGTCAGGAAAGTCAAAAGTATTTCAGTGCTAAAGTGCTATCTGGCAGACAAGTTCCACCAGACCCTCTGGCCCTTCGCTCAGTCTTACCCGCATCAACAGGGATTGTCTGCCCGAAGTCTCTGAGAGTGCTCTTTTGCGGGTCTGGAGGCTGCAGCAGCTGCCTCAGGTGCGTATTACACAACCAGCTCAGCAGGGCCCGCAGCTGTATGTCCTCACTGCTCCTCTAATATAATGGTAAGTTTCCTCTGGCTTTCTCCTCATAGGGGAGGGGGGATTTCAGTTGCATCTGGTTTCTATTGCATAGGTCACCACCACAGCCTTTCCTCATGATGATGGCATCTACCAGGCTGCAATCCTTGTCTCCCTCCGGTGGCCACCTTACATATAGGATCACCACACCTTCTCTTCACTTGGGCGACGGCCCAATCAGCACAGCAGCAGGCCCTCTCTAGACAGTGGCACCCTCTAGCACACGGGGTCACTGACCTACACACTGCACATGGGCAATGGCCCGATCAATACAGCAAACTTCCCAGTGGCCCCATCTGGCATACAGGGTCACCGACTTATACACACAGGTGACTGCCCTAACTGCATGGTTAACTTCACAGCAGCCCCGTATGGCATACCGGGTCATTAACTTGCACACCACACATTGGCAATGACCTGATCAGCACTACAAGCTTCATGGCTATCTTCACGGTGGCCCCCTCTGGCATACAGGGTGGCCGATTTGAACCTGCACATGGGCAATGACCTGGTCAGTGCAGCAGTCGTCTCCAGATATCTTACTGCAGAGATCTACTCAATAGGATCCCCCACTGGACCGCCCTGCCTCCAGCACTCTCCTCTTCATCACAGGGGATACACTGGTCCTGGAAAGCAGAAAAGCACAGGTACTCTGGGCCCCAGGAGCAGGTGATCTTCGATGTCCCTGGGTGATGTCACCTCATCCAGCTGGGAGACTTGCAGGCCTTATCTTCCAGCCTTGTTCACAACCAGAAGTCTTGCAGAGCTTCTCATCCTCACACAGCCCGCTTGGCTGCTTGACAGTTGGCAAATATGGAGCCCTTGAGCTCTCCTTCTTATAGTCCATTTCCAGACACCAAATGTGATTAAGGGTTGGAGTCTTTGAAGTTTGTCATGGGGTCTACTTCCCTTTGAAGTGCCCTCTGCTTTGCTCTCCACTTCCTCCAGAAAGCAGTCTGTCAAAGCAGGAGCAACTCCAAATCTGATAGTCCCACAACACAGGCGATGGGAGGTACAAGAGTTTCACAACTAGATGTCAGCCACAGTGATAAGTGTATCAAAAGGAGAGGGTATTGGGGATTGGGGAGAGGAGTTGGCCTAACGGCTAAGGTGCTCGACCTCGGACCTGGGGATCTGGGTTCGAGTCTCGGTAACGACGCCAAAACCTCCTGTGATTCTGGGCAAATCACTTAATCTCCCCGTGCCTAAAAATGAAAGTGTGTGTCCTCATGTAAAAAACGTAACATGTGCTATGTAAAGCACTCTGATACCTGATTCGGTTCGGGTCTAGTTCGCGCTATATAAAACTCAAAAAAAAAAAAGTTACCACAGGGCCTTGGCCCTACTCTTTAAGATTCTGTGGTTCTGTTATCACCCCATCTCCTTCCTGAGATGTGCCTTTGCACCATTCTAGTGACCTCTCTCTGAATCAAAGAGCAACCTTTGAAGTGTGCAGAAGAGCCTGGGTCTCCTTCTTCTTGTGTGTTTCCCACTCAGCCCCTAGGAATGCAACAATCCACAAATCTGTCTGGGGGATTTCTCTACCTCCTCATGATCCTCCATTCAGCCCTGGGTCTCCCAAAATGGAACTCAGAATCGGTCACGTATTGTACCATTCACAGGCACACATATACCCAACATATACATAAAACACAAATACACTGCATAGTACTATATACTTACTTGATGTAAGCAGCAGGTGAGTTAAGCGCACAGTAGAGGAATTAGCTGGTAGTCCTCACTCCAGTGATGCAGGTAAAAAGGTAGGTATTTGCGCGCACCATATGTGGGTTGCAGGGCATTTCTAAGTAAGCTGTTGCTTAAAGCTAAAGTCTGTCACCAAAAAATCTGAGAGAAAAGCCAAAGTTTCTGTTGAGAATAGATCATCCACCAGTTGGTGTCTGGGTATGTGGCAATGTTAAGTAGTTGTAATACGGTGTTTTAGATAAATTCTACGTAACAAGGACATTTATAAGGAGTGGATATTTACTTCCAGGGCTTCGCTGAAGATTTCAAGGCATTGCAAATTGCTGAATAATGTATAATGTACAGGCGATCCACTTAGAGATGGTTTGACTCACACTGGGGTTGTAAGCATGGCTCTGAGGTTGTATGCCATTGTGTTGATCTTAGTGATTTGTGTAGTGGTGTTAGCAAGCTATGGAGGGCTGTCCATGAGGCCAGGTAGAAGGTGGCAAACTCATATCTGTCAACCTGACTTAAAATTGCAGGTCATGTAAAGTTTTTAAGAGGTTGGCCTTGTTAAGTTGAATAGATTACACATTCTTTTTTGTGAAGTGATCAAGGTTTAAAAAGGTTAAGAAATATTTCATTATGATACATTTGTGGCCAACTCCTCACTAGGCCTGGCCTTTTGCTGTACACAACAGGTGGCCAGCTGCAGGCCCTGGCCTGTGGCTAGGCACTGCGGCCAACCTTCCGCAAGATGTCACTGCCCCCCAGCCACTCAGGACCTTCGGCTGGCCACAAGGGCTGACTTCCTGAGGCCACAAAGGCGACTGCCAATCACATTGCTCGTCCTGCGGGATGGATAAATCAGAATTCTTTTTTTGATGTTTTTTCCCACTGGAGTCCCACTATATGTCCTGCAGCAGTAGACCCCCTTGTTTATGGAAATTCTTCGGTCTGAGCTGCAAAGCTCATGGAGACTCCAGAGCAGCTAGATCAATGAGCCTCTTTCATGCACAAATTAATCCTGGTTGGGTCTGTTCTCAAGTCCTGGCACTCCTACCATTAACCCTCTTTATGGACTACTTCTAGAGCCCATGTGTTCTTTACTGTGGATCGTATTCACTTGCATGCAACCTGGGACTCCATCATACTTATATACGCAACCCAGATTAACCTTCTATTTCCTTCCCAGATGACACGTTTAAAACTCCATAAAATTAAAAGAAATAAAAATGCACAGACTTCATGATTCAAAAATTTGAACTGTGCTTAACCTGTCTAACCTGATTGGTGGTTTGAGTACTGAGCCAAACTCCATCTCAGTTCCACTGGAGAGATCCCTCACTAACCATTGGCACCTAGAGTCAATGTGTGGGGTCTGGTCCAGCTCTTTTACCACCTAAGCCTACTGTAGGTGGTTCCCAGCCAAGGCACCAGATTGAGTGGAAGGTGAGAACTGCTTCTATGCCTACTTGAAGTCTGGTCACTTTAATAAGCCAAAAAGCAAAATAGGATTTGCAATGCAAAGCTGGAAGAGTTTGCCCTCGTTTGTAATGATCATCTAATACTAAACTTGACACCACTTTACCTGGACGTTTAATACATTTTCTATATACAAACATCAAAAACTACACATGACAAAAACCAAAATTATGATATTACTGCAGGGCACAACTTTCTCTCAAGGAGAGCACAAAAGACCTTGAATAAGACTCTGAGCTTGCATAATTAAAAATCCTTGTTCAGCTATTCCAAGCATAGGAGTGAGCCTAAATACATCATAGCCCTAGTGGCTTGAGCGACTTATGTTTAGCGTAGGCAAACAAGATGGCAACAGCAAGCAGCATATGTGTGTTTTCTCATTACATATAATTGAAATTCAAATTGACATCAGAAAAATATCAAATATGTTTTTCGGCTTTCTAAACCTACTGAATAAAATGTATGGCATAGACCTCAATCTGTACTAACTGCACATGAAGTATTATGCTTGAGTCGAGCAAAGACATTAGGTTTTTTAAGTAGTGTTATGTTGTACTGATTTAAGAGTCTCTAGCTCACACCACCTTCCAGAGTAATCCTTGGATTGTTCTGCTTTGCTATCTTAAGAGAAAAATGGTAATGGGATATTCTAGGTGCTCAGTTTCAGGGTGCAGTAGTAGGGTTGTCCAGGTTGTCTAAGGTAAAAGGCCAAAGTTGACACAATTGGTGTCCAATAACCCAGATTTCCCAGTGAACCACTGACGAAGTACCTGCACTGGCCCCGGCAGATCACACTGCTAAGGCTCAGGCAGAGGAAATGGCTGAAAAGAACACGCTGAGGCCTCTCTGTGAAATTTCCTCTGTCAATTGCTTTCAAGCATTAACCCAGAAAGCAAGCAAGAAATGTAGCAGATTGTTAGAAATTGGGTCTTTATTTGGCAGAGGTATGCACCCTATCTATGTATGGACCACAATTCTACTCAGGGTAAGTCAGATGCACACACCCTAAATTAACCTGTGCTTCTCTTCTGGTAGCTTAGCACAGAGCAGGCGGGCCTAACTTAACTTAACCCCTTCGCCGAGGGGCTAATTCCCCCGCGGTGCGTGGGGGGGTCATGTGCGGCGCCGCAGTGCAGCGTGACGAGCTAAGCTCGTCATGCTGCACAGCGGAGCTGTGCTCATGACAAGCTGAGCTCGTCACGACTCCGCCCACTCAGGGTAAGTCAGATACACACCCTAAATTAACCTGTGCTTCTCTTCTGGTAGCTTAGCACAGAGCAGGCAGGCCTAACTTAACTTAACCCCTTCGCCGAGGGGCTAATTCCCCCGCGGTGCGTGGGGGGGTCATGGGCGGCGCTGCAGTGCTCGTGGCGAGCTAAGCTCGTCATGCTGCACAGCGGAGCTGTGCTCATGACGAGCTGAGCTCGTCATGACTCTGCCCACTCAATGGAACGCCCCGCACAGGAGGAGAAGTAACCTCGCGTGGGCATTCCGCAGCAGTTATGATGAGCACAGCTCCACTGTGCCTCATGATGAGCTTGTCATGAGCGTCGAAGGAGTTAAGAGGTAATGTGTAAAGTATTTATACAAAACAAGACCAAAACGACAAAAATCCAATGCATAGAACTGGAGTTATACATTTTTAAGGAATAAACTGAATTGTAGTGCTTAAAAGCATAAAGTACCAACCGAGGCTATCTGGTCGCGCTAGACCGGGTCAAGTCTGAAAGTTCAAGCTGAACGCGATGGAGCACGGGTCGGATACAGGAACTAAGTTGGTCCCACTGAAAAGTACATTGGTTGCACCATCGATGGAAGCGAGCCGCAAAGAGCAGGAGGTGATGCGTCTGGCCGAAGTACAGGATCTGTAGGCGATGCATCGTTATCGATCCGCGCAAATCGGGGATGTATCATCTTCGAGCCGCAGACTGCAGGCAATTCATCGAGGGCTAACGGCGAAGAGGTGCTCAGACGGCGATGCATTGCCCTCAGTCCTTGAAGTGACGCCGATGCATCTGCGTTGAGAGGTCTGTGTCGGTGATGCGGGGATTGTTGAAGTTGCAGCACTTTAAACTAGGCCTGGGCGGAGCATGCAGCATTTTACTCTGTGGAATTCTGCGAACTTATCGAAGAATTCCACCAAATTTCTTGGGGTTCCGTGAGCAGGCAGAGGATTGCTTGACCGTCCCTAATGAAGTCCCCTTGGATGCTGAGAGTAGTTAGCGGGCAAGAACCTCTCCTGTTATCAGTAGTAAGTCCCACACAGTGGGATTGCTTAGACCTCAGAGGCCCATCCCCTTTTTCAACCACTCTGCAAATACACCTCCTGGGGCACAGCTGGTTGGGGGATGGACCTCCTTGGCTACTGAGGGTCATTGGGGGCCAAGAACCCCTACTGTTTCCACCAGTTAGTCACAGAACGGAATAGCGGAGACCTAGGCGGAGGCCCAATGCCTTTTTCAACCACTCAGCAAATGCACCTCCAGGTGCACTACTGGTTGGGGGTAAATTCCCCTTGGATGCTGAGGGTCATTGGGACCAAGAACCCCTATTGTTGCCACCAGTTAATCCCCCACATTGGGATTGCTGAGACCTCGTTGGAGGCCCTGCCCCCATTCTCAACCACTCTGCAAACCCGCCTCCTAGCACTCTACTGGTTGGAGGGTGAAGTCCGATTGGCTGCTGAGGGTCTTTGGAGGCCAAGAACCCCTATCGTTGCCACCAGTAAGTTCCCCACCGGGAGACTGCTGAGACTTCGTCGGAGGTCATGCCCCATTTCTCAACCCCTCTGCAAACGGGTCCTTCTGGCACACTACTGGTTGGGCTGATATGAGAGGAGCAGCGTGGTCAAGTTTGGTATATTTGGAATAGTGATAAGAATTGCTACACAATAGTGTGCGCAGATTTATTATAACTATTTTAGAAATGCCACTTTTAGAAGTTGGCATTTCTGTGTGCTATGTGTCTGCCTGCCTAATATGAATTTCATGTCTGGCTTTTGAGTGACAGGGGCTGGTGAGGTGTGTGTGGCTCCAGGAGGGGCAGGTTGAGTCAGCGCTAGGCAGAATAGGGCATCTGCATTTGGAGTAGTGGGAGGAGTAGTCCCCTGACCCTGAATAGGTCTGTGCCTGCCTATGTGAATGCTGCCTCCGCCCCCCTGTGGTATGTCTAATGACGAGCCCCACCTAACAAAGGGGAAGAGGAGCCTTGCCAACAAAGTGCTCCCAACCCCCCAGAACCAGTTAGGACTGGTACCCCCAAGCCCTGTGCCAGGCCAGACAAAGGGAAAGGATGTATATATACTGGGGCTGTGACCCCATGAAGTGTGTGCGTCTTTTGTGACTTGGGACTGCTGCTGGGCGCCAGGAGGAACCGCCACAAGGGACTGTCTCCCCGCTGGAGGGCCCTGTGAGTTGGCCTGCCTGGGCCCAGCCTTGTGCCCCTGATGACTTTGGCCACAGCGTCTTGTGAGCACTATAACTTTATTCCTTTGCTCCAGGACGAGAGGAGTGTCTTGTTACAATTTGCAGCGTTGGGCTGCTACAAAGCAGAGGGAATCCCAACGTGAGGATTCCCCCTGCATTGGGTGCTCTGAGCGGGAGCCCACCCCGCATTGGGATAGAAGTGGGAGCCCACCTTGCAATTATGCCCGTTGGTGCAGGAGCCCACCCCGCATTTGTCTCTTGAAGAAGTGGGTGCCCACTCCACGTTTTGAATTTATTCACCAGCGGGAGCCCACCCCAGAGTGGTGTTTTTGGTGCTATTGCCAGCGGGTGCCCACCCCGCATTTGAATATATTCCCCAGCGGAAGCCCCCCGCACTCCACCCTGCCGAAAAGCACCGCTGCGGCCCAGAAGCCAGGCATCTTGCCTGGTTGGGGGCGGAGCTTCCTGCCACCAAGAAGGAAGTCGCGCAAGAGCCTCGCAGGCTCCACTGCAGGAAGAAGCAGTGCTGTCAGAAGCCAGGTGGCTGTTGCCTGGCCGTGGGCGGGGCTCCCCGTACGACAGAGGAGAGCCCCGCGCATTGCTAAAGCGAGGACCGAGCCTCACAGGTTCACCCGTGAATGAGGGCTCCAGGAGGCTTCGCAGAGGAGTCCCAGCGCAGCCCCGACTAGTAGGGGCTGGATTAATTTGTGCAGCGCGGGTGCGGCCAGAGGCACCAGAAGAGTCGCGGTGAGTGGAGGCATTTTGTTGGAGTCCCAGAGGGAAGCTCACCCGGCACATTGGTGCCAGTGTTATCAGTGCCTGTTTCCCTGAGCGATCCCGCAGGAGAGCGGGAGACTCCAACGTTGGAGGCCATTTGTTTTGTTTAGGAGTCCAGAGTGGGGCTCCCAAGGCATGGTTGGTGCCAGGGCTCATTTTGCCACAGCTGCCCCACCGGACAGTGGGAAGCTGCAACGTGGGGGTGATTTTGTTCAGAGTCCCAGAGGGGCCTAAGGGGCACAGTTATGCCAGGCCTCATTTCCCCAACTGTACCGCAGGAGCGCGGGCAGCTTCAACCCGGGGGCATTTTGTTTGTTGCCTCATAATAAGGAAGGGGTGGGTTGCCCCCATGCCACAGTGTATTTTAAAAACACTGTGTGCTCCCCACCACAGTAGGGAACACATTACCTGATCAGGTGGATTCTTGTTGTTTATTTATATTGCCTGGGAGAAGGAATCCACCCCTTGTTTCTCTCTCTCCCCTCTTTGTTATTTATAGTATCTAAACAGCGCACAGCTGTGGGAGACTCCCCTCTATACATTCGTACACACACTTAATACACGCATCTTCTGACCCTACTACCACCATAATGGAGGATGAACATGGCCTAACATTCGGCGAGGATGAGATAGACAGAATCCTTGCTGCAGTTAACCCTTTTGAGGGCCTAAGCAACACAGACCCCGGCCCCAGTGTGGTAGACGGGGACGAGCTGAACAACCATAGGAGAACACAAATCAAAACCGTCCTCCATGGACTACTGATGACGGAGTACCTTAGGAATAAAATATCACCCCAGGGATCAATAGTGAAAAATGAACCCTTCATCTTCCAAACAGACGCACAATTTAAGAAAGAATGGTCCCTCATTTCTTGGCATTGTACGAGGGACTGGCTCATACTAACAGTCAAGACAGCAACCAGAATTACACAGGAGTTAAAAATAGACATTAAATAAATAGAGGTGCAACTTAAAACATATCAAACACCTACTGTACTAAAAAAGAGGTTGGAAGAGCTCAATCAGGAAATGACTGATTTCGAGCTCACCCTCAAGCAAAGTAAATTCAATAAATTAAAAAAAGGCAAGGAACGCTTCAGTGCAGAAGAAGCATATCCATACACCAAAAGTGACTATGTCGCTAAAAATAACGTTAGCGGAACTGAGAGTGAGGGCTCCGACTGTGGGTCATCAGGCTCTAACTCCAGTGGTCAACAAAGGTACAAGCAAAACAGGGGAGGTTACAGACAAAGCAGACAACATTACCCGAAACAAAGGGGATGGAGGGGTTACCAACCAGCACCACCCCAGTAGCCGCAATACATGGGCCACCCACATCTCACTCAGTTTCAGTATGGTCCACCACCACAAGGACCTAGTTATCCACAATGGACCCCAGACTACGAAGGGGCATACTACAATCCCCAGCCTTTTTTAGGGACGCGCCCTGGACCGCGGAGAGGCAGGAATAGGAAGGGCAACACTGTGATTTGGCAAGACACAGAACATGAGGACCCCAGAATGAGCACACGGAGCATGACAGGGAACCTCCCGAACCAAGCATCAACCTCGGCCCAAAATAGACCGACCTAGTGGTGAACCTTACACCTTGGCCTCTCACCAAGGTGCAACACACGGTACTAAACAAAGGTCTGGGTTTTGTTCCAACCAATAAACCAGACACATTCAAACTGCACGCTGAAATGAAGGAATTTGTCAGAAAGATTAAACTTCAGACTTTCTTTCAGGACAAAGAACCACTTTCGACCACTTTAAACTCAGGTCTTAAACCCAAATCCTCCTTCACACCACCAGATGCGGTGTTACCCATTGAGGTTCTCACTTTTGAAAAAGCAGTGATGAGAGAGTTAGACACTCTGGACTTCACACATCCCAAGGGTTTCCATAACACCAGTAGCATAGAGCAGGAAGCTATCAAGCAGTTAGCCACTAACCACAAGATCACAATAAAACCAGCGGACAAAGGGGGAGCGATTGTCTTTCAAAGCTTCACAGCATACGATCAAAAATGCTTGAGACGGGAGGAGCTTGGCGGGCATCCGTGATGGCCGCGTGAGCACAGCGCTCTCCGGACCCCCGCCTCTCCCGGCATAATATCCTGAACATATCCTGATTTTCCCCGAGGATTTATGTAGAGGACACTGGGCTGATCTTCCTGTGGTTTTTGAATTTTGATTTGGACCAGGGACACCGAAGATACGACGACTCGAACTTTCGGGGTCCGCCCTGGAGGTGCGCCCGGGTCTGGGTGAGGCACAGTGGCCGTGTCTGAGTTGAACAACAACGGCAGGGGGATTCGACTGGTGGGTCCCCCTCTTAAGTTTCGGTTTCGATTCTGCCTCAGACTGTACATCTGGCAAAGGAGTCTGGCCCTTGATGGGTCCGGCGGCACGAGACTGCTGTTGTGCCTTTGACTAGCTTATTGTCCTTCCGGGCTGGCTCACACCTAGAGGTACCCTCGCCGCTGCCTTTCGGCTACAACGCCCTGCTCTCCTGTGGCCATTTTCACCGGGTCGAGTGAGTCCCCTGGGACGCGGTCTCCGACGTGGCGGGCAGAGGGGACCGAGAGACACGGAAGACCAAAACGCCCCTTCGGGGGGGCCCGGTCCAGTCTAATGTCATGGACCGGTACACCCATTCGAAGGGGTCCCCTGGAGCCGCCTTGCCTGGCCCGAGTGCAGTTGGCCACACTGTGGAAGAGTCGACGGAGCCTTCCTTGCAGGACATCATGGGCGCCATTTCTGGCATGAAGGAAACATTAGGCCTACAGTATGAAGCTTTGGCCCACAAAATCGACACCGTGGCCATTGACGTGAACTTGATTCGGGCTGACCTATCTAAAACTAACGAGAAGGTGAAATCATTGGATCTCAAGTCATCCAGCCTTACGGCCGACGTCTCGGAGATACAGACGGAGATTGGCAACCTCCGAAGGGTGAACGATTTCATGACCCGGCACTTGGAAGACTTTGAAAACAGAGCACGTCGTTGTAACGTGCGTGTGGTTGGCGTTCCGGAAAATCCGGACCCGCATTCTGTTGATCTCCTGGTCGAGGACCTGATACAGAACTACCTCTCTCCGTCTGGGTTGAGTAAATTCTTCGCAGTGGAACGTGCCCATCGTGTTCCGGGAGGCCAGGGCAAGCCTGGCGCCCCGCCGAGGCCTATTGTTGCGAAACTCTTTCACTATAGGGACCGGGACGCTATCCTGCAGGCATCGCGAGTGAAGGGCCCGGTGGCCTTTGAGAATGCCACGGTGAACTTCTACCCGGACTTTTCTCAATTGGTGCAGAAACAGCGTATGGGCTTCCGTGGAGTCAAGAAGCGTCTCCGGGACTTGGGACTGCGCTACGCTATGCTTTTTCCAACCAGGCTGCGAGTTGAGTACAATGACCGGACCTTTTTCTTTGATCGGCCTGATTCCGTGAATGACTGGCTGGACTCTCTGCCGGACCGACCTCCTGGGACTGAGCCCGCCGAACACCTGGGTGGTGCCGAGGGTGGTGTAGAGAGCTGAACTTGTGGTCTATGCCTCGGTCACCGTGCCACGTCACTTCTTCTGTGATTCTATGCCTAAGTGCCTCTATTTTCTGTGTGTTCTCCTCTTTCTTTATTTTGTTCGGGGTGGCGGGTGGGACAGGGCCTTTCCTCCTGCGGGGTCTTTTTGTAGAATGGGGGTTTCTGGGCGACAGGCACACTGCATGTTGGGGTGGCTTTTTAGCTTCTTGCAGGGGTGCAGGGTGGGGGGTGTTTTCTTGGTCATTGGGGGGTGGGTTGATGGGAAGTTTGATGTTTGTGTTTTGTTTTTTCAAGGCGATTCTATTTTGCTAATGGTATTTTCGATGTCATGCTCATTGGGGGAGGGGTCCGGCATCACTGTGTTGGATGGGGGGTAGCGGGTTGAGGTTTATTTCGTGGAATGTCAATGGTCTGGGGGATCGTATAAAGCGGGGTGTGGTGTTGCAATGTCTACGACGTTTGTCTCCTGATATTGTCTTTCTGCAGGAGACTCATCTAGTGGGCAATACTTGTCGTGCAATGAACAGGTGGGGCTATCGCCTCGTCGCACATTCGGGGTTTACCACGGGTTCCAGGGGGGTGGGCATCCTTGTCCGGGCTTCCCTCCCCCTGGCGATTGATGATGTGATCCTTGATGATCGGGGGCGTTACGCCGTCCTCGTGGGGCGCTACGAGGGTCGGACCCTTTCCCTGTTTGCCGTTTATGTGCCCCCCGGTCTACAGACCTCTACCTTTTCCGATTTGGGCCGAGTGTTGTTGAGCCTCCCAGATAGTACTCTTTTCATGGCGGGTGACTTTAACTCTGTGTTCTCCGGTCTACATGATCGTCACCCCCCTAGGGACACTCCTTCGGCCCAACAATGGCTGGGTGGGTTTCTGGATACTTTTGGGTTGGTGGATTGTTGGAGACTCATGCACCCTACTCAGCTTCAATACACTTTCCATTCCGGGGCCCATGGGAGTCTGTCTAGACTGGATTATTTCCTGATGCCGGCGGCGCAGTCGTCGGCTGTTCGGGAGATTAGACACCACCCCCGGGGCATCTCTGACCATTCTCCGCTTTGGCTTTGTTTTGAGATGGGGGTGGAGGCGGCGGGCCGGGTGGCTCCTATCAATCCATGGTATCTAACCTCCCCCGAGACCCGTGGTCTCTTGATTAAGTCGTTGGACAATTATTTTTTAGACAACGAGGGGTCCGTCTCCTCTGCGGTGTCCCTATGGGAGGCCTTTAAGACAGTGATCCGCGGGCAGGCCCTTTCCCTTATTGCTGAATCCAAAAAGGCGAGGAATCGGGAGGTGGTGGAACTCGAGGGGGAGATTGTTGGGATAGAGGCTGACTTGGAATTGACTGTTACTCCTGATAAACTTCACGCCCTGGGTCTGAAACAATTTGCTTATAGGTCTCTGGTTACGGACGCGGCTAAAATGATGTTTCGGGAACAACAGGGTCGTTTGTATGATGTTGGGGACAAAGCGGGTAAATTGCTGGCGTGGTTGGACAAGAAGGAGAGAGCGAATCGTGTGGTACCGGTGATTCAGACTTTGAATGGTGTGAGAGTGACTGACCCGGTTGAAATAGTGGAATGTTTTGCAGACTATTTTCGTGTGGTTTATTCCCCTGTGTCTGAACGGGATGTGGATGACTCTCGCCTCTTGTTGCGTGATATAGCTCTGCCCTGTGTCTCCGATTTAGACCGAGTCTCTTTGGAGTCTCCTTTCTCCACGGACGAGATAGCGACTGCCATTCGCTCACTCCGTTCGGGCAAGGCTTTGGGCCCGAATGGATTGCCAATTGAGTTGTACAAGCTACGTCCTGATAGGGTGGCGCCCTATCTTCGTACCATGTTTTTGGAGTCCCGGGAACGGGGTATTCTCCCATATGATCAGCGGCTGGCTACGATCGTTGTTATTCCTAAGGAAGGTAAACCCCGTGACCTTTGTTCGTCTTATAGGCCCATTTCCCTGTTGAATGTTGAGCCCAAGGTTCTGGCTAAGCTCCTGGCTACCCGCCTCCTGACGGTTATTAGCGGCTTGATTCATCCGGACCAGTCCGGTTTTATCCGGCATCGTAGCACGGCTCTTAATCTGCGTCGTCTCCATGGAGCCATTGCGAGGGCGGGGCTTCTGACGGAGCCGGCCATTTTGGCTTCGCTTGATGCCTCGATGGCCTTTGATACGATAGAGTGGCCCTATCTTTGGGCAGCTCTTGAGAAATTTGGTTTCGGCCCTGGATTTATTGGTTGGGTGAAGTTACTATACGCCGAACCCCTGGCGCAGGTTGTGGTCAACGGTCGAGTTTCTGTTCCCTTTTGCCTTGGTAGGGGGACCAGACAGGGGTGCCCCTTGTCTCCGTTACTTTTTGCTCTTGCCTTGGAGCCATTAGCTGCGTGGCTTCGATGGGAACCTTCACTCAAAGGGATCCGTTGGTCACCAGATTTTGAGGACCGCGTCTCGCTTTACGCGGATGACATTCTTCTTTACCTTACTTCCCCGCGCAAATCTTTAAATGTTCTATTTGACGTTCTTACTTTGTTTGGCGCTAACTCTGGTCTGGTTATTAATTGGGCTAAGTCCTGTGTGTATGTTCTTTCGGGTGTTCTGCCCCCGTTGCCGGATAGATTCCCTATCCAGGTCGTCCAGTCTGGCTTCAAATATCTGGGGATCTTTATTACGCTGGACTCCTCACTCCGGTTTGAACGTAATCTCCTCCCCCCGCTTCTTAGACTGCGACTGGATGTGGCTCGCTGGCGTAAGTTGCCCTTGTCCCCTCTGGGCAGGGCTGCCCTTTTCAAAATGATGTCTTTGCCACGATTCCTGTACGCACTTCAGAATTCCTATGATGACGTTCCCGCTACCTATTTCCGAGAGATTGAGAGTCTCCAAAGGCAGCTGATTTGGGACGGGCGTCCACGTATCGCCCTTGCGAAACTTACCATCCCTTGGTTTGACGGGGGCATGGCGCTCCCTGATATCAAGAGATATTTCTGGGCTACCCAGCTGTCGGCCATTAACCATGCAATGTATTCCCCGGGTCGGGATCCGGCCTTTGAGATGGACAGACTCCAGCTGCCGGGAGGGGATTTTAATAGAGCGCTTTATTCCAGGTCGGCTGGGCGCCATCTTATGGGCCCGTCCAAGATTGCAGTTAGTATGTGGCGCGCCGCGAATGTGAGTCTGGGATGGGAGAATCGTTTGACACTGGCGACGCCGCTTTATGCTTCCGAGCGTTTGGGATGTCTCTGGTCTACTAAGGGCTTTGACCGCTGGGATATGATTGGGATATGTAGAGTGGGTGATGTCTGTGTGAATGGTAGAATGAAGTCCTTTGAGGCCCTTAGGGCCGAATATGACTTGAGTGATAGGGAATTTTTTCGTTATCTGCAGGTCCGACATGCCCTGGCCTCTGTTTTGATTCCTGATGTGGCCCTCCCCGAGTCCTCTCCCCTCGAGGATCGCATTCTGGATGGCCACCTTCCCGATAGCACTATCTCCCTGATTTACAAGAAGCTGATCAATAATCGCACTGACTTACTTGTCCGACTTAGGGAGGCTTGGGTCGGCGACGGGCTGGACTTAGATGACGAAGATTGGCAATCGGCACTCTCTTCTCCGAAAGAGGTCGCCATCCCTGCCCGTCTCCGTTTGGTTCAGCTTAAGATCCTCCACCGGGTGTATGTTACTGGTCCGCGTCTGGTTGTGATGGGTTTTTCCCCGGATGGTCTATGCAAACGTGGATGTGGAATGAGTGCGACGTTTCTACATATTCTTTGGGAGTGCCCGGGGGTGGCGGCCTACTGGACTGAAGTACTTGCGGTGATGACAGTTGTGACTGGGATTGCCTTGCGGCCTGAGGCCCGACGATGCCTGTTGAATGTGTGGGAACCCACCGACTATTCTGTGGCCCAGACCAGATGGGCGACCTTGGGATACATGGTTGCAAAGCGAGACATTGCCCAACTCTGGGGCGCATCTAGACCTCCCGACGTCTCGGTGTGGGAGGACAACATGGATTGGTCCATGTTCCGCGAGAAGACCGTCTATGTAGCTAGGGGCAGACCCAGGGCGTGGACGAAGATTTGGGGTCAGTGGAACGAATATCGTGGAAATATTTGTACTCCTCCCTTGGTTGACGCACCCGATGTTACCCTGTCTCCCTAGGCTGGTGTTCCCGAGATTTCTTATGCTGTTTTATGATTTGCCTTTCCTCCCCGCTGTCCCCCCCCCCGCCTTACCGAGTCCTATCGATTGTGATTCCGTCTTCCTGATTAGTGAGTTTCCCCTCCGCCTTCTGGGCTGACTTTGATTAGTACGCATTCGCCTTTTTGTGGTTTGTTGTTTTTTGTATGTATATAACAGAAAATTGTTGTGTCCTGTTCTATACTTCGAGTAACATCTGGTATTTGATCTGTGCCTGGCCACGGGAGTGATCGTATGATCCTTACATTGTGCCTTGAATTTAGCGGCCAGCCCGTGTGGTTGTAGGCCCATCCTTGTAACCTTTATTTGATTGCTCAATAAAAGTTAAAACAAAAAAAAAAAAAAAATGCTTGAGACTTCTCTATGATAGGTGCAATTGTACAGTCTTATCAACTGTCCCAACAGAGTCATTACGGATCAAGATCGGAGGTATGGTGAAGGAGGCTCTTGCCCATGAAAGAAAGAAAGAGATTTCCTGGTCCAAAAAACACCTAAGATCCCATATTTTTACTGTATCCCTAAAATACATAAAAACCAAGAAAAACCCTCAGGGAGACCAATAGTCTCGGGAATTGGTTCCATCCTATAACCCCTTTCTAAGTTTGCAGACGCTTTTCTTCGTCCACTTGTACAGGCCACTAACATGTATCTAAGGCAGTCCTCCAAATTTTGAAGGACTTACCATTCGACCCAAGGACCCAACTATTGCTCAGCCTAGACGTCGAGAGCTTATATATGAGCTTGCCTTACGACGAGACTCCATGTATTATCGAGGAAGTATTGTTTAGTAACCCTTGGAAGTACCAGACAGCCAGAGGTGTGGTCTTGGAGTGCATTTCTTTAGCACTCACCAAAAACTTTTTCCGATACAATACCACCCTATACCTTCAAAGCCATGGGACTAGCATGGGCAGTACTTTTGCCCCTAGTCTAGCTGGCTTATATGTTCACTATTTGGAAACCAACAAGATCCTCAACACGACCAATCCCTTCCGGGACAACATCCTCGTCTGGAGGAGATACATAGACGATGTCTTTGTAATCTGGGAAGGGGATTTGGAGTCAGTAACTGAATTTATGACATGGCTAAACATCCATCTCACAAGATCCTATATGAGAAAGAACAACGTTGGGTGTACCGACTTTCCACTCATATCACGGGCCTGAATGATAATGTCCCATGGGCCTCAATACTGTAAGCCTACCCTTTGAGTAATATTCAGCCTACTCCTAACCATTCAATGAGTTGTCCATAAACATGACTGTAGCACTCTTGTAATTTATCAAGTCATGGTTCGTTCTGGTTAGTATGACCACGCCTAAATCATAACAGTGGGGTCCTCTGGTAATATACACCCCAGTTCTATCTCAGACCCCCCCTTTGATATGGCTATCTAGGATGCGATCACCAATATTTCACCAGCCTTTCAGGTCTTTGTATATATTATCTGATATACTCCTTATGACCTCTTAAGTATTTTACAATTTTGTAGTTTGAAATATTGTACCTCCGAGCCTGGGCTTTACCCTACTACCCTACACGAGATTCGATCTCTGACATTCCCTGCTGCCATTTGAGGCTATGCGGCCACCGTCCGTGCATCCCTGTCGGCCTTCCGCCCACGTGACTGCGGCTCAACCACGCCCATCACGGAAGCGCCGACACTCTATTTCACTCGCGCCTTCACCCAGCCCAGTACTAGCGGGGCGGTGCAGGCAGTAGGTTACAAACTGAATACCTCGGCAACTAACTGTAAGTAAAAGTACCCGTTTCACTGCGGGCGTGTCTTTTTTCAACAAGCGCCAAAAACGAACGCGCCCAGGACACGAGTTGGATGATATTCCTTACCCGCATTTATTTACCTTTTAAAATACCACTCTCTTTCAGAATACGTTTTAAAGAGGGTAACCTCCCCCGTCCCATGAAGTCCCTGAACACTCCATTGAGAGTGAGCCTTGGTTATATATACTTTCTGTCTGTCTTGTGTCTTTGTTGTGTGTGTCTCACTTTGTGTTGTACAGTTTCTCTTTGACAATGCATGCACGATCGAATTGGATATAGTCTCGCACCAAACTAGTCGGTATGCGAGGATGTAACACGCGGTGACCATTTTATGAACCACGTGTGAGTTGTGAATAGAGAAAATTACGATATTCCCTCTGTGTGAAAGTTGTGGGTAATCTACACTGTTCCACATTTCGCACCTGCACTTCCCTCCTCTAGAAGTATGCTGGAGTAGAGCCCAACACTGGTAACGCTAGAAGTTTTTGATGTTACCACTGAATTCACCATGTAACTGGGTGTGACAGCATGCTGACACAACGTTGAAGCACTGCACTACGTTACAGGCTTGTAAATATGTTCAATACTTTGACAACTGTCGGTATTTTCTTTTACAGGTTTTTTGATTTTTTAGCTCACCCATTGTGGAGCGAGCTTACACCACGGGCGCATTTTCGCCATCCAGTGGTCCCATGTGGTAGGATTGGGTGCGTCTTTTAGGGGACGCAGACCGTCCACCACGTGGTTGTATGGTCCTGACGAAAACCTGGTTAACCTTAACCATTAAGGTTGAAACATGTAGACCTAGACCCAACACTTAGACCCTATTAATTATAGAGATACACGGGTTCATTGTTGCCCTATTTTATCTCGCCACTATTTTTATTATTGTCCAGTTGCTTGCCAATAAAAATTCTTTATTTTACAAGTTCAAACCAGGACAATTTTTAACTCACTGATTTTTTTCATTTTTCACACACCACCACTCACAAACCTGCTCCACTGTAATCAGGTGTTGAAGCACACCCTGATGACGCTAGGTCATTAGGGTGGACCCCGATGATGAAGCATGTCATCACTAGGTGATGAGTGAGGGGTTTTTAAGAAAAAGAGTTTTCCTCCATTTTGTGAAAACCATCCACCAACACAGTGACTTGTGAATTCCCACTGGTGGTACTCCTTCATCTTTGTTTTTTCTAAACATCCAAAATACCTTCCTAAAATTCACCAGCTCTGTCTCGAGTAAATCTCTAGTATTCCTAGAGCTGAACATTTACCCAGAAGCAGGCACACTCAAGACAACCACCCACTTTAAGCCCACAGCCAGGAACTGCCTGCTGAGGTTTGACAGTTTTCATCCTTGTCACCTACGAGAAAACTTACCATATGGCCAATTCCTCCGCCTCAGGCGGAATTGCACTGACGTTTCTCAGTTCAAAACACAGGCCAAAGACCTGAAAACCAAACTACAACAAAGGCAATATCCTGATCGCATAATTGATGCCGCTATGAAACGTGCGAGGAATAACAACAGAGATGCACTCCTAGAAGACCAGACAAATACAGACAACAAACAAAAAAGGCAAGTGTGTGTGACAACATACAACACATACTCGAACGAGGTCACTAAAATCGTAAATAAAAACTGGCGAATCTTGACCTGCGGGGAATTGACTTTTGAAAAACCGATGTTCGCACATAGACGCGGAAGAAACCTAAAGGACATATTAGTCCACACCAGTCCAAAAGAATGCCAACCATACACACCTTCTATGCATGGCATACAAGGACACTTCCCATGTGGCAACTGTAGCAGTTGCCACCTCACTACAAAGAGCAGACAACTAATCTTCAAAAATGGAACAACATGGGAACAAAGAAAACTCACCACCTGCAACAGCAGAAATGGAATTTACTTGATTACATGCCCCTGTACATTGGAGTACGTAGGGATGACAACCAGAGCCATAAAGACACGTATGAATGAACACAAGAGCAACATCAGATGCAAAAAAAGTACCACAAAGAGGGCCACGCATTTTTTGAAGGCACAACACTGTGTGAATGGCATCAAATGGACAGTGATTGAACAACTACCAACGGAGAATGGGTTGTTCCAAAAAGAGCAACGTTGGGTGTTCCGCCTTGGCACACACATCGACGGGCTCAATGATTAAATCCCCTGAGGCCAATTCACCTGAATCAGTAGCCATATCCCATCTGTAACACAAGAGGCTTGCTACCAGATTCAATTTTGCCATATGATACAGGGATCATGTTTTTATACACAATAAACTTGATTACCTTGTACGGTTAAAATTCAAACCCCGATGTTGGATCACTGAATTTTTGAGAAACCTAAAAAACAATCAAGTGCGGATAACTGACTCAATGGACCTGTTCTTTATGTCAAATTACTAAATAGCCATACTTTATGTGGGGGTTTTCAAAATACCCTACGAACATGAATACCCCACACTTCGGCAATTACATTGAACTCTCAAAACATCAGAAAAGGCACCCTTGCCAATCACGCATTTCTTCAGAACATTTTGACTGAAACGCGCATGCACGAACCAACGACGATGTCTTCAACAAGATGCGCACGAGTTATCGGACATTAAACCATACGCGCATGCGCAAACAAGAGACTCTGGTTTGTATCAGACGCGCATGAGCTATCGGACACCTCAGAACTACAAACATGACTTCCGATAAAAACTCTTACGGAATGGTCTTGCTGAATACCCATATTAGGCCTTTCCGTTCATTAAGCTATCAATTACCATTTCAAACGAGCATTTTGTACACTATAAATACCGCCCCTCTGGCGCAGTACCGCATTCACAGCGGAGCCGCGTTCGGGGGAGCAAGGATATTCCTATTGCTGCAACTCGTGAGTATAAGCTGATGGAATGATGGGGCCATGGAGAATCATCTACCTGTAAGTACAAACAACTGCTATACCATACATTACTTACAGGAACCATTGGGCCAGAGCAGCACCCCCCAGCGTTTGGTGGCTCATGAGGCATTGTACCAAAGAACAAAAAGTATGCCTTTTTACTCCTATTTTGTCTTTTTTGTCTACCTGTTTCTCCACGCTAGAAACTATGTCCTAGAGGCACGAAGGGTCTAATCCTCTAGAGTGTGTGTTTATGTTAAATGTATGTTTGTAAAGTATTTTCCCTTTTTTACAGGGTCACCTGCACGAGTAGCATGACATGATCTGTCTAGTGACCCAACACTATATATATATTCATTTGTTACAGGTCACTGTACCATGTATGATAATGAGTAGTGGAGTACTACATTGTAGTCTTTTCTCCATTTTGTTTTCTTTTCAGGTTACTTGCATATTAGCAGAGAACTCCATTTTGTAGGCACATTATAGTTCTACTTCTCTAATCTTTTTGTAAATACACTTTTTACCTAGAAAAACGTGAGTATGGTGGGGTGTGGTGCACCCTGACCTGAAGAAGGAGTTGATCTCCGAAACATGTCGACGCACCCAAGAGGTGTTGTGCTTAATATCACATAATCACCTCGACCTGCACCTTTTTAACAGTACCAGCCCGGGGGCTCATTAAAATTATTTTTGACTTACCCTACGAGCCAGGCACTTTTTAAATCATTCACTCACTTATATTGCTCCACCACGTACTCACACAAAAACCCTCACATGCACCACGCATAGTCTTTATTATCAGTGCTCCCAGGTAGTCGTAGGTCGCAGCACGCCGCATCCCGTAGAGGGGTGTGAAGACCCCAATGATGAAGCATGACACCAAGGGTCCTTTTGGTGTGTGAGGGGTATTTTAAAAACACTGTGTGTTCCCCACCACGGTAGGGAACACATTACCTGATCAGGTGGATTCTTGTTGTTTATTTACAGCGCATTGCGCACCGTGGTGGCCCTGATATTCTGGACTAAAGGGCGCTTGAGCCCCAGTGCAAGGCCAGTTGGCCTGGGGCTACTTTGGATGGTGATACCTAATGGGATTGTGCAAACTGTGTTTTATGCTAGTATTATGGTTGGGATGTTTGGCATAATATGTTTAGGCCCACAGAGATTGCATAATGGCTTTATGCTTAGGTGGTTTATTCCTAATATGTTTTATGCCCAATGTGATGCCTAATGCGTAATATGTTCTGCTAATGATGTTTGGGATCTAATGTGATTAATGACCATGGTACCTAAGCTAATGTGATATACTGCTACGGTCATTATTCTGCCAGTAGTTACTGGCTGTGCGTTATTTGCTACTTGTTACTAGTGCTTTCTAAAAGGTTCTGACAGTGGCCCGATTGGCCCTGCCAGGTGTACATAATCCCCTGTAAATATTGCCCAGTGCCAGTTGGCACAGTGTACATTGTGTGATTGTAATCTAATGAATTTTGGATAATACAAAGGCTATTGTTTTATATAACCTTGTGTGGGGTTTCTTTTGTAGTGTGCCTAGTGTGTTGCTGCTGTGTGTGTGTGTTGCGCAAACGCTTCACACATTGCCTCTGGGATAACCCTAACTGCTCGTGCCAAGCTACCAAGGGAATTAGCAGGGGTTATCTTCAGCGTGTAACTCTCTTGCCCTGACTAGAGTGGTGGTTTCTGCCTGGCTTAGGCGCATGCCCTAGCCAACCAGAAATCCCATTTCTAACAGCGGCCAAGAACCCATGTTGTTACTCTTGGCGCACTACTGGTTGGTGTATGAAGTCCCTTTTGCTGCTGAGGGTTAATTGGGGCCAAGAACCCCTATTGTTGCCACCAGTAAGTTCCCCACAGGGGGACTGCTGAGACATCTTCGGAGGCACCGCCCCCTTTCTCAAACACTCTGCAAACGTGCCTACTAGCACACTACTGGTTGGGGGATGAAGTCCCTTGGCTGCTGAGGGTCGTTGGGGGCCAAGAACCCCTATTGTTGCCACTGATAAGTTCCCCACAGGGGGACAGCTGAGACAAAGTCGGTGGCCCGGTCCCCTTTTTCAACCACTCTGCAAACAAGGCCTTCTGGTGCACCACTGGTTGGGGAGGAAGTCCCCTTGGCCGAGGAATGTCATTGGGGGCTAAGACCCCTATTGTTACCAGCAGTAAGTCCCCCACAGCAAGAATGCTGAGACCTCATCAGAGGCCCCGCCTCTTTTCTCAATCATTCTGCAATCGGGCCTCCTGGCACATTACTGATTGGGTATAAAGTCCAGTTGGCTGCTGATGGACATTGGGAACCAAGAATCCCTACTGCTCCCACCAGGAAGTCCCCACAGTGGGATTGCTGAGACCTTGTCTGAGGCCCCCCTACTTTTTTAAACACTGCCCCCTGATGCTCTACTGGTTGGGGGTGAAGGCCCCTTGGATACTAAGGGTCGTTGGGGGCCTAAGAACCCCTATTGTTACCACCAATAAGTCCCACACAGCAGGATTGCTGAAACCTTGTCGGATGCCGTGCCCCCTTTCTTAAACACTGCAAATGTGCCCCCTGGCACACTGCTCATTGGGGGATGAAGTTTAGGGGTGAGAATGCCGGTAAACTCTGCTTCGCCATCGGTTGGCAGAGTTTTTGCTGATCTCCACATTTCACGCAGAGTGGCAAAACTCCTAAAATTCCTCTGGCGAGCAGAGTTTACTGCCCACCCCTACTTTAAACTCACTTCCATGGGCCTAGAACTGAATTGGCACCACTTGGCAGGGCAACACTCTCATATGGCAGAGTTTAGGTGCTGGGGATGAAGTCTTTGATGTCCCTGAGACTTCCAACAGGAGGCAAGCCCTTTGAGCAACTCTGGGTTCAAATTGTGGAGAGATGCAGGTCCAGTCCTTCTCACTCCCTGGCAAGAGGGAAGCAGGTCAGCAGAGCAGAGCAGGTGTCCAGCAATGTGATAGTCCTTTCAGCAACATAGCACAGTCCGTCTTCGTGGCAGAGTATCCACAGTTCCAGAAGTGTACTCCAGTGATAGGGTCAGTAGTCCAGATCTTTTAACCCAGGTGTTCCTTTGAAGTGGGGGAGACATCAAAGAGATGCCCGTGAAGTGCACAGAGTCCCTGCCCTTCCTGCCTTGACTCCAGACTCACTATGGGCTTCAGCATTGATTTGTGTGGGGACAGGACACAGCCCATTCAGGTGTAAGTGTCAGCCGCTCCCTCCCATCCTGCCCAGGATGTCCCATCAGGATGTAGATAGCACTCCCTTTGTATGTAGTTGTCTGGAGGCGACACACTAATCCCAGCTGTCACCCACCCCAGACGTGCATTCAGAGATGGGCAAAAGGCTCCAAATGACTAAAGGGAGAAAATGCCAGCTTTCTAAAAGTATCATTTTCAGTATTACAATTTAAAATCTGGCCACCATAAGTTGTGTTTTTGAATTGTTATTCCAGAGACACCAAACTTGGGAATCCAATATCTTTCCGATTGGAAATTAAACATAATGTAATAAGTTAATCCCAATGTTATCATATAGGAGAGATAGTCTATTCAGTAGTGAAAAACGAATGTAAGAATTTTTCCTTACTCGGACATAAAAAACTTAAAAGTACATGTCCAACTTTTTAAATACACTGAAACCTGACCTTGGGCTGTCCAGGGCCTACCTTAGGGGTGACATATGTAGTAAAAATTAAGGTTTGGGTCTGGGAAGAGGGTTAACTTGCCAGGTCAACATAGCAGTTTAAAATGGCAGATCTGAGATGTGCTTAAATGGCTACTGAAGGGGGTGACACAATCGGTGCTGCAGGCCCACTAGTAGCATTTAATGTACAGGCTCTGGGCACATGTAGTGCACTTTACTAGGGACTTATCAGTAAATTAAATATGCCAATGATGGTTAAGTCAATGTTAACATGTTTCAGCAGAGAGCACATGTACTTTACCACTGGTTAACAGTGGTAAAGTGCCCAGAGTCCTAAAACCAACAAAAACGAGCAAGCCAAAATGTTTGGGGCTGACCCTGCACAAAGGGCCATTTCCAACACAGATGTTGCTAGAGATCCCCAAAACACGTGCCTACCCTGCACTCACGGTAAGACACAATCCATGTAGGACAACTGTCATTGAAGAACAGTGTTCAAGTCTAAAACCATAAAAAGAATTGTCCCCGCACACCTCTCACCAAGAATCATGAGAACGACTGACAACCACTCACACAAATCATGTCATCATACAAGTGTTATCACTATTAAGAGAGAAGTCAGAAGGGACTTCTCTACAAACTGTGCAGCGACAATGGATGGCAAGGGTAACTCCAGGAGAAACAGTATACCGACCGAGGACTAAATGACATCACTGTGTGCAAGCTCTCCATACGAGTCTGAAGAGTCAAGACCTCACTGTTAGCCGACCGTGGAGCCACCTTAAGTTTGATTACTGTTGCTGAAGCTTGTCAAACTGTCAGAGGACACAGAACTCAAACCTTGTAATGTCAGAATATTTGCATATGACTCATAGACACTGCTCTTCTACCAAGGCTATTTCCACACTTTGCTTGTACATGGTGGCCAAGAAGGTGATTGTATACTGAAGTGCTTGAGCCTGTCATGGACACAGGATGCCTTCTGAGTCATCTGTCCACTGTGAAACTTGCCAGTTCATTGCCACAACTTTAGAAATTCCTGATGCCACAAAGTGATTTCCAAAACTTTTTCAAGTAATTGGTAAATGAAAGTCAGGGAAATAAAGCTCCACGCTAATGTATCCGTGAGGTCCTTCGTAGGCGTTCGCTAGAGCATTCAGAATCAGGAGGGAGCTCTTACCAGATATTGTGGAGTCTGTGGTAGGCCCAACGCCCTGTGTCCTACTGATGTTCCAGTGTCCAAGAGATAGCTGGTGGCCACAGTCTCACCTGCATCGATATGTGACAACTGTGAGATACAAGAGTGCATCATCAAATAAAGAATTTCACCACAGAACTGCAAGACTGATCTTGTATCACTACGTGGGCCACTCATGTGGCCCTATTTAGGTACAAGTGATTCCTCTTGGTGTTTGGCCGTACCTAGCAAGACAAAGCCATGGTGAAGGATTGAGGTGATTTTGCCGAGGCCACCAGGCCATGCTCCTTCACCTCAGGCTCCCCCAGTCTCTGTCGCAATTCAGGAGGGATCGAAACACCTGGCTCTTCAAAAGAACGACATTGCACAGTCGGATCTGCTACCCCCTCTCTCCCCAGCCCCTTGAGACTTTCACGATTGAGTAGCACGCTTAACAAGCAATGATTGATTGATTGTCACTGGAACATAATTAAATGTGATCCATGCCAACCAACCTTAAAATTCATTGGGCACATACGCTCTTGTGAATGTGTAAGCCATCACCCAGAAAAGTTGGAAGCCCTTGTGTCAGCACCTTCAAATTTGTCCTCCCTTTGTTCCTTCCTGTGTATGGTCAGCTACTGCGCTAAGATACGTTAAGGGGACATCACATCTATCGGTATCTCACTGAGAGAAGTAGCCAAGAAAAAAACAGACCATCAACTGGTCTCAAAACTGTCAAGCAGAGTTTGAAGCCATCAACATGGCTTGTTTTGATCTAGCCTTGCGAACTGAACTTGTCATGGACATTTGGAATTGGTGCCATCCTATCCTAGCGAGAACTTGACTCGAGAGTACTAGTAATGGTCACTGGTCACACCTGATGCAATTAGATGAAACTGCAGACGACATGCCCGCAAGCAAGTTCAAGTTTAAATACTTTATTCGACAACATTGTCATAAAAGCATATCCCTAAGCTATACAAATATAAATACTAATCTAAAAATAAAAAAATATTAAATTCTAAGCAATTTATACTTTGTTGGCGAATAAGACAATCAAAATGGTCATTTTTAAAATAGGGAGACAGCACAAAGTTTAAAGCACAGGGTCTGGTAATTCATTAATTCATAGGAGTTTTAAAGTGCGCGTGCGTATTATCCATGCCCACCCCATGTATTTAGCCACTGCAATTGCAAGATTAGGGGCACAATTCGATCTTAAGATCCTTAAGGCATCCAAACATTTCCTTGTGCCTAAATTTCTGCAAGCAGGCTTCAACCATCTATTCCTTGGGGCAGCATATAAGGGGCATACAAATAGAAAATGTGGGATATCTTCTACATGAATTTTACAATAAAAGCAAGTATTTACATTGTCCGAACACCATTTGGCCGTGAAAGCATTTAAGGGTAAAGAGCCAATTCTAAACTGAAAATACAGTTTCCTATCTAGGGGCTTGGAGATCAAATCCCAAAACTGTTCAAATTTTGGGATTGTTTTAACTTCCAGGAACTGGGATGTCAAGGCAGATGATTGATCAGAAGTCAATGCAGCATTGTTTATCATGTCCCAGTACAACTTTTTCAATATAATCTTAGATGGAAAATCATCTGGGTCTACTGCAGACCATAAGTGTTCAAGGTGCAACTTTTGGAGTAATGTCCTCACTTCTTTAAGCCAAAGTACTTTGTGGAAGGTATCAGAGTTATCAACATCCAAGAGGGCAGCTGCGTAATGGCTCAACTCTGGAGTAGTTTTTATGCGCCTCCAGTACAGGAGGGGACGCAGTCTGACCATATCCTCGATCCTTTTCCTCCCAAGATCGTGGTGGAGTGGGGTCGAGGGAGTACTCTGTGGAGCACCAATTATGCGCCGTAGAAATTTGTTCTCTGCAACTGCTAAGGTGTTCAAGTTGGAAAAACCCCATAATTCTGAACCATAGAGGCATGCACCCAGAACTTTCATACCATAAATCTCCATTATGGGCTGGATTGGTTTGGTGAATGAAGATTTATGTTTTTGGGCTATTGCCCCTGCCAGCTGGTTAAATTTTAGCACTACAGAGTCCATATGTGATCTCCAGTTCATATTAGCATTTAAAGAGATGCCTAGGTAGATAAAAGCATCCACTTCTTCCAAATAAGCCCCATTGTAGACCATTTTCCCCTTGAATTTCATGGAGGGATTCAAATTCATAAATTTAGTCTTAGATGTATTTATTTCCAAGCCCCGAATCCGACAGAACTCACCAAAGGCGTTTAGTGTCTTTTGTAGACCGCTAGGGGTCCGCGAGACCAGCAAAGTGTCGTCCGCAAACATTAATACTGGGACTCGTTTCCCGTCTAATAGTGGAGCATCCGTCGGAGATTGCTTCAGGAAATCAACTATGCCATTGATGTAGAGAGAGAATAAGGTGGGGGCCAGGACGCAGCCCTGTCTCACGCCTCTCTCCACAGGGAAGGATTCCGTGACATCACCCTGGGCACCCCACCTAATCCGGGCATAGTTGTTCTCATGCAGCCTTACAAGCAAAGTCAATAATTCGGGGCTTATTCCTAGTTCCCTTAAGACAGTCCAAAGTTTTTGCCGGGGGACTAGGTCAAAAGCTGACTTTAAGTCAACGAAAACAGCAAAAAGGGGACCTTTTAGCAGGGTTACATTTTTCCAATATATGGTTAAAAAGTGGAATACCTGGTCGACAGAGGAAGTTAGGGGGCGAAAACCAGCTTGATATGGGGAGAGGATGTCCTTGTCGACTATCCAGGCTTGTATCTTATTTTGTACCATCCTGCCCATCAGTTTTTGGGCGCAATCAATGAGACTGATGGGCCTATAGTTACTTGGTAAAGCCTTATCCCCTTTTTTGTAAACTGGTATTATTTCCGCACCTTTCCATGTTGCTGGTATCTTTGCCCCTTGTGCAATGGCATTTCCAAGCCATACAAAGTATTTACACCAGCTTTCTCTGTCCGCTAAAAAAACATCCGCCGGTATTCCATCTATACCTGGCGCCCTACCTCTGGTCACTCCATCCATTGCCTCTTGTACATCTTTCATAGAGAATAATTCGTTAGTAAAAAATACCCTTTCTAGGGGGAAATCAGTATGCAAACCTGAATTGTCTGCATATTGGGGTTTGAAAAAGTCCACCCAGGACTCCTTTGCTACATGATTTTTTGGACAGTCTGCTATGCCCCCTGAGCCCCACTTTAATATGGCCCAAAACTCTTTCTGGTGTTTATCAGCACATGCTTTCTTCAGATCCAGCCAAAGATTCTCATCCCACCGCTTTTTTGCCTGGATCTGAATTTTCCTATATTTGTCCCTAGCATTTAAAACTCCTATTTTTAATCTTAGTGCTATACTTAGATTTTGTCTTGCAATTCTGCAGGATTGATCGTACCAACCCCTTTTTATGGGTGGTCCAATACCCTTCCTCTTCTTGGTTGTTTTGAAGAATAGCTTCTGAATGTTAGCAAAAAACTTTGGCTGTGACTCTTCAATCCATAACTTAAAATTTATATTGTTCGTTAAAACCTGTAGTCTGGTTACTTCATCAATGACTAGCCCCTCAAGGGCCTGCATAGCCTCTAAATTATCTACTAAAGTTATCCATCTAATATGACGGAGATTGTTAGTTGGAACAACATCTAGGGTCATCAGGTTCCTAGCTGAATTTTCTAAAGTTACTTTTTGTTCTATGTTGAATAGCAATGACAAGGGGTGATGATCGCTCTCCAACCTGGGGATGACCTGCATATCAACAACTTTATTCCAACTTCTAACATCTACCAAGATATAGTCTATTCTACTACTCGATCTTAGGTTATCAAAGGTATGCCTGCCCTGTAAGTCAGAAAGAGTGCGGCCATTGGCTGCCCTCAGTCCTCTGGATAGGCATAAACTTTTAGTCTGAATAGCTACTTCCGTCCACTTTACTACCATCGGAAGATCTAACTGGGGGATTCCCCACTTAGTATCTTCCTCTTGAGTCAGATCACTATCCTCACAGCCTAAAGGTTCAAATGTTGTGTTTAGGTCTCCTCCCACCAAGATGATATACTGCGTAGCTAACATCTCTAGATCATTATCTAAGGCACCTATTATATCAGAAGATGTGCCCCCTTGGGTTCCCCTTGCATAAATATTATATATTGCCATCTTGTGGCCATCGCCCCAATTGAGCACAATAGAAAGTAGGTCGCTATTGATAATATGGGTCTGCTTGATAGTACATTGCAGAGATTGGCGTATCCATATGAGTAGACCCCCTGAAGGGTGACCCTTAGTATTCTTTTTCGCGGGCACATAAAAGTTTAGAAAGCCCTGTCGAAAGACTGGTGACACTGACCATGTTTCCTGTAACAACACAATATCGTAACTGTCAATGAACTCGCACCAGTCTGGGGTCTCTATTTTATGTAGGATACCCGCAATATTCCATGATAAAAACTTAATGCTACCTTCGCTTTCCACACTCCTCTTTTTTAGGGGAATAGTCAAATTATGGGAAAACGGGCGGGATGGAGAACTAGCTACAACAACATTAGTACTACTAGAATCAACTAATGAATTATTATTTACTACATTAGAGGCGTGATCCCTAGGGTCAGAAGTCTTTCCCTCGCAACAGTCTGATCCTAATATCGCGGGGGTACTAATATTTCCATGTTTAGCCTTTACGATCTTTGATTTCCCTATGCTCATTGTTTTTTCCAGTCAATCACATTGACTTAGACCTGAAAGGGCAGAGAACCTATTTTCTATCGGAATTCCCCAATTATTTGCGTTTTCAGGGATTTTGGCTTTTCTTATTACAGGGTTCCATTTTGTTTTTAATAACGTTGGATTTAAAATAATTCCCTTTTTTACATAAAAGAAATCCAACGTTAGTGGCACTATTTCGGTAGATCTACGCTGAGGGGGATATATATTAGCTAGAATGTTTGGTAACGCCTCAGGATCTGAGAAGTGCAGCACCACGCAATCCCCCTTAAACTTTTTAATGCCACCCCCGATCCATGCAACCCTTCTAGCTTTTACTACTTCCTGTGCCAACTGATCCCTGCCTCCAGATTTAAATGCCATGTTCTTTGATAACCAATGGAGTGATTTATTTATCAAAGAAGAAGTGTTCTCTGCATGCCCTGATTCAAGTTGAGGAACATTTGCTAGAACCAAAATTAGTGGGGAAGCTTCCACTACTAATTCAACAGGGCCTTTCTCTACGTTATCTAGATCTTTTACGCTTCTGGAAGTGGGCCCTGCAAGGTCCTTAACAATAATATCTGGGTTTGTGGATCCTAGCCCCACTCCTCCTTGGGCAGGCCTCCACATAGTATTCTGGGAAGTACTTGGTTGAAAATCTGACCCAGATACGATGTTGGTAATTTTCGGGTCAGCTATAACCGGATTTAATAACGCGGTGTTTGGGCTTTCCTCTGTTATTTCTTGCAAAAGTACCCCCAATCTAGTAACCTCCTCTGTGAGCTGATCAATTTTACTTAGTAGTGGTTTCGTAATAGATTTGATTTTATTATCTATGGCATTCAGTAGCTTCTTGAATTGGTCTTCGTCCAGATAGGCCTTGACTTCCCCATTATTCCCAGTTTTATCTTCAATGTTCCTCTGGGGTGAAGGGTCAGGACGCTTCTTGCCTGATCGAAGACCACCCCTTTTTGGTACATTCTTTCCCCCTCCCTTTGTTACTCTAGGAGCTGGGACCGGTATAGGGGTTTCTTCTTCTACCGTAATAATGTCAGTATCATTTGTACAATCTGGTACGGGTTCATTGATTGCAACTAGTAGTTGCGTTAATGGGTTAGTATCTGGAGCCTGGAAGACCTCATTACTAATATCAAGAGCTGAGGTAGATAGTGGCGTGTTGTCAATAAGCATGTCTGGCGAGTAGCTAAGACCCAAAGATGTTCTTCTATGCTGGTTAATTTTGGCAACTTTCTGGACCATGTAATTGTCAATTGTATTCAGTGGAGCAGAAGATGCTTTTGCTTTAGACATTTTACAAGGTGGCAACAAGGCAAATTCAAGGGGTTGTAGTCAATGTAGTATCCCAGGCTTTTTCAGGGTTTGGAGGGAATGTTTCACTTACTTGGATACTTTTTGGCAGCGTTTCTGGCCCTGCCCCTGCCTCCTCCTGCCGCTGAGGGCCGTAGAGGGCCCGCCCTTTGCCTGGGCTTAGCCCCGGGCGTCCCGCTCGCGTCCCGCGACGCGGGGGTCTCGGGGCTTTATCAGCGCCTCCTGGCGCGTTCACCCCGCCTTTCCGGTCTGTTCCTGTGCGCCGCCGCGTGGCCTGCCGGGATTGGTAGTCCCCGGAGCGGCGGCGCGGTAGATGGAGTCTTCGTGACTCTTGGCGGTGGCGGCAAGACCCTGGTTCCGCTTTTCAAGACTCTCGGCGGTGGCGGCAGTAGGTAAATTGATTCCCCCGCTCTGCCGGGGTCTCGGGGCTTTATCAGCGCCTCCTGGCGCGTTCACCCCGCCTTTCCGGTCTGTTCCTGTGCGCCGCCGCGTGGCCTGCCGGGATTGGTAGTCCCCGGAGCGGCGGCGCGGTAGATGGAGTCTTCGTGACTCTTGGCGGTGGCGGCAAGACCCTGGTTCCGCTTTTCAAGACTCTCGGCGGTGGCGGCAGTAGGTAAATTGATTCCCCCGCTCTGCCGGGGTCTCGGGGCTTTATCAGCGCCTCCTGGCGCGTTCACCCCGCCTTTCCGGTCTGTTCCTGTGCGCCGCCGCGTGGCCTGCCGGGATTGGTAGTCCCCGGAGCGGCGGCGCGGTAGATGGAGTCTTCGTGACTCTTGGCGGTGGCGGCAAGACCCTGGTTCCGCTTTTCAAGACTCTCGGCGGTGGCGGCAGTAGGTAAATTGATTCCCCCGCTCTGCCGGGGTCTCGGGGCTTTATCAGCGCCTCCTGGCGCGTTCACCCCGCCTTTCCGGTCTGTTCCTGTGCGCCGCCGCGTGGCCTGCCGGGATTGGTAGTCCCCGGAGCGGCGGCGCGGTAGATGGAGTCTTCGTGACTCTTGGCGGTGGCGGCAAGACCCTGGTTCCGCTTTTCAAGACTCTCGGCGGTGGCGGCAGTAGGTAAATTGATTCCCCCGCTCTGCCGGGGTCTCGGGGCTTTATCAGCGCCTCCTGGCGCGTTCACCCCGCCTTTCCGGTCTGTTCCTGTGCGCCGCCGCGTGGCCTGCCGGGATTGGTAGTCCCCGGAGCGGCGGCGCGGTAGATGGAGTCTTCGTGACTCTTGGCGGTGGCGGCAAGACCCTGGTTCCGCTTTTCAAGACTCTCGGCGGTGGCGGCAGTAGGTAAATTGATTCCCCCGCTCTGCCGGGGTCTCGGGGCTTTATCAGCGCCTCCTGGCGCGTTCACCCCGCCTTTCCGGTCTGTTCCTGTGCGCCGCCGCGTGGCCTGCCGGGATTGGTAGTCCCCGGAGCGGCGGCGCGGTAGATGGAGTCTTCGTGACTCTTGGCGGTGGCGGCAAGACCCTGGTTCCGCTTTTCAAGACTCTCGGCGGTGGCGGCAGTAGGTAAATTGATTCCCCCGCTCTGCCGGGGTCTCGGGGCTTTATCAGCGCCTCCTGGCGCGTTCACCCCGCCTTTCCGGTCTGTTCCTGTGCGCCGCCGCGTGGCCTGCCGGGATTGGTAGTCCCCGGAGCGGCGGCGCGGTAGATGGAGTCTTCGTGACTCTTGGCGGTGGCGGCAAGACCCTGGTTCCGCTTTTCAAGACTCTCGGCGGTGGCGGCAGTAGGTAAATTGATTCCCCCGCTCTGCCGGGGTCTCGGGGCTTTATCAGCGCCTCCTGGCGCGTTCACCCCGCCTTTCCGGTCTGTTCCTGTGCGCCGCCGCGTGGCCTGCCGGGATTGGTAGTCCCCGGAGCGGCGGCGCGGTAGATGGAGTCTTCGTGACTCTTGGCGGTGGCGGCAAGACCCTGGTTCCGCTTTTCAAGACTCTCGGCGGTGGCGGCAGTAGGTAAATTGATTCCCCCGCTCTGCCGGGGTCTCGGGGCTTTATCAGCGCCTCCTGGCGCGTTCACCCCGCCTTTCCGGTCTGTTCCTGTGCGCCGCCGCGTGGCCTGCCGGGATTGGTAGTCCCCGGAGCGGCGGCGCGGTAGATGGAGTCTTCGTGACTCTTGGCGGTGGCGGCAAGACCCTGGTTCCGCTTTTCAAGACTCTCGGCGGTGGCGGCAGTAGGTAAATTGATTCCCCCGCTCTGCCGGGGTCTCGGGGCTTTATCAGCGCCTCCTGGCGCGTTCACCCCGCCTTTCCGGTCTGTTCCTGTGCGCCGCCGCGTGGCCTGCCGGGATTGGTAGTCCCCGGAGCGGCGGCGCGGTAGATGGAGTCTTCGTGACTCTTGGCGGTGGCGGCAAGACCCTGGTTCCGCTTTTCAAGACTCTCGGCGGTGGCGGCAGTAGGTAAATTGATGCCCGCAAGCAGATGGGCAGTGTGGCAGTGGTCTGGCCCTGCAAACATTCCCATCTTTTTCTGTATGGAAAGGCTATCACCGGTGTCACTTTATCACCATCTTTGGTACCTCCATAACAAAGATGCCACCATGCACCAGCACTGTGGCGTGTCTGGTCTCTGTGTCCAAACTGGTCAAATCACAGGGATGAAAGGTCCTCGTCCCTCCACCCTCAGAGCACAGAAGGCTCTCTGCCATACCCTAGGTGTACAGACTCACTGCAAAGGTCTGCTCTTGGTTGAACTCCAATGACCATCCACAGGCATGGTAGAGTCAACACTACTTGACTCGTGAAGGTTGTGGAGGACATTATGGCCACATACAGACTGCTGCAAACAATGTGCTGCTGAGGTGTGGTGAGTTCTGAAGATGCTTCCCATGTGTGGAATCTGCCAGAGATTTGGAAAAGGCAGTCAGTCCCTCTGGGGTTCTCCACGTGTGGACAGCGTGTGGGAAGAGATGGCAATCGACTTTGTAATTTTCACCCTTATGCCCACTGGACTCGTCAGCCCTCTCCTACTGGGCAACAGCTGCCCTTTGCAATGGGTGAGTATTCAAGCATTCGCGAGGGCATGGCTGCACCCACCCCAGCTGGAGATGTGGTCATTCCTACAGAGATGTTCTGAGCTTTTAGAATACAGATGTGCTAACAACTGGATGCGGGAGAAGAACACAAATCTAAAATTTCCACAGGATTGCTGGCCGGCACATCACCACAGCCGCCTGGGCACAAATGTACTTATGTCCCCATGTCTCGGCTCTTGTGGAAGTTGTAAACAGACTGAATGCGAAGCATTAGGCACTCTGTATCAATAAAAAAAAAGTGCACGTTTCAGATATGCTTCGTTGAACGGGCTCACAATTTGCATCCTTTTAGTACAAGCGTCCTCGGTGCCAGCCGGACCCGAGTGCAGCCAGTGCCTGTATTGCAGCCGCGGATGCGTGCGTCAGGCCCGGCGGCGCACACGGGGTGCATCGATCCGCTCCCAGTTCAGATTTAGCTCATAATCATGTTCCGCCGCAGCGCCCGGAGATAAGAGGGCGCGGGGAGAATGGATTCGCGTCCGCCGGGCCCGCGCTGTCGTCATCGGCCGTGTGTGAGGCGGGAGAGGACCGTGTGAGGCAGGAGAGGGCCGGTGCTGTTACCAGGCGAGGCTGCGGGCGGGAGGGGGAGGTCTGCGGGGCGGGTGGAGGGGGCTCTGCAGCTGGCCGGGGCTGCGTGCGAGGTGCGTCTGAACTTACCGCACGCTGCTCTACCTACGCACACCGACCTCCCCGCACCTGTGATACCGCACACCGACCTCCACCCTGCGGTCTTAAGTTACAGCGCATCTCTTCACACACCGCACCGGTCTGATGTTACCGCACCCAGACCTCCACGCACCGCAGGGGGAGTTTGTGTGAACGGGCTGCGCCTGAAGTTACCACACATCGACCTCCCCGCACCAGTCTGATGTTACCGCACACTGTGACCGACCCCCACGCACCGCAGGGGGGCTACGCGTGAACGTGCTGCGCCTGAAGTTACCGCACACCGACGTCAACTCACGGGAGGGGGACTGTACAGCCGGCCAAGGAGGTGTGTGCACAGACTGCGAGTGACGTTACCGTACACCGACCGCATCACACCGGCCTGAAGTTACCGCACAGCGATCTGCATACTCCAGAGGGGGGCTGTGCACCCTGCCAGAGCTGTGTGAATGCGGCTGCAACTGAAGTTATCGCACACCGACCTCCCCGCACCGGTCTGATGGTACCGCACAACGACCTCCCCGCACCAGTCTGATAGTACCGCACACCGACCAGTCTGAAGTTGCCGCACCGTGCAGGGGAAGGGGACTGTGCAGCCGGCCGGGGCTGCGTGTGCTCAGGCTGAGATCATTGACATTACCGCACACTGTCCCCTGCACACCGGTCTGAAGTTACCGCACACCGGTCTCAGGTTACCGCACACCGCTCTCCATCCTCCGAGGGGCGCTGTGCACCCTGCCAGGGCTGTGTGCATGCGGCTGCATCTGAAGTTACCGCACACCGACCCCCACGCCGAGGTCTGTAATTACCGCACCCCTCTCCAGGCACCCGTCTGAAGTTACCTTCGCGTACCGCACGGACAGTGCCGCCGGCCAGGCCTGGGAGTGAGCGGCCTGCGTCCGAGGTTACCGCACGCTCCGACCCCCGGAGTGGCTGTGTCTGGACAGGTCTCCTCCGCGGCTACCCTCACCTCGACCCCTGCAGAGGGCAGGAGGGATGCCCGCCCGCACCATGGACTTCGACGCCCGCACCCTGGTGGCCTGCGCCACGGACGCCGAAGTCTTCACGGTGCCCGAAGTCCAGGTAGGCTGGCGGGGCTGGGGCTGGCACAGCCACTCACTGGCTGCACCTCACTCGGGAGAGTGGCTGTAGTGACTTTATGCAGGGATCTGTGGCTGTCCCCTGGTCGGTGTGTCTCCCATCGTCTGTCTGTGCTGCAGGGGGTCCCAGGCTGCCTCGCGCCACGTGTGTGTGTGTCATTGACACTATGCTGGGCGCTGGCACTCCTCATGCCGCTGTGTGTCTGCCATGTTCGACTCTGAGATCCAGACTGTCCCGTGCCCAGTGTGAGTGTCTCACCAGGGCTCTTCGGATGTCTTTAGTCCATTGCAAGTGTCTCATTCAGTCTGTTCAAATATGTCTCATGTCAGACATGAGTGTCTCACACTACACAGTCAGTTTTTTTTACCTACCCCATGTCAGGTGTGACTGTCTCACCCAGCCCATTCTTGGTTGTACCTGAGTGTCTCACGCCATCTATTCAGATCTCTCTAGTTCCCCCATGTAAGGTGTGAGGCCCCCCAATTCTCGGTCCGTTCACGGCTTTCTAATAGATCCATGTTGGGGGTGATTGCCTTACGGTCTCTGCCCCGCTCCCTAGGGGGTCCCTAGTCAATTGTGAGCGTCTCACTTTCAAATACTATCTGATTTTAGATGCTTTTTCTTTTTAGATGTTTTCACATTAACGTACTGTTTTAACTATGAGAGTAATATGCCTTGCATTTATAAATGATGTTAGGTAATCATACAATAAAGTATATGCGTTCATTCATTGCGAGCGTCTCACGCAGGTCATGCAGAGATAGTAAGTTTTCTTATGCCGGTTGTAAATGTCTCCTGCTCTGTTCATTGCTGCCTAGAAGTCCCATGTCATGTCTGAGTGTCTCAGGCTCTTCAATGACGTCAGGTGTGAGTGTCTCACATAGTCCGTCCATTGCTTTCTATATGACCTATTGCCCGAGTGTCTCATCTCATCTGTTCATTGCTCTATAGAAGTCCCATTCCATGTTTGAATGTCTTATACTCGAATGAAGCTAGCCATCCTCCTCTTCCGAGCCCTTGCAGGTAGGGGGAAACCGTCAGGGGTTTTCAGCTCAAGGCTCACCTGGTGGTCCCTCCCCGTCCCTTAGATCCGCCCCCCTCACTTCATGGAATAACTCTGCTGTTTTCCAATTCTGCCCACTCAAGGTGGGCATCTTTCCATTTGCTCAATCGAGGGCCCCGTGTGGTGCATTGTTAGTTCTCGCTTCGCAAAACCCAGAGCCACAAAACAACTCGTTTTAAGTTTATCGGGGTACGGTAACCCTCCCCCCCCCCCTCAGATGTGAGTGTTTCACCCCTAATGACAGCTCTCTAGTGTCCCAGTACCATGTCTGTAGGTATCTGGTGTTGGGTGTGAGAGTCTGAGCATCTTAAGGATTTTGGAGGCCCTGAGCCAAACCTATTTTGGGGGCCCCTGTTCCGAACAGGGTTACATTTCTGATTCAGTTTCAACTCTTTCATGCCCTCTGTTTCCAGGTCACTGAAAGTATAAAAGTGCAATTGTCCAAATTCCAAATGTATTTACAGATCATATTCGGGGATAGTGACGGGTGTTTACAATAATTTTACTACACATAATATCTGTGACATTTCTCATATGTTTGGTCCTATTGTGATCTAGAAGAAACCTTTTTTATGGATGGTGCATGCAAAAATGTCTCTGCAAAATGTCTGTAATAAACTCTCATACATCACCCGCTTAAAAAAAATAAATTAAAGTAAATCTGTATTCAAAACAATCTGTTTAATAAGTATTTAAGTTTATTAGGGCAAGACTCTCAGCAGAACAGAGCTGGCTCGGGGGGGGGGGGGGGGGGGCTGAAAGGCTGGGGCCCTGGGCCAGATCCCACTTTGTCCATGCCTTAAAACGTCTCTGAGTCTGAGACCCCTTAAAAGCACTACCCCGTGGCCTGGGATAACCCCAGCATCTTGTCTTCCATCCTTTGGACAGTCAGTCTAAGTGGGCCGTCTGACGGTGGGTACATTCAGAGCTCTGACCATCAGTGCTGGGAGCTCCCTCAAACTAAGGAAGTGGGCCAGGGGCACTAGCGGTTCGTACAGACCTCTAGTCCTGCTCCAACAACAAGCTTCCCTGGGTTTAAGCTTCGTCTGAGAGAGAAATCATCCTGCCCTTGGACCCGTGCATTGGAGACAGTGCGCGGGAGCGCTCTGATGCTGCCTGCCCTGTTCTGCGTCCAACACTGAAGCTGTGGTGTTTGGCCGCTGCTTGCTATGCAAATCATGTCTCACTCTACACCGAAGGCGATTAACCCCAGCATGGGGCGGAGAGCATTTCAATCGTGCAGCAACCTCCCCACGCGTTCTCTTTAAGGAGAGCGTTGATAAAAAGTGGTATTATTGTACAGCGGTACTTATTTTATCCACATTGGAAAGATGAGATGCTGAGTTGTGTTCCAAATCCGCAGCGATCAAGGTGTGCATTATCCCACCGAGCTGCCGCGCAGGAGTGGGGGCGAGGTGATTAAAGTGAGGCAGGTTTCCTGGAAAGTACGCTTGCAGCGCCCCCTTTCCTCCCTCTGCGGATCTGCAGTCTGACCTTGCTTTATATTAAAATCGTCTTTGAGGAATCCGTGCGGCGCTTTGCAGGCGCCCGGTGCTGAGCGCTGCCAGCCGAGCCCGGCCCCGCATTCATGCCAGGCAGGCGCCCTCGGGAGCCAAGGACAGGCATCATTTCTCACCCATTTAATAGGTGCACCCCTTCCCCATCTACTACCCCTGGGAACGCTACAAATAGGAAGTCGTCCTGGCAAGAATTTTAAAATCAGCCCCCCATCCATTCTCCTTCTCTGGGCCTGCCCCCCCTCCTCCCCCGCTGTTTTTCTGCAGCTAACATGAGGGCATTGAAAAAGGCGACAGAAGCGTCTCAGCCTCCTACATGATGCAGGTTTGGGCACAGCCACAGCGCTGCTTCAACAGACACTGCTATGTGTGCTCGCCAGAGAGGCCAAGGATTGGATGAGCATGTCGTCTGAACACTTTTATGACCAATTGACCACACTACAAAACATTTACTGCCCTCTGCCTGAACTCCAGGTCTCTCATTCATGCCCCCCCCCAAAAAACACCCACCCACACCCCCAACTCACACACACCCTAGAAGACTCAGTTCACAGTAAGCACAAACAAGAGTGATGTGCTGCGTGGAAAAAAATAGAATAACACAATATCGTGGGAAACAAGCATTGGAAATGCAATAGTGCTCGCATTAGGAAAGTTTGAGCTATTGGGTCTTATAAATGATTTTTTTAAATTTATGTGTTATTTTTTAAAATAGCTAAATTAATAGCTTTGTCATTTACAATGCCAATAGTTATAACTTTCGCAAACACCTATAGCATTTGTAATGCAACATGTTTTGTATTTACGTGACTTAGATGTATTGATATTACAAATAACAATGGCTTTTAATTTGTTTAAATAATTAATACTTAAATAATTTATTTAATTTGTAATGGCAATAGCTTAAACTTTTGTAAATAACTTTTGTGAAGATTATGTTCAGTGTTTTTTTATTGTGACGAAAATCCAAGAACAGAAGTGAAATATTAACATCTTTTTGTGATTTGTAATAAAGCACGAAAGCTTGAAAACAGCTTGAAACATTGAAAGAACATATTTGAACAGGTGATGCTGTGGTTGCGCTGAGTGATGCTGTGGTTGCGCTGAGTGATGCTGTGGTTGCGCTGAGTGATGCTGTGGTTACGCTGAGTGATGCTGCGGTTGCGCTGAGTGATGCGGTGGTGGTGCTGAGTGATGCTGTGGTTGCGCTGAGTGATGCTGACGTGGCGCTGAGTGATGCTGTGGTTCCGCTGAGTGATGCTGTGGTTCCGCTGAGTGGTGTGTGCATCGGTGGAGCTTAGTGGGTGCATTGGTGGAACTGTGTGGTGGGTGCATTGGTGGAACTGTGTGGTGGGTGCATTGGTGGAGCTTAGTTGGAGCATCGGTGGAGCTGTGTGGTGGGTGCATCGGTGGAGCTGTGTGGTGGGTGCCTCGGGGGAGCTGGGTGGTGGGTGCATCTGTGGAGCTGGGTGGTGGGTGCATCTGTGGAGCTGGGTGGTGGGTGCATCGGTGGAGCTGTGTGGTGGGTGCTTCGGTGGAGCTGTGTGGTGGGTGCATCTGTGGAGCTGTGTGGTGGGTGCATCTGTGGAGCTGTGTGGTGGGTGCCTCGGTGGAGCTGTGTGGTGGGTGCATCGGTGGAGCTGTGTGATGGGTGCCTTGGTGGAGCTGTATGGTGGGTGCCTCGGAGGAGCTGTGTGGTGGGTGTCTCGGAGGAGCTGTGTGGTGGGTGCATCGGTGGAGCTGTGTGGTGGGTGCATCGGTGGAGCTGTGTCGGAGGAGCTGTGTGGTGGGTGCTTCGGTGGAGCTGGGTGGTGGGTGGCTCAGTGGTTAGAGGCGGCAGACCCGGAAGCTGAGATCAGCCGTGGACCAGGGTTCGATTCCCCGCCTCGGCGGGTCTCGGGCTCGACAATTCTCGCTCCGGTGCCTACTCGACTCACGGGGTCACACTCTGCGACTCTGGGCAATAGCTTGCTTAATCTCCACTACGGCCCCTCGCGGCGGGATGCCTGGCTTTCACCTTGTGAATACCCTGCCGGGGTATCTCACAGGGGAATACCAGGACGGGTTCCCTAAGCAAGCGCCTTGAGACCCCTGGGTGATTAGTGCGCTATGTTTAGAGGGACAGTGATCTAAACGCCCGAGAGTTCTAGGAGACTTGCCGGTCCTCACCTCTGCCCCCAGTGACCTGAGCAGTCCCGCGAAAGCTTCCGCCCTGCTGCTGCATACAGGCTGAGTCCTCCTGCCGCCGCACTGCAATCCCAACAGCGGCCGCAGTAGAGAGAAACTCACCTTCCCAGGGGGCCGTGTCAGCGCGCATTGGAGCGCGTCATCATCAAGCGCCAGGCGGCGCTACAAAACGGGGTCACGCCCGGCCATCCAGGCACCTTGTGTTATGTTTAGAGGGACAGTGATCTAAACGCCCGAGAGTTCTAGGAGACTTGCCGGTCCTCACCTCTGCCCCCAGTGACCTGAGCAGTCCTGAGAAAGCTTCCGCCCTGCTGCTGCATACAGGCTGAGTCCTCCTGCCGCCGCACTGCAATCCCAACAGCGGCCGCAGTAGAGAGAAACTCGCCTTCCCAGGGGGCCGTGTCAGCGCGCATTGGAGCGTGTCATCATCAAGCGCCAGGCGGCGCTACAAAACGGGGTCACGCCCGGCCATCCAGGCACCTTGTGTTATGTTTAGACTAGAGGGACAGTGATCTAAACGCCCGAGAGTTCTAGGAGACTTGCCGGTCCTCACCTCTGCCCCCAGTGACCTGAGCAGTCCCGCGAAAGCTTCCGCCCTGCTGCTGCATACAGGCTGAGTCCTCCTGCCGCCGCACTGCAATCCCAACAGCGGCCGCAGTAGAGAGAAACTCGCCTTCCCAGGGGGCCGTGTCAGCGCGCATTGGAGCGCGTCATCATCAAGCGCCAGGCGGCGCTACAAAACGGGGTCACGCCCGGCCATCCAGGCACCTTGTGTTATGTTTAGAGGGACAGTGATCTAAACGCCCGAGAGTTCTAGGAGACTTGCCGGTCCTCACCTCTGCCCCCAGTGACCTGAGCAGTCCGGCGAAAGCTTCCGCCCTGCTGCTGCATACAGGCTGAGTCCTCCTGCCGCCGCACTGCAATCCCAATAGCGGCCGCAGTAGAGAGAAACTCGCCTTCCCAGGGGGCCGTGTCAGCGCGCATTGGAGCGCGTCATCATCAAGCGCCAGGCGGCGCTACAAAACGGGGTCACGCCCGGCCATCCAGGCACCTTGTGTTATGTTTAGAGGGACAGTGATCTAAACGCCCGAGAGTTCTAGGAGACTTGCCGGTCCTCACCTCTGCCCCCAGTGACCTGAGCAGTCCCGCGAAAGCTTCCGCCCTGCTGCTGCATACAGGCTGAGTCCTCCTGCCGCCGCACTGCAATCCCAACAGCGGCCGCAGTAGAGAGAAACTCGCCTTCCCAGGGGGCCGTGTCAGCGCGCATTGGAGCGCGTCATCATCAAGCGCCAGGCGGCGCTACAAAACGGGGTCACGCCCGGCCATCCAGGCACCTTGTGTTATGTTTAGAGGGACAGTGATCTAAACGCCCGAGAGTTCTAGGAGACTTGCCGGTCCTCACCTCTGCCCCCAGTGACCTGAGCAGTCCCGCGAAAGCTTCTGCCCTGCTGCTGCATACAGGCTGAGTCCTCCTGCCGCCGCACTGCAATCCCAACAGCGGCCGCAGTAGAGAGAAACTCGCCTTCCCAGGGGGCCGTGTCAGCGCGCATTGGAGCGCGTCATCATCAAGCGCCAGGCGGCGCTACAAAACGGGGTCACGCCCGGCCATCCAGACACCTTGTGTTATGTTTAGAGGGACAGTGATCTAAACGCCCGAGAATTCTAGGAGACTTGCCGGTCCTCACCTCTGCCCCCAGTGACCTGAGCAGTCCCGCGAAAGCTTCCGCCCTGCTGCTGCATACAGGCTGAGTCCTCCTGCCGCCGCACTGCAATCCCAACAGCGGCCGCAGTAGAGAGAAACTCGCCTTCCCAGGGGGCCGTGTCAGCGCGCATTGGAGCGCGTCATCATCAAGCGCCAGGCGGCGCTACAAAACGGGGTCACGCCCGGCCATCCAGGCATCTTGTGTTATGTTTAGAGGGACAGTGATCTAAACGCCCGAGAGTTCTAGGAGACTTGCCGGTCCTCACCTCTGCCCCCAGTGACCTGAGCAGTCCCGCGAAAGCTTCCGCCCTGCTGCTGCATACAGGCTGAGTCCTCCTGCCGCCGCACTGCAATCCCAACAGCGGCCGCAGTAGAGAGAAACTCGCCTTCCCAGGGGGCCGTGTCAGCGCGCATTGGAGCGCGTCATCATCAAGCGCCAGGCGGCGCTACAAAATGGGGTCACGCCCGCAACGCGGGACGCGAGCGGGACGCCCGGACGAAGCCCGGACAAAGGGCGGGCCGTCTGTGGCCGTCCGAGGACGCTGAGGTCGGGTTGGGTCCACCGCCCTACCATTTCAGCCAGCGAATCAAGTAGGACACAACATTTGAATATTAATATTTTTTTTTTTTTTTTTTTTTTTTTATCCCTAAATGTGCAACTTAGGAGTAACAGTGACACCCACTATCGGCCATTGAGATTTACAAGTAATTATATCTAACTGCCGAATTTTGACTACCTGTAATATGACCACGAGAGGCAGCAGAAGTAAAACCGCCGCAGGAGCAGCGGCAGTCATAGGGCCAATAGACAGTTTTATAACCAAAACACATGACGCCATTGATCTGAGCATCTCATTGTTACAGCGAAGAATATCCCATGACTTGAGTATTGCTAAACGCTCCTCTTTAGGAAGCATTCAACTCGCTGTCACACCTGCCAAATCTAACATAACCAACTCAGTCATAATACAAGAAACCCAAAATGACCCTCAGACATTAACAAATGAAGTTGATCTCTCAGTGTCAGATACTTCTACTAATTGCGATCTGAGTACAGACCTAGAGAGATCCCCAGCCCTCAATGTGGCCTCAACACCTGAAACTGTGAACGATACACAAGTGAACGAATCAACTCACATACAAGGGGGAGCGATTCCGAAACCAAGTCATCAACTGACTTTAGCCGTCCCTCGGGCTTCAAAGAACCGTCAACGCGTGAGACAGCAGAAAAGTAGGGAGGCATCCAATGAAACACATCAACCTCCGGGGACCACAGATATAAATGTAGGGGAGGAACATAGGGACAAGCACGAAACTACCATAGGCAGCGATCACCTGATTGAGCGAATTGGGGACCTATTAAGTATATACTTGTCACCAGTCGAAACTAGGCTTGCCCGACTGGAAAAACGAATTGAAGAGCTAATATCCCTAAACATAAAACCAGCACTGACTGTACCCCAAAATAGTACTGTATCGCGAAACCCTAAACCAAATAGCAGCAATGTGACTATCCCCCAACCAAAACCCATTCCTGGTCCAGTAACTATCTCAAAACAGAACCCTTCCAGCAATAATTTAACAGTTGTAAATAAGCCCCCATTACCAAACACTTCTTCAAACACTTCTTCTTTCACTCTCACAACGAATATCCATCGAGCTACTAACCAGCTAGGGAACTCTCACATACCACCCCAAAAAGGATCACAGGTACCAACGCAATCTAATCATATGGCTGCAAAGACCCAACAGCCGCAGACATCATATGAACAACCATATAGGTCACGACAGATCCCTACACGCATTAATCTCCCCCCTGAATGTGGAGCCTACGTAATTGTATTGGTAAACGTACCGACGCTCAAACGAGAGCAGAGTGAAACTACATCGTCCCTGAAAAACAAAACAATACATTGGTTAAGTCTGAACTGCAACTTTCCAATAGAATGTGCTGGGGAAGTCACCCATACCCAAAGAGTAGGTTGGATAGGCCCCTTACGGAAAAAATTCGAGGGGGATTGTGTAGTGATCACCTTCAGAAATCCACATTGGGCTGAAAAAACACTAGCTAAGGCCCCCTCACCTTCCACATGGGAATTTAACACAACCCTTCTGCCATTGGGCTACTTTTACAGGCATCTACTAAATACAAATAATAACATTTTTCCTATCCCCACGAATCCGTTCCCCATACCAATGAATCCGCTCCCAAAAGGGTCCTTTCCCTCTGACTCCTATCCTCCCACACCCTTCCAGAACTCCAAGTTCCTTTACCCAACAGGCTCGGTCCAGTGGCACCAGAGTCAAACACTCATTCCTACTGCCATACATCCTTATCTTTCCGAAACCTCTTACCAAGAGAATAGAGATAATCGATGGAGGCAGGCGTCTTTGCCACAAGCTGCCCCTTATAATATTCCGATCTATAATAGGTTTAATGCTCTTTCTGGCTTAGACGTCAACGATTGACTCCCCAGCTTACATACTAATAGGGAACTTCCACAATCCTCTAACACAGAGATGACCCAGCCTATTTCGATCCCTGACACAGTTAACTGTTTAAAAACAAAGCATCACAAGACAGATGCTCTGGTGAATGTAACATCGACTCCTGTTTTTCGGGAACTTGAAGACCCGATATCTGATATAAGCAATCTAGCTGATCCCGCCCCAAATACTTTCCAGATCTATTTTACTTTTTGGAATATTGCAGGCCTTTCCGCAAAAAAGACAAAGCCTGGCTTCCTGAGTCAGATCAATTTGAGCGGTTGTATCTGCCTCCAGGAGACTTGGGCGATAAGGCCAATACATATGGTGGGCTTTAAAACCTTCTGGTCACCTGCAAAGAAATCAATCTTTGGTAGAAACAGTGGAGGCTTAGCCACCTACATTGCTAACACCCTTCCTTTGGAAGAGGTACTCCCCCTAAGACTAGATGTGAACTTCCAGATTGTAGTACTAAAGGTTACTAAACAAAGACTTTACCTAATTGTGAACTTTTATAATAATCTTTCTCAGGCTGATATGACTGCCCTCCTCCCAGAGATCTCGGCAATACTACAAGAACAACGTACAAAATACATCAAACACTCATACACGATAATCTGGGGAGGAGATTTTAATCTGCACCTATGTAGTAACAGCAACAATAACAAGTGTGGTATCAGTAATGAGGCCGATATAAATCTTACGCACTTTACACACTCTAATATGGGAGAAACAATGACTGAAGTCATGGCTGAACTAGAGCTAAGTTTTGCTAATGAAGTAAAAACTCCATCAGTTCCTTTTCAGCCCACATTCAATGGAAGAGGTCTAATAAGCCTAATTGACTTTATATTAATTTCGAAACCCACAGGATGTACCATAGAAGATTTTGAGGTCCTTAAAAATCCTTTAAGTGACCACTTTCCAATTACCATGAGTCTTGCTGAGTTAAAAACAAAAAAATCATACGACATCATGACTGCTCTAAACCAACATGAGCTAGCATTAGGCTCCCTGAATGGTTATACTTTAAAGTGGGGTAGTATCGATAAGGAAGCAACAACGAGAAAAATAGTCATACACAACCAAGTTGACATCACAAATTGTCTGGACCCTACTACACAACCAAGAGAAGTCATAAAGAGCTTCCTGGAAATTTCAAAAAGTATTCAAAAAGAACTAACCAGAACCCAGAAACAACAGCCACAATCGAAAAAAGGTTGGTTTAATACAATATGCACAAAAGCATCCACACGCTTAAAGGAAGCATTAAACAGTGACTGCAGGGACAAAGTAGAAATCAGTAGACTCAGAAAGGAGTACACAGTTGCCCTAAACAACAGGAAAAAAGAAATAAAAACTGAACTATGGTTACGACTTACCCAAAGCTCGGAACTAAAAGATAGCACCATGTTCTGGCAGCAGTCCGTTCCCCATTCTTAATAGACAAAGACAATTCTCCCTCTATTGACGTTGCTATAACTGAACAAGAATGGGTCAGACACTTCACAAAAGTCTTTTCAAGTGACCTGATAGAAGACGTAGATCAACCCGAAACTCTGTCACCCATTATTTATCCAATAAATCTTCAGTTTTCTCACGAAGAGGTTCAAAAAGCCCTAAAATTCTCAAAAATAGGCAAAGCCCCTGGACCGGACGGCGTTCCTGTTGACATTTTTAAACATCTCTCAGATTTATGGACTCCTTTGTTAACTAACGTTCTGAACGCCACTCTTGAAGTGGGTCTTTTAGATTCCTGGAGAACATCGACGTTGGTACCAATATTCAAAAAAGGAGACCGAAACAGTCCAACATGCTATAGGCCTATCTCCCTCCTGGACTCGCTAGGAAAAATGGCAGGACGAATACTCCTTGAGCGACTCCAGGATTGGGCCACCGACAACAGTATTATTTCAGATCTACAATACGGTTTCCGGGAGGGGCTAGGTACAGTCGACCAGGCCCTAAATCTGTCCCTATTGGCGGGCAAATATGTGGAAGCCAAATGCTCTTCTCTTCATATGGTATATGTAGATCTCTCCGCAGCGTTTGATTGCGTGGCACACTCAACGTTGTGGAGTACCATTCTGAAGATGGGAGTCCCCACTCCAATAGTGGTCTTTCTTCGTGAATTGTACACAGGCACTACAGGAAGGGTAAGATTCGGGGTGAGAGGTGAGCTTACGGACACTTTCAGGGTGGAAAAGGGGGTCAGGCAGGGGTGTGTACTGGCCCCCTTTTTATTCACCCTTTACACAAATGGCTTGGAGGCTGCTATGCTTCAAGGCAGTAAAGACCTTCCTTTGATAGCTCGTCGGCAGATACCAGCTCTCTTATATGCCGACGATGCTGTCATTCTAGCAAGAACACCAAATGAATTGCAGCTGGCCCTGAACAGATATTGCACCTTCATGGCAACCCTGAATCTGAAACGAAACATAAAAAAACGTATACAATGCACGTGGGGGAGAAAAGAAACGCGAAAAGCAGGAAACTGCTCGTACAGGGCGAACAACTGGATAGGACCACAACCTATCCTTATTTAGGGATCATGATTGACGACAAATTTAAATGGAATTCGGCCATCAACGCAAGGAAACTCTCATTTCTCCGAGAGACTTCTTCATTAAAAACCTTTGCACAAAGACTGGGGCAGCGACCATTCAAAGAATTGCTACAAATATATAACTCAAAATGTATAAGTACGGCAACATATGGGGCAGGGATATGGGGCTTCACAAATGTGGATCCAATACAAAAAATTGAGAACTCCTTTCTGAGATACCTGCTAGCGGTGCCAATAAGTTGCTCCACCTATGCCTGTCACGCAGAGCTGGGCATTGAGTATATAACAGACATCATAAAATTGCAACCAATAATGTTGTGGCGCAGAATATGGGTCACTGACCAGTGCGAACTGACTAGGGCGATTATCCAAGACATCCTAACGCTGGATCATTGTAAGAAAATCAAATGGGTCTCCTATGTCAAAGCGTTATTAACAGATCTAGGCTACAGGAAGTATTTTGACCATCCATTACTGATAAAAGAAATCTCAAAAAAGAACCTAAAAAGAGAGTGTCTTGCACACCTGCGTCAATTGCGACTATTATCTGAGATCCATAAACCATCTGTCCAACACTCTTTATTAGTGCAGACTGTGTTTATTGTTGAACCCTATTTGAACTTCAAACTGACACAATATGAAAAAATGCTGCTCACTCGCTTCAGACTTGATTTGTTTCATATATTGGTTGCATTTCCGAAGCAAAATGCCTGGACGTCTACATTTTCCTTGTGCCCTTGCGATCTACAGTCCCCGCAAACAACGATACATACAATGTTATTCTGCAAGTTTTTTACTGAACCCCGTAAACGCTGGATACTGCCTATCTTGAAATTCTGGGGTCTTCGACAGTGCCGTCCTGCATATCTGGCACTCCAGTATCTTGAGAGCGAAAACTATGCTAAAGCGATCGTACTTTTTCTTAAATTCTGTATACGTCATCGTACAAACCTTTGAGTATGAACAATATTGCAGATTTGCACTAATGAAAGAATCTTAGAAAACAGTAAAAATGTATGTTACTATAAGATCGTAAAACTTGCACAAATTGAGATGCTCCTGCTCTTCTTAATTGTTTTTACAATGTATTTTTTTAACAATTTTTTAAACTTTTATAATTCTTGTAAATCTGTTTATTGTGAACTTTTATGGCGTTTCTCTTAAAACTGCCGAATAAAGTTATTATTGATTAGTGCGCTATATAAATCGAAATACATTTACATTTACATTTACATTTACATCGGTGGAGCTGTGTGGTGGCTGCATCGGTGGAACTGTGTGGTGGCTGCATTGGTGGAGCTGTGTGGTGGGTCGTTCGGTGGAGCTATGTGGTGGGTGCCTCGGTGGAGCTGTGTGGTGGGTGCATCGGTGGAGCTGTGTGGTGGGTGCATCAGTGGAGCTGTGTTGGTGGAGCTGTGTGGTGGGTGCATCGGTGGAGCTGTGTGGTGGGTGCATCGGTGGAGCTGGGTGGTGGGTGCATCGGTGGAGCTGTGTGGTGGCTGCATCGGTGGAGCTGTGTGGTGGGTGCATCGGTGAAGCGGTGTGGTGGGTCATTCGGTGGAGCTGTGTGGTGGGTCGTTCGGTGGAGCTGTGTGGTGGGTGCCTCGGTGGAGCTGTGTGGTGGGTGCATCAGTGGAGCTGTGTGGTGGGTGCATCGGTGGAGCTGTGTGGTGGGTGCATCGGTGGAGCTGTGTGGTGGGTGCATCCGTGGAGCTGTGTGGTGGGTGCATTGGTGGAGCTGTGTAGGTGGAGCTGTGTGGTGGGTGCCTCGGTGGAGCTGTGTGGTGGGTGCATCGGTGGAGCTGTGTGGTGGGTGCATCGGTGGAGCTGTGTAGGTGGAGCTGTGTGGTGGGTGCATCGGTGGAGCTGTGTGGTGGGTGCATCGGTGGAGCTGGGTGGTGGGTGCATCGGTGGAGCTGTGTGGTGGCTGCATCGGTGGAGCTGTGTGGTGGGTGCATCGGTGAAGCGGTGTGGTGGGTCATTCGGTGGAGCTGTGTGGTGGGTCGTTCGGTGGAGCTGTGTGGTGGGTGCCTCGGTGGAGCTGTGTGGTGGGTGCATCGGTGGAGCTGTGTGGTGGGTGCATCGGTGGAGCTGTGTGGTGGGTGCATCGGTGGAGCTGTGTGGTGGGTGCATCCGTGGAGCTGTGTGGTGGGTGCATTGGTGGAGCTGTGTAGGTGGAGCTGTGTGGTGGGTGCATCGGTGGAGCTGTGTGGTGGGTGCATTGGTGGAGCTGTGGAGCTGTATGGTGGGTGCCTTGGTGGAGCTGTATGGTGGGTGCATCGGTGGAGCTGTGTGGTGGGTGCATCGGTGGAGCTGTGTCGGTGGAGCTGTGTGGTGGGTGCATCGGTGGAGCTGGGTGGTGGGTGCATCGGTGGAGCTGTGTCGGTGGAGCTGTGTGGTGGCTGCATCGGTGGAGCTGTGTGGTGGGTGCATCGGTGGAGCTGTGTGGTGGGTCGTTCTGTGGAGCTGTGTGGTGGGTGCCTCGGTGGAGCTGTGTGGTGGGTGCCTCGGTGGAGCTGTGTGGTGGGTGCATCGGTGGAGCTGTGTGGTGGGTGCATCGGTGGAGCTGTGTAGGTGGAGCTGTGTGGTGGGTGCATCGGTGGAGCTGTGTGGTGGGTGCATTGGTGGAGCTGGGTGGTGGGTGCATCGGTGGAGCTGTGTCGGTGGAGCTGTGTGGTGGCTGCATCGGTGGAGCTGTGTGGTGGGTGCATCGGTGGAGCTGTGTGGTGGGTCGTTCGGTGGAGCTGTGTGGTGGGTGCCTCGGTGGAGCTGTGTGGTGGGTGCATCGGTGGAGCTGTGTGGTGGGTGCATCGGTGGAGCTGTGTGGTGGGTGCATAGGTGGAGCTGTGTGGTGGGTGCATCGGTGGAGCTCTGTGGTGGGTACATCGGTGAAGCTGTGTGGTGGGTGCATCGGTGGAGCTTAGTGGGTGCATTGGTGGAGCTGTGTGGTGGGTGCATTGGTGGAGCTTAGTTGGAGCATCGGTGGAGCTGTGTGGTGGGTGCATCAGTGGAGCTGTGTGGTGGGTGCATCGGTGGAGCTTTGTCGGTGGAGCTGTGTGCATCGGTGGAGCTGGGTGGTGGGTGCATCGGTGGAGCTGTGTGGTGGGTGCATCGGTGGAGCTGTGTGGTGGGTGCATAGGTGGAGCTGTGTGGTGGGTGCATCGGTGGAGCTCTGTGGTGGGTACATCGGTGAAGCTGTGTGGTGGGTGCATCGGTGGAGCTTAGTGGGTGCATTGGTGGAGCTGTGTGGTGGGTGCATTGGTGGAGCTTAGTTGGAGCATCGGTGGAGCTGTGTGGTGGGTGCATCAGTGGAGCTGTGTGGTGGGTGCATCGGTGGAGCTTTGTCGGTGGAGCTGTGTGCATTGGTGGAGCTGGGTGGTGGGTGCATCGGTGGAGCTGTGTGGTGGGTGCATCGGTGGAGCTGTGTAGGTGGGGCTGTGTGGTGGGTGCATCTGTTGAGCTGTGTGGTGGGTGCCTCGGTGGAGCTGTGTGGTGGGTGCATCGGTGGAGCTGTGTGGTAGGTGCATCTGTGGAGCTGTGTGGTGGGTGCCTCTGTGGAGCTGTGTGGTGGGTGCCTCTGTGGAGCTGTGTGGTGGGGGCATCTGTGGAGCTCTGTGCCTATTGCTATATTTTGGATATTAACATGGTCCTAATGAGGTGCAACCAATGCCCAGACAGTGTTACGAAGTTTAAAATGACGAAATAATGAAGTAATACTGTTACAAAATATGGCACATTATGCTGCATTATTTGCCTTTTCTTGCCGTATAATCTACTCACCCCTACCGCATAATTTGGCCCTCTCCTGCCGCATAATTCCAGTGGCCCTGAGTATAGTGCACTTCTTGGGTGAGTTGCATGAGTTAGAATGACACAATAAAAGCATGGTGTGGCTAGTGCTGCTTCACATAAGCATTTGGTGTAGTGGAGAATGTACATTGTGCGTGCAATCGATTATCAACTTGTTGCATAAAAATAAAAATAAACAGTGCCCATCCCAATGAGTTTAGAAAGCTGGAGAAACGAAACTCAAGGAGAGCGAGGCAGAGAGAGGAAACAAAACTTAGTGGAGGGGTTGAGGTTACAAGAGTAGAGCGAGCGATGCATTAGGGAAGAGAACAGAAATTGAGCAGCAGCTGGGGGTAGACAATGTAAACAAGCCTGAAGCATACCTCAAAGAAACGGCCGGCCGTGAATAATTAGGGGGTGAGAAATGCGCTGGGAGGGCTGCCTTTGATGTGGTAATGCGAGGCAGCCAGGCAGGCAGCTGGTGGCATTGTGCACGCGCTTTTTAGGGCTTGCGCTTGCGCAATGACCTAAAAAGCACATGCACTGCAAGGAATCGCCAGTGGTGGTTAAGCTCTGTTTAAGCCACAATAGAGCTTCGCCAGCTATGCGCAGAAGCGCATCAGCAGGCGAGCCCTAAAAAACGACCACTCTTAGTTGATGCAAGATTAGGTAAAGCAAGTAAAATGCAAAGAGGGACAGCTTTGCTGCCAAGGAATAACTTCCGAATTGGACTGTCTCTAGGTCAATCAGTCAGTGCCCCAAATGGCTGCTCTAACAGGTCAGTGTGTGGGCCATTTTTTGGCTGTTTGTGGGCCTATTTTATGGTTTAGGGAGGCGTTCTTTAGTATTGATGTCCCTGATATTGACACTCATGCTGTGTGTCCTTTACAAGTTCATGCTGCCCAAATTCGCAAACATTGACCACGTTTTTAGCAATCTAATTTACTACCGTGGGCCACTTTTATTTTGGTGCCTAGGCCTCTTTTCTGTCCCAGTCTGACCCTGAATACCTTAACGGTTTTTACAGTCATTGTTCTTAAATCGATCAGTGTTTGGCCTGTAAAGTTAAGGACATGAGCAGGGCCGGCGCTAGGCATGGGCAGCGTGGGCAGCTGCCCAGGGCCCCGCGCCAGCTCACAGCCAAGGGGCCTCGCGGTTTCAAAAACGTCAGAGTTTGGAGGCCTAGGGGGCCCAGGGGATTTGATCAGTATCTGCTGGCTGGTCTGTCTCTCTTGGCCTAATCGTTGCATTTGCATGAGGACAACAGCGATCAGACAGGTAATTAAAGAGCCCTCACCTGTGAAGTGCGCCCTGCCCCTATTTGAATGAAAAGCAGGATAACCTGCAGGGCGCAGAACAAAAGATAGAATGATGACGCCTCACGCTGAAAACTGCTCAGCTCACCCAGGATGAGGAAAAGGGAGCACAGAGGTGAATGAAAGGGGTACGAAAAATTGAATAAAGTGAGAGGGGGTGGGGGAGCAGATCGGTGTGAGTACAGCAGCCAGACAAGTGGTGCACTAAGAGGAGCACAATCTGAATGTTAAATTGGCTGGACTAATGCTTTCAGTGTGCTAGGTCCCTCGAGTAAATTAAAATGGACATAAGAACAGGCCCCTATCGGACCCTATATGCATGTCCTTTACTTAACCTGCAAAAACAATGATCCTGTATCTGCACAATAATTGTATAACATAGTGGCCGGGTTGGACTGGCATTAGGGCAATCAGGCAGTGTGTGATTGTCTAATCTGTCAGGTTAGTATGTGACCTGTTTTTTGGGCTGTTTGTTTGCCTGCTTTATGATCAGATGAACACATTTTTAATGTTGATTTTCATGATATTGAAACAAACATTGCCTGCAGCAAAATCAAACCTATGCAGTCTCACATACCTTACAAAAAACGTAAACAGCATCTCTTTACAAGTTAAAAAGTGCCCTAATTTTGAAACATGGGACACTTTTCTAGCTAACTAATTCGCTAATGGGGCCACTTTTATTTTAGTGCCGGGCCTATTTCCTGACCCAATCTCATACTGCATGATAGGGTAATCTGTGGCAGCGATTTTGTTCCTGTTTATATTTCATATGCTTTACTTAATCTTGCATTCCCCAAGAGTAGTAGCTATGTCCAGGATGTGTTTTTCTGTATTTAATTTCACAGCATTTTACTCTTGTATGGGGCACACATCGTAGTGAGTCGCCTCCAGGTGTTTATAACAGGCTACAGTTGAGTGCTTTGGAGTTGAGGCTGACGGCAGTACAACTTTCACACTGTGTTTGTCTGTGGGTCAAAAAGGTGTCCAGAATACATGGTCATTCAATACATGGCCTCTCTGAAGAGCATACTGAGCAACGGCCCCGTATTCCAGTTGCAGTTGGTATTCTGTGCAAATGTGGGTGAAAGAGGTACTCATTGGTCAAAACAGTGACAGGGTGAACGCAAAATAACTTATTGTTGTTACTCATTTATCTTAAACAGCCATTGTTTTTAGATGTAAGTCAGTTGTTGTCTTATATTTCTGGATTCAGTCACAGAAAACTGAGGGAAAGATGAGAAAAAGAGTAGAGCACTGAGGGGAAGGTGAATTTAAAAGGGTCATCATCAACAAGAAATGGTAAGATGCTCCAGGAGGATGGAAGGGGAGAGGTGAATGTAAATGAAGCAGAACAAGGAAAGAAGTAATGAGGCTGGGGGAGAGATGAGAGTTGAAGGGGAGTGTATGGATAAGATGTGTGGTAGAGAGGCAGAACCAGCAAGGGAACATAAGCAGAGTGGAGAGAGAAATATTGGTGAGAGATGGATGAAAGAAAGCAGGACCACTGAAAGATGTCAGAGGTTGGGCGGGATGAGACAGGAGGGGAGAGGTGGAAGTTAGAAGGGTCAGAAACAGCAAGAGAAATTTGAATCCTAGAAAAAAGAAGTCAACTTCCAAATCTCTTTCATAAAGCATAATTTACACATTGACAATGTGCCGGCTTCTGACAACTCTAGGAGTTTGAAGTAGCATTTGTGCTGTATCAGATGATTCGTGGTTGACTCTTGATCGCAGAGTTAGAGCAGCCTTAATACTGATGAAAAAGGGTTCAGGCAGATCAGGTCGTTTTACCCCTTTTCTAGGTTTGCCCGGCGTTAGCCGCTTCTCACCCAACTCACGATTACCCAAATAAAGAGGCAGGCGCTGGAGACTGGAAGGCAGGAAACAGGAGTTTATTTCCGACGGAACAGAACACGTCAAATCAGACAACAGGGTATCTTCTCGAGGTGCTCTCTCAACATCTCTGAGGCCTGGCCTCTTATACACTGGTTTATTACTTTATTACATGCAACACATTCTTAGTAATGCTTTGAAGTACGGAGAAAGGCGTCTTTGGAATCCCCGGTTCAGGTCCGTTCCCACACATATCTACAGTAGGAGTCCCCACCTCTAATCTCCGCATGATGGCTATCGCGCAGCTGGATATTCCGCTGGGAACAGGAATGCGGGTAATCGATCGGATCTAGGGGTGTGAGGGCATTGATTAATCCCCGCTCCTTTGAAGTGAGGCGAGGTCCTGCTGTAGGGGCAATAAACTGCATCTGTTGGGCTAAGTGATGGCCTGGGGTCGGGCCGAACAATCGGGCAAGGAGGAAGAGGTTATCAAAGGGCCTGTTTTATGAATGAGATGAAAGGGTGCGGGGGGTTCAGCACGGGATGTGGCTCAGAGGCAGGGTCGCGCTGGAGGTGCGTGTAGGGCCCTAGCAGGAGAGACCGGGGGCTGTCGAAGGGGGGGGGTGTGTGCTTGCGAAGCCAGGGTGTGAGGGGGTGAGACGCGCTGGCTATCGGTAGTAGGCAGAGGGGTCATGGCATTCAAAATGGCTGCTGCTTACGCGCACGCATGGATCTGAAAAGAGACAAGATGGCGCCGATAATGTTTATGCCACGATCTAGATTTTAACAGTCCTCCCTTTTCAACATATCTAGCCAGCTTGTTAATTTACGTCAATCCCCATTATATATCTTATTTCGAGGTCATACAATGCTTTCATGTGTTCAGTTTTGAAGTCCGAAGTCAGCTAGCAATGAGCGAACACAGAGGTGGCAAACATTGAATACCTAGGCAACACCCACACAGTATCACGACCGGTATCAATATAAATGTGAATAACCTCCATCCCCAGTCCTTCAAAGTGCCCCAAAACCAGCTTCCAAGCGACCATCCTTCCTGTTCCTGATGAACCTCTGAGGAAAGTCTGTGGAGGTGTTCGATTGCTTTGTAGACTGAGGGCGAGTTATCTGGCACGTAGGTGCAACAGCTGGATCCAATGATGCGGCATGCTCCTCCTCGGTCAGCTTGAACCACATCTAGAACAAGGCGGTTCTGAAGAGCCACCAGGCGGACTGCCTGAGCTCGGCTGTATTGTTAGTGAGGATGCCAGCCGTGATGTTCATGGTCGTTTCTACTGCCTGTGTCAGGTGGCGGATGGCGCGGCTGTTTGCCATTGGGCCCCACAGAGGAACAAGTCCCTTCACTGCATCCAGGAACTGTGCTCCAGTGGAGTCGGCTTGTTCAATGTCTTTTGCGCGCTTCTGTCGGTGGTGGTTTGCTGGGGCCACGTACGTTGGAGGGAGAACGAAGGCGATGTAGCAGGTACCCCCCCAACTTTTTGGAAGCCAAGTGTAAGCTTTGGTGCCACAAACAAAGTACATATTCGGAGAAGCAACAAAGGAAGGGGGATTGATGGAGTCCAATGTTCTGGTGATTTGGCAGGAACTGTGACCCACCGGCTGTGTTCCCAAGCCTTCGAGGCACACGAGGCCCGTGACATTGATAACAGACAGAGCCACCGTCAGAGTGGCAGCAGTTCGTTTCCGTAGGTAGGAGAAGGTGGGTCTGGCTGGATTATGGAACACCTGCATTTCGAGGAGCCAGAGGTCAAAGGGCAAAAGGGGGCAGAAGTCCTTCCGGTTTTGTTCAGCCAGAACCCGTGGTAGAAGTGTGACACTGTTTGACCAGAAGTGGCATTGTCCTTGTAGCTCTCTTGCAAGAGGATCAACCAGGCAAGGCAAGAACCGTGAACTGAGAAAGGGGAAGGGATGAAAGGGATGGAGTGTCCGGTGGCATGCGGGAGCAACCCGCAGATCCAGCAGTTTGTGGCGTTGGCGGCAAGGTTGTGTTGGTGCAACAGTTGCACGAAGGAATTGTTCCAGAACTCCTTACGCCTTTCTCGGAGCTGAGGCGAAAGGGAGATCAGGTGATGTTCTTTCGTAGTAGTTGGCTGTGCAGTGGTCAGCAATATCTGATGAGCGGGTGCGCTCTCTTCCATGATCCAGAAGGAAGTCATGAGGAGGAGGCAAAAGAGGAGGACAATGAAAAGAACAATTGTCTTCGATTTGTGTATACTGTCAGTCTTTGGGTTTCGATAACGGGTATTTCCTGTTGCTTCTGTTGTCCTCTTATCTGGTGCTTCCATCATCTTCTTATCTGGCGCTTCCATCATCTTCAAGGTGCTCGGTAGTGGGCAGAACCGCTGACTTCGTTTAGCCTCTCTTCGGGTAACCCTTGGTTGTGTTTAGGCTACCGTTCTGAGATTCAACTTAGTCTGTGGTCTACTTAGCCGAAGCTCCCTCCTTTCGACGCAGGAAATACCCTTCCCTGGATGGCACAGTGGGATCAGAGAATTTTGCAAGTTCGAGTGCCTCGGTATCCGGATAATAGTTCAATGATGGCCGGTCTTTGTTCAGCAGTTCTTCTTGGGTGCTGACGTTTTCTGTTGTGGTCAGGGTCGAGGAGACCTTCTTACAGTGGTGCGCGTGCAGCCAGTGTCGCTTCCCCTCCACTCGAAGAGCCGTTCGGGTGGTAATCAGTACTTGCCAGGGGCCCGTCCACCGGGGTTCCAGACTCTTTGTCCGTTGGAAATTCCGGATCAGCACATAATCTCCCGTTTGGATATCGTGACCCGGACCCCTGGAAGCATCGGGGATGGCCTGCTGCACCTGCTGATGAATGACAGACAACGTTTTAGTCAATTTGCACAAGTAATCAGACAGTAGGACGTCCGGGACGTCGTGAATGGAGGTCGGTTTAGGGGCAGTCCAGAGGTTCATCGGTCGCCCAAATACAACCTCGTAGGGGGTCAAATGGTGCTTAGTGGGGGTGGAACGCATCGATAGCAATGCCAGTGGGAGGGCATCTGGCCATTTAAGTCCTGTGGTGGCCACTATCTTCGACAGTTTTAGTTTCAGTGTGGCGTTGTGTCGCTCAACTAAGCCAGCAGATTGGGGGTGGAAGACTGCATGGAACCTCTGTTTTACACCCAACCCTTTCAAGATTAGTTGGATAACTTCAGCTATGAAGTGGGGGCCGTTGTCGCTCCATAGAATCCGACAAAGACCGTAGCGAGGGAAAAACTCTTTTAGCAGTACCTTGGCAGTGGTCATGGCAGTGTTATCACGGGTTGGATAGGCTTCTACCCATTTGCTGAAAGCACACACAATGACTAATACATACTTCAGGTTTTGGCATCTTTCTAGTTGGATGTAGTCCATCTGGAGGACCTCAAAAGGATGGTCGGGGACCCCAAACCCTCCACGGGGTACCACAGTTCCTTTCCCAGGGTTGTGTTGCAAACAGATAATGCATTGCTGGACCAGGCGTCTGGCTGAGTCGGGAATCTTGTCGTTGTGCCAGACCCTGGAGATGAGTTCGATCATGGGGGCAGATCCTATGTGTGCGGGGGAGTGTGCCATAGTCAGTATGGGGAGCAAGTATGAATTGGGTAGCAACCATTTGTTGGTGTCCTTTGTCCGCCAGCAGCCTTCCTCGTCTTTCAATCCCACCCGTGCCCATTCAGTCAATTCGTGTGGTGAGCTGGCCATCTGGATGTCCCTAATCGTTTCCCTAGCGTCAGTCCATTTTTCTGCTTGTGACCTGGTCACATACATACGTGTCGTTGTCCTATTCTCAGCTGTGGTTCGGGCAGTGATGTCGGCCAGCGCGTTTTCCTGTCCGACTAAGTCTGTCACCTTCTTGTGTGCCTGACATTTGATTACCGCTAATCGTTTGGGAAGGAGAACTGCTTCAATCAGGGCGGAGACTAAATCTCCGTGGAGGATGGGCGTGCCGTGGGACGTCAGGAATCCCCTCTCCCTCCATAATAGTCCAAAATGGTGAACCACTCCGAAGGCGTACTGGCTGTCCGTGTAAATGTTTGCAGTAGTCCCTGTCGCTATAATACATGCTCGTGTGAGGGCAATCAGCTCTGCCGCCTGTGCGGATCGCTGCGCGATGCGGGCAGTTTCAACTACGGTTTGGGCTGTGGTAACTGCATAGGCAGCTGAGGTGGTGCCGTCGGGGAGTTTTATGCAAGAACCGTCTACCCATAGCTCTCCGTCAGGGTCTGTGAAGGCGGTGTCCCGGAGGTCAACTCTACTCCTAGTCTGTTCGTCTGTGAGGGTCACACAGTCATGTATAGGGGGGACGTTCGGGTCGTTTTCGGGCAGGGGCAACAAGGTGGCTGGGTTCAGTGTGGTGCATCTTTTCAGCGTAATGTGGGGCGCAAGCAGGGTTAGTTCGTATCCAGTCAGTCGAGCGCTAGTCAGGTGTTGCGTCTTAGTCTGGTTCAAGAGGGTGTCAACAGCATGGGGCACTAATACCGTGAGGGAATTCGAGAGTACTATCCCCTCACTTTGTCGGATAGAGACGGCAGCGGCAGCTACGGCTCGAAGGCAGGCAGGCAAGGCTCTCGCTACGGGGTCAAGGGTGGCAGAGAAATAGGCACATGGTCGTTGTTTGGGGCCAATGGTTTGAGTCAGGACAGACAAAGCGCACCCCTCCCTTTCGTGAGTGTAGAGAGAGAAGGGCTTTGTGTAATCGGGGGTTCCTAGGACCGGTGCAGAACAAAGGGCGTCTCGAAGTTCTTTGAAGGACGATTGGCATTCGGGGGTCCAAGGGAGTGGGAAGGGGACGTCTTTGGCTAGTAGGGAAAGTAGTGGCTTTAAAATGAGGCTGAAATTTGGCAACCACTGCCGGCAGAAGGAGGTGAGGCCTACCAGGGAGCGGACTTGTTTCTGGGTCTTTGGGACGGGGGTTTCTAGAATGGCCTGAATTCGATCGGGTGTAAGCTTTCTCCCGTCTTTGGACAAGAGGTGGCCTAGGTAGGTGACCTGGGGTTGGCAGAATTGCAACTTCTTTTTGGAGACCTTGTGGCCATTTTCCACGAGGAAGTGCAGGAGTTGGAGGGTGGCGGTGACTGCAAGTGGAGTGGTGTCGGCCGCCAAAAGGATGTCATCGACGTACTGTATCAACACCACTCCCTCCGGTAGCTGAACGGCGTCCAGCTGTTTCTTGAGGGCCTGGCTATAGATGCTGGGACTTTCTGTGTAGCCTTGGGGAGCTCTACAAAATCTATATGAGCGGGATTTTAAAGTGAAGCCGAAAAGGTAGCGGCTGTCCGGGTGGATGCGGATGGAGAAGAAAGCGTTTTTGAGGTCTATTACAGTGAAGGTGGTGGCTGTGGAAGGAATCAGGGTCAGAATGGTGGCGATATCTGAGACTACGGGGTACTGGGGTACAACTACCTTGTTGACCTCTCGAACGTCGATGATGAAGCGGTACGCTTTCTCATCTCCTTCGCCCTGCTTCTTCACAATGGGTAGGATGGGGCTGTTGCAAATATTGCTGACTACTTCCTCTACCACTCCTGCCTCTACCAGGGACTGGATAATCATTACCAATGCCTTCTCACCTTCGGGCGATATCCGATATTGTGGGAGTTTTGGGAGTATCGCATCTTGGCGGACAGTTATGCGCACGGGGTCGATCATCATTCTTCCTACATCAGCGTCAGTTTTAGCCCACAGATACAGAGGTAGAGAGTCAAGTAAGGATGCTTCAGCGTCTGAGATGGAGAACATGTGTCGTGCATGATGATGTCAGAGCAGAGTCGGGTTATCGTTCAGAATGACTCGAACCCCGTCCTGTGAACACCTGATAGTAGCTCGGAAATGCTTTAGTAAATCAAGTCCCATAATGGCATCGGGGGTGTTGGAGGAAAGCAGAAACGTCGTGTCAGTGGGGTTACTGTCCAAGTCGAAGGAAACCGGTGCGGATAAAGGGTTAGTGGAGGGCGTTCCATCAAAGCCTATTGATGTTATGTGTGAGCCAGACAAGGGTGCCCTTGGAATCAGTCGTTTAGATAACGCACTACGTGTCGCGCCAGTGTCTACCAGAAATGGAGACTTCGTACCTAGGACCTTAGCGGTGACGTAAGGACCTTGCTGGTCAACATAGAGCTCGACTGGATCCCTTCCTTGCCCTTGGCAGTCCTATGCAAAGTCGTGAGTGTTGTCGTAGTCAGACTGTTGGCACTGATTCTGTCGGGGGCGGTCAAATGTGTTTGGTCTGCCGGGTCTGTCATTGTTGGTGTCGTGGGTGTGCCCTCGTCCCTGCCCTCTAGTTTTGGGGCCATTTGCCATGTCCCTTGTCTCTTTATTTTTAAGCATTTCCAGGAGGACCGGGCATTGAGACTTCCAATGACCAAATCCTTTGCAAAACGCACACTGGTTCTCATCGAGGTCTGTTCGTGGAGCGCCGGGTGTGGGTGTGCGGTCTCTAGGGGGTGCATTTGGTTGGTAGTTTCCTCTATACCGTTCCCTTCCTGTCGTCACTCCCTGCAATTGAGCAATCATCACTCGCTCTTTCAGGTCCTTTTCTTTTTCTCAGTCGCCCTCTCGTTCTCGTTCTTTTGGTGTTCGTAATACTGAGCCATCTGAAGGATAGCTGCAGGTTTGGAGGCCCCCCAACTACTCTCGCTCGTCTGTAACTTTTGGGAGACCTCTTGCGACAGACCCTTTACGTAGTTTTGCACGAATAGGTGTTGTCCGGTTGCAGTGGTCATGTCTTGGCCACTGTAGTCGGAGAACACCGTCTCAAATCGGGAGAAGTATTCTGATACGTCTTCCTGGGGTTTCTGACGGCAAGCCGTGACTACCGACCAGTCTACCTTTTTCTCTGGGATCAATGTCTTTAGCTTCTGAACTATTTTGTCCGGGAGTTCCAGTATGTCTTTTACAGGTTTCTTTCCGGGCTCCCGTTGCCTATCTAGTTCACTGAGTTGATTCCAGGTATGTCCGAACAGATCTGTGTGGTCGGCTTTTCGGATTTGCTTCCACACATCAGCCGGCAGACATAACCCGAAAAACAAGTCAATGTCCGCTAGAGTCATTATGGTTGAGCCTAAGGCTGTACCTAGTTCGGTATAAAATGCTGTCGGGTTCTTTCTTAAATTGGGTAGGGTTTGCCTAAAAGTTAAAATATCTTGCCGGTCCCATGGTTGATAAACCCAGTTGTACACAACCCTCCCCTTTGCATCTGCATGGTTGATATCGTCGTTCGTTCCCTGACCTCGTGGGGGAACCCAGTAAGGGGCGGCTTCTCTGATAGGCATCATAGTGTTGCCTACTTCTGATGGGGACCCAGTCGTCTCGGGAACTGTAATCTTAACTTCCGGTTTTTGTTCCGTGAGGTGGCGGAAAACCTCAAGCGTTTGCATGAAGAGGTCCGCCGCGTCACGCTCGGCCTCGTCCCCAATATCGACTTTTCTATATAATGCTGTCAGTTTAGTAGGACCCCGATTCTGATACCTATCCTCATATGCGTTCAGGGTGTGGTAACTAAACCGTAAAATGAAATGTCGTCTGTGGCTACCGGCATGCGAATTGTGCATATCCATCGTATATTCTTCGCTCTCCTTCCGTTCTATCAGTGCCTTTGCTATCTTGTCAATTCCCTCTCGCTCATCTTTGCTCAATCTATTCAGTCTACCCGGTGGCTGCTTGCTAGTCTTGTGTTCATCTGATGTCGTTACTAATGCGGCCGGAGCGGAGGCCGTGAGGGCTGGGGCACTAGCTTCAAGGTTATTCTCATTTGCACTTGGAGCTGGCAAGTGCTGTACTAGGGGTTGGGAAGGGGCGTATGGGGGGGGCATATAGATGATCGGAGGACCTAGCAGCAGCTCATCGTTCGTCCGTTGTTTGGAGATCAGCTCAGGGTAGAGCGTAGAGGGGGTCCTAACAGGACACTGGCCTGTCGATTCAGATTCCTGTTTTTGTCTGGCTTCCTCCCTTTCTTTTATCTCTTCTTCTAGTTTCTTAGCGGCCAGGTGGGCCGCCTTTCGTAACTCTTTTCCTATTCTCGCTTCTTCTCTTTTCTTTCGTTGCTCTGCTTCTTTGCGCCACATGCCGAAACTATCAAGCATAGTGGGCGTGGTTTTATTGTTACAAAGGGCTGTTTCCAGCACGCTTATTTTTGTGTCATCGAAGGATCCTATCAGTGGCCACTGACTTTCCTGATCCTTTTTAGTATATTTATTCCATAACTTACTATAAGCTACGGCGACTAGTCCATATTTTAAAAATATATCCTTACTAGGGGTGCCCTCCAGAGGAGCCGGATGATCCACCTCCAATAAGCGGTCCGGGCTGAACCAACTACTGACCAATGGGGAGAAGATAGGCATGACGGGTTACAACGGGGACAAAAGTCTGCACTACCTATCCTTCACTACTTTGTGAAGACTGGACAGAATATTTCTATTCTGCAGTATTCGCAAATAGGGAATACCCAAAGAGAGAACCAATATCGAACAATTAATGTCCGTTCAATCAAACAATCAGTGGCGAGAAAGAAATAGGCACGACGGGTTACAATGGGGGCAAAAGCCTGCGTTACCTATTCTTCACTATCTGCAAAGGAGGACAGAATACTTTTATCCTTCCCCGTTTGTGGACAGTGAATTCTCGAGAATACAATCCTCGAACAAACAATGTTCGGGCAAACAATCAATCAGTGGGGGAGAAAGATAGGCACGACGGATTACAACGGGGGCAAAAGCCTGCGTTACCTACCCTTCACTACCTGCAAAGGAAGAGAGAATACTTTTATCCCTCTCCGTTTGCAGGCAGAGAATCTCCAAGAGAACCAACAATTCGGAGAGTAATACTAGTATTTTCCAATCAAACAATCAAATATTTCCCAGTTTGTCGTGTTACACGACCTTACCCGAACCGTATGGACAGTTTCTCGTCTTCCGCTTCCAGCGCCCGATCGTCCTCTATTCTCCGTAATTGCTGTGGCACTCCTGATGGTTCCCAGTCAGGACCGTAGATCACTCGAGAGAGGTCTGCTCGGAACCAGTGAAGTTCGGATGATCGGCTGCCAGACGAGGGTCTATCGGGCAGGAGCTCTTCCCGATCGTTGCAGTCGTTCACTCCGTCGTCGGGACCTCTCCCACTGGATCCACGTGTCGCTGATGGGCCCCACGTTTGGGACGCCAATTGATGAAAAAGGGTTCAGGCAGATCAGGTCGTTTTACCCCTTTTCTAGGTTTGCCCGGCGTTAGCCGCTTCTCACCCAACTCACGATTACCTAAATAAAGAGGCAGGCGCTGGAGACTGGAAGGCAGGAAACAGGAGTTTATTTCCGACGGAACAGAACACGTCAAATCAGACAACAGGGTATCTTCTCGAGGTGCTCTCTCAACATCTCTGAGGCCTGGCCTCTTATACACTGGTTTATTACTTTATTACATGCAACACATTCTTAGTAATGCTTTGAAGTACGGAGAAAGGCGTCTTTGGAATCCCCGGTTCAGGTCCGTTCCCACACATATCTACAGTAGGAGTCCCCACCTCTAATCTCCGCATGATGGCTATCGCGCAGCTGGATATTCCGCTGGGAACAGGAATGCGGGTAATCGATCGGATCTAGGGGTGTGAGGGCATTGATTAATCCCCGCTCCTTTGAAGTGAGGCGAGGTCCTGCTGTAGGGGCAATAAACTGCATCTGTTGGGCTAAGTGATGGCCTGGGGTCGGGCCGAACAATCGGGCAAGGAGGAAGAGGTTATCAAAGTGCCTCTTTTATGAATGAGATGAAAGGGTGCAGGGGGTTCAGCACGGGATGTGGCTCAGAGGCAGGGTCGCGCTGGAGGTGCGTTTAGGGCCCTAGCAGGAGAGACCGGGGGCTGTCGAAGGGGGGGTGTGTGTGCTTGAGAAGCCAGGGTGTGAGGGGGTGAGACGCGCTGGCTATTGGTAGTAGGCAGAGGGGTCATGGCATTCAAAATGGCTGCTGCTTACGCGCACGCATGGATCTGAAAAGAGACAAGATGGCGCCGATAATGTTTATGCCACGATCTAGGTTTTAACAGTACTACTAAAAGTTATTACCACATTTGACACTGTTTCCCAGCCAGTGCTTATAAATCAACTAGTACAACCTGGAATTTAAGTATCTCCCAGGTGTGGTTTACCTGTATCCGATTTAAGAAATCTGATACAATCCTCTCACCACCTATTTCTATTATGTTCTAAACTTCTGACTTGTGGATTTTATTGGGTCTCCACTGTTCAATCTATATAATTCCCAGTTAGTCTTACTCATATAGTACTTTGGTTTCTTACTGATATCTAGCACATATGGATACCCAAACATCACTCCCCTCAGTGGCAATCTGGTCTTTGCTCGGGGATATGTTTGTACGTGCATGTTAACAGTTGATTTCTGAATGAAGACAAATTCATTAAAACCTTAAAGTGACAAATCAAGGGTTCTCATTTTTAAAGGATCTCATACCATATGGTGCTCTCTTTGGTGGCTGGCCGAGCTGGGTCAATCGCCCACATTGGTGGAGTCGGCAAAAAAATCTTCGATTCATTTTCTTGCATCTTCTCTTTTTTATTCGGAACAGATTAACCCTGTTTCATCCACTTGCTTTTACTACATCCACAAGCATTACAAAATCATCCCTTTTCTCCCCTCTCACTTCTCATTAGATTATTATGTCCTCTCTCTTGGGCTTCCTGCCTTTACGCATTCAGTACCCTTCAAATCATTCAGGACAGTGCTAGGCTCCTCATCTGAGACTGCTGCATCGCAATGCTATTTCTTCTCACCTTTCTGCTGTCTGCTGTGTTTTTGATTTGAAACCCTACATCTGCAAGGCACTATCCATTTGTAATTGTGCACTGCATTAAAAGGATCATTTCTTTCGAAAGCACTCCGTACTGCTCATCCAGAATCCTATACTCTGTGCCATCCAAACTCCTTTGTCATCCTAAAATTTAGATTGTCCTGATTGGAGACAGAGCCTTCTCCTTTCTAGTTGTGTTGGACTGGACTGAGACTCTCTCCCTCTTGAGCTATGGCGTCTCTCCAATTTTTGGGGAAAACACTTAAAACTGTCCTTTCTCCACACTAGTGCACCTCTCCTTTGGAGCTCTCTTAATGCCAGAATGCCCGATTTGCATATCATTTTCATTCATCCCATTCAAGAGAATAATAACTAGTTTACATTTTTAATGTATTTCCACTTGTTAGCGATTTAAAATGTATGTACATATTTTATTAGGATTTTAAAAGCTATTTCTAACCATTTTACTTATATGAAAACTAGGTAACTTGCTTTTTGCAAAGCGGCATCAAACAATGCCATATAATTAATGTCCAATTAATTACCTCCTATGAGGTCACTTCCTGTCAAGTTAAATCTTATGCAAATTATAGGGGCCTCGCATGTTCCTATTCTGTCCGGGGCCCCACAAATCCTAGGACCGGCCCTGGACATGAGCAAAGGAAGGGGCGAAGCTAGAGCTGAGTTGACCGGTGCAGGTAAGAGCGGGGGTAAAGGGGGTAGCGACAGATGACGAGGGAGAATAAAAACAAATTAAAAACGAAAACTTACCTATCGCTTGCCGCCTTCCCCTCCCCCCAAAAAGTGCCTCCCTGGGTGGACCCCCCCAGCTACTTCACTGAACATAGGATCCGATAGGGACCGGTTTCAATGTCAGTTTTTAATTACTGCCAGGTTTGAGTGCCAGAGGGACCTGCCCCACTCAAAGGCCTGCATATCTCACCTCTGTCTGACACACCAAACTGTTCTATGCATCGCATCTCATATTTGAGGTGCTCCTGCTGCAATGCAATATTCGAGGTAAAATAATCTAAATTCATTGATGAACAGCTATGTTTTTGACTTTCCTAAAGAAAAGATGATCCTGATTAAGGTGTGATGTTGGAGAAAGCATGTTCCAAAGCTTGGAAGCAGCAAAGGAAGACAGTGTAGCTGTCTCAAATGGTCAGAAACTTGGGTCCACTTAGAGGATCCCAATAGAATTCTGGCAGCCAGTTTTTGGGTTAACTGAAGTTGCTGACCCTTGTATTTCTGTGTTGCTAAGTATAGTGCATGAGAGTAACCTAAACAGAATCCAATTATAGCACAAATAACTGGGAAACAAAGATCCGACAATCCCAGGGGAAGGATCTTCCTTAATGTTTTTAGGGGAAGAAAACAGATCAATGACAATTTAGCAATTTGTGCAGAACCACCTAGCTTATTGTCAAAGATGAGCCCAAGTCACATACATCGTCCACGGTTATGGGGGCGGTCACTTAACTCAGATGGTCATTGGACTATTTAGCTTTCTTGAGCGAGAGCTATCCACAATTAAGAGCTCGGTCCTTCCTGAGTTAAGGTTAAGAACGTTTTCCTGTACTCATCATGCAACTGAAAACATACAACTTTTGAAGCTGGTTTGATTCTAGTCACATGCTACATATAGTCTTATGATAACTTGTGGATCATCTCCATGTGAATTCATTTTTAGAGTAAAGGCCTTAATAATTCAATAAGATGAGCTACATAGATTTTTAATGAAGTGGGGCTTAGAGATGAACCCTGTGGGACTCCTTGCATCAGGTCTTTGATGTGGGAGTAAAAGGTGGATTTGTAATAGCTTCATTATGCTCCTCAACATAGGGCATGCAAAAGTTATGTACTTTGCAAATGATGCCTACTTCTAGGATACAGGATAACAGCTGAATGTGATATACCGTGTTGAATTTGGGTTTCCCGCAGCAGGGAGGGTGGTGTCATCTACATCAACAAGCTTATTGGTTTCCCCATATTTGCATCTTCATCACATAGCGAGGGTTTCTCTTCCGATGGTCACACAAGCATTCGTGGTTCGGCCTGTAAATCAATGAAGGAGGAAGGCAGGACCATCATTCTATGTAAGAGCAGTAGTTCATCCCTTTCATCTCCAATAAGCCAAGAAAGAAAACCTATCTCAAAAACTCTGAGGGATTTAGATAGACCCTCCTAAATAAACCAACCCTGACAGCACGCAGGTCGCGGGCAGCAGTGTGCTGACTGAGGCAAAGAGAAAACATGACAAGTAAGAATACAATCTAGTCTCTAGCTGCAAAAACAATATAATTCCTAAGCTATTTAAAAGAAAAAGTCGTGAATTTGGGGCCTTACTGATTTACTTAAGATAGTTTGAACATTGTTTCTACTTCTTTTATTGTCCCATAGCCTGGTGGGTAGGGAATTTAGTCACTGTGTTGATGCTTCAGCTGAGCATGGGGTCATCAGGGACATGGGTGGCCCTGCCTTGTAGTTGTAACCTAGTGGTCGAGAGTAATGAAATTGTTGTCCGATGTGTGCAAGGCAGCAATGGTGAGCCATAAATCGACAGAGTCAAATGGTGACCCTTTTCATTTATCAAGGAAGTAATCTGAAGCTAACAGGTCTTACACTTATAATAATACCTTTATTTGTAAAGCGCAAACAATTACCTGAGGGTGTCAAGGCACCGGGGGCCGTCGGGAAGACTAAGCGAGCTATTGCCCAGAGTCACATGGTGCTGGGCTAACCTGGCGCCGGGGATCGAACTGTGAACCCATGTGTTCCAGGGTCAGTCACCCTAGCCACTGCGCAACACCTCTTCCCTATAAGACATTTGCATTTCAGACCTCTGAACAAAGTCACACATAGAACAAAGAATCCCTCTGGGGAGGTCGGGACTGAGGTAAATCCATTCAAAAGTTAAAGAACTGGTTCGTTTCATGAAAGTTCTTATTCTTCCCAGGCCTGGGCATAGTTTGCAGAGGTTTTCTACACAGAACTTTGAAGTGACAAGTGGCGGAGTGCAGTGCGAACTGCCGTTTACAATGGTCTTCCTGCTGCTCGGGTAGAAATTCTACCTGACCAGCAGCTCGCGCTCACAAACTTACGGTTAGTGAGCGGGAAAAAAACTCAGCTGCACTCCGCAAAGCGCAGTTTTCTGCACTCCGCGAGTGCAGAAAACTTCACAAACTCTGAGAACGGAGCAGAGTTCACCACCCAGGCCTAATGCTTAACCTTTTAAAATCATGAGGTCACAGAAGTTCAGGTCGGATAATCTGCCACCAAGGGATTGAGCAACAGGATTACATACACACCCTTGTAAGTGATGTTATACTTGTATGTGTGTTGATGCTGCACTCTCGCTATGAAAAGGCTTTAGCAGACAGTAATGCTGCTGCCCCTCTTTTAATTAAAATCCCCAAACATCAGTCAACTAGGACGGCTCTTAGGGATCTTTACTGGCTACTGGTGGAGCCCTGAGTGCAATTTAAGACACTCTGCATTATTCATAGGACAGTCAACAATAAAGGGCCCTCTTTGTTGAGACCATTAGCCTCCCCTTATGTGCCAGGGAGAACCCTCAGCTCTTCTTCAGCTCGCACACTGAGGGTTCCTAGGATCAAAAGATCCCAATAAAGGCAGGCGTTCCACTTTGTTTTTGGCTCCTAAACTTTGTAACTTCTTTAAAAAATGCCGGGGCACAACCAAAATGTAGTCCAAATGTGTATCACAAGCAATGACCACCATAGTAGAAACAAGGAAGTCCATAAGTAGATTTCAATCTCCTTCTGTATATCCTTTATTCCATATCAACAATTCCAACATAGGAGAAACAGGCAGCCAACATGTGTTTAATCCGAAAGGACTTTCTCAAGGCTAGAAACACTAGAAGCACATGTTGTATTTTCAGAATCAGTGTTTTTGAAAAACGATCACAATCGTATAAATAATAAAAACCTGTAGGCCTGGAAATAGGTAAATAGCCGCTCCCGCTGTCTCAATTTTAAGTAACAAAGCCTTGATAAGCCTGTATCAGTTACCCACTCCAACTGTCAGGCTTCGTCTTCCGATGTCTCCAGGATTGTGCTGATGATACAGGGTTCCACCTCTCGACGTCAGACTGCCAGGATAGTCAAGCGAGGGAGGGAAAGGAAGGGGACAGCGGGGAGGGAGATCTGCAATAACAACAAGTTCACTAAGTACACACTCTGAAGGTTTGCATGTAACCCAACTGTCACTTCCTTCCTTTACCAATCAACAACGGTATGTTCATATTCCTACCTGAAAAGGAATATAATGATGCCTCAATCTAAGAAGAGATTAGGGAGATATCAGGGATTATGCCAACTGTAAAGAGACAAAGAATACATTGGAATTACTGAAGCTGTGATTATATATCGTCATTTAAAGCAGCATATATAACATACCAAACACGGTTCAGGTATATTGTTCGATAAATCCCAAGATATGACCCCCGGTAATCTCTCTTCTGTGATAGAAACAAAAAGAAAAGGTTGTAGAGAGAAAATCAGATAAGAACAGCAGACCCGGTTAATAACTCCTTAACGTTATCTGCACCACTGCAAGGTTCCTGTATTCCATGTATATATCAGCCACTGATCGGCTGACCAAAACCTCGTGTACTTCATGGGAAAGTCAGAACATAGCTTGAGCCCAAACCATGTAATATCCAGCTTACTTGACTACCAATGTCTCGTAAGCTAACCAAGATCCTGGTTATATCCAACAAGGACTCATTAAATCAGAACAGGTTTATTCCCGCAACAAGACAGCAGATAGCCTGTCCTGGCCAACGGGGAAAAGGAGCTCTCCCGTCCGAGAGAGCTTCTAACAAAATCAGCAAGGAAAACAAAAACGCCAATTTGGAGAAAAACACTCGCAAACGTGTTTCCTCCAGCCAGTCAAAGAACTGTGTACCCAACCCAAGACGGGGTACATAAGAGTCAGAGCAAGTTCACACACAGGTCTTACCGCCGTTCCTTAAGACTCACAGCTACTAGATCCTTCGGCAAGAATAATCGGCAACGCCGGCTTCCCTGACATGTTCTTTATTTCCTGTTTGTACGCGGCTCACGTACAACGTAAAGAGCTTTCCGGGCATGATGGGAAATGTAGTCTTGGGCCCTGGAACTCCTTCTGAAGCCTGGAAAAGGGGTCAGCGCTACTGATTACGTAAAACATGACACTACATTCCCCCTCACGAGGGACGCTGACCAATACCAGGTTTATCCGGACACAAACGGTGAACCTTCGCCACCAAACGAGGAGTTCTCCTCCGGGCCATACCCTTTCCAGGAAATCAGATAATGCATCCGCCCCCTCACCAATTTAGAATCCAGTACCCCTTGGACTTCGTATTCACGGTCCTGTTGCACCCAAATAGGCAAAGGGGCACGACGTACTGGACAATGCGAGGGTTTCAGGAGAGATACGTGAAACACAGGGTGAATCCTAAAATGCGCCGGCAAGCGCAGTTTCACTGCCACAGGGTTAACGTGTTTCAAGACACGATACAGACCAATAAACCTGGGGTTGAATACACTGTGTCTCTTAAACTTTATGTGTTTGGTGGACAACCACACTCGATCCCCCTTTTTATACACAGGACAAGGCCTACGGTGTTTATCAGCCTGAGTCTTATATCTAACCTTGGCACGTATAAGGTTCCTACGTGTGGAAAGCAGAATCCTGCTGACACGCAACAATCTTTCCTTGACGTCCGGCAGCCTAGCGTTGGTACTCGGGAGCAACAGTGGTTTGAACCTAGGATGGTGGCCGTAGGAACTAAAAAAGGGGGTGTGAAGCGTGGAGGAATGCTGCGTGCTGTTATAGGCAATCTCCGCCACCCACAACCAATCCACCCAGGTCTCGGTGTTATCCTGAACATAACAACGCAAGAACTGCTTGAGCGTCTGGTTCAGCCTCTCCGTCTGACCGTCAGTTTGGGGGTGGAAACTAGTGGAGAGGGAAGAAGAGATCTGTAGTTCAGTGCACCAGGTTTTCCAAAAACGTGCCTTAAATTGGGCCCCCCTGTCTGAGACTATAACTCTGGGGAGTCCACGTAACCACACTACGTGTACCAAAAGGATATGTGCTAACTGACCTCCGGTGGGAACCCGGTTACAAGCAATGAAGTGGCCCATTTTGGTAAGGTAATCTATGACTACTACTATGGCTGTTTTACCCTGATCTTTGGGGAGACCTACTATAAAATCTACAGATAATCTTTCCCAAGGCCGTTCAGGAGTGGGCATAGGTTGTAACAACCCTTGGGGTTGTTGTCGATCAGATTTCATTTGGGCACACTTTGCACATTCTTTCACCCATCGCTGTAGACCAAGACGTATGGAAGGCCACCAGAACTGTCGCAGCGCCTTCTCCAATGTTTTAGCAAATCCAGTATGTCCAGCACAAGGTGAGTCATGACACCATGAAAAAACGGTCTTTCTTAAGGCTGCAGTAGGTATTAATAATTGTGGTCCTTTCATGGGTATGCCTTGTTTCATCTTCCACTCTCTGTGGTGTCTAAGCCATGTTCTCCATACACAGGTCTGTACTCCTGTCTTAATGCTCAACAGGAAATCCCCGGTATGCGTCGCACACAGTACTTTAGTGGGTTCTATGATAGCCCTCTCTGGCGTAATGGTATGCATGACTGGGTTTTCTTGACATGTCAAAGCATCCGCCTTCTTGTTATTCACACCCGGCCTGTATGTCAACACGAAATGGTATTCCTCAAAAAACAGCATCCAACGTAATTGCCGTGGAGTAAGATGTTGAGAGGCTCGCATGAACTGCAAATTACGATGATCCGTGTAGACAGTCACCTGATGTTGTGCACCCATGAGCCAATGCCTCCATTCCAAGAAAGCGTCCCGAATAGCCAGGAGCTCCTTCTCGGCTACTGTATAATTCAGCTCAGCAGGTTTCAGTTTCAGAGAAATGAATGCTATGGGATGCAGGTGTCCGGTGGTTTCGTTTCTCTGGGACAGAACAGCTCCCAAAGCAACTTCGGATGCGTCAGCCTCCACCAAAAAGGGTAATTCAGGGTTGGCATGTGTGAGAACCGGGGCTGAAGAAAACGCAGCTTTTAACCGGTGGAACGCTTCTTGGGTGTTTTCGATCCACACAAAAGGAGTGTTTTTCCTAGTTAGTCGGGTTAATGGAGTCACCATCTCAGAAAACCCCCGGATAAACCTCCTATAAAAGTTGGCGAAGCCTAACAGGCTCTGTATATCCTTGACATTGTTAGGACAAGGCCAATCTTTTACTGCCTGGACTTTCCTTTCGGCCATGACTTGACTAAATGGAGTAAGCATTACTCCCAAAAAAACTCCACAGTAGTGACGTGAAACTCACACTTGGTGATTTTACAGTAAAGATGATTATCCTGTAATGCTTGTAGAGTCTGTTTCACGTGTTCCACGTGTTCATCAGTATTGGCGGAATAGATCAGAATGTCGTCGATATAGACAACAACGCATCTGTCCAGGTGTTCCCTCAATACTTCGTTCAGGAAGAACAGGAACGCGGCCGGGGCGTTACAAAGCCCAAAGGGCAATACCAAGTATTCGTAGAGCCCATACCGTGTCTTGAATGCCATCTTCCATTCGTCTCCCTGTCGAATACGAACAAGGTGATAGGTTCCCCTCAGATTAAGTTTGGTATAAATCTTGGCCGCTCTCACTTGCTCCAGTAGGACAGGGATTAATGGCAACGGATATTGATTCCTCACCGTTATGGAATTGAGAGCCCTGTAATCAATGCAGCACCTTTTCTCCCCATTCGCCTTCGGAATAAAAAACAGAGGGGACGCAGATGGAGATCTTGAAGGCTGTATAAACCCCGCCGCCATATACTTATCCAAATAGCTACGCAGTATGTCGTTCTCCGGTATAGTGAGGGCATAAATCCTTCCGCTAGGGACCACAGCTCCAGGGAGAAGATCGATCTTACAGTCGTATTCCCTGTGTGGTGGGAGGACCTCTGCCTTTGTGTCAATAAAACATCTTCATATGCCTTGTAAACGGTAGGCAGAACCACCTCCTTTTCAGCTGCGGTGGCAACATATCTTATGGAGGCTAATTCTCTTGAGGGGCTGTTCGGCTCTAGATTGCAATGAGTCAAGCAATAGTTAGAGTTGAACTGTACGGATTTGGAGGTCCAATGTATTGAAGGTTCATGCTTTTGTAACCATGGAAGACCCAGTATGACTCCATACTGGGGTGCTCTTTTAATGTTAAATGACAGTTTCTCTTGATGATAGGTAAGGAGCTAGTCAGGAGTGTTATACTTAATGGGTCCTGCTTCCAGCTCCTTCCTATCCACTGCGTACACTGTTTTAGGTATGTTCTTGGTTATGAGGAGCGCTCCCAATCGTTTTGCCACATCGAAGTCCATAAAACAACCCATGGCTCCCGAATCCACCATTTCGCTTATGTCTTTTTCTTCGGCATTTATTACCACAGTCATGGCGAGAAACAAGTGGTTTTTTACCTGCATGCAACCCGGAGTTATTGAAGGGATGATGTCAATGCTCAAGGGTTCCACTTCTTCCACCTTCAAGCTTTAGAGTTTTCCGCCCCCTTCTCAGTGATTCCAGCCGCGGCTTGTCCTGGTCTAAATCTTCCAGTTTTCGGTTTTACCGGACAGTCTCTTAGATAGTGCCCTTTTTACCACAATAAAGGTACAGTCCTTGTTTTCGGCGATGATCCAGTTCACTCAAGGTCAAAGGGGCCCTCACTGCCCCTATTTCCATAGGTTCCATGGACGTAGCTGTTTTCTCTCCTTGCCCCACACGTTCATAGGGTTGCACCGGACGTTCTTTTTTCTTGTGGTCTCCTTTTCACTCTCTCATTCTATGGTAAAGACGTAGGGTAAGTTCTATGAGGGCGGAACATGTGCGGGGTTGCGGATCGATGTGGGGCAGCACATCCTTTAAATCGTCGTTAAGACCCTGATAGAAAACAGCGGATTGTTTGGACTCGGGCCAGTCTGTTTCTGCCACTAAACGACGGAAATGGTTAAGATAGGTCAAAAGATCAGAAGTGCCCTGCTTCAGTTCCAGGAGGTCTCTGTCAGCAGAAAACGTTTCTGCTCTCCTCTCAAAAGTCTTTCCGAATTCTATACGAAATTCATCCCAATCGTAGAGCAGCGGATCGTCACGTTTCACTACAGGAACTGCCCACTGCGCTGCTTCACCCCCAGGTAAGAAATCACAAAAGCTACTCTAGCCTGGTTGGTGGAAAACATTTTAGGTTTGCACATGAAATGAAGCAACACCTGAGTCATAAAAACCTGCACCTTTTTGTTATCCCAAAAAATCGCTCCGGAGGAGCTAAGGGTATTTGAGCAGGCATCTCAACAACTACTGAGGTTGGTGGGGCCTGGTTCCCACTTGTACTAAAGGGATTTCCCTGTAATCTGTCTACTCTGGCTTGTAGTTGCGCAGTTTCTTCTCTCGAGTCGGCTACTTCTTGTCTAGATGGTGCTAACTCAGTTTGCACCAACGCCAGGGCTGCCATTACATCGTCTAGGGTAGCCATATGTGTATCTCAGCACAATCAAGAAGAAAAAGCAATCGTGGGCCGATTATTCTGTCAGGCTTTGTCTTCCGATGTCTCCGGGATTGTGCTGATGACATAGGGTTCCACCTCTCGACGTCCCCGAAGTCTGAAGTATATATACACAGACTGCCAGGATAGTCAAGCGAGGGAGGGAAAGGAAGGGGACAGCGGGGAGGGAGATCTGCAATAACAACAAGTACACTAAGTACACACTCTGATGGTTTGCATGTAACCCAACTGTCATTTCCTTCCTTTACCAATCAACAACGGTATGTTTACATTCCTACCTGAAAAGGAATATAATGATGCCTCAATGTAAGAAGAGATTAGGGAGATATCAGGGATTATGCCAACTGTAAAGAGACAAAGAATACATTGGAATTACTGAAGCTGTGATTAAATATCGTCATTTAAAGCAGCATCTATAACATACCAAACACGGTTCGTGTATATTCTTTGTTCGATAAATCCCAAGATATGAGCCCCGGTAATCTCTCTTCTGTGATAGAAACAAAATGAAAAGGTTGTGGAGAGAAAATCAGATAATAACAGCAGACCCGGTTAATAACTCCTTTTTAAAAAATTTTTTATAAAGACCTTTATTGTTCCAGACAATCCGTGTTACATTCACACAGCATGTAGCCTACAACCCACAGGGGCCGGCTGCGTTGGTTGGTAAACAGGGAGTATTGGGCAAGATAACACAGCCATTCAGCCGACAACCCGGGGGTCCGGCGGCGTAGGTTAAGTAGAGCACACAGACGTGGTACATCATCTAGCACGAGTATTAAGCAGGTCCATAGATTTTCCCATTTTCTACAGTCAGTAATGTAGGCTAGTCAGCGCGTCCACGACATTTGTGCTATCTGGGTAACCGCCTATATCCATAATAAGTGTGTAGTGACATAAGTAAATGCGAGATTTGGTGTGGATAGGTTACCGAGGGATTGAAGACGCTGTGCGTGTGAGGACGCTATGAAATGAACGCTTGTATATGAGTACAGCTCACTAATGCAAGGAAGTGTGCTCCTGTCACCGGTGACGGCAGCGCATGTCCATTACAATTGAGATAGAGATATTCGACAGCCTAGCACTCATGGCGTCCCTAAGTGCTGACCATATGGGCGTATACAGCAGAGGCGGGTGGTTGCTCTCTCGCTGGGTCCCTCAGCGGCAGGGAGAGGAATCCATCCTCGCCGCAGGTCATAGTGTGCATGTGCAGGTGTGAGAAGTTGGCCTGATGTGCAGTGTTCACTATTCTAGTGATCACTATATATCAGTCCAAACAACCCTTATTGATGATTGGTTGTAAGTCAACCTTATAGACCAGCTATCCTAGTAGCATGGATACGAGCAGTCTAAGGCTAAGACTCTAGAGGGCGTGTTAAGCCAGCTGTTTTACCATCACATTACCCCTTGAACACCCAGTGAAAGGACACCACACAAGTGTTATGAAAATAAACAGTGTATTTATTAGAATCACAACAACCCTGTACTCTTTATGAGGACAGGGTGCTAGGCACACAACAACTCTTACGAAAATACTTAAGTTAGCACGTTATACACAAATGCCCGAGGGGCACGAAAAACCATATATTCTAAAAGTGGAATGCGAAATTACTAGCAGGTAAGTACCGTACTAATAGGCTTTGGAATCGCTAGGACTTAACTAGGGAATCGTTAGATTACTTCTAGGAGGCCTAGGGGACTCGGGTGCAGAGGGTGCACTCTCACGCGGGATGCGGGACAAAGTCTATGGAAGCTAGTAAAGGCAAAGTTAGTGTTCACGGGCGAACCCGACCTGGTAGGAAGAAAACGACAGTGGATCCTGACCCTAGGATAGTGAGGCTATGCTGGGACACCGAAGTGCCGAAGTTACCTAGCCCAGGGGCTGCAGCTGCATAGGTCTGAAAAGACGTCGGGGATCTCGTTGCCGGACCAGGAGCCTGGAAGAAGGAAGTTGCTGGCAGGCGACCAGTGAAGGAAAGTTCGATGGATCCAAGCCTGGATCAAGGAAGAAGAAACCTGAAAGCAGAGGGGACCAAGTTCTTGAATCACTAGCCAGTGATTAAGTGGGCACCAGGATGGCACCGGGCGAAGTCACCTCGACTAGGTGAGTGGGCGACGCTGGCTCTGCAGATCTCACGGACCAGGAGGCGTTGTCGGCGACCAGGATGGAGAGGCGAGCTGTCCCACGATGGATGAAGCTGTCGGCGTCGAAGTTACCCAGGATTGGGCAACAAGCCTTGGCTAATTCAAGCCCACGCGGTGGACTCAAAATGGCGTCTTGAGTGGACCAGGAGGGTCCGGGGGGCTCCTCTTTTGGAAGGGAGCAAGGGCCAGCCTGGAGCAACCAGACCAGCAGCAGAAATGTCGTCGGGCGTCGTTCAGAAGGCCACAAGCCAGCGGGCTAGTAGCCAAACAACGCAGTGAGCAGCAAAAAGCAGAAGGGCCCCACGCAGATCGTGGAGATGCTGGGAGGCTGCACTTCGGTGCTGGAGCTGCTCAGGGTCGGGGCTTCTCGGACCCCAAAGCCCTCACCAGGAAATTACTCGGCGGGCTTGCTGGAAAGAAGTCGTGCAGTCTTGAAGATGGCCGGTCCCTCGAGGTCTCGTCACACCCACGAATCTCAGCGTGACTGATGATGCAGGTAGAGGTCAGAGGTGCCAGGGAAGCCGGTTCTCGTCGAGCTGGGCAGTCTTGATCCGGAGGAGAGACTTGCAGCAGACCGCAGTGTTCTTAAGATGGTGCCTGCGGATGCAGGGTGACTACTCCTTAGTCACAAGGGAGAAATCTTAGGAAGAAGTCTTGAGTTCCTTTCGTGGAAAGTAGTTTCAGGATTCAAAGATGATCTGATCTGGAAGGGGGCCAGTTCCTACCTTTATCCTGTAAAAAGGGGCTGGCACGCGACTAAGTCCTGCCCTAGGGGTTGGACTAGGAGGGGGGTGGTTACACCCACTTCCTTGGCGGGCTTTTCCCCAGCACAGGGTCTGGAGTGACCCTGGAACTGGTTCCAGCCAGCCTATGCACAGTGAGCACCGGGGTGCCACGTGCAGTCACCTTCCTCTAAAGCCCTGCCTACCTACAATACACAAAACCCAGTCTGGGACGGTGCTGGCACCGCCCCTGGCAGGAAACCCTTTGTCCTTATCTCCTGCTCTGGGAGGACTCCCAGCAGCAGGAGGGCAGACTTGTGTCTCGGTGGCAGCATCCATTTTGTGGAGCTGAGGCTCTGTTTGACTTTAACCGGGGTTAGGGGTTACATACATGTCGTGTCCCTCTAGAAGGGTGGAATGCTAACCCCGTCGCCAGAATTGGCGAGGGGTTAGTATTCCAATTCGTATGACACCTTACTCGACATGTTTTGATAAAGCGATACCAGAGTTGGCATATAACCGCGAGGATTATAATGCACTTAAGAGTATATGGTATGCGATATCATGGAAACGGCTAAGGGATGGATCCCGAAAGCCGCAGACAGGCTCAGCTCATGCCAGAGCACCATCTCACACGATTCCAAGCACTCTGCCTTCAGGATTGTTAAGGCCTGCCATAGGAGTGACTGATAGGAGATCTGTGTGTCCATTTTAGGGTTAGATATAGGTATACTATATCTAAAGCAAAGGGTGATTACACCACCTTGCCCCAGCTGTCAAGCAGCCAGTTGTGTCAGATTTGGATGGCCAGCCAGGGGTGGCATAATACATGCTGCAGCCCCTGGTAGGCCCTGGGTACACCTATGCCCTGGGTACCTAAGGTACACTGTACAGGGACTGATAAGGTGACTCAGTATCCAATTTAGATATGTACCTAAGGTACATGGAATCCATTTTACAGAGAGAGCAGTAGGCCTGGGGCCCTGAATAGCAGGGCCCCAGGTCAACTAAGTCAGAAAACCAGCAAAACACCAGGCAAAAAAGTTGGGGGCAACCATAGTCAGGGATCTACCTTCCTACATAACCCCCCCCCAAACGAAAGGAGATAAGGCTAGCCTTGCCAGGTAAGCCTATATTGCCTGAGTGGCCATATAAGGAAGTACCAGCACTGGCATGGTTACCCCCTATCTCATGGTCCACTAAGCAATCCCTCACCCTAAGGGTGTCTGAGGGTCTCCACCATAGGGAATCTCTACCTGTGGTGTGTTTTGGCAAAGTAAAAGGCTGGTGCTGAAATGGAGTACTGAAGTGAGGCTCCACTAATTTTGGGCTCAGCTTCCTCCAATCATTTTCCACCATATAGGCCTTTCTTTCCAAGACTGAGTTGTTTTGGGCTCTCAGGGTCAACCTCTGGCTACCTACAGCTGGAGGTTGGGTCCCTCTGTTTGGCTTACTGGAGGGACAGGTCAGGTTTGGGGCCCTCAGGTCCCAGGTTTGGCTGTGCCCAACAGTGTCCATCTGTGGGAGGTCCCTAACTAAATTTAAGGGGGATCCCTCAGGAGTCTGTTTTATTTTCACTTGGCTAGGATTACTAGCTTCAGTGCCCTTAATCTGCTGATTGGGGAATTCTTTTGGACAGGGGGCCCTTTGGGGTCCACCACTGGCCTCCCTGACCTCTACAGCCTTGGGCTGACTGAGGCAGGGTAGAGAGGGGCAGGTTACCTGCTCCAGACTGGGTCCCATCTTGGAAGGGTCCACTGACATCAGGGGTTCTGCCAGGCTAGGCCTGACTACCTCTGTGGCAGTTTCTTCACAAGGGGTCAGATCAGTTCCCTGAGGAGGCTGACCCTTTCCTAAAGTCTGGTGGGAGGGAGATTTCTCTTCCTCCTCAATGCTCTCTGTCTGAGTGGAGTGATCCATAGTTGCAGGCTTCACAACACTATCATCTGTCTGAGTTTGAGCTGTGGCCATCACAACTCTCCCAACCTTTTCAGGAGGGGGCTCAGTTTGGGTGTGGGCTGTTACCATGACAGCCTTGACAACCTGTTCTGGGAAGTAAGTTGTCTGAGATTGGGTTGTGACTGGCACAACCCTCCTGACCTGTTCAGGGAGGATATCTTGGACTGGGGCTGTGGCTACCACTGCCCTACTAACCTTACCATGGATGTTTACCATTCTAAAATGGGTTTCTTGCTCTACTTCAGCCCAGGCTGAGAGCTCTAAATCATTCCCCAGTAGGCAATCTACAGGCAAGTTTGGTGACACTGCCACTCTCTTGTGGCCAGTGACACCTCCCCAGCTGAGATTGACCACTGCCATGGGATGATCTCTCTGCACTCCATCAATATTGGTCACCTGGTATGTGGCACCAGGTAAAAGTTGCCTTGAGGGGACTAGACTCTCAGTCACCATAGTGATGCTAGCCCCTGTGTCTCTATAGGCCTCAACGTTTATACCATTGATGAGGGGCTCCTGTCTGTACTTGCCCAAAGTGTTGGGACAAGTTGTGAAGTTGGCAAACCCCTTGCCAGTCTCACAGACAAGAGTATCTAAGTCAGGGGACCTGGTTAGGCCAGAGTCCCCAGGAACTCCCAAAGTAAATGCACCCAAATTCTTGGGGGCACTCCCACCACCTGGGGGATTACTACTAGTAGTAACAGGAGGTTTGGGAATGTTACTTGGGGGTATGTTTTCCTTATTGTTATTCTTTGGGCAACTGCTGTCAGTTTTCAAATGACCCACCTGTTTACAGGGATAACAATAAGGTTTCTTCTGGTTATTAGAAGGATTCTGGGACCCACCCCCCTCAGAGGATTTTTGGGGCCCTGATGTGGTTTGATCTGTAGATTTATTCCCACCCTTCTCTTGAGGCTTGGTTGATTCCTTTTTCTGGTCACCACCTTGGTTCTTGGGCCTAATCCTGGTTCTGACCCATTTGTCTGCCCTCTTACCCAATTCTTGTGGAGAGGTCAGATCAGAGTCTACCAGGTGCTGGTGTAATAACTGGTTCTGACAATTATTTAAGACTTGCTCTCTCATAATTAGATTATACAATCCCTTGAAATCAGTAACCTTACTACCCAGTAGCCAGCCTTCCAAAGCCTTAGTGGCACAATCAACAAAGTCAGACCAGTCCTGAGACTGAGTTTTCTGGGTGTCTCTGAACAGCAACCTGTACTGCTCAGTGGTTAAGCCAAACCCATCAACCAGTGCATTTTTCAGGACCTGGTAATCATTAGCATCCTCCACTCTTGTAGTGAGGAGCTTATCTCTACCTTTACCATCAAAGGAGAGCCACAGTATAGCTGCCCACTGACTCTGGGGAATGCACTGCACAGTGCAGGCCCTCTCCAAAGCAGCAATCCATTTCTGGATGTCATCCCCTTGTTTAAAGGGGGGCACTATCTTAGTCAGGTGTTTAGTATCTAAACCCTTCTCTTTTTCTCTTGGGAGATTGCTGCCACCAGTGGGAGCTAACCCACTCATCTTCTGCTCTCTAGCAAATGCAAGATTTTCTTTGGCCAGGGCAAGTTCTTCCCTTTCAATCCTCAGTCTAGCTTGTCTCATCCTTGCTTCATGCTCTCTTCTCTGAGGGGAAGTCAATCTCCTCTGGGGAGAGTTCCTTCTCCCCTGAGAAGAGGCATTAGAGTGCAGAGATCTAATGGAGTCCCTAGAAGGAGATCTATCTCTCCTAACTCCAAGGTTAGGCCTCATTAGGGTCAGTACTTGGGGTCCCCCAGATCCTTCCCCAAGTAGGTCTAAGTTGGCCCTAGTTAGCCTTCTGACTACCTCAAGACCTTTGTCTACCTCATCCCCAGAGAGTTCCTCCTGATCCTCCTCCTCCTCAACTGCAGTAGCAGTGTTGGGGAGGTCTGGATCCCCAGAGGTTCCCTCTAAGGGTGGCATATTCTCATGTAACTGAGAAATCTTTCTGGCATCATATGTCTCTAAGAGACCTATCAGAAAGGGAATGGTGGGGTTAGACCCCTGCTTCAGTTTCCTGGAGACACAGATTTGTCTCATCTCCTGAAAACTGAGAGCTGCATATCTTGAAGTGACCTGTGGAGGGTCAACACTGACCAGGGGAGTCTCAGTAGAATCTCTCTGGGTAGACATGCTTTTCTAGTGAGGTGTAAGTGGTGCACTTACCTACACTATATGTTTGCCTACTGATCCCTTGCTAGAGTTGTAGTTTAGGGTGTGCTAGGCCCTAGGAGCTACAACAGCTGGTTCAGTAGAACTCAGAGTATTCTAAGCTAAGTTATATGTACCTTTAGTACTCATGTGATCTTTCACAAGATATTCTTAGGGCATGCGTGGTAAAACAACAGCAAGCTCAAATCCCACCGCTGCCACCAATGTGAGAAGTTGGCCTGATGTGCAGTGTTCACTATTCTAGTGATCACTATATATCAGTCCAAACAACCCTTATTGATGATTGGTTGTAAGTCAACCTTATAGACCAGCTATCCTAGTAGCATGGATACGAGCAGTCTAAGGCTAAGACTCTAGAGGGCGTGTTAAGCCAGCTGTTTTACCATCACATTACCCCTTGAACACCCAGTGAAAGGACACCACACAAGTGTTATGAAAATAAACAGTGTATTTATTAGAATCACAACAACCCTGTACTCTTTATGAGGACAGGGTGCTAGGCACACAACAACTCTTACGAAAATACTTAAGTTAGCACGTTATACACAAATGCCCGAGGGGCACGAAAAACCATATATTCTAAAAGTGGAATGCAAAATTACTAGCAGGTAAGTACCGTACTAATAGGCTTTGGAATCGCTAGGACTTAACTAGGGAATCGTTAGATTACTTCTAGGAGGCCTAGGGGACTCGGGTGCAGAGGGTGCACTCTCACGCGGGATGCGGGACAAAGTCTATGGAAGCTAGTAAAGGCAAAGTTAGTGTTCACGGGCGAACCCGACCTGGTAGGAAGAAAACGACAGTGGATCCTGACCCTAGGATAGTGAGGCTATGCTGGGACACCGAAGTGCCGAAGTTACCTAGCCCAGGGGCTGCAGCTGCATAGGTCTGAAAAGACGTCGGGGATCTCGTTGCCGGACCAGGAGCCTGGAAGAAGGAAGTTGCTGGCAGGCGACCAGTGAAGGAAAGTTCGATGGATCCAAGCCTGGATCAAGGAAGAAGAAACCTGAAAGCAGAGGGGACCAAGTTCTTGAATCACTAGCCAGTGATTAAGTGGGCACCAGGATGGCACCGGGCGAAGTCACCTCGACTAGGTGAGTGGGCGACGCTGGCTCTGCAGATCTCACGGACCAGGAGGCGTTGTCGGGGACCAGGATGGAGAGGCGAGCTGTCCCACGATGGATGAAGCTGTCGGCGTCGAAGTTACCCAGGATTGGGCAACAAGCCTTGGCTAATTCAAGCCCACGCGGTGGACTCAAAATGGCGTCTTGAGTGGACCAGGAGGGTCCGGGGGGCTCCTCTTTTGGAAGGGAGCAAGGGCCAGCCTGGAGCAACCAGACCAGCAGCAGAAATGTCGTCGGGCGTCGTTCAGAAGGCCACAAGCCAGCGGGCTAGTAGCCAAACAACGCGGTGAGCAGCAAAAAGCAGAAGGGCCCCACGCAGATCGTGGAGATGCTGGGAGGCTGCACTTCGGTGCTGGAGCTGCTCAGGGTCGGGGCTTCTCGGACCCCAAAGCCCTCACCAGGAAATTACTCGGCGGGCTTGCTGGAAAGAAGTCGTGCAGTCTTGAAGATGGCCGGTCCCTCGAGGTCTCGTCACACCCACGAATCTCAGCGTGACTGATGATGCAGGTAGAGGTCAGAGGTGCCAGGGAAGCCGGTTCTCGTCGAGCTGGGCAGTCTTGATCCGGAGGAGAGACTTGCAGCAGACCGCAGTGTTCTTAAGATGGTGCCTGCGGATGCAGGGTGACTACTCCTTAGTCACAAGGGAGAAATCTTAGGAAGAAGTCTTGAGTTCCTTTCGTGGAAAGTAGTTTCAGGATTCAAAGATGATCTGATCTGGAAGGGGGCCAGTTCCTACCTTTATCCTGTAAAAAGGGGCTGGCACGCGACTAAGTCCTGCCCTAGGGGTTGGACTAGGAGGGGGGTGGTTACACCCACTTCCTTGGCGGGCTTTTCCCCAGCACAGGGTCTGGAGTGACCCTGGAACTGGTTCCAGCCAGCCTATGCACAGTGAGCACCGGGGTGCCACGTGCAGTCACCTTCCTCTAAAGCCCTGCCTACCTACAATACACAAAACCCTGTCTGGGACGGTGCTGGCACCGCCCCTGGCAGGAAACCCTTTGTCCTTATCTCCTGCTCTGGGAGGACTCCCAGCAGCAGGAGGGCAGACTTGTGTCTCGGTGGCAGCATCCATTTTGTGGAGCTGAGGCTCTGTTTGACTTTAACCGGGGTTAGGGGTTACATACATGTCGTGTCCCTCTAGAAGGGTGGAATGCTAACCCCGTCGCCAGAATTGGCGAGGGGTTAGTATTCCAATTCGTATGACACCTTACTCGACATGTTTTGATAAAGCGATACCAGAGTTGGCATATAACCGCGAGGATTATAATGCACTTAAGAGTATATGGTATGCGATATCATGGAAACGGCTAAGGGATGGATCCCGAAAGCCGCAGACAGGCTCAGCTCATGCCAGAGCACCATCTCACACGATTCCAAGCACTCTGCCTTCAGGATTGTTAAGGCCTGCCATAGGAGTGACTGATAGGAGATCTGTGTGTCCATTTTAGGGTTAGATATAGGTATACTATATCTAAAGCAAAGGGTGATTACACCACCTTGCCCCAGCTGTCAAGCAGCCAGTTGTGTCAGATTTGGATGGCCAGCCAGGGGTGGCATAATACATGCTGCAGCCCCTGGTAGGCCCTGGGTACACCTATGCCCTGGGTACCTAAGGTACACTGTACAGGGACTGATAAGGTGACTCAGTATCCAATTTAGATATGTACCTAAGGTACATGGAATCCATTTTACAGAGAGAGCAGTAGGCCTGGGGCCCTGAATAGCAGGGCCCCAGGTCAACTAAGTCAGAAAACCAGCAAAACACCAGGCAAAAAAGTTGGGGGCAACCATAGTCAGGGATCTACCTTCCTACAGCAGGGGATGACCAGATGGCATCGCTTCGGGGTTGGATCATGTCGTCAGGCGTGTGTTAACCCGTAGCAGCATCACTGCGTGTGGGGTGTCGTCATCTGCAGCAATACAGGGGTCAGTCGGGGAACTTGACCGATGTGTAAACAAAGGGAGATATAAACGCAACAGTGGAGTAACATCGGGGCGGGAGTGGGAGAGCGGCAGTGTTGTCAGCGTGGTATGCGATGAGAGGTCTGTAGTTAGAGGCCCCGGGGGGGGGGGCAGCGAGCCCACATTGGCAGTGGGGCATGTGGTGAGAGCGGACAGTAGGGGGGGAGCAAGCACATGGTTGTGTGTGTAATGCAAGTCGGACGTGGCCATGGCAGGGGAGCAGAAAGCGAAAGCGCTAGTAATGGCATGAGTGCGGCGGCAGCCAGATGGGGTGTGGGGGGGGGAAGGGGAAGAGCCGAGGGTCGTGGTGGTCTGTAGTGCCGTGTGTCAGTGCGGCAATAGCTAGTCACAGCATCTCAAGTCACCTCACGTTCCCGGCAAGCCTGCTGAAAGGAACTGAGGAAAGTGTCCCAAGTCTGTGCAATAGGAAACTTCCGTAGGCCCGCCGTTTCCTCCCGGCGGAGCACTGCACTCTCCGCTCTGTGGTAAATAAATAATTAAATACCGGTTCTATTTTTCAGAATAATCAATAAACGGGTAGCTCAATAAATAAGAGTCAAGATTCGAGGTAGCTGGAGTTTGCAGGTTTTAATAAAGCATAAGGGACAGGAACAGGACAACCTGCACGGGAATAGGATGGCAGCTGCCGGGGGCAGGATCTGGAATGGCTAGAGCAAAAAGCTGACTTTAATAACAGTGCATAACATATATATACTAAAACAATTGCATTACATTCAATACAGTAGGCGTAGCAGTAGGTGTGGTTTGTAGCAGTCGCGAAAGATAAGGCAGTAAGTAGGTGTAACAAGAGGCGTGTACAGGGCGTATACATAGACATGTGGTGTAAACGTAACAGAATATGTCATAAACGGGGCGGAAACATGGAGGGGGCTACCTAAGGAGCTGGGACCTCTAACCTAGTGGTGCGCGCAAACGGGCAATGACGTGTTACCAGGGAGAACTGGGGGCTATGACTTCTGCACTAGAAGAGGAGACTAAAGTCTGCGGAGTCAGAGCGACATGTACCTAAAACCTATCTGGTATCTGGTGTTTAGAGGACATGTTGATAGAATCCAAAAGTTATCAGGGTAAAGGCTACCAGACTCTAAGACTGGTGCATGCATTATTCTACATGTAGTGCGGGTGCGAGGAATATTCTATGAATATTAATACAGTATTTCTCTTACATGGAGACATAAAGGCTAGACCATGACTGAAACTATTGATGCGATTCCGTAGCTTAGGAATGCAGAGAAGGAGAGCTGAACTGATAACTAGAAGCATAACATACTCTTGGCAGACTGAGAGGCAGAGCCAGGCCGAGCCGGGCACTGTGAGGCATGAAGTAAGTGAAGGGTCAGGGATACAGGTGGGGGCTGTATCGCTCCTCGGAGAGGGTTCAGGAGACAGGAGCTGAATCTGAGTCCGGGCCCTTTTGAGGCCTAGAAACGGGGACTTTTACTGAATTAACGTGCACACTGTGAAATGTGGCAACATAGGTTTACATAGGCCTAATACTCGTAGCTTTCACGAGAACTGGAAACTGGCATACTAAAGTTGGACACAACTATAATTGCGTCTTTAATCGATCATAGGGGAATACATATGCATATCGATCATGCACATATAACATAGGATGGGGAACACGTAGGGACACAGAACATGGCAAAATTTACTTTTCCACATTCCCTCCTTGTCACTACGTTTCCATCAGGAAACATCAATATTCATGATACCATCTATCATTTCATACAGTATCATTTGTTCGTCTCGAATTGTCTTGGAACGGGATTTAGGACTAGGAATACAAGAGGTAGCACAAACGCCGCAAATCGCAGGGCCACATTGTAAACAGAGGCAGCAACTGAATATGATCATTACTGCTATACCTAGAAATGACAATACTTTCCATCCCCAGGCAGAAATTATACTCCAGAGCCAACCGGACCATGTCCAGGTGCCTGGATTCTGGTGTAACTGATGGGCAATTTTATGAAGTCTGGTTATAGCTGAATAAACAGACGGCGCGTTATTAGGAATGAAAATGCAGCAACTAGATCCGATGACTCTACATGCTCCTCCTCTATCGGCCAGTATGACGTCAAGAACGAGACGATTTTGGAGCACGACAAATCTCATAGCAGATTGCTCTTCGGTTAAGTTACCTAGAGCAGAAGTAGTCTCATTCACTACTGCTTCAAGGGTTCTGGTTAACCTACGAATTAACTTACTATTCTGGATAGGTCCTATAAAGAAGAAGAAACCTCTATTGAAGTCTGTATACTGTTCTAAAGCAGTTTCAGTTTGATCGACAATTGGGGACTCGATCTCCCTTTTATGTCTAATGTGTACTAGATGTGTGTTTCTATGATAATCAGATGGGGCTAGGAAAACTGGTGGCAGTAGGAAGGCAATGTAACATGTTCCATCCCAATCGAGGGGCAGACGAACATATGCGGTCTGACCACAAACAAAATAAGAATGACGTGAGGCTTTGAAAATAGATTTCCCACTGTCACTATACTTGACAATAGTAGCACAATCACTATGTCCTACATGTGCGGAACCATTCTTTCTGACACATAATTCGCCTTTGACTGGCAATACGGAAATAGCAGGCAAATCTGGAGTAGTATCGGATTGAACATTCAAGACCATAAAATTCGAAGAATAATTACCTAAATTATAAACTTCATTTTCTAGATCTAACCCTGTTCTATGGGTGAGACCTTGCTTGTCTGGAAAACATGTTCTATTCAGAAGGGACATGTCAATTGAGGATGACGTTAAAGTGGACCATGCTCCACACGAACCATTATGTGAAAATGGATAAGGAAAGAGTGGCAGAACTCCCTTCGGTGTCTGGAAAGGGGGGAGTCGACCACACACCCAACAATTAGTGGCGTTGCTGGTCTGGTGTGAATAGTGTAGCATTCTAATAAACGTGTTATTTCGCATCGCAAGACGATAGGATAGCTCGTGAGGAGGCAGATCACTAAATGTGTGCTCTACTGTAGCATTAGAATACTTATTTACATGAGAAATTGGAAAACATAAATGTAATGCATAACTTGTGCAGGTAACCATTAAACTCAAAAATAGCAGAAAACTTAGAACAATGATACATTTGATAGAGTTTTGACTAACTCTCTCACTATGGGGGTCTATCTCATACATGTCAGAAACCTGTCTAACCGTTTCACCCGAGAGGGACTTAGACAATTAAACTGGCTGACTTATTTTACTAGACCTGAGTTTCTTTTTATACTCCTGCTGCGGAGTTTCCTCTAACAGGGGAGGCTTGAATTCAGAGTCAATTTTTAGGCAGTCCTTAGAATTTTGGCAGTCCTTTGCAAATGTCTTTGCACGAATTCCATGGAATTTCTTTATGTGGGACAGATGGACCCAGCCTTTTCTTCCTTCTAGCTTGGCCGCGGTCCTTGTGGTAAGTAAGACTAGACGAGGCTCCTTCCAACGGGGCTCCAGCGGACTTGAACGATCAAAATTGCGGACCAATACGAGGTTTCCTGGAACGATTTCATGCGGTTTCACCTCGGTATTGTCTGGAAATGCGGCGGCAACCTGTGAACGACAAGAGTGTAGGGCAGACATCAAGGAAGCTAGGTAATCTGTCAGCATATTACTGGAAACATCTGTAATACTGCGGGGTCTAGGTGTACCCCACATGTTTGGGGGGTGGCCGAATACGACCTCATACGGGGACAGACCTGATCTGGAATGTGCAACCATGCGCATATAAAATAGAGCAACTGGCAAAGCTACTAGCCAGTCTACACCTTTCTCTTTACAAACTTTGGCAATTCGGATTTTTAATGTCTGGTTATGTCTTTCTACGAGACCGGCTGCTTCAGGATGGCGCACACAATGGAACTTCCACTGGTACCCCAATAGAAGGGACACATGTTTCATAAGTTCTGATGAGAATGGCTGGCCGTTGTCTGAATACACGACCCTAGGGAGTCCATAACGGGGAAAGAGTTCACGAACCAACTGCTTGGCAGTGGTCGCAGCTGTGTAATCTGGAACTGGATATGCTTCTGTCCATCTGGACAAAGCGCATACAACTACGAGGACATACTTGAAACCTCGACATCGCTCCATCTGAATATAATCCATCTGGAGGACTTCAAAAGGGTGGTCAGGAGGTTGGAATCCCCCTTGTTCCACCGGGACACTTTTACCTGGATTGAACTGGCAACATATCATACAGGTACGGACTTTCTGCTTGGCTGCAGCTCGTAAGTGCTTGTTGAACCAAATGTTCTGGATACTGTCTAACATGGCTTTTTCTCCTAAATGTGCAGGACTATGTGCGGTATTAATAATGACTTGAACCATTGAGTCGGGAAGAAACCATGTGGCTTTTCCCTTCGTCACCCATCCTTGATCTGTCTGGACCCCTCCTTGTTCGGACCATTTCTTGATTTTATCGGGAGTAGCATGTAACTGTATATCTATGACATCTTGTGTAGGGTCCTTAACTGTCATACAAGTAGTCTGGTCTGGAGTGTGTGTCAGTGTCGTGTTAACTGGAATGTCTGGAGTCTGAGCTGTGAGCTTGGCTGTTCGATCTGCTAGATCGTTACCTTGGGAAATGATGTCAGTGACTTTCGTATGTGCTTTGCACTTCATGATAGCGATAGCTGTCGGTAAATGGATTGCATCTAACAGAGCTTGAATGAGGAGACCATGCTGAATCTTGGTTCCATGAGAAGTCATAAAACCTCTTTCTTGCCAGAGCACTCCAAAGTCGTGTACGACTCCGAATGCATAACGTGAATCTGTGTATATATTTACTTTCAGGTTCTTGGCACGTATGCAGGCTTGGGTCAGAGCGACTAGCTCTGCTGCTTGAGCAGACAGGGTGTCAATACGGTGTGTCTCTATAACTTCAGTCTCAGTAGTCACTGCATACACGGCTACTAGTTCTCCTGTACTTGTTCTCATACATGAACCATCCACATAAAGTGTCAGGTCGGGATCAGGTAATGGAATATCTGTCAAGTCTTGTCTTGGCTTTGTCATGGTGTTAACAACTTCCACACAGTCATGTGTGGCAGGATTGGAAGTAACTGACGGTAACAGTGTAGCAGGATTTAGAACGTTGCAGCGTCTGATTTCTATATGTGGCTGGAACAGTGTCAATTCATAACCTGTTAAACGTGCAATTGTCAAGTGCTGAGTCTGTGTTCGGTTTAAAAGAACTTCCACGGAGTGTGGGACTTGTACTGTCAGGGAGTGTCCTAACACTATAGAATCACTTTGTCTGATAGCTAGTGCTGTGGCTGCAACTGACTTGAGGCACGCAGGCAGAGCCTGGGCTACTGGATCTAATGTGCTAGAAAAATAAGCACAGGGCTTGTATTGTCCTGCTTGATCTTGTGTGAGAACAGATAATGCAGTACCATTACGTTCTGTAACAAAAAGTGTAAAAGGCTTACTGTAGTTCGGTGTAGCTAGAACAGGTGCTTGACATAAAGCTTTCTTTAATTCGTTAAAAACAAGTGTATGTTCGGATGTCCAAGGGAGGACAGTCGATACGGCTGCCTCCTGTGTCGTTAACTGTATCAGTGGCTTAGCTAGAAATGCATACTGAGGAATCCATTGTCTGCAGTAAGAAGTGAGACCAATAAAAGCTCGTACCTCCTTCTGGGTCTTGGGCTGAGGAAGACTCGCTATTAACTGGATACGGTCAGGTATCAACTGCCTACCCCTCTTGGACAGTAAGTGTCCTAAGTAGACCACTTGCTGGACACAGAATTGAAGCTTCGAAGGGGACACCTTGTGCTCCATCTCGGCTAGGAAATACAGGACTGTAAGTGATGCTCGCTCGCAGTCACGTTCAGAACGGGCTGTGATCAGTAGATCATCGACATACTGGAGCAGGGCAGTGTCAGTTGGCATGTGAATATTGTCTAGTTGTCTCTTGAGTGCTTGACTGTAAATACTAGGACTTTCTGTGAAACCTTGAGGAGCTCGTGTAAATTTATAGCTCCTTCCATTTAAACAAAATCCGAAAAGGTACTGGCTGTCTGGATGAATGGGAACACTGAAAAATGCGTTCTTGAGGTCTATAACAGTAAAGAACGTGGCTTCAGAATCAATGGCTGTCAATAGGGAAGAAATATCTGGAACTACTGGGTACTGGGGAATAATACATTTATTAAGTTCTCGAAGGTCAATCACTAATCGATATACTGGAGGTGCATTTGGATCAGTACGTTTCATGACTGGAATGATAGGAGAATTACATACATTGGAGTCAGTTTCTACAACCACTCCTTGAACAATAAGCTCGTCAATAATTTTGGATAAGGCTGCTACAGCCTCAGGTGGCAATTTGTACTGTCTGATTCGTGGCAAAACTATACCTTGCTTGAGAGTCACACGATAGGGTGTGATGTTCATACAACCAACATCAGTTGGACCTTGTGCCCATAGATGCTGTGGGACATTCAATAATCTTGGATCAAAATCTCGTAATACATAATGACCTTTAAAGTCGCGTAAAAACAATCGTACTCCTTCTGGGGAGCAGCATATAATTGCACCTAATTCTTTTAATGTCTTGATGCCTAACAAATTTTCTGGACATGCTTTCGTAAGTAACAAATCAGTAGTTCGGGACAATGGACCAACTTCTAGAGTAACTGGTTTCGAAATTTCATTAACTATTGGCTTTCCTGAAAATCCAAGGGAAACATTTCTAGAGCCTGAGAGCGGAGCCCCTGGAACCTCGTCATGACTGATGGTAGTCCTACTTGCCCCTGTATCAATCAGAAACTTTCTGTCTTTCCCTAATACTTGACTGTGAACGTAGGGACCCTCTTGATCTACAGGTATCTCGATGAGAGGCAAGCCTACCTCCCTCTCTAGGCTGTTTCATGAATACTGCTGGTACTCTGGATACTCGGACTGTGCATACTGGTACATCTGCTGTGTAACATGCTGTGTTGCAGCTATAGGCTGCGGTACTGTAACTGTCTGTTGTGCATTCTGTGGTGACTGAGAAGTCTGTAAAACTTGTTCTTGTCTAGGCGGACGTGGTCTTTCTTTAGTCTTACCAGTAGCTATGTTGTGCTTCAGAACTGCACACTCGTTTATAAAATGACCTGGCTGTTTACAGTAATTGCAGGTCCCTTTAACAGGAACTGCAGGATGACTGGCTTGATTCGTACCCCTCTTCTGACTGTCTTGAGGAACAGATTGTGCAACTAATACTTTCATTTTCGTGTCTTTCATACGTCTCCTTTCATGATCTTGCTCTTCCCTGATTCTGTTCTGGTGGTACTGGAGCATCTGTAACATTTGGGACGGAGTATTAGCTTGCCAGGTACTTTCGACTTTCAGGACTCGGTTTTTAACTTGTGGACTTGAATTCTCGACTAGTTTAGTAACAAAAAGATGAGGGTATGACTCGCTACTTGTTTTCAGACCACTGTTAATAACAAAACATTTCTCGAATCTAGAATAAAAATCACTAGTATCTTCATCTTGTTTCTGTTTACAGGCTGAGATGGCATCCCAGTCTTCCTTTTTCGTGGCTAGTAATCTTGGCAAAACCTGTATCAATAACTCAGGTAATTCTTTACATTTATCTCCTAGACCAGTACCTGGTACTCGTGTAGTATCTTCAGCTTCTAGAGCTGTCCAATCTATCTTTTTCTCTCCCACCTCCCATTCTTTTTCTTTGAGTTTTTCATATGTGCCCGCAGGCAACAGGACCTTTAACATTTTAATTATATCTGGATACGTGTATTCTCCCATACGGAGCATGTCTTTTAATTCACGGTGGAACCCTGCTGGATCTTTATCGTGACAGGGAATTAACTTCTTCATCTCTAAGAGTTCCATCTTTGTAATCGGGGTGTAAACAAATACTCGTTCTAGATCACCACCCGTTGTCCTAACTGGGTGTACTTCTCGTAACGGATGCTGTCTGTCTATATAAAATGGTTTACTTTCGGGGGGTGAGACATGAACAAAATGCGGATTCAGAAACGTTCGGTATTTGTGGCGCTGTTCTAGAATGATACTAATTAAATCGGTACCTAGACCTTTCCATCTATACTGTAGTAACTCGTTCAGAACATCATGTAATGGACCTGGATCAGAATGCTGACCCTCATACAGAGTGATGAGGTGCTGGATCATATACATACCCACCAGTCGCTGCTCGGCTGGGGGCAGTTTCAGAAACATTTGTGCCACTATTTCATCTGGAAAAGTGGTAGAATCAGTAGCCCATCGGACTGCTGATCGGGCTAGTTCTTGTTCATGCATAGTACTAAGTTCACTATAACCTATTCGTGATTTCAGAATTTTATCGGTAGCTTGGAATACTTGTTCTAGAGAACACTGTTCTGGTACTAGAGAAGGAACAGTTTTCTTGTAGTCTAGACGTGAATGTTGGTCGGAAAGTCTAGTTCTACCTACATACGCTATTCTGGTAGGATTCTCGTCGTCTACCTCTTCAGTAGAAGAGTCATTTTCTTTCTCGGTTGCTTGTGTTGCTTCTCGTTTCTCGTGTAACTTTATTATTTCTTTACGGATTTTCTTGTACATACTCTCTATACTGTTCTGTGTCTTGTGTCTTCCCTCGGCTATATGGTCACTCCACCTGGTCAGAACTTTCATTTCTTCTGAATCTTTTCCTGGATAATCTTGTTCTCTTATTAAACAATTAATTAAAAACTTTAAAATCATGAGCTGAATCTCGACTTTTCTTTGGACCATGGTGTCGCCAATACTTTCTGGATCTCTTCCTGTACGGATGAAATGATATATTCTGTCTAGATAACCTTTCATATTCGGCAGGGTGTCCAAATACTCGGTCACCCTCCTTACACGCAATGAATACAAGACCATGTCATCATCGCCTGGGACTGGATCATAACGGCATTCGGTAAGTGCTCGCTTGATATCTGCAACTGACTGAAGTTTGGGTGAACGTTGTAACGCTCGTTCATGTAGCTCGAGTAACGTTAGACGTCTGTGTTGAGGCGGGGTACGAGGAGAATCTCCCCCCGCGGCTCCTAAACTGGAATCGTCGGTGGGTACTGTACGGGCTGGGAGAGTGACTGATGTAGCGGGTACTTGTACTGTAGGCTGGACCGGGGGTGCCGTAACAGGTGCTGTAACGGGTGCCCCGGTGGCTGGAGAAACAGGAATTACATTATTTACGGGAGCTGGCGGAACAGGATTTGCATATTCTGGGACCGTGTCGTCCAGATAGGACGAGAGAAAAATATCAGCTGCGGTCGGTTTGTGACGTAGCTTAATCGGAACTAGTGATGGCGGAAAATTACTGGATGCCTCTGGGGTTGCTTCTGGCAAGCCCTCGGCAAGAAGAGGGTACATACTCTTAATAAGGGCATTTCTCTGTCTGTCTGACTGTTCGGCTTTAACTCGTTCACCTATTTCGATTAATTCCCTTTCTTGGGCTCTTTCTGAGGATTCTCTACTTAATTCTGCTTTTCTGAATTCTTTTTCGGTTCTTTTATGAGATTCTTTGCGCCATAACTCGATGGCATCTTTCTGTGACTGTCTGGCTTTCTTTTTCCATAATGCTTCTTCTACTCGCATGATGCATTCGGCATCCCATGTGCCTGATACAGGCCATCTATATTTCTCTTCGAGATGTCTGGTATAATCAGACCATAAATCTAGATATATTATGGCACTTAAGCCATGCTTATGATACATAAAATGACCTGGACTGTCCCTAGGCGGGACAGGGACTGCTTCCTCGAGCAGCCCTTTTCTAGTTTTTAACTGACGTAACTTAGAGAACAGAGGCATGATTTAGTCTGGAATCTAGACACCATACAATATACGATAAACACAATAATGACTGAAAAAACAAATCATTCATACCACGACATTGAAAACACATTGAATGACATTAAAATAACAGTTCGGACAGAATATTACCTGGAATACTGAGAACAGAAACACATGAATTTCTCGAGAACAGAACTTACTAGAATTACTAGATGCACTGCTGAAACAGTACGAAACATACCGGTCCCATAAAGAGATACGTCAGGACCCGCATCCACCTAGGTGGACACTTCGTGTTGGATTTGCGTACCCAAACCCACGGACCAGAGACAAATTAATTGACCCTGTCTAGATACTACCCCAGCAACGGTACTCACCGGGCAGCAAGAACGGAAGGCCTCGGACTGGACTGGACTGCTACGACGACGGACTACGAACTTCGGACTTCAGTTACGGGTGGGCCTCCGGATACCTCGGACCTTGAACTCTCGGCTTGGGCTCTGGTCGGGACTCGCCGCGTTCCTCCACCGCCTCGTCTGGATGCTGGACCGCAACCTCCGTCTCCTCCGTGGGCCTGAGGGATACTCGAAGCAGAAATATCTGCACGTGCACGGTATGGTTCCGTCACGGCTGCAGAGGATCAGGGGGCCTGCGTGGCTTCTCCGGCGCGTGGGGAAAGGGCAAGTCCCTATTCGGGCGCCATTATGTGGTAAATAAATAATTAAATACCGGTTCTATTTTTCAGAATAATCAATAAACGGGTAGCTCAATAAATAAGAGTCAAGATTCGAGGTAGCTGGAGTTTGCAGGTTTTAATAAAGCATAAGGGACAGGAACAGGACAACCTGCACGGGAATAGGATGGCAGCTGCCGGGGGCAGGATCTGGAATGGCTAGAGCAAAAAGCTGACTTTAATAACAGTGCATAACATATATATACTAAAACAATTGCATTACATTCAATACAGTAGGCGTAGCAGTAGGTGTGGTTTGTAGCAGTCGCGAAAGATAAGGCAGTAAGTAGGTGTAACAAGAGGCGTGTACAGGGCGTATACATAGACATGTGGTGTAAACGTAACAGAATATGTCATAAACGGGGCGGAAACATGGAGGGGGCTACCTAAGGAGCTGGGACCTCTAACCTAGTGGTGCGCGCAAACGGGCAATGACGTGTTACCAGGGAGAACTGGGGGCTATGACTTCTGCACTAGAAGAGGAGACTAAAGTCTGCGGAGTCAGAGCGACATGTACCTAAAACCTATCTGGTATCTGGTGTTTAGAGGACATGTTGATAGAATCCAAAAGTTATCAGGGTAAAGGCTACCAGACTCTAAGACTGGTGCATGCATTATTCTACATGTAGTGCGGGTGCGAGGAATATTCTATGAATATTAATACAGTATTTCTCTTACATGGAGACATAAAGGCTAGACCATGACTGAAACTATTGATGCGATTCCGTAGCTTAGGAATGCAGAGAAGGAGAGCTGAACTGATAACTGGAAGCATAACATACTCTTGGCAGACTGAGAGGCAGAGCCAGGCCGAGCCGGGCACTGTGAGGCATGAAGTAAGTGAAGGGTCAGGGATACAGGTGGGGGCTGTATCGCTCCTCGGAGAGGGTTCAGGAGACAGGAGCTGAATCTGAGTCCGGGCCCTTTTGAGGCCTAGAAACGGGGACTTTTACTGAATTAACGTGCACACTGTGAAATGTGGCAACATAGGTTTACATAGGCCTAATACTCGTAGCTTTCACGAGAACTGGAAACTGGCATACTAAAGTTGGACACAACTATAATTGCGTCTTTAATCGATCATAGGGGAATACATATGCATATCGATCATGCACATATAACATAGGATGGGGAACACGTAGGGACACAGAACATGGCAAAATTTACTTTTCCACAGCTCGTGCCCAGTTAATGAAGGATGCGTGCCAGTGTCGGGCGTGTGGGGGGGTAGTGGCTTTCCAATGTTTAGTAAGTAAGCGTTTGGCCGTGATGAGACCCATGTCCCAGAACCGTGTTGGTACCTTATTCAGCTTTGTGCGTTTGTAAAGTCCCAGTATGCAGGCTTCCCATGTGTGCGGCACATGCTCATCGGTGCATTGTGTGAGCTTAGTTGTGACCTCTGCCCAGTACGATTGAATATCAGGGCAGTGCCAGAGCATATGTAGGAGATTTGCTTCCACTAGGGAGCAGCGCTGGCAAGTGGTGTCTGCAAGGGAGAAGTACCTGTTAATTTTACAGGGGTGAGGTAGGCCCGGTGTAAAATGTAAAGTTGTATGAGCTTAAAACGGGGGTTGCGTGGAATATTGGTGGGCCCCAGCAGTATCCTTTCCCACTCTTTGTCCGTCCAGTCTCTGACTGTGTCAGTTGCCCATCTCTCCCTCAAAGGCGTGAGTGAGGGTTGTGTATGTGTCAGTAGGGCCTGTGCCAGCCAGTGAATCACATGAGAACCGTTGCCCATGACGTGTAAATATTGCATGAATTGATGCATCGGGGGTTCCTCGGAGAGGTCTCCCCAGGGGGCGGTCAGTGTGCGAACTATGGCCGCATGCAGTAGAAATTGTCCCGCAGGAAGGTCCGTGGTGTTGGCGAGGTCTTCAAAAGAGAGCAGCTCGCCGTCGGCGTAGAGGTCACCCAGTGTTTCCACTCCCGCCCTTGTCCAGCTGGCCAGCTGGGTCTCCGTCAATGCCCCTGTCGCCCCAGGGGTGCCCTGGAGAGGGAGTACCGGAGCATATGGTGTTGTGGTGCAAGTGAGTCGCAAGCAGCGGAGGAAGCATTTTCGTGCTACCGCCAGGTGGAGTTGTGAAGGGCAGGTGGGTCGAGCTAAGGGGTGGAACAAGGCGTAGATCTGCGCCTGGGTCCAGACAGTGTCGTCAGAGGCAGTATCTTCTAGATGTTTACCACTAAGCCATCCCGATACCCACTGTAGCTGCGCCGCCAGGTAGTACAATTCCATGTTGGGAATCTCCAGGCTTCCTGAGGCAGTGGGCATATATAATTTGGTCAGTGCTACGCGGGGCCGGCTCGTGTTCCAGACGAGGCCACGAAGTAGCTACTCAAGGTCTCGAAATACTTTAGTGGGGACATAAGTCGGAATATTGGAGAAGTAGTACAACAGTCGCGGCAGGACTATCATCTTGGTCAGTGTCCCTCGGCTGGGCACATTTAGGGCAGGGTCTTCCAAAAGCCAATCTGGGCCCGTATGGAGGCGATTGCTCTCATCAGGTTCCCTTCTAGGATGTCCGCTGGATTTTGGTATATGTGGATTCCCAGATAGCGGAATGTGGTGGGGTACCATTGCAGCCGTGCGCCGCCGAGGCGGATGTCGGCTTTAGGTGTATCCGGGCTGAAGGAGTAAGCTCCCGATTTGGACCAATTGACCCTTAGACCCGACATTTCCTCGAAAACTTGGAAGATGTCAGTGAGAGAATCTGGGACTGCCGTTAGATCTCGGATGTATAGGAGCAGGTCGTCTGCATATAGCGAGACCACATGAAGACCGTCTGCCATCGGGATCCCCCACTCATCTCCCCGTGATCGGAGAATCGTGGCCAGAGGTTCCATAGCTAGGGAGAACAGCAGTGGCGAAAGGGGGCAGCCCTGCCTGGTGCCCCTGCGTACTCGAACAGCGTCAGAGATCAGTTTACCCGTGCGGACTCGGACTGTTGGTTTGCGGTAGAGCAGGTCCACCATGGCCTCATAGCCGCCTCCCAGGGCAAACCTCTGCAGCACCGCTCCCAGGTATGGCCACTCGGCAGAGTCGAACGCCTTCTCCAGATCTAATACAAGGCACCCCGCTCGAGGCCAATGTTGAACAGCGTATTTCTGAACACGGAACAGGCGACGTGTACCATGTGAGGTGTGGCGTGTGGGCACAAATCCATTCTGGTCACGGTGCACCAGTAGGGGGACCAGTGGTGCCAGTCTGCGGGCCAGTGTGGAAGCTAGTATTTTATAGTCCGTGTTCAGGAGGGCCAGGGGCCGATAAGATCCCAGTTGTGTAGCATCCCTGCCAGGTTTGGGTATTGATATCAAGGTGGCTTTGTTCAGTGTGGGAGGGAGAATGGAGTCCTCCGCTGCTGCGGTGTACATTTTTAGAAGCTTCGGCACTAGAATGTCTGAGCCAGCCTTGTAAAACCCGGCCGGTAACCCGGCCAGGCCAGGGGTTTTACCGTTAGATAAATTAAAGATGGCGTCACTAAGTTCCTCAGGTGTGAGGGGAGCTCCAAGCTCATCTCGCTGTGCAATAGTTAATTGCGGCAACTAGAGGGGGGACAGGTATCCAACTATATCTGGGTGGGGATCGCGGAGCTTGGAGCGATACAAGGCATCGTAATGTGTCGTAAACGTGTCGTGGATGCAGCGTTGTGTGTATTGTAGGCCCATCCCATCCACATGTATCGCTGCTACCGGGGCCGTCCGGTCCTCCCGTGAAATCAACCACGCCAGTAGTTTGCCAGGTCTATCACTCAGGTGGTGTGTACGTGCCGAGGGAGCTGCGTAGTTAAGAACTCTCAACCTCTCCAAAAGGCGCGCATTTTCCGCCCGCGCCTCCGTCAGCGGGACAGCCGCACCGCCCACCGCATCCTGCTCTCTATCGAGCAAGTCGGTCTCCAACCGTGTTAAGTCGCCCTCCAGTTGGCGCTGTATGTGCCCCTGAGTGCCCAGGCAGTGGCCTCGAGTCACTGCTTTGAAAGCGTCCCATTCAATCTGGGGAGAGGACGCTGTGTTTGTATTGTCCTCAAAATATTGGGCCATCTGCGTGAGCAGGGAGTCGCGAAAAGCTGCATCCAGCAGCAGTGCTGGTTGGAGTCTCCAAGTGGGGACAGGTGGGTGCGGGCGCTCCCAGGCAATGGCCAGGAAGTGTGGGTTGTGGTCCGAGTGTGTACGGCCCATGTAACGTGTGTCTGTGACAAGTGGGAGGAGGTCGGTGGACACCATGAATCTGTTGAGGCGTACGTGTAGGTTGTGTGCGCCAGAGTGGTAGGAGTATACTCGCGTTGCGGGGTTGCGAACCCGCCAGGCATCATGTAAATCCCACTGTGCAGCCCAGCCTAGCAGCGCTCTCGTGATGCCATGTGTTGGTGCATTGGGTGGGGGCGGGAAGGAGCGGTCAAGAGTTGTGTCTAACACACAATTGTAGTCGCCACCCAGTATCCATAGGGCCGCGTGCCAGGCCGCCAGTGTCGTAGAGAGGCGTGTAAAAAAACTGCCCTGGTCCGTGTTTGGGGAGTACAGAGACGCGAGTATCACCTGTTGTCCGTCGAGCCTGCCCCGGGCCGCCACATACCTACCCTCAGGGTCTATGTGTGTGTCCATAACCATCCAGGGGGTCCCAGGCCGAACCCACAACAGGGCGCCCCGTGCATACGAGGAGTAGGTCGTGGCGTAGAGCTGCCCACGCCACCTACGGTGCAAAGCGCGCACTTCCACAGTGTTTAGGTGTGTTTCCTGGAGCAGCGCTATGTTGATATTGTGTCGCTTAAGGTAGGAATATATCTGATAGCGCCTAGCAGGTGTGTGCATGCCCCTGACATTCCAAGTACAGCTCTTGATTTCAGCCATATTTACCACTCGTGTAGGTCTTATTCCCACCCGTCCTGGCCCGCCCTGCATGTTAAGTACCCCGTGAGCCCCTCGCCTCCACCCCAGTCCCCAGCCCACAACCAGACATCATCACAATTCTGGAGCACTCCCGCAGGTACACAAGGGGAAAAAATAAAAAGGGGGGGAGGAAGGAGGGTATACAAAGCCAAGATGAGGCAACATTGTAGGTAATACCAAAAGGTCGGCTAAACAACATGTCGCCGTCCAAACTCTCAAATGAGCTATAGTAAACTATACAGTTCTAGGGGGGTGTCGATCAGTTGTCGCAATCAAAGTCAGATGAACAATAATGTCTACAAAGAAATGGTGCTGCCTCTCCCGAGCCAAAGAAGAGAGGCTGTGCCAGACAAGCAGCCCCCGGGGTCCATATTCCCCAAACCTTGCAAGTTAAGTATCAGGAGGGGTGGGGGGGGGACGACACGAGCCGATGGCCAACATATCCAAAGCCCGTGAAAGGACCCCGCTCTCAGGGGGGTCAAGTAAAGGACATCAGTACATGTGTAGGCACAGCAGGTGCGTCGAGTACAGCACAGCAGGGTAGAGGACTGGGTCGCAGGTGCGCATTGAGGCGTTACTCACTGTGTCGCTGCGTCGCTCAGCTCCTGTAGTTGGGAAAACAAACCCCCCCGTGGCAGGCTGCGTCGGAGAACGCCAACTCCGGGGCTGAACCAAACAACATCAGTTTCACTGTACTATTCCCATGCTATAGGGAAGGAAGGCTCGCGGGCACCTCAGCCAAGGAGATCCACTGTCTGAGGCGTGACGCCCGGAGGGTCCTTGGAATGTTGGGAGTCCGGTAGGCCGTAGATCGCCTCATCGTCGCTTGGAAACGTGGTCGGGTTAGCATTCAGGGCACCAGATGGAGTTGGGGGGTTGCTGATCTCTGTGACCCTGCGTAGCGCATTTTGTTGTTCTTGCAGTATTAGGTCCGCTGGTGGGGAGTGGGCGGGTGTCTCCTGGGTGCGAGTGGGGGTGGGAGTTCTGCGCCTGCGCCGCCGTCTAGATCCCCGGCCTCGCGAAGCCGTGTTGGTCCCTCGTGCCCTCCTAGGCATCTCAGTCACACCCCGTCCAGCCAGGCCTCAACTTCATCCGGGTCGGTGAAGAAGTGTGTTTTGTCCTGTGCCACCACTCTTAGCTTAACTGGGAAAAGCAATGAATATTTGAGGTTCTCTTGGCGTAGTGGTCTCTTCACCGCTAAAAAAGAGTGACGTTGTCTTTGGACTTGCACTGTATAGTCAGGGAAAAACATCACCGTGGCATTATCTATCTGGACATCGCCAAGTTTTCTGGATTCTCTCAGGATCGTGTCACGATCCCTGTAGTTGAGGACTCGGAAGATTAGGGGCCTGGGATTGGTACCAGTGGGTAGGGGCCGTGTGGGTACCCGGTGCACCTGTTCCACCACAAAATGGGGCGACAGGGCTCCCTCCGGTAGCAAGTCTTGTATCCAGGCTTCAACTCGTCCAACTGGATCCATCCCCTCCCATTTCTCTGGAACGCCTACTAAGCGGATGTTATTCCGTCGTGCTCGACCTTCTGCGTCCTCGGCGCGCTCCTCCAAAAATTCCACTCTGTTGAGTAGATCCCGGACATGTTTGTCCGTTTGGCTCACAGTAGGTTCCAGTGTTGACACCGTCGCCTCCAGGGTCGAAGTACGGTCTTGTAGCTTCTTGTGGTCAGCTCTGAGGTGGGTCAAGTCTATTGCCACGCTGTCTATCTTGGACTCCATGGAGGCGCGAGTTTGTTGGAGGGATTCCTCCAGCCGTTCCATAACGGCTAGGACATGGTCCAGCTTGGATGTCACCTGCTCCGCATCCATTTTAGACGCCGTCTGGGGGAGCTTTCCTTTGTTCGATGCGCCTCCGATGCCGTTCCGCGTCTTCACTCCTCCAGACATGAGCTAGGCCTAGCAGCCGTGCAGTGCCAGCGTGTTGGTGGGACTATGCAAATCACAGGCGTAGGCGGTCAGTGTGTGGTGGCTCAGGAGGTTGATAGGCGCAAGCACTGCGTAGGTCCTGCACAGCTTCAACGGTAATGATGCACCGCAGCGTTCGTAGGCCCGCAGCTACAATACAGGTAGGAGCACTCACTCGTGAGCAGTCAGAGGTGTGAGGCTGGTTGCAGCTGAATGGTGGTGTCCTCAGAAGGCCGAGCAGTGCTTCTCACTGCTCCACCGCAGCGACCGCCCCAGCGATGCAGGGCAGGGGCGTCGGCGTACGTCTGCAGGTCTGTCACCGCCGTGCTTGGGGGTATGGCAGAGAGGCCACAGCGGGGCGTCCGTCATGGGGTAGTTGCCTCTAGCCTGTGCGAATGGGTTCCCGCCGGGAGAGCACAAGGCCACACCACTCCGGGCAACTTGTGAAGCTGTGTCTTCGTGAGTGTCCAGGTCGTGATGACGGCGGCCCCTCGCATCCGTCTCTAATAATTGCGGGTGAGGAGCAGGGCGCAGCTCTCTCCGCGTCCCCAGCTGCCGGCGCGCACGTCCCCCTCCGCGCCGCTCCGTCTGTGTCGACCACTGCTGGGAGGGGGGGAGAGGTAGGGGCTAAATGTCCGCCCCCCCCCCCGATAAAGTGAGCAGCGGGTGGCAGACAGTCAATTGGGGAGCGTGTTGGCTTTCTCCCAGGGCGTAGCATCCGCACCGCGCCCTGGGAAGGTGCGTCGGTGCTACCAAGGGCCTGTAGAGGATGTGGAAGAGGGGGGGGGGGCGTACCGCCCCGGTCCCCGGCCATGCAGGGCGTGCCGAAGGTGTGGGTGGGCCACGAGGCTTGGTTGGATGCCTCCGGTGGCAGGCCTTGAGTGTTGGTGCACGCGGGGGGGTCTTCTCCAGCCCCGCAGCCTCTGGCCCCCAGCCACTCACCGGCGATGTCTTGACAGCGATAGGCGGCGCTCCTCAGGCACAACTTCACAGTCTCACTCCGCTCGGGTCCTCAAATGGTGCAGGCCCTCGAGTCATGGCGCCGTCCAGTGTTCCCGCCGCATCCGCCCGTAGCGGTCGGCGGGGGAGAAGGGCCCAGCAAACCGTCCGCCGTAGGTCAGCAGCTCCGACGGCCGTGTGGTCTCCGGCGCCAGGCGCCACGATGTTCCAGGGATATCACTTGCGGCCTGGTCGCAGCTCCAAAGCCCCGGCCTTGCGTGTACAAAGGCCCCGGGGAGGTCGCGACCACGCCGGCCACCGCTGCGTGGTATGTGCCGGTGCGGATCCCCGTGTTCGATCCGTCCCCCAGTCGTTCAGCTGTTGGGCAGGGGGTAGGCGGGGGTCCGCCAGCAGCTTCTGGCAGTGACAGGAGAATTGTGACTGAGATATTGCCCGGGAGAGGGGAGCTCAGGCAGGAGCTCTACCCGAGCACGTCTTCGTCCATCGCGGTCCAAGCCACGCCCCCCCGGTTAATAACTCCTTAACGTTATCTGCACCACTGCAAGGTTCCTGTATTCCATGTATATATCAGCCACTGATCGGCTGACCAAAACCTTGTGTACTTCGTGGGAAAGTCAAAACATAGCTTGAGCCCAAACCATGTAATATCCAGCTTACTTGACTACCAATGTCTCGTAAGCTAACCAAGATCCTGGTTATATCCAACAAGGACTCATTAAATCAGAACAGGTTTATTCCCGCAACAAGACAGCAGATAGCCTGTCCTGGCCAACGGGGAAAAGGAGCTCTCCCGTCCGAGAGAACTTCGAACAAAATCAGCAAGGAAAACAAAAACGCCAATTTGGAGAAAAACGTGTTTCCTCCAGCCAGTCAAAGAACTGTGTACCCAACCCAAGACGGGGTACATAAGAGTCAGCGCAAGTTCACACACAGGTCTTACCGCCGTTCCTTAAGACTCACAGCTACTAGATCCTTCGGCAAGAATAATCAGCAACGCTGGCTTCCCTGACATGTTCTTTATTTCCTGTTTGTACGCAGCTCGCGTACAACGTAACGTGCTTTCCGGGCATGATGGGAAATGTAGTCTAGGGCCTGGGACTCCTTCTGAAGCTCGGAAAAGGGGTCAGCGCTACTGATTACGTAAAACATGACACCAACTGTGTTCTCCTCCGAAACACCACGCAAACGACGCCCGACCGGAAGCCATGTAGTACTGAGAAGGCGCTGTTGAATGAAGCGCTTACTGCTGGGTACCAATAGTACTGAAATGAAACTTTTTGCAGAAGTTCTTCTGGAGCCATCTAGTGCTTGGAAGGCGCAACTGGAAGAAGGCCACAGTGCTTGATGTCAACAGCACTGAGAAGGCACTGTAGGAAGAAGCTTTCGGTGCTGGAGCCTTCTAGTACCAAAAAAGCAGCACTAGAGCTAGGTAACACTAGCTGGGATCTCTAAGAGCTGAGAATGCATTACTGGAGGAAAGTCATACTGCCAGGGTCTTGTATTGTATTACTGGGAGATGCTAGAGTCTTCCAACAGTGAGAAGGCTTTCCGGAGGGAGCTCTGAGTGGTCCAGCCTCACTATTACTGAGGAGGCACTATTGTAGCTGGGGAGACTCAAATTAACTGCCACCCAAAAGCATGAATGCGCATAAACAGAGGAAGAGTTGTTGCAGAGTTTCTTCTGCACTTACATTCTTGACAATGTTACTTACTTACTTGACATGAGAGACGAAATGTGGGTACTTTGATCTGTATTGGGAATTGATCTCTGCTTTGCCAACATTACTGTGTCCATTTTATTTTCTGAAATGATTAAACGCACATAGCTCCGGTTTAAAAAAAAAATCTCTGCCAGGCAGAAGCAAAGCTGTCAATGGTGCAGCAGGCACAGTGGCACTAGGACTCTATAGCCTGAGGGGGCCACTGAACCACAATAATTGCTGTACAGCAGTCAGGCCTGTGCTTAATTTTAGCCGGTGGATTCCGGTGCTCGGCACTGGCACTTAATTGTCAACACCGGCCATTGTAATAGTCTGCCACAAGGTAGCGTTGTCTGGCTAATTTGGAGATGACTACAGCAACAGTTAATTATTAATTCGATATACGTTAAAATGAATATGACCTGCTACCCAAGCCGTTCATATAGCTTTGGGGGCCTGAAACAGCTAGACACTTTGCGGTCCACGCCCTTACTACGCCACTGGCCTGACATTGTCTGAATTGTCAAACTTTTAGGAGTGTGATGCTTCGAAGTTGTGTTGTTAACTATCATTGGCAAAATGACAGGGGCAAGGTGTGGTGCAAGCTGCTGTGGCCTCCTGCAAAAGCCCTGGCACTTGTGTTTTTTTTTTTTACAATTTAAGCACGGAGTCAGGGGACCCATTTCCCTTGCTTGTACTAGGGCCCACAGCACTCTTGCTACCCTACTGCTTCCAGGGCACTCCTCAAAGACGCTGGAGGCAGGGCCATCCTTTGCCTGGAGAGCACCCAGGGCAGAACCAATTTGATGTCCTCGCTGCTAATAGTGTGTAAAATAAGGCGGGGGGGGGCACTTTTTGTGTTCACAGACCAGTCCCTGGCTGGTTGTATCACAGTGACTGGTTGATTCACATTACTGCCACCTTATGGCCACCTTATGGAGAAGAGATAGATAGGGGCGAGTGCAGACACGGGAGCTGCACGACCAAAATGCATGCAGCTCCGCGCACCACTCTGAAAGTCGGCGCCCTGGGCGAGGGCCCAACTCGCACATGGCAATGCCCATTCGTGGCTGGAGGCATCACCGGGTGCGATGAAAGGACTAAACGTAGCTCGATATAATCTTACTTCGCTGCCCGCCTTCGCTCCCCTCACTCAGAAGCCTGGGGATAATTCCCCTGCACCCCCAGGTTCCACCGCCATGTGCTTTTGGGTGCAATTTGGCCCATATTATCTCCAAAACACGCTGTTTCATTGTAAAACACTCTCGCAAACTCTAGAATATTTCGGCCAAGATTATTTACTCCTTCGCTGCACTCACCACTGCGTGACTGAGGCAGAAAAACAACTTGTGCCAGCACACGCGCTGATGTAATGTACCTGGCTACTGAAGTGTGGTGTGGCTCATTTATATGTATGAAACAAGAGAACACGGCTGTGTTTCTCTTTATAATAGATTATCCTCCCACTGGCAATGCCAAAGAGTAATCGAATCGGTCTTGAAGGAGCCTCTGGTCTCCAGCCGAGCGGCCTTGCGCCTGCACCGGGTGCGTGCGTCACCGAGTGAGGTAAACAGGGATGTGAGCTGCCTGCAAGCAGGCGCCGGTGCGCGCGAGCTGCGCCTGACCCTGACGCTCGCGGCCCCTCCTGTGCGAGAGGCCGCGCGCGTCTCATTACACTCTCGCGCAGATGCTATCAGGCCCCTGAGCCCAGCTGCATCTTTAATACAGTATCCTACGTGAGGTTATCACTTGTGTTTTTTAGGTGGATGAATTGATCTTTCCCACCTCACTGCGGAATACCAAACAGGGGATTTTTAGACAAAAAAAACCAGGAAACATTTTAACTCGCATCTGTGGTGGACTTGAATTGAAAAGAGAGTTATTTAAGCAGGAAAATGTTAAAAAATGAAAAATAGTAACACTGTTGCTAGGACATTTAAGACCCTTTCGAATAGCTTTTGCACTTTTAACCCAGCAGTGTTCTAGAAGGCCAGATCAGGGTTTCAACAACAGATGCATTTACATATAATTAGGGCTCACGGTTTTATGGTATTTATTTTTTTGTCGTTTCCGTCTGTATTTATACATATTTATTTTTGGGGCATTTTATCTGTATTTATCCACATTTATTTTTGCGACAAGCAAAAGACAACGCAACAGCTAGTATTTTTCCACATTTATTTAAATTGACACAGGAAGGAGGCTGTAGGACATAAATACTGGTTGTGACAGAGTGAGCCCCATATTAAACGTTAGCTGTTAGCTCTAACGTGGCTTTAAGTGAGCCCAATTGTTTTTACTGGAAGTGTAGTGGACTAACCCATAGCTGCCAAGGTTTCAGATTGACATGTGTGACATTTCCATAATTTCAGTGAAATTGTGAGACATTTTTACGACTATGAGCAGCTTTGTTAGCAGTAAAATAAGCAGGCACACTTACTAATCCAACTCAACAATGGTGCGGAGTTAAACCGCCCTCAGAAGGATGAAAGGAACAGCCAGCTCTGCTGAAACCTCAACATAAACATGATCTGCAGTCAATTATGTGAAATTTGTAGCACGCAGGTGAATAGTGCCTCAGGGCAGCCTTTGAGATTACACATTGTGGGAGCTGCAGATGTCAGCGCCATGTGTCAAGAGGCCACTCGGTGTACGCTGTACTCGTCTGTCCGCACTCTCCTGAAGAGCTGTTGCATGTGCAGTCTCACTGCCTCAGGTATGCAGCGAGTCCGCCCTGCACACCCCACTTCCAAAATACATATCTTCTGGTTGGATTAAAGTAATACTCCCAAAACACGAACATGCCTGAGTACGTACTGAAATTGTTGGCGATAACTTAATTTCCATACAGTGAAGTTCAAACTATTGAATAAGAAAGTATGAAAGTTTGTGGCCATCACACAATATTACTTCTAAATGAAGATTTTCTGTAAATAATGTATGCCGGCAAATCTAGTAATTTCTGCTATGGTTCAGCACTCAATTGGTCATGTACAATAGAGCTTCAGGAGCAATTTCAGCCAAAAAGGCATGGGAGCCTCGACGGGGGCAGCCCGCAGCGAGTCACCCCTGGCCCAGACTGGGCGATGCCGCTCTCCCACGGGCTCCGCTGGAGATCTCACTCGCCCATGAGTTCTGGGGTGGTGTGAAGAATCACTGCCCATTCTTCCTACTCCCCAGCGGTGGAAGGGGGGCTCCATTGTTGTCCGTAACTGGGGGTGGGGGAGGGTATCCCGAAATTAAGGTGCTTTTTACGTGGAAACATGCTCGCTGCGTCACTTACCCAATTGGTGTGCGATGGGGGTTCACCCCAAAGGAAGGTGCATTTCACGTGACAACAGACTCACTGCAGCCCTTACCAGCTTGGGGAGGTGGGTGAGTGGTGTGTTGGGTAGGGGAGGGATTTCAGTCGTTAGATTGTGGTACACTCTGAAATCAAGGTGAATTTCCAGTGACAGTAGACACTTTCAGGCCCAACACCGGAGCTTCTGTTCAAAGTCCATGTGCGTTTCACATGAAAACAGACAATTTGCGACATTTACTGATAGATTTTGCTCCAAAATCCGGTACATTTCCTGCGATAAATACACCTCCTTTCCGCAGAGGCCTACCGAGAGTTTCACCCCAAAATGAACAAGCATTTGCAATGCAATAGGTCTCCCATTATTAAAGTTTGAGCTATTGGCATTGCTAAATAATGCAACACCAATAGCTCAAATTTTAATAATGCGAGACCTATTGCATTGCAAATGCTTGTTCTGTTAAGTTGGTGTAATAACCCGTTAGGTCTGGCTTGACAATTCAGATGTACTATACCTATTGTTACCAAGTAAAAAAAATATATACACAGATTGGACTGCTGCTCCGAACCGAGCAGTATTTCTGTCAACTGATGCTAGTGCATGCTTAGAAATGCAGAAGAGACCACTTCACATCTCAGAAGCACACTAGAGCATCATATTTTACATTATTAATTCCACAGATACAGAACTTCATTGTTTTCGACTAATTTTCGCTGCAGCGGGCCTTTTAAATTTTGTAGTCAGGACTCAAAATGCAATCGCAACCTATTGGCTTTGCCAATGCTTGTTTGGATCTGGGTTAAAAGCACAGCCGTCAATATACAATCACTCCTTGGCTGCGCCCAGTGGACTATTCCTCTCTCGCCTTTACAACTCCAGGCGTGTATGCTCGTGCTGGTTTGCTACTGTAGATCTCGTTCATATTAAACTCAGGCGGATTAGCTTTGCAAATCATTTTTTTTATATATCACTTCTCAACTAGTCCAGTGACTTTGTAGGATAGTATTCAAGGTGCGTTATATTTTTTTTCAAAACAGACGTGATTTTGAGAATTGGACCCAAGTTTGGTTACTAAAGGCTGCCTTCCCGCAGAGCTTAGAACACATCACGCCACCTATGGTTTCACAATTCTCTGAAAAACCTTTCAGGTTTAGTTTTATTGCATATAGGTCCCAGTTGCTTACAGGACTGTTGCACCAGCAGACCCCAGGGCAATAGTGTGCCATTGAAGACTCCAATAACAACGGACCAAACCTTTCATGTGGGCTCTAAAAGATGAAAGGCCGAACAGAAACCGCCAGTGCTTGAACCTGTGAACAAGCTAACTCCCCGTGTTCAGATTCATTGGGATGCTCATGGTCTTTACCAGACAAGACTCTACCCTGCGGGCTGACGTGTTTCACCGCTCCCCTCGGCTGTGCAAATCCCCACTCCACCTGCAGATTCCCGTTTGAGCCATATCCAAAGTCTTTTCGTTGGACAATTTAGTTAAAAAAGTGTAAATATGTTAATGACCCTGGAGCCTGTAAATGCAGATGTGGCGGTGGCGGTGGGGACCACTACCAGATGTGCATTCCAAGAGCAGGATCCTGGAGGGTTGTGTATTGAGCGCCCTCCTCCCAGACACCTTCCTGGCCGCAGTGTGGATTACAGACGGGTCTCCCCTCTGATCGTGGGCAGCTCCATTGTGCCCTTTGTTAAAAGTGTGATGTCCCACGGTCAGGGCAAGGGCAGAGGGTGGTCTTCCAGGAAATCTCCAGGACATCAGAGGCTGACAGACCCCTCGGGGATAGACTGTCTTCTCAGGGCACTCATTCTTTGAAAGGGATGGCCAGGGCCCCATACATGAAAGCAAAGCGGTTGCCCAGCCCTGCCAGCATCTGCCTATTAGCAAATCTAACACACGGACCAGCGGGGAGCTGTTGAGAGATCTCCAGGGACCTCAGTCGGAGCAATGGCCACCCCGCACTCCGTACTCCTCTCTGTGGCATTCGCCATTCAGGGCACAAAGCCTTCAAGGCCCCGAGATGCGACGCATCAGAGTCCCGAGGACGGCTTAGGAGCTCATCAAACCGCTGACGTGAACATGGACTTACTGTTCTTACTACCAGTATCCGTTTGTGTTGAGGTAGCTCAGAAGGCTGCGTGTCTGCTGCCGAGACTACAGTGCAACCTTCAGTCACAGTTTCATCTCCTCACAGGATGGAATCCACCTTAAGCAGCTGATACAATAAAGCCCTATTATGTAATAAAGCATGTGTCTTGTGATGCCAAGTGCCAGCTCAGTTTCTTGCGCCTGTTAAATAACCAAAGGATGATGTGTGACAACACCGGCATGCGTGCCTCTCCCCCCAAGAAGGTTATGCATGACACGGCACACGGGTACTTTTCAGATCGGCGAGGGTGTCTGTGGCACAGAGGAAGCCGTGTTATTTAGTGGGAGGAATGTTTCTGCTCAAGCTGAGCATATTTGCTTCAGCACGGCAGAAAAATGTAAAAAAAAAACCACAAAAAAAAAACGCATTGGACGTGATAAATGGACTCACTGCTGATTTTTATGAGGGATGTCACCCCTACATTAGATTGCACTTCTCATGCTATTCAAACAATGGGAATTTGTGCCTCCTCCGTTTCATAGTAATTCATTGATAAATGTGTCTTTAAAAGTGCATGTGAATTTTGTATAGCCATATGGTGACATTTAGCCACATGCTGATAAACATCTGAAAGTGAGATTGACCGCCAGCCGCACCCGAGGACTTCACAGGTCTTTAAAAAGACCATTCACTAGATAACGAGGCTTTGTTGTTTTTTCCCACCTTCCCCCCTTCTTACTAGACTGCGGGCAGTGTCTACAGTACCCCTCTGTGCTCAGAGGCTTAAACACAGAAACGTAAAGAGCTGCCTTTTACATGGGACAGCAGCATTGTTTATTTGGAACGTTGGAGTCAAAATACCCGACGGCAGCGTGGCAAAATTTGCTAGTATTTTGCCGTTTCTAAATATAAATACAGACAAAGGAAATATAGATTTCCGTCTGTATTTGTATGTAAAAATCCATAAAAACGGAAAACCGGGAGCCCTACATATAATGCATCTAAATGTCACCCATTTGCATATTTAGTAGCTATGTTGAAAATCTGTACTTTGTGCGGCCCTCAAATGACACTTATAAAATGCAATAAGACAACTCCAATGTTGGCGTTCCTTCCTGCTAAGAGGTTGTCTTTTGTTGACACCAACCCAAAGAGCGTGCACAGAAATTAGAAACGTGGGAACGGACAATCGATGAACAATGAAGGAATACGGAATCAGCAACCAACATACCTCAGCTGGACGCGGAGCAAAGGAACTTTGTTGTCGCACACCCACTATGCAAGTAAGGGGGGGAGGGAGGGGAGGGGGGCAAGGGAGGGGGAGGGGGGTGCGGGGAACACACACATGGGTTGATACTATTCTCTTCTCTTTTCCTATCTTTCTACACCTTTTTTCTACTCCTAGAGAGAGCATACAGGGAACCAAAACACAGAACTAAGACAAGTAGGCAAAGGAACCTAACAGACAGCCAGCTCGGTAAGAACGGAAAATGACACACAACACACACCACAATCTCAAGACAGTCATCAGGGTAGTGTCAATGAACGTTAAAGGTCTCAACCACCCAGTTAAAAGGAGTAAAGTCCTAGAACACCTGTCCGAGTTAAAAAGTGATATCTATGTCCTGCAGGAGACAAGGCTAGGGGAAGAAGACATAGACCGCCTAAAGGCCAGCTGGATAGGTCACGTAATAGGATCACCAGCAAAGAACAAAAAGAACGGGGTCATCACAATACTCAGTAAAAAGTCAAAACTCACACCTGACAAATCAAAGAAAGACACAGAGGGCAGATTACTAATCACCAGCCTGCTCAGGGGGTAGGAACCTATACATGTGGCAAACATTTACGGCCCCAACACCGAGGATAAGACATTCTGGGAACAGATAGGCAAGGAACTGGAGGCACTACCTTTAGGAGAGCTCCAAATAGTAGCTGGAGACATGAACCAAGTACTGGACCCAGCCATAGACAGGCACCCACAAAGACAGAGCCAGACTACACAGAGGGGCAACCCGCTACGGAACCTCTGCACAAAAGTAAGGCTAGCAGACCCATGGAGACTACAAAACCCAGATGGAAGAGAGTATACCTTCTACTCAAACTCACACAACTCCTACAGCAGGATTGACTATATACTCATATCAGACACACACACACCTCATAGAACACACAGAGATTGGCCCAAGAACGATCTCAGACCACTCTCACATCTTGCTAACACTAACGGGCAAACACAACGAACGCCCGACACGAAGATGGAGGTTCGATGATGACCTTCTCAAAAACACAAACAGCGATGCTGAAATAGAACTAGCAATAAAAGACTACCTCAAAAATAACGACAGCCCAGACATAGAAAGAGAGACGCTATCGGACGCACTGAAAGCCACGGTACGAGGAACCATAATCAGTATCAAGGGAAGACAGAACAGAGAGAGAAGCAAAAAGATAACTGACCTAGAGAGCGAAATCAAAAAACTAGAATCAGGACACATAGCCAACCTAGAGGACAGGAACACCCTCACGACCCTAACAAAGAAAAAATACGAATTAAACAAGATCCTTAGCGAAAGGGCAGGGACCTGGATTAACAAATACAAAGCAATAAACTTATGCTCGGCCAATAGAGCAGGTAAAGCACTTGCATCGTACCTCAAAGGCAAACAGAGACAACACACAATAGCAGCCGTCAGGGATAGCACGAACAAATCACACACGACGAACAAAGGAATCCTCGACACCTTCAGAGACTTTTACGCGCAGCTTTACAAAAAAGACAAGACGTTAAGTGCAGATGGGGGGAAATAACTCCTGGAACACATCACAACACCAGAATTGACAAAAGAGCAGAGGGAAAGACTAGACTCAGAAATAACAAGCGAAGAGATAGAGAGAGCTGTCAAAAGTCTGAAAAATAAAAAAGCACCAGGGCCAGATGGGTTCAAAGCCAAGTTCTACAAACACTACATTACCACATTTCAACCAACGATTACGTCAGTGTTCACAAGCTGTGTACACAAGGGTCGCATGACGCAATCGATGGCTGAAGCCAACATTATAGTGATCCCGAAGGAAGGCAAAGATACACAACACCCGAAGAACTACAGACCAATTTCACTCATTAATGTAGATTGCAAAATCTATGCCAAGATCCTAGCTACCAGACTCAACACGTACCTACCCTCCCTCATACACTGCGCACAAGTGGGATACCTGAAGAACAGGATGTCCCACGACAATACAAGATTACTATGCCACGTAATCAACCACGCGACCAAAAGCAACAACGCGGCGGTCATGATCGCCCTTGATGCAGAAAAAGCATTTGACAGAGTGTCGTGGCCATACCTAGACCAATGTATGCAAAAATTCGGCTTAGGCCACAAATACAGGAAGATGGTAATGGCCCTATACAACAAACCCAAAGCCCGAGTGGTAGTGAATGGAGGCACGTCAGATCTGTTAGACCTAAAACGGGGAACGAGACAGGGCTGTCCGCTATCTCTGGCCCTCTTCCTACTGGCAATAGAACCCTTACTCAACATGATACGATCAAACCCAGACATTAGGGGTATACCTGTAGAGGGAGAATCATTCAAATTAGCAGCATACGCGGACGACGTCCTCATTGTAACAGAAGACCCAGAAAGGTCTATAAAAGCCCTAATGGACACTATAGATCAGTATGCCCAGGTGTCTGGGTACAAACTCAACAGAGAGAAATCTGAGTGTAAACCACTGAACATCCACACCAACAAGACAGCACTGGGGTCCTCTGGTCTGACCTGGCAGAGGAAAGCCATTAAATACCTGGGCCTCCTTTTCGAAAGAGACCTGCGATCCACACTAGACCAGAACGAACAAGCAATTTTAAACAAAATCAAGGAGAAGCTAGAGGGATGGTCACCCAAATTCACAACATGGTGGGGGAGGGTAGAGACTATCAAGATGATGGTCACCCCTATGGTTAACTACATGCTCAACATGCTACCACTAACTAACACATCTGATTTTCACAAAAAATTGGACAAATTACTGAACACATTCCTATGGAGAGGAAAGAAACCCAGAATCAGCCTTCAGAAACTCAGACTCCCCAAGACACTAGAAGGTCTTAACATAGCAAATTTCAGAACCTTTCAAACAGCCTGCATGGCAAAACAAGGCTTGTACTGGCTATCCCCAAAGAGCGACTACACCCCGGCCTGGCTCACCCTAGAGCGGAGTCTGCTAGGGGGAATGGAACCCGTAGCACTACTCACGGCGACGAAACACCCCGCAATCAAACAAAACGCAATCCTTAGGAACACAAGACTGGCCCTACTAAGAATAGATAAACTACTAGACACAAGCGTCAGACAAACTCACCTAGAGTCCCTCTGGCACAATCCTAGAATAAAGTACAGGAACAACACACTGGACATGCACACATGGTACCGACACGGCATAACAACGGTGGGCCAACTACAGAACAAAGGAAATCAAACAGCCTTTGACACACTCAAAGAGCAATACAAGTTTGACAGCGCAGAGCTCTATAACTTCCTTAAAATAAGGGTGGCAATCGCCAAAGCAGGCATAAACAAGCTCACCCCATCAATAATACAATACACCACCAGCCTGAGCATAATAGGACACCAAGTAGCACACATATACAGAGCCCTGAGCCCCAAAACCTCTAAACTAAATAACAAAATGATAACCCATTGGGAAGCAGTGGCAGGGAGAGAGCTCAGTGAGAAGGAAAGGGCAGACCTATGGTCTTCCACATCGAGAAGAAAGGTGACAACTACTCTAGATCAGACAAAATTCTGGCTAGTACACAGGCCTACTGGACCCCAGCACGCCTAGCAACCATGGGAATCAGAGAGAACGACTCCTGCTGGAACTGCAATAAGCAGAAGGGGGACCTGGCGCACCTCCTCTTCCACTGCACCAAGATCAGGAAATTCTGGGACTCAATAAATACTCTAATCAATGACGTAACAGGCGCCACACTATCACTGGACTTTCACTATCTAGCACTGGGATACACCGACCCATCCATAACATCCGAAAATGACAGGGACCTGATTGACCTCCTGCTCACAGCGGCGGTCAAGACGGTGTTGAACAATTGGAAAGACACAGCAAAGGACACTTTTAAAGCCTGGTTCAACTGGGTCATATTCCTACGAGGAGCCGACACCATAACAACCAACAGCCTACCGAACTCAGGGAAAAAAAGCGAGATGTGGCTGTCGCTAGACAACTACCTGTCCTCTCATAAGCCACCCTGAACGTCCAGACTAGGCAACACTGCATAAACAACATGCATCACCTACTCTGCGACACAATGTGCCTCCTCTCTCTCTCTACTCTCTATATCTCTACACCTCCCTTTTCTCCTCACGCCACCAGGGGAGCGAAAAGACAATCAGACTTGGGAAATGGGGGAAGCCTGAAGGATTGACGAGAAGAAGAAGAAGCAAGCATGAGAACATGAACAAACAGACACAAGCCAATCGAGACAATGCTTGCCCCCACCCCGGGGCGTGTCTTTTCCCACCCCCCATGTGTCTCACTCTGCACCATGTAAATATGCTTTTTACTTTCAATAAAAAATTACTGAAATAAAAAAAAGACAACTCCAATGTTATCCTATGGGAGAGATAGGCTTGCAGTAGTGAAAAATTAATGTAAGAGTTTTTCACTTCCAGTGCATGTAAAACTTAAAAGTACATGTCCTGCTTTTTAAATGCATTGTACCCTGCCACCATTTGGGCTGCCCAGAGCCTACCCTAGGGGTTTTCTCTATGCATTTAAAAGGAAGGTTTGGACCTGGCAACAGATTTATTTTGGCAGGTCATAATGGAAATTTAAAACTGCATACACAGGCTCTGCAGTGGCAGTCCTGAGACATGTTTAAAGAGCTACTTAAGTGGATGGCACAATCAGTGCTGCAGGCTCACTAGTAGAATTTAATTTAAAAGCCCTGGGTATGTGTTGTACCATTTTACTAGGGATTTATAAGTAAATTAAATATGCCAATTGGGTATAAGCCAATATTAATATGTTTAGAGGAGAGAGCACAAACACTTTTGCGCTGGCTAGCAGTGGTAAAGTGCGCAGAGCCCTAATGCCAGCAAAAACGATGCCAGAAAAACAGTGGAGGAGGAAAGAAAATTGTGGGGGGAAGACCACCCTAAAGCTGACAGATCTAGCAGTCAGACTATCTGGCAGCACTGCCTCACGAGCATCACCGCAGTATGTCTTGAATTCATATGTTCATAAACGCTTGAGGACTTTAAGAGCCTAATTTAATACAAACCTACTATTACTGCACATTGATGTCACACACACATTGCTAGCGAATGGTAAAGAAATGTTATTCTGAGTAGAAGTGGTTAAATCTATGCAGTGAAGTAACATCTAATTGCAGGAATGTGCTTGTTGGCAGGTTAAGTTAGGTCTATTATTTAGCCTGGCTGTAAAATATGACTATGCTTCCTTACTGAGCAGTACTGTTGGGTCAGTCGAAAGATGGATGTTTTATGCTGCAGACTGTCAACCACAAAATCGCGGACTTGTCTCTGATCATGTTGCTGCCAGCCTGTACTTTGAGTTTTCACACCTCTGGCATGCTTACTAAAATCATACCTACATGTCTGCAAAATAAAAGGTAAATACAAAATAAATGGTATGAAATGACTCAGAATAAACAGGTTTGTGTGCTAGGGGTGTGCAGGTTTCTAGACAATCACAGGCAAACAGGAGTCTGCACCATGTGTGCTATCCTCCATGTATGGCCTAGGCCCAGCAAGAGATACACTTATTCAGTTGTGGTGAAAGGACCAGAAAGAATAGTCCTTTCAGGGCAGTGTGTACCTGGTCCCCACTTGTGCAAGGAAAATTTCCGCACTCCCAAAGATAGTGTTTCTTCAGAAAGATTGAAGCCAAAGGGACCAGCAGACACATTGAGTGGTAAAACATTACCCGTCATGGTCAACACCTCTGCAACCAACGACCAGCCAATCAACTATACAGCGGAAGTCATGTGGGTGAAAAAACATGATTTAATGTCTCCCACTGTGTCTAAGGTTAATGCAACAGGACAATGAACTACATACAGACCCATCATGGATTTGGAGGACTCGATTGCCTCTCCAGGACTGCATTGCCTTTTGCACTGTTTTATCATGTTGGTGGCTGTCACCTTGCAGGAAGGTATAGAGGCCATGAAATATGAGGTAAATATGAGGTACTTTGTGCAGTGTGAATCCACCAGCAAAGGCAGAGTCCATGGTTGAGGGGTAAGCAGACAGTGTGGTCTCCAGCTCAGCGAAGGAGCAGTCAGGGAGGGTATGGGTGCCAAAGATGCTGCAGATACAAGTCAGGAAAAATTAGTAAAATAAGGAGTAATAAGTGCAGGACAGGGCTGCTGCTGAGGGACCGAGTAGACAAAGGTCTTCTTCCAAAATGGCCAGGGATAAAACAGAGCAGCCGTTATCGCTCAGTAGGTGGCAGGAGCAGGCTCTTGCTTATATGTTGCTGGGTCATAAGGTTCTCATGGTACCTAATGCAGTTCAAGCAACTAAGGGGAGAAGTGCACCCTTGATAGATTCTATCCTCTTGGGTTATCATATTTGGCTCCTGTCCCTAACGCTGACTGTCAGCAGGAAGAGTCTGTTCCAGAGAAATGCAGACTTTTGAATCCAATGGGACTATAGAAAGCACACACTGTTTCCTACGCTTCTCCAGAAGATTGAGGACGGCAGACCACCAGATCCTCCTTTCTTTAGGAAGATTCCAGGGCCTTTCTTAGATCTAATGTCCATCCAACCAGTGCCTCATTTGTATAAAAGTAAGTCCCGGGACCCTTCTCAGGAGACCACTGCAGATGGCACTAGCCATTGCCCCTGCCTGTGCAGCTAATGTCAGTACAAACACAACTGGGAGAGGAGTTGGCCTAACGGCCAGGGCGGTTGACCTCGAATCTGGGGAACTGGGTTCGAGTCTCGGTAATGACACTGAACATCCTGTGATTCTGGGCAAATCACTTAATCTCCCTGTGCCTAACAAAAAATGAATGTGTCCTCATGTAATGCAACTGGTGCTATGTAAAGTGCTCTGATACCTGATTCGGGTCAAGTTCGCGTTATATAAAACTCTGTAAAATAAAAAAAATAAACTGCTAACCACCACACTCCTACACACGTGACAGTTCAGACTAATCCAGGCCTCAAAAACTATAAGAAAGGCATAGGCAGCAGGTATTTTTATTTTGTTATGTGTGGCTCTCATAGAGAGCCTCTATTGTTTATTTTAGTTTCTAAATCTCATAGCTCATTACTGTGATGTAGCAACAGTTGAACACTGATTATCCACTGTTGCTACATCATAAAGGCCTTCTAGGCCAGGCTGGGAGGGCTCTCTGAGAGCTTGTCAGTGCAGCACTGCTAGTCTGCTTTGAATGAGAGCAGAAAGCACAGCTTCAGGAGGGGGAAGGAAGGTAGCAAAGGTGATAGAGGTTGATCAAGGATGGCAGGTAAGTTTTTTCAACCTTTGGGACAGAGATACATAACATAGGCCATGTTATGTATGGCTCCCCCGTTACTCGTCTGCCACTGCTGATGATTTTGGGGGGCCTACATAACATCAAATTATAGGTGTGAAAAAAGTGAATTACGGGCAAATATTTGGACTTCAGGGTTTTGAGTAACATACAATTTGTGCTTTGCTCTCGTGTCTGTTTGATGTCATTCAGAACCCCACGGTGAAAAACATCCCCTTAATTCACTTTGACCCATCTATATTACTATATTTAATGCATTTGAGTAATTAAACACTGTTGTTGTGCTTACCTCAACATTTGTCATTCAGCACCACCATGTGGTAGGCTGTCATAAGTGCTAAGCACCAGCAAACACCGGCTTAAATTAAGCTCTGCATCTAATAACATCGCCTGCAGATTTGTATGCTTTGATATCCATGGATCAAGACCTGGATAGGACTGGAGAGCATGTATCCTCCTCCTCTACGGTGGGCAAAATCTTCCAACTGATTCTGCCCCACCTTGGCATGGATGGGAAAGAATTATGAGTCCACGGTGGGGGCAGCAGCCCCCACTACACCAATCTGATAGTCAGGTCTTCATGAAGAGATGCAGGGCCAGAGTAATCATTGAGTTACACTATGCAAGGGCGACACACAACTAAGTCAGATTTATCAAGCCATGCAAGGCCCCCTTGGTTGGCCCTGCATTGGTTGATAAATCTAGGGTAACGCAACGCAGCACAAATTGCTGCGTTACGTTATTCTCCCCCACTGGGACATTCCATAGGTGGTGCATGGGTGTTCCCACGCATCCACCTATGGGTTCTGACACATTACTAGGTTTACTGTTACTTGTAGACCTGGGGATGCATCAAAATACTAGGCCTCCCCAGGAGAGGGGTAACGAGGAGTCATATTTGTATTTTTCCTTGTTTTTTCCTTTTTCTATGTGTGCTGCATTCTGCAGCACACATAGAAAGAGGAAGATGCCACTGAGGAATTGTATTAGTGCAGGAAGGTGCCCCTTCCTGCACAAAAACAATCCTGCCTGCAATGCAGTAACCCTTGCACCATGGCACAAGGATGCCTGATTTGGAGCTAGGGAGCACATTGAGCCCTAGCACAAAGAAGTGACAGGAATGCACCGTATATTGTTAAATACGGCACATTCCTGCCCTTTCCTTTTCATGGAGTCCGGCGCGGCAAGG